>NC_091827.1:47451600-48086600 GCF_038994185.2 Dermacentor albipictus
GCGAGTACCATTTCCATTTGTCACAGCTTCATTATTTAGCCACATCAATTTAAAAAAAAGGCAGAAATAAAGCATTATGAAAGCTGAACGCATACTGGAGAAAGTCAACGCGTATTGCTTGCCCTCACAAGTAACGTTTTCAAAGCGAAAGCTTTACTGGCCGCGAACTTGCGATTTCGCCGTGGCGGTGCTCCGAGGAGGCACATGACGTCACAATGCGCGCCTCGCCGCGGATATTTCTCTCTCTCGCTCCCTAGTCATTATTGCGCATGCGCCACTAGTAGCACCGATCGACAGGTGTTCAGCCGCTGCGCAGCGCCGTGGCTTTCCGCCACCGCCGTTTCGTAAGACTTCACATCGCGTTCCTCGTCGTTGCGCTCGCCTCCGCTCACTTCGTCAGCTGCGTCACATGCCTGATAACATGTCGGAGAATTGAAAAGGAGAGCTCGCATGCGCCGCAACCACAGTTGAGGTGGCAGTATGGACGACGGCAATTCTGATAAGCAGGAGGAGGCCTGGAATCGACATCGGAACGAGATGAAAAGGAAACGAATCGTCCAGGAAACAGACGAACACCGCGCCGAACGACTGGCTAAACGCAGTAACATAGCTAGACAAACAGACTAATCTGGACTTGCAATGAAGATTAACCAAGGCTAGCCATGCTATGCCTTAGCTTTCGCTACGTATATCCTGGCATAGCCGAGCTAAACCACTGCCAATTTCTTTTTCATTCTATGCGCTTTCTGTTGAAGCACAATTGAATTATATGCCTGATTTTTCTTTGCATGCGTTGTTTCCTTACTTGTTTTTCTTTCCTTCTTACGTCTTTCCTTTCTTTATTTCCTTGTTTTTCTCTTTTTCACTTCCTTTCTGTATTCGTTGTTTTCGTTTGTTTCTGTTATTCTTTCCATCTCTATTTCTGTACTTCCTTGCACGACCACGGGAATCCTATACTGCGGCATGCACCGCGAAGCCTCGGTGCTGCAGGCGCTGCCTGTCGCTTCCGCAGCCCGTGGGTTTGTTTCACGGCGTGAAGCCCCAACGGTGTAACGAAAGCCACGGCTGCCTTCGATCATCGACGTTCTGCCGCTGCCTTGGGGACCTTGACCCACTTATGAGAACCATGTTGTTTGCGACGGCTCTCCGAATAGGCCGACGAGGAGAAGGGGGAGGGGAGGGGGGTGGTCGTACGTGGTATACGAGAATGACGAGCGGAATGGGCGGTTGGGTGCCATGTCGTGTACTAATAGGAAGGAAGCGCGGATACATCGCTGGTTGGCATTGCGTGTATAGTTGTTCTACATTATAGAGCGTTGTGGCACTTTTGTGACAAAAATAAGGGCGTGCGTTTAGGTGCGCAAATATGCAAATAGGGTCGGCAAGTGAAGACATAACAAGCAAACAAAAACAAAGAGTGTAGAGCAGTGTGTTCTTACTCGAAAGTGGCAGAGGTCGCCAAGGATTATTTCAAAAGACAGTACCTGCAGGATAAAGCTAAACTCAGCCCCAAGTGCCCATTTTGTGCGTGGTGGCGGGAGAGCCCGTCAAGCTGACCATATTGCAGCTTTCTCTCCCGCTCCCGCGAGTTCACGCGACATGAAATTAAATTCGAGTTATTTGAATTCAATTCATTATTCACGGCGCAGGAGCAGGAGCTCCGTCGAGTATCGTGACGGGTGCTATGCGGGTGTGTGTTCTATACCTACAATGTTTGTTGCTAATATTCCAGAACGCTGTGTTGCAGGCAGTTAACGTAACGGAAAAAAAAGAGAGAAAATTTTCAAAATTCCACGTGGTGTGTGGGAGTCAATATTCTGTGAAGCTAACAGGATATCCGGTGGGTACCTCGCTAAGCATTCTGTTTATGGACCGCACGACCCGTCCGCGTGAGTCGATAGAATGTGTGTAACGCTAGCGTGAGTGTGATGAAGAGGACAAAACAACTGCACGGCCACGGCACGATGACTGTACGACGACGGTATGACGATGACGATAGTTCAAGGTGAATGAGACGACGATCACGTGACCGAAAAGAGCGACGACGTGCGTAGAACATCCGGCTGTTGCTTTGCAGTGGGTCGAACGACGTCCTTGGCGCAGATCTCACCGAAATGCATATTTTATTTTCTTGCGAGGCCCCAGAAGAGGCCAGTGCTGCGTATGCGAAGTAACGTAAGGTAATTAATATTAGTATTCCAGCCTAATAGATTAGGTACTTAACCTGACGTGCCTATAGTATTCGTTAACGCCACTCCCTGCGCTCCACGATCGTTCACTCAAGACAACGTCATTCGTTTTCCTTTGGTCGCCGATTTATGCTTGGATTAGAAGGTCGATGACAGGTCGTGCAGCAGAAGAGAAATGACGCGCATTCTGAACGTCCCATCGCGTGATACATTGCCCCACCGGGCACGCGCCTATACTAGAACTGACGCTTTCTGGTGTCGTCACGCGAAACAGTCATCGGTGCGGCTTTGGGCGTCTTCTAGCGGGGCGCACCGACAATCGCGCTGCTCGATGTCTGGCCACTGCTTTGCCACGAGACCCCGAGACCCAGCGTTGTAGTCAACAAAATTTTTTTGTCTCCATTTTCGACAAAAAAAAAAGATTTTGTCTATCTTCTTCTTCTTCTTCATTTTATGCGTTGTAGCTTCGGAACGTCCTGTAGCATATCTAAGAACAAGTTATGCGATCAACGTGGTTAGAACGGAACTATAGGAACGAACGAGGGCCACCTGCTGTTTTCGGCCATTGCGCCCACACGGAGAAACGCAACCAATTTCCCTTTTTTTCTATTCTTTGTGGGGTTCGTTCGATAGCCGGTGCCTAACGCCCGGACCCAGCGCCTGGGCTGTGATAAACATGTGCACACTTGAAGTAGGGGGATCTGGATTACCATTTGACGCCTTGCCGTGTTGTTTATAACGTGGATTGAAACCTGAATGCACGAGCATTTTAATAATCCGCCCCGATCGAAGCGCGACCTGGCGCGCTCGTGGGAGTCGACGCCGCGACTTCGCACTCGTCATAAGAGCGCCATGTCCAGTGAGCGACGCGGAGTTGCCTGCGGCCCACGCAGGGACGGTGAAGAGGATATCCGGTGCCTTGCACGCCCTCCTTACGGCTTCTGCGTTCAACTTTGGCGTGCATGTGCGATTCAAAAGCGTCGCTCTAAATTTATTTATTTTTTATTTATTCACAAATACTGCAGGCCCTATTCGGGCCCAAGCAGGAGTGGGTACATACAACAACGTAAATTACAACTGCCAATTAGCAATTAAGAACACAACAAAACATGTACATACATCATTGTAACACTATACGTAACAGAAATAAACATGTACATACAACAGTGCAATACGTAAACAAAATAACAATGAAAAAGCGTAACGCAAAAGAAACTGCTTTCATTGCGGCAATTTAAAGGTCAAAGAAAAGGTTATTTGAAAGCTGTACGTAAAATTGTACGTGGTCTCGTTGGTAGCTATCTCTGGTCAGTACTATGACTTGTATTTTCTCGCGCACTGCTGTGCAGTACTTGACATGAGCATCGTTGCTTGTCGCGTGTTTCCTGTGTCGAAGCAAGCAGTCAAGTGAACGAACGAAACGAAACGAAACGAAACGAAACCAAACCAAACCAAACCAAACCTGTGTAGAGTAAACAAAAATGGAGAAGAGTTTGGACTAAACAGTGTCGTCGGACTTTGCCAAACGCTCTTTATCATGGTTCCGGGTATAAGCGTAGCTACAAGGGAGTAGTTGTCAGAACTGAAATGACGTCTATATGCAAAAGCGGCTGCGGGAAGGAAGGCGGGCGCTCCAAGTTATGCGTGATTCGCTTCCATTACGCTGAAAACTGCAATATAAGTTTGAAGAAAGCGGCAGAATTGAGCGGCCTTTCAAGAAGAGCATTACTCCGCGTTGTGTGGTCGTCCGAGCGGCCCCGAGGCTTCTTGCTCAACAGTTCCCCAACTTCCGTGCTTCCTATAAGAACGATTTCGCGTTGCTCATGCAAATGGCGCACAAGTCCCTGCTATCTAGTTTCTGGAACTTATGGGCAATATTTACATTATTTCGCCAGAGCTATTATTTATTCTTTGGACATCAACGCCCTCTGTTTGACGAAATATTGCCTGTGAGCGGGAGTATTGGGGGCTAGAGGAAAAGTAATTGGCCTTAAAAAGAGCCGCGAGGTCGTGCCTACCGATGCACATATTGGTAAGAAAGATAAATGAAAGGAAACCTATAGTTTAGTATTCCTCGGTGTTCATTCTGTGTAGTTGTGCTGGCAGTAACTTACCCAGTTCTCTCATCTTTATTTGTGTCCCATAGAGCCATAAGTTCTGACTGTCGCATTTCACTGACGGTTCTAGCTCTGAAAAAAAAAAATCGCGATCCATTTGATCTTGTTTCCGTCCTTTATTTTTTTTTTTTTTGCTTCCTTCCACTCGGGGAGAACGGAAAGGACAAGACGCATTATAAGGAACGCGGAAAGAAGCTTTACCCAAATCGACATGCATTCCAATATATTCCTCCGAAACTTAAGTCTATTCTGTAAGTATTGCATGGACCATTTTGTTCGTTTCCTTACGTGCAAAGCAGGACTGTTCGTTGAGTCCGTGATTCTCTGGCTGAGGGACTTATTCAAGTTGCACCGACGGCTTCGATCTGTAGCTAAATTTCGCTTGCAGACCGCGTCTCAAATGGAAACGTGGTCGAGGGCACCAAAGGAGACGACACAGAAAAGTATTATTGCAGTTGTGCATTTTTTCCCCAGGAACTGTGTCGTTGTCGATAAAAAAGCTGATCTTAAAGGGAGAATGGTTGCTCTGCAAGTCTCGACATCTCCAATGATCACATTTTTGTCTTGTTTCCTCTTCAACAAGCACATCATTCAATTTTTTTTTTTTTGCTCCACGAGATGCAAACCCGACTTAGCTATTTAATGACCTTGATACGTTCACTTCAATCTTACCCGCCGTGGTGGATTAGTGGCTATGGCACTGGCGCCACCAAGCAGGAGGTTGCGGGCTCGTTGCCCAGCCGCGATGGCCACATTTTGATGGGCCATCGCGGGCCTTCAATCTTTGGCCGTTGGAATCGTTCACCGCGTAGTAGTCATTTATTTTCAACGTTCTAAAGTGAATAGCGTTCTTTGGCTACCGGGGTAGTTTTCTTTTTTCCCAATCTGACTGAATGACGTCACCGCTGGGGGCAAAAACGGGATGTCCCCGTTCGCCTATGTGTGGGCTTGACGTTGTGTGGCGCGGTGACATTCGTCAAGTTCACCTTTCTCCACGGTGCGCTTGCTCTCTCCAATGGATGCAAGCTCGATGTCACGTGGTATAGCGTTAGAGACGCGGAACGATTGAGCGACATCTCGTATCCTGTTTCAGCAGTCTATAGGCAGCGTGGGGAACGTTGGCGTGTATATTTTGGCACGTGAACTACAGCGTTGCTACGATGCTTCTTGGGTGAGGACACGCTTTAGTTTCCCGTCTTCAAGTGCCTTTCGTTACATACAGCGGAAACCAACGCCATACTCCTTCCTTGCACGAAGATAACGCCGCCAATGCTGCACAGTGGATGCTCGAGAGAGAGAGAGAGAGAATAAACATTTATTTCGTAAAGCGAGTAGAAAATTTCCTCGATAAGTGGGGCCCTCAGTCCAGGGCTGCATTGCCATGCGCGACTTCGCGAGCCCACTGGATCAGCCGTTGCTGTTCCTGCTGGCTTGTGCTGAGCAGCGCAGACTCCCAAGAGGAAAGGGTAGGGTTGGGTATAGGAGGAACACCTGAAGGGTTAGGGCATTCCCACATGGAGTGATACACCGCGGGTTTGGCCCCACAGTGGGGACAATAGGAAGGGTACAGGGTGGGATGAGAGATATGTAGCATGTGGAGACAAGGAAATGAATTGGTCTGCAGTTGCCGCCAGACAGCGGCATCTGCTCTATTAAGCGAAGGATGAGAGGTCAAGTGGTTTAGCGGTGAATAAGAGGGAACGATTCCGCGACTTCTCGCGTGAGGTGCTGTGGACGTAGCGCTGAAGAAAGAGAACATTGTCGTCCACGGCAAACGAGTGTGCTGAACGCCTGTCTACGGGAGGTCCGCCAGGAAGAACGGATGAATGGTGCTGATCAGCACTTTTGAAGTCAACGACTGGCTCAGCCATGAAGTGGTAGAAGAACGCTGTCGTTAACGCACCGAGGAAGAACGTGAACGCTCTACGCTGCTGCATGTGCCGAAGAAAGAGAACGTCCTCGACAGCAGATCTGTGGTGACCACACCGTCGATTGCATGCCGGGCTTACTTAGACAAGGATCTTTGACGGTCTCTGCGTGAACATTTCTTACGCCCCGCGCCGAACTCCACGTGTCAATGCACCATAAGTTTTAAATTCTCTTACAAATGTTAAGGGGACGTGGTTTTGTGAACCTTCAGCAGCGCCTGTCTGGGAGCTCAAACCAGGTTGACCATCGGAGAGCGGATTCGGCGGGGAAGACGAGGTGATGTAAAAACAAATAACTGAACTTTAGTACATCATTACGGGTGAGCGGAGCGCTCCAAGAAAAAAAAATATATAAACACGTTTAGCGTGCGTGCAACCGCACACAAGGGCAGAGAACATGGAGGAAGGAAACTGAGGAGAGCCCCTATCCCCTCCACGCGCTAGGAGAAAAGTGTGGAGGAAAGGACGTAGTAGGTTCTCCTCTTTCTTGCTCATTTTTTATTTTTTTGCCGTAGCGGCCACGTCTTTCGGGCCACAATGGCGGCTTTGTTTTGGTTCTGTGCGCTCACACGTGTTGCTCTGTAGGGTTCGTACCGTGGCAAAGGCGCCGTGCGGGCAGGTTTGCGTTGGTCTCCGTGTTTTGTTGCTCTGCGTTATCCGCACCGTGCTCTCCCGGATGTTGCTGTGGCCAGGTGGGACAGGAGGAACTAAATTTCGGGAAATGAACGTGCACGCAACGCTGTACGCAATGTACCGTGTCATGGCAATGGCTGCGGACGAAGGAATATCCGCGGGAAATTTCGCCCTCTTTGGCGGAATCATGCTAAAGTGGTAACAATTGTTTAGTATTGCTGCGAAGTGCGCGGGTCCGAGCAGCACAGTTGCGCGCAGTGCGTCGTGGTTTCGCGAGAAATGTAAACAAGAGAGGACAGCTGGCCCGATAGGCGGAGCAATGCTATGAGCAACGCCAACTTCCGGCTTCACTTTAGCTTCACAAAGAGTGACGTCAGGGCCTCTCCTGAGTTTCCATCCTCCGTTTCCATCCTCCAGAGAAGATGCAACCCCACGTGGCGGCTTGCTGGCTTTCTTATACCCTCCTCCATCCAGGCGTCCTCATTCTCTGCTGCCTCCCGGTAGAGGGCATTGTCAGGACACGTCGGGTCAACCCAGACAGATGGCCACGGGAGGCAAATCCATCCCTTGGCGTAGAGGGGTTGAGCCTCGTAAAGAGGGAAACATATTGAAGGCGCAGCGCAAGATGACAAAGACAGTAGGCAGGAACCTACGGTAAGAATAAAGTTAGTTGTGAGTTCAGCGCTATCCTGTGTGTTCCTGCCTTCTGTTTTCGTCGTCTTGCGCTTCCCCCCCTTCAAGATGTTCAACCGGTATCGACTCGCCCAAATGTCGATCCTTCTGCAGTAAAGAGGGGAGTAGGATTTGTACATTTTGCGCATAATCTCGTCGCACACACTCGACGGAGGAGTCCGTTCATGTCGACAAGCGTGACGGTTAGCCAAGCCGTGTCCCATGCGTTTGGCATTCGTTCCACTCATTTCCGCACAAAGTGAACCGCAACGCAACCTCGTACATGGTTATATTGCGCTCAGTTTTACAAACACGATATTAAGGAAGGACAGGACGTAGACGGACGTAGCGCAAGTTCTTGCGCTACGTCCGTCATGGCGCTAGTCATTGCGCTACGTCCGTCCACGTCCTGTCCTTCCTTAATATCGTGTTTGTAAAACAGAGCGCAATGGGGAACCAGCGCTGGAGTTTCGACGAACATGCAGCGCCGCCCTCTGGACGCGGCCGGAAGTTTTCAGTAATACAAACAAATAGAAATGGCAGCAAACGTCAACGACACCGCGGTGCGTGAAAGTGAAACCATAGGTGAAACGCGGAAAAAGAAACTTCGAGGCCGGCGGTATTGCTGTGTTTTTAAGTGCCACAACCAAGAAGGCTATGATCGCAGCGTGTCTTTTTACACATTCCCTTCAAAGCCGTACGAGTTAGAGCGGCGGCAACGTTGGATACAAGCTGTTCGACGTGCTGGGTGAGTGTGTTTAATTTTAAAGCGTGACACTTAAACAGGTGGGAATACGCTTGAACTTATATGCTTAATTTGTTCGACAGGCCTGACGGCAAGCCATGGCAGCCGAATGCGAACACCAGAATATGCAGCCGGCACTTCTTCGGCAATGCAAAGAGTAATTGCATGCACCATCCCGCCTACGTGCCAACAATTTTTCCTTCAGCATACCGCTGCACGGTTCCATGCGACCCTTCGGCACCAATAGAGCGTTACCACCGGTGAGGTTTTTTAAAGCAAAACTACGTGTCGTCGTTGTGGGTTGTGTTAAATTAGGCATCGAGCGATCGCGCCTCGAGAAAGCCGCACCAACTTGTTGCCGAGAGGAGCGGAACTTGCACGACGCGCGCGTAAGGGCCCGTCAGGCGGTTGGAAATTTGCGCTGTGTTCGGCTACTGTGCCAGTGAGCAGGTGTTTGACAACCATAAAGGCCAAACTGTTCGTTTTATGCCACTCGTCATCCACCGTTCAAGGCCGGCTGATCCCGTTGATAACGCGGACGATCGGACGTCGCCCTGGCCACGAACGATCGCGGCCGCCTTCATTATTTCTTGGGCTATTTCTGCATTGCAGTAGAAACGATGCAAACTGTTGATTTATAGTAAAAGCCTCCATGTACGCTTCGACATCTCAATACACCACCGCTGCTTGGTACGTTCGCATACCCCAGTAGCTTAATTGTACGCAGCCGACGGTTTTGTTTCCGGGCTATCGCGACACCTAACTCCATTTTATAGTTTATTGGTTTCAACGATACAAAGACTGTAGCGGCTGACGAGCTGTTAGTTAGCTTTCAAAGTCCAAGAGTCGCCTTTCGACTAATCTTAAATGTCTTCTTCATCAACCTATCACATTAATGTCGCGTTGATGCAGTGGGGGATGTCTTTAAAAACCGTACATACAAGTGCACCGATTCTATGTTTTTTTTTTCTTACCAGATGGGCAGAGCGAGCTCGAGCACGTGCGAAATCACCTACGAATTGCCAGGAGCCATCACAACAAAGTGAAAGGAGGGCAAGTGGAAAACAATGTTGCATTTTGGTTCAGAAATCATAGAAAAATTTATTTTTTCCGTTTACACAGGACAAGGACACTCACAGTTTGGTTGGAGGCTCCAATCAGCAGCAGTTAATTGACTTTTTCCATTTATACAGGACAATGACATTCACAGTTTGGCTGGAGGCTTGTATCAGCAGCAGTCATGCCTTGAACCGCCAAATGGACACAGTAGCCTGGAGCTGGTACGTTCACCGTTTGCTGGAGCTCGATTCATATTCTCTCTCATTTGCGACTTTCAGGTTGAATGCAATCTTGAAGAGGAGCACATTGAGGCATTAGACCTTACAGTGCAAAAGGTGTGCCAGAAAGAAGAATCAGCCACACCATGCTTCATAACACCAGCAGGAAATTTGCCATGCCTATCGCACCGTGCTGCAGGACCAGACTCTAGGGTTTGCTTTTTTGGGGGATTCGACACAGTTTCCTTAACACCCGGTGCAGTGAGAGATCTCTGTGGCGTTTCAGACAATGTTTTCTCGCTCCTGTTAAGTCTCCTGCCTCACACGAGAGATAAGGGTACTGATGTCAGCCTTCCGAACAAACTTTTAATATTTCTATTCAAAATGAAGCATGGAGTGCCTTTTAGTGCAATTGCAGTAATTTTTGGCATTCATGAAACAACAGCAGCACGAACGTTTCATGCAGTTCTGGGCACGCTTGCGGGTGCTACAAGAAAGTGGATATATAAGCCACATATGCAAGTGATACGGGATACACGTCCAGAGTGTTTTAAGGTCAACTATCCTGACTGCACACTCATTGTCGATTGCACTGAAGTGCGCACAGAAACACCATCAGAGGTGAGGCAACAACATGTCCTCTACTCCACGTACAAAAGTGGCTTTACATTGAAATTTTTAGTTGCGATTGCCCCCTCTGGCCTCATTGTATTCAAGTCCAAATCCTATGGTGGGCGTTGCTCAGACACACAAATCGTGCTGGAATCAGGATTCCTTGAAATAATTGGTCAGCATGATGTTATTCTTGCTGATAAGGGTTTTCCTGGAATACTAGCAGGTGTAGCAGGTAAAAGTGCCGTACTGATTATGCCACCATTCTCAACTGGCAACCAGCCGTTCTCACCTGCAGAACTGCAAGAAACATACAATGTTGCTCAAGTGCGCGTGCATGTAGAGAGAGTGATACAGCGCATAAAAACTCATGGAATTTTGGAGCACCGTATTCCTGTCAGTTTGATTCCTGCCATGAGTGAAATTTTTCATATGTGCTGCATTTTGGCAAATCTGCAAAGTCCAATAATTCAAAGCAACACAAAGTAAGGTGCTTTATTTTCACTGTGACACACAAGCACAGAGTATCAAACATATTTTTTGCATAAGCACTGCTACCACCTTTTACAAAATTGTAATATTTAAAGGCCAACTTCCCCACAGAGATTTTGAAAAATATTCCGGTCATGTGTTTTTCATCATTTTTGGCAATAATAAAAAGCGGACCAATCCATTCGTGTAAACATGTGTAGACTTATGTGCCTAGCTTGCAAACACAATACTGCTGTTTTGCAGGCAAGCACCATACAGAAATAAATTACTATGCTTTATTTTTAGAACATTAAGCGCAGTATGACACTGAAGAAACTGCTCATAGCAGTGATATTTTAGCCAGCTAACATAGTAGTGCCCAGGTCACCAGGAAAGCTAGCAGCTTTATCTGCGACTCTGAAATTATAAACTTGGATGAGAAATTGTAAAGCAAGGGGACAGCACTAGGCTGAACAAATTTGCAAACATATCTAAGAAGCTATGGTGTGGCTCTCAACCACCATACAAACACACACAAAAACATGGGAGACATCAATTAAAATTAAAGGAGACGTGATCAGGTCGACAGTGCCTCAAGGCTACATTCACTACAGGCATCAAAAATGGCTTAAACACTGCAACTGTGAACTAGCCTCAACTGTGCAACAGCAGAGGCTCTCAATAAGGAAATACACTGCAAGCTTACAGATACAACTGAAAGAATCACTGCAACTCCTTCAATGACAGAATGGACATGTAAAAGCCATGGCAGACGTTCGGGATCTTTTTGATGCAGTCTTTCATGTTGCAGTTATAAAGCGACAATAAGCAAAGAAATTGGTGGTAATAAAGCATTGCTGTTCACTTGCAAGTTCCTGAAAGCCAGGCAATTTCAGAGGAAGATTTCAGACTAAAACCAGCTTTTGCCATCAGGTAGCTCAACAGTGTTTAACACTCTAGCAACTTCCTTAAAGGGCCAACAAGTGCAAAAAATGTGTCATGAAATGGTGCAAAGGAAAAGACGATGATTTATATTGATAGAAACAAGGATGCTGTACATGTTTTAAGTAGCTATTATAATTTTAAATTGGCACAGAAATCGAAAAACACTTTGTCACTCACTGGAAGTGAAACCTTGATACTAACATACTGTAGGTAATTGAGCTGTTAATAAGTGCAGCATAATTTACAAATCAGCCTTTATATTACACAGACCTAGGGTCTGTATCCAAGCTAGCTGGTACAGTGGAAGGTCGAGACAGTAACACGTTTTGGTAAGGCATGTATGGCAATAACAATGTATTTTGTCATTCTTTCCGCTGTCTGTTTTTTATTTGTGCTTTACCTGCCTGAAAACCACAGGCACTTTAATATGTGAGTACTACAAGGTAAAAAAGGCATGCATAATGGTACACATAGATGCTTTTGTACATGCGCGAATTTGCATGCAAGTAACCCAAGTTCTGTGGTCCCCCCTATGAGATACAATATGACATCAACTATGCCACAAGTGGGCCAACTCTGCACACTGTAATCAGTAAATCTGCACACTGTAAGTCAGGAAAAACACGCAATAGGAAGTATACTGCATTTCAGTACTAATAAAAAGACCAGTAACCGCGTACACTAGTAGAAGGTCACGTGGCAGAGCTCTTATGCAGCTTCATGTGTGTGCCATGTGGTGCGCGAAAGGTCATTTTTCGCGACTTTTAGTGATAGGTTAAAAAAGTAAATTTCCAAATTTAATGAGAGAAACATGGCTTGTTTTAGCCACTATGATAGGGAATCATTCCATAAGCAGGGTTATCTGATTTCATGTGCTGAGCAGCTGTATGTACCTTTAAGAGCAAACTTACTTCCTGCAAGCAGGAATCTGGTCTAACGCAGGAGCTGCTTAATGTAGTATGAATAATAAAACGCCTCCAACCGAGGAATGTTTCGAGCAAGGAAGTCTTCATCTCTGTCAACAACTATAGTAATATCTTGCTTGCTTGTATAAACAAAAAAGAAACATTCTGTAGTGTTAGTGACATACATGGCAACCTGAACCTGTGAATAATATGGGTGGCTGCGAGGCAACTGAAGCATTCCATCATGATATGTCACATAGCTAACGTAGCTTTCGCACAGAGCATGATCTATGATTATGTCATCTTTACGACTGTAGGGGCACTTGATTTCAAGCAAAACGACACCACTGGTTGTTTGGAAAAGGCCATCGGGACTTGCACAAAGCCATGGCTGACAGGGGTGGATCACAACGCCAACCTGCAAAGCATATTTTGTAAAGTTAGCAAATAATATGTACAACATGCACGAACACCATATTCAATATGTTTTGTCCAACAGTCATGCTTTCAAATATCAGTAGCAACCACCGTGTGTGCAGCAGTGGCTGTGACAGTTCAGTATGTGTGAGCCAGCCTCAGTGTACAAGCACTTCGATGAAAATGCATTACGCTGATCTATAAATGTGCTAAGGGGAAAAATGATTGGTTTTACTTTTATTCCAGTAATGCATAGTGGAGAGGGGGATAGAGAGACAAGGGCAACACTGCCAAGCTCTACTAATTACCCACTCTTGCAGTGTATATTCTTTCAGCTTGCTGAGTAACGTGCTCTTGTGGATGAAATTCAAACTTGCCCTTATCCATTATGAACTCGCTTAGCAGTTCCTATAAAAGCACTACAAAAAACAACTTGATGTCTGTATTAGTAAACTGATAGATTAGTTAGTTGTACAATATTAAAATGCATTATGTGACAACGTAGTTACCACCAGAACAGCAATTGGCCTCCCTGGTGCAGTATTCGGCCACAACCTCCCTGATGATATCTACAATTGATAGACCTCAGTCCCCAACAGCTGCGTAGCTACTGACCAAGGAGGCGGTCAGACCTGTATTGCAGCAGAGGGTGCTAAGAATCTCTGGGTCCGAACAAGCCGCCAATGGAAACTGACCCTGTCAACCTTTAACAGCCGAACTCTGTCGAGTGAGGCTAGCTTAGCAAAACTCTTTGAGGAACTATCAGACGTTATTTGGGATATTATTGGCCTTAGCAAAATTAGAAGAACTGTTGAGGCTTATACATTGCTAAATACCGGCCATGTCCTCTGCTATAAAGGTCTCCCTGATAAGAAGCAATACGGGGTAGGATTCCTAATCCACAAGGACATAGCGGGCAACACTGACGAATTCTACAGCATTAACGAGAGGGTAGCACACTTGACATAAAAATTGTAACAGTGCCAACACATGCATCCACAATGGACGAGACACAAGCGCTTGTTACTTAGTGGATGCATGCATTGGCGCTGTTACAATTTTTACGTCAAGTATGCACCAACTCATCTAGAAAAAAGTTTTAATGAAGAGGGTAGCAGTAGTCGTAGCAGTAGAGGTATAGATTAAAGGCAGCACAAGCCTACACTCCAGCATCCAGCGACGATGATGAGGAAGTAGATCAGTTTTATGAAGATGTTGAATTAGCGATGAGAAAAGTGCACATTCGGTATACAGTAGTAATGAGTGACTTCAATGCAAAACTGGGGGAAAAGCAGGCAGGTGAGCAGGCAATTGGCGACTACGGCGTCGATTCTAGAAACACTAGAGGAGAGATGCTGGTAGACTTCGCCGAAAGCAATAAGCTGAGAATAATGAACACCTTTTTCAGGAAACGTAGCAACATAAAGTGGACCTGGAAAAGCCCTAATGGTGAAACAAGAAATGAAATTGATTTCATACTTTCTGCCGATCCCAGCATACTGCAGAATGTAGATGTGATAGGTAGGGTAAAGTGCAATAATCATAGGTTAGTGAGGGCTAGGATTCACCTCAGTTTGAAGAGAAAAAGAGTACAATCGCTCAAGAAAAAAACAGGTCAACTTAGAGGCAGGAAGGGTAAAAGCAGACAAATTTAGGCTGGTACTTGCAAACAAATATGCTGCCTTAGAACAGAGATGATGATGATGACATAGAGGCAATGAATGAAACCGTAACGAAGCTGGCGTCAGAGGCAGGAATTGTAGTGGGAGGCAAGGCACCAAGGTAACCAATAGGCAAGTTCTCCCAAGTAACAAAGGACCGAATAAAGAAACGACAAAGAATGAAAGTGTCCAACTCAAAAGATCAGATAGAATTCGTGGAACTGTCAAAACTGATCAACAAAACGAAAATAAGTGATATTTGAAATTATAACGTGAGAAAGAGTGAAGAAGCCGTAAAAAATGGACGCAGCCTGAAATCAGTGACAAAGAAACTTGGCATAGCACAGACCAAGATGTATGCACTGAAAGATAAGCAGGGTAATATCAGCAATCTTGAAGGTATAATAATAGCAGCGTAAGAATTGTGTACTGACCTGTACAGTACCCAAAAGCCTCTGGAGTACTCTATTCGAAACAATACTGAACAGTATACAGAAACTCCTCCTATATCTAGAGATGAGGTCAGAAGGGCCTCGCAAGACATGAAATGGGGAAAAGTGGCAGGAGATGAAATAACAGTCTATTTAATCAAAGATGGAGGAGACATAATGCTTGGAAAAATGGCGGCTCTCAATATGAAGTGTCTATCGACTGCAAGGGGCCCAGAAAACTGGAAGGACCGTAAAAGAGAGAGTGTAAGAGTCCTGACAGGGAACCCTAAGCATGAGAAGGAAATACACAGAATAAAAATGGGTTGGATCGCATACAGCAGACATCATGAGCTCCTGACTGGGAGCTTACTGTTATCACTGAAAAGAAAAGTATACAATCAGCACATTTTACCGGTGCTGACATATGGGGCAGAGACATGGAGACTGACAAAGAAGCTTGAGAACAAGTTAAGCACCGCGCAAAGAGCGATGCAATGAAGAATGCTAGGCATAACTTTAAGAGACAGAAAGAGATTGGTTTAGATCAGAGAGGAAATAGGTATAGACAATATTCTAATAGACATTAAGAGAAAAAAATGGCGCTGGGCAGGTCATGTAATGCGCAGATTAGATAACCGTTGGACCATTAGGGTGACAGAATAGGTCCCAAGAGAAGGGAAGCGCAGTAGAGGACGGCAGAAGACTAGGTGGTGCGACGAAATTTGGAAATTTGCGGGTGCTAGTTGGAATCTGTTGGCGCAGGACAGAGGTAATTGGAGATCGCAGGGAGAGGCTTTCGGCCTGCTGTGGACATAAAGTAGGCTGATGATGATGATGAACGTAGTTACAAACCTGGGTTACTTTGGCACCAATTTTTTTCTCGAATGTTGCCCTTGCTGTTGGTTCCATAGCAGTACCTTCAGAAAAGTAGAAAAAAAATGCAGATGCTATGTGCACGAGTTCAATGTAGCAATACTTAGAGAGCCTCATGCTCATTAATGATATCATGGATTTTGCTCTGAAATCCTTCCATAAATCACTTGTCAGTAGCAGTGTTGAACATTTTTAGTGTGCTAAGCAGTTATGAGTGTATCCCTTTTAAATCATGGCCCCTGGTAACATCAAACTTGGAAGTGTCAGAAGTGAAAAGGAAGAAAAGGTTCATGAATTTTCGTTGCCTCGAACAAAGAACCTCACGACTGCCAAGCAGGTCAACACAGCTAGTTGGGCGAGTTGAGAATTGCAATCGTGCATGTTCATGTGCTTACCAGACATTACAGAAGAGATGACGAGACACGGGTAACACGCCAGCTGTGCGCATCTCATTCTTTCTTTTGTCGTCTACTGAGCACATCTACACACTAGCAAAACTCTGAAACAAGTGCCCTACCAGTACACCACAGCTACTTTTCATTCCAGGTGAAATACAATTATACAGACTGGACTGAAGGAATACTACATGATACACAAGCATTGGCTTACAACTCAACATTTCATGAAAACCCAGTGGAGTACAGTGCACGCACAAGGCCAGCCATAATCACTCTTGCGAACATGGTAATCAAACATTACATGCAAAGCCAGCGTCAGATATACAAGAAAAATAATTAGCAAAAACTGTGTATTGCGCATGCCCAAGGGCCATATCTGCTTCTCAAGACTTTATTTTTCTGTCAGTGAAACGATGGCATGCTAACACGGACATCCAAGCTCCAACCCAAGCATTGCTGCCACTTCAACCTCTAGTTGCTTCTTTTCCTTAGCACACCGAGTAATGAACATTTCTTTTAATTCACTACAGCAGCCACATGCCTTGTGGTGCACTGGCAAATCGGCCCCACCAGCAGAGAAATGTGACATTGCATGCCTCCTTAGCTGGTATTCAGGACAATGACCTGGCTAATGAATGTCACCATGATGTTCTATGTATGACTGTATCTTGGTGTATATATATTGCTGTTTGTGTACTGCACTATCATCAATTGTTGCTTTCATGCTGCCAGTATGCACCACGGAAAATAAAACAATTTCTTGAAGCCTATGTCTCCCTGTGTGAATACAACAGACACCAATATGTTGGTTGCCTAGATGCTTACAGGCTCACAGGGTGTATGTATAGGCACATGGCATTCAAGTCCAAATGCCTGCACAAGAATCTACGGCTGTCATAATCCTTGCTGTATGTTCCCTTGTTAAAATGTGCATTTCTAGAGGAACTGTTCCTCACTCATGCACTTAACGGAATACAGAGCTACAAATTTTACTGTCACTGATAACCTGATCCACGCTGCAGTAGTATTCAAGCAAAGACCAATCTTTAGTAGTGCATATGTAAACATTTGTTCAGTTGCATGATTGAGGTGTTCCTAAGTGATGTAAAGCGGTATATTACAGTGGATTACAGTGCTTAGTGCCATCACTGGCTCAGGGCTGCTGCTTTAAACCAAAATTTATTAAATTCTATTACATGTCAAGTCCATCATGTCATTTATAAAAAAAAATTGGGTGCCTACCATACATCAGCGCCGGAACAAGTGGTGTTTTGGAGTTCTGCAGCTGCTCGGCCAGGGACTCGAAGGCCTTTTGCCTAGTCAGGATGCGGTGTGCGATGGAGCTTGATATCCTTACCGACCTTTCTTTGTGCCAACTGCAACACAAAAAGGATCAGTTAAATTTCATGGCCAGTAATAAAACGTAGAGCACATTCCGAAAGCATGCATCCATGCATGCACCAAGAAAGAGTATAGTGCACTACATGTTCTCATGCAGCAGAAAAGGTAAGAAAAGGAAAACATGCGAAATTTCAGAAATGTGCAGTGCTTTGTTACAAACCGGGGGCATTTTCCCTGCATTATAGTTTCAGCAGCTGTCACGGTTGCCTGGGAGCCTGTACATGCCACTTTTGTGGCAATAAATTGCTGCTCAATTGCAGTGAGTGAGGCACACTGTCCTGCTGTATAGTGAGGTAGACTACACTCCCAGATCAACACCTCTTCTACAGATAATATGTCAGCATGGAGTGCTGCCTTTGAAATAAGGTCTTCTAGGACGTCTTGCACGTCTCGTTCAATTCGCCCTTGCTCCTCACTTATCAAAGCTGAATTCATTACACAGTTTATGTCGGGGAAATGGTGCAGAACATAGGATGGCGGTTCTTCTTTTGGGCACTTGCCACCAACATACAGGGGCTTGTACTCTGCAAGAGATAACAGCTGTGAACTACATGTTTAATAAACTAAAAGCACAGAAATTGCAGTGGCGACAGCTGCAGATGCAAAAGTATGATCAGTATTTAGTGCAACAATATAAAACATGATTGTGATTGAGTACAGACATAGCCAAACTTGTGCTAGGCATACACACATACCGACTCCATGCTCAGAAAATGCAGGCTAATTAGATATGGCACTGTTGCATTGTCAATGCAGTGGCGTCCCTACGCAAGCGACAGGACCAGCAGCTTAGTGCTGCTGACCCCCCCCCCCCCCCCCTTCCTGCATACCCACACACATACACAAGCTTCCACATGCACATAGCTTCCTTCCACATATGCTTAACATCAGCATGCCCAAAACCAGCTAGACACCACTTTGACCACGTTAATGTCGACTTGTCAAACAGGCATGTAAATAAGAAAATGAAATCGTGTTTCGAAAAGGCTTTCAATTTCCGCTGTACCGAGAACCAGTAGTTCTCCACGCCACATTTTTGCAAGACAAAATGTACAGTGTACCTCCAAAAAGCTCTTCGATGGACTCCCTTCGAGAAGTGTCCGGCTTAGAGGACGGCCGACCCCACCCTTGAGGGCGATCAGTCGAAGACGGCGCGTCGGCCTCGTTGACGAACAGGACGACGGCAGCTACATGTTTGCAACCGCCACCAAGGCCGGCCTTGCACGTGCACTGCGCACCCAGTATTCGCCGCTGCGATGACAGCTGCCAACGCAAAAATATATTTAGTCAAACAACTGAAAACATGATTCTTACCGCGCACGGACGTAGCGAAATTTGCGTTAGGCATACACGAGATAAGCAGCGCTCGAAATTGTTTAGTTTGTGAGGCTTCGCTACGCCGCGTAAAACTTAAAATTAATAAGCATATGAAGTCCGTAAACGCTGCTCAAACTACGCAAGACACCAATCTTCGCGGTCATGGTGAAATAAGAAAAAGCTTAACGAATATGCGCGCTTACCTGAATGTTGACGTCGTACGTAGCTTGACGCACTTGCGAGTGGCATTTCGCCACCACTTGTGAATCGCCATCAAAGCGTTCCAGGGTCTCCTCGACGTCGTAAGCGTACTTCGCAGCGCACAACTTTCGGCCCTTCTCAAGCGCACTAGCACGGAAATATTCGTCGATCCCGGCCACTTTTCTAAAACCGTAGCGCAGCACTACGGGTGCCATGCTGCAGCCGCGGAGGTGGCGTCGCAGTTTTTGAAACCTGTGAAAATGTTGGAACGCACCACGACACAACAACAGAAACAAGCGACAAAAACGTGCTCACGGTGAGGCCCACAACACTCACGTCGCCGCGGCGGGCAGCGGATATGACAGCATTGCTCGCACAGTGTGTGTTACTGAAAAATGCATTTCCGTCACTACAGACGGCGCTATCCCGTTATTTTTGGAGCGCCATCTGTCGAGAGCTGGTTCTCCATATAACCATGAACGTTCACCAACTAGCCCCCTTCACTGCTTTACTAAATGCAAGTTCGTACTACGCCGACAGGCAATTATTTGGACTAGTGAGTTGAACTTGTCGAGTCGACGCTGCTTTTGCGTTTTCCCCAGACATATCTGTTTTGAGTGCGAAGAACAGGCACGGTGTAGTTTTAATTCTTGGGCAATAGCAAAAGTAGGGTAAAAGGATTAGGCCGTTGGGAACGTGCTATCATACCAGTGCAACTCACCGTATTTGACACATGTCGCCAGCATGTACATCTGCTAATATTGAAGAAGTAGGCGGGGCAAAAGTAGTGGTTTTGCTCGATAATTACACAGCTGGCAGTATGAGTGACGCCGTATGCAACTTGGAACCTTATGATCCGGACGTAAGAGACCGTTCAGTTGGGCTATGGCAGCAGCGTGTACATGATTCCAAAAAAAAAAACTTCCGTCATGCATTATACACCGGCAAGTTAAGCAAGAAAAATTATTAATGTGACAGCATTGTATATGGTGCATGAGGCAGGAAAGCCGGTGGTCCGAAACGAGTGTTACCAAAAATTAATGTCACGTCATCAGCGTCTCTTAAGGCGTCAATTGTAATAAAAAAGATGGTAAATGGTGTAACAACGTATATTTATTTATTTATTTATTTATTTATTTATTTATTATACATACTTTCAAGGTCTAGTAGGCACAACAGAAAGGAATGGTAAAAATATGCAATAATTGCAGTAAAGGGAAAAATGGAAAATCAAACTTTAAGGCACTTTCAATGGCGACTTTGAAGTTAGTGGTGTCACAAATTGAGACTGTGGAGGTGGGAAGGCGGTTCCATTCAATGGCTCTTCTTGGCAAAAAGGAAGTATGGCACAAGTTAGTTCGAAAAAGATGGCACTTCCATTTTTTGTTGATGGTCGATGCGATATCAACTGTAACACTACTATTAGTAGTAATTATGCGTAATAAATAGGAAGCAAAGTGAATTAAAATTGGAACAAGTTCGATTAAGGTTACTGAAGGTGGAATAAAGTGAAATGAGGTGAGGTAAAGTGAATTAAGGTGAATGAAAGTGGATTAAGGTTGGTACAAATTGGAGCATGGAAGAATTTTTTTAGATTTCGAGAAAGCCTTCGATCGGGTTTCACACAAAAAAATGATGATACAGCTAAACAGCATCATACGCAACGAACAAATTTTGCGTTGGCTTGATTCGTACTTGACGCATCGAAAACAATTTGTCAGCATAGGTGCTTCGAATTCATCGCTCGCCTCTGTACTTTCAGGCGTTCCACAGGGCTCGGTTTTAGGGCCACTTCTTTTCCTTATCTACCTAAATGACCTGGTTTGCAAATTTTCCCTGCGGTGTCGCTTTTTTGCGGACGATTGTATTGTTTACTCGAGCATTCAATCTGTGGATGACCAATCTAGCTTAACTGACTATCTAATAGCAATACACGACTGGTGTATCCAGTTGCATATGGCCCTAAACATCTCGAAATGCGCGCACATGGTTATTACACGTAAAAAAAAAATCCGCTAATTTGCACTTACACGATAAATAATATGGACATTAAACAGGTAGAGGAATTCACATATCTTGGAATTACAATTGATTCCAAGATGAGCTATACCGCTCACGTTAGGTATGTTTCTGCGGCAGCAATGAAAAAGTTATGGTTATTAAAGCACCGTTTAAAAACTGCACTAGTGCTACCAAATTAACTGCATATAAGGCAATTATTAGGCCAACACTCGAGTATTCCGATATAGTCTGGGACCCTCACACAAAGGCTGGTATAGACATTATCGAAAGAGTACAAAAAAAAGCTCTTAGATTTATCTACAATGCTTACAATTGGCGCATTTCAGTCACCTCTTTAAGGTTGCGATCTGGGCTCCAGACACTAGAAACTCGTCGCAAAATGCACCGTCTACAAGCAATGTATAACATAGTTAACAACCACACTAAAATGAGATTTGACAACTACATGCAATTTAACAAATCGCGACTGACCAGAGGTAAGCACAATCAAACAATATTATTGCCGCGCGCTAGAACAAACGCATATCTTTATTCCTTCCTGCCCAAGACAATTCGCGAATGGAACGCTCTTCCGCAAAGCGTGGTCAACTCAGCCACTCCAGATTCCTTCTTATCTGCAGTACAGACGTGCTTGTAATGTCATGCATTCACTGTACCTTTGCTTGTTACAAATTCTGATGACTCATTTATTACGCCTTTGCTATTGGCAGCAATGTGACGGCATCATTGTATTTCTTTTGTGTATTTGCGTATGTTTACTTTGCCTATTAGACTGTTTTTTTTTACTCTTTTTATTTTTTTTATCCCCTTGAGGAAAAAGTTTGAAATCACGTGATGTTGTACCACTCCTGCCTGGGCTTCCAAATGGAAGCCGGCAGCATTCTGAAATAAAATAAAAAGGTGGATTTAGGTTGGTACAAATTAGAGCAAGGTGGAATAAGGTGAGTTATGGCAGAGCTGTGAAGGACACGTTACAATGTATGACGTTACGTATATTGGACGCAACGAATCAATTAGAGAAGTCATTATGTTTTCGCATTAAAATGATGTAGGGATACTTAGGTGACTGTGCTTTTCTTTTTATCCCGCAGCTTAATATATATACATGTTCTATAATGTGCAAAGATATAAGGAACGCAAGCGATACGTCGAACTCATGTACGTAGCTTTCTCGTTGTACACGTAGCAGTAAAATACATGTGTAACAGTTTTACCTCTACAACAGAACTGGTGCCAGCTGGATAGCTCTATATCTTTATAGGCTGTATTGTAACTTGTTGCACAACGCTTAACCAGAAAACAGGGTTAGCCGGAAGTATTTTGGGACCTGTGTGTATAGTACCCCTGACACGTCCTTTGAGGCCTTTTGATGTATAAACTGCTTTACTTTGCGCTGAACGATCCCTTACAAAGAAGGGGTTTCGCCGTTCACATACGGTACGCCGCAGTCTCCAGCGCCGCAGCGAAACCGCTGATAAAATGAAAAAACATAAGAACCTGGATCTTGTCAATGCAAACCACGAAAGAAGAAAACATTAAGCGAAAAAAGAAACGAGAAAGCGTAAACCATAATATAGTTGCGGCAGCAGTATAATTTGCTTATTTGTTATTGTCAGTAATCTTCTTTTTCTTAGTAGCGAAATAATATGTTCAACAATGCGCAACGATATTTTCTTTTTTTTTTCTTCTCAAAGCTCATCGCTGCCTTCGCTCCGCTACTGCGCCGATCGATCGTAGTGTAACGATGCGTCCACGTGGTTCGCAGATAAGATAAAGGGCGCGTATGCCTTCCGTCTCGGATATGATTGAAAAACAAAGCAGAACGAAACAAACCAAAAAATCGCCCAGACCTTAGCGCCGCTGACTCACTCCCTTATATAAACTACACGCGATAACGTACTTCCGGCGAATTCGGCAAATGGCACCGGCGCGCACCCGGGCTCCGTGGGGCAATGATGATTCGATGAAACGGCGAATTTCGGTGCAGCTCCAATGCGCCCCATTGCGATTCGCCGACTTCGCCATTAGATTGCGACGGCTCGACAGCCAACGTGAATGTGCGTTGCGGGTGGCCTTGCACACTGTCGTTTACTAAAGTGACCGTTTCTACACCTCGTTATCTCTTATCGAGCCTACCCTTTCGGACGTATACCGTGCCGCGGTCACGTGCTCTCGACACACCTCGCGTTTCCTGTTAGATTACCTCCGAATTGCGTGCAGCAGGTCTATGTAGCGCCGTAAAGAAAGGACGTTGCGTGCCACTGGTGGGTTTCCAAGCTCTGTCCTCCGGGACCGCAGCTCAATGCTCTAACCAATAGGACAAGATTGCACGCATATGCTTCTCTCGTGCCAAGATCGCTCTCTTTTTCCTTTTTTTTTTTTGGAAATGTCTGGTGCTTACGTCACGTGGCAGTTCCTCGCATTCTTCGCTCGTGTCAGATAGTTCTACGAGACGCTGTCAGAATGCACCTCAATGGGGTGCGAGACGAGACAGAAGGAAAACCGTTAGCGTTTCTGATACGTTAGCATTAGAAGTACCAAAGTGGGGAGAAAAAAGAAAGATGTATGCCTGTGAAGTGTGGGAAGCAGGTCACGTGGTAGAGGTACACGTATATGTAAACGATAGAAAAAGGGAAACGGAGGGGCTCGACTCTGTGTTAATGGTGACCATATACAGACAGGCGATGCAGCCAAGGAGAGGTGTATAGGGGAAATTAGCTGTGGTTGATATTGAAGTGCAGAGAATGAAGAAAATGAAACTGAGAGTGGATGAAGAGGTAACTTGCCGCCGGTGGGAGTCGAACCCACTGAACCCGGTGCAGAAACGCCGCAGCGAGCGAGCAGGCCATCGCGCCAGCTGCGACAGCTAGGAGTCGGAGCCGCAGCTGCGCTGGCGCGGCCCGCGCTGCTGTGTGACGTAAGCTGAACGTCGACTCGTAGGGCGGGACTTCGCGCTTCCTGCAGCTTCCCATTTTCCGCGTTCGCGCGCTCCGATTAGCCGAAATTCGTCGTACCATAGTCTCGCAGGCAATCTAATTTTTCTGTTTTGTTTTTCAGATCGAAAAGTTGATATGGGTTGTGCGGAGAGCTCGCTTCAATTCCACAACTGCGATGAGCCCGCTGAACCGAAACATTTAAAGGTTGTTTTAAAGGATTTTCGTTAATTGCCGACTAAATGCCCCGTATCACCGGTTCAGGTGTTGCTGCCACCACTTAAGTCAAGTCTCCGGAAGAGCCGTGCTTTTACCCGCCGTGGTTGCTCAGTGGCTATGGTGTTGGGCTGCTGAGCACGAGATCGCGGCATCCAATGCCGGCCACGGCGGCCGCATTTCGATGGGGGCGAAAGCACCCGTGTGCTTAGATTTAGGTGCACGTTAAGGAACCCCAGGTGGTCGGAATTTCCGGAGTCCTCCAATACGGCGTGCCTCATAATCAGAAAGTGGTTTTGGCACGTAAAACACCATAATTTAATTTTAACCGTGCTTTTATTTCAAAATGGTCAATTTGAAATATTACCTAAAATCTGCGTAGGAACAACGCCGATTTATATATATATATATATATATAAATCTATATATATATATATATATATATATATATATATATATATATATATATATATATATATATATACAGAAGAACCGCTTATGCATTAAGTTTGCCTCGCTTCCAGCTCATAATTTGGAGGTATAAGAAGCTATGTGCTGAACATTGTAGGGTGAATCTGAATTAGTGGATTGGCTTTCTTTGTTCGCTCTCTTATCAACATCGTAGCCCTCATAGGTGTCCCTTAAAGTTATGACATTACAGAATTATTATTTTTTCCAGTCGCTCGTTGCGCGGTTCATATTTTCTTGTCACAATTCTGTGCTTTTTTTTTCCAGCATCACAGCTTTCGTTAGAGACATGAAAAAAAAGAAATACTCGCGAGAAAAACGTCACCGGCAAGTCATCAATTATGCTCGCCATATCAAGTCCATATATAGCGACAAACGAAAAGGTCGAAACTGATAATTAAACGCGCGAACGAAGGCAATCCTTTAGCAGCTGCTTACATTCCACGTATGCTGGCTGCATGACATTGGCATTATAACAGTTATCTTTTGTTATTTGCTTGTTCACGCTATGCTCGTATATTGTGCATTCTTACTGCAATGCATACAGCCGCTTTTCACGTACAGACGCGTTTTGCATAACGATAGTGTTAGGTTAGAAAAAGAGAAAGAAAAGCTCGCGAAAGCGAGAGAAGCGTCATATGAAACGACCAACTCTGGCAGTTTTTTTCGTTATTGCTGTATAGTGTAAGGCACATTACAAGAAACTCTGAGGAGAGAAAGAAGGGGGAGACCGCACTGCAAGATGACGGCCGTGCCTATAGCTGCTGTGCGCACCGCGTTTGGCGCCTTGGACCGGCAGCAGATGGCCGGAACAGTCCCAGCAACCCCGCGCTCCTCCACCACCCTCCTCTCCCCCATCCTACACTCCTCCTCGCACTGACTTGTTTATGCGACCGGTGCTCGTGAGCTTAGGATATACGGGCGCCCACGAGCGACACGTGTGCTGCCGTTCTACCACACGCGAGAGGCGATCCGTCTCCGCCGCCATTGGTCCGACGCGATCCATCTTCCGAAATTTCCAGTGCTAACAACTATGACATGTTTTTTTTTTCTCCCTTGTTTCGTGCGCTCAACAGTTGACGTTCGGTCAACTTTTTTCGCCGGTATGTTTGGGAAACAGGTTCAAAACCGGCGTTGGAGTGCAGTGTGAACGTGACGCACTGCGTAGAAACGGACTTTTTTTTTCTCAAACATGTTCACACACGCACGCACACGTACACACACACGTACACACACACGTACACACACACACACGGGCACAAACACACACACACACAGACACCCACACACACACACGTACACACACACACACGTACACACACACACACATGCACACACACACACACACACTCCCACACACCCACATACACACAGTGACACGCAGTTGGGACAGCCAGTCTATTGTATGATAACCCGCCGTGGTTTCTCAGTGGCTATGGTGTTGGCCTGCTGAGCACGAGGTCGCGGGATCGAATCCCGGCCACGGCGGCCGCATTTCAATGGGGGCGAAATGCTAAAACACCCCTGTACTTAGATTTAGGTGCACGTTAAAGAACCCCTAGGTAGCCAAAATATCCGGAGTCCCACTACGGCGTGCCTTATAATCAGAAAGTGGTTTTGGCACGTAAAACCCCATTATTTAATATTGTATGATAAGTAAAACCCCAATTGAACATGACGCGTGGCTTCCGCTATACGCTATTACGCTATACGCTATTACGCTATACGCTATTACGCTATACGCTATTACGCTATACGCTATTCCAGCCGCTTGTTGCAGTTGTCATGGATAAAACGCGGTCTCCCGAGGCCTGTAGTTCACCCTGCTTTGCGTAATGCGTCGAATAAGTGGAAACCGAGATCCGCACCTGTCAACCATAAGAGCGAGAAATGCGCGATTTCCTGATCTGGATGCGGGTGAAAGATCTTTCTCTCGCACCTCACTCAGCACTAAGCATATTGCACGAAAAAAAAAGCTTCATCCACTCGTCTGTATGTCGCGCGAAGCTACAAAGGAGAACCGCGCGGGTTTATCACAAAGAAAGCTTCGTTGTGGTTGAACAGTTTGTCTTGGTTCTCGATATCGAACCCTGGACCAACGCGCCTTACCGGCACGGTCGCTCTACCATCTGAGTTAGTGCTCACTCACACCGGCGACTTGAGGAGGTCGCGCGACCGTTTGCGACTCGCAATCAAAAAGCGACCGAAGGCGACTGATGTTCACACCGGCAAGCCCGGCTGAGCGCGACCCGCAAGTCGCAATCCCGGAGATTATCGTTCTCAGCGAGAACTCTCGGAATCCACGGCGGAATTTGAACGCGACGCCGGAGGAGGCCGGATGTAGACACACGAAAGATCACTTCCGGTGCGCCGCTGATTGGTTTATCAGTTTTGCGACCACGGTCGCGCGACTGAAAAATCGCGCAGAGAGCGACTGGCCCAAAATGGTCGCTTTTCAAGAAAGGCGACCGTTTGCGACCATTTGCGACTGGTCGCTTTGCGACCACTGTCAGTCGCCGGTGTGAATGAGCCCTTAACTAGGAGGGTAACAGATCGCAGAGCGACGCCAACTCGAAGCACAGTTGCCGAGACAACTCGACAGCTCGTAGCTTCGTGCTACGGTCGGGTTGACGACAATTTCTCGAGCTTTCTCGAGGCACCTTTCTCGACTTTGCGCGGCTTCCTAGAATTGACTTGTCGAGTGTAACGCAGTAGGCGACGAGCTTTTCAGCACTGTCCGTAAATGAAGCTGGCGCGAGCGCACCTGAAACCGCCATCAAAAGGGACTATAGAAAGGTGTGGATAAATGAAAAAAAAATGATGGGAATTACGTTAGTAACGCTTCGGTGCTTTCCAATATTCAGAACTGCGTATGTGTAAGGCTAGGCTAATTCATTCAATCTAATACCAGTGCTATTAAAATAGCGTCAAAAATGAAGCTCTAAAAGAAAAAAAACGTTGCAGGGGCACCGGTTTTCACGGCGCGCAATTATCCGAGCAGCATTAGCTCGCACGTACGAGGCCGGATTACTTTTGGTTTACATTAATAACACATCGTTTTGTATTCAGGTACATCTACGCGTTGCCTAAATACAGCAAGCAACGTTTATTGTAATGGCAACGAATACAGCAAACTGAGCCTTAAAGTTTTGCTTAACTCAATGCAGAATACAAACTCCGTGAAGCCTCCCTGCACGCTTGTACGTGCGTGTGTAGGAACGTGTATGTTGCGCGCTTTTTTGACTATCCTAAAAGTGCCGCGCGATAAAGTAGCTCGTTGCCGAATTCAGCTATCGCTACATTGTGTACATTGTATAGAACACGAATTCGACCCCCTTTTGTTTTCCGACACGATGCAAGCGTGAATTGTTTTGTTTTGCACCTGGTTTTCATCGAACGCGTGAAGAGAGACAAATTTTAAAGGTTCGAAACGCGTCAAAGCCTAGTACACGTTGCCGCTATAAGCCTACATCTATTGAATTCATTTCAATAAATTATGGGGTTTCACGTGCCAAAACCACTTCCCGATTATGAGGCACGCCGCAGTGGGGGACACCGGAAAAATGGACCACCTGGTGTTCTTTAACGTGCACCTAAATCTAAATACACGGGTGTTTTGCTTTTCGCCCCCATCGAAATGCGGCCGCCGTGGCTGGGATTCGATCCCGCGACCTCGTGCTTAGCAGCCCAACACCATATATCCACTAAGAAACCACAGTGGGTTGCATCTCTTTATGAAGCACACATGTCCTCTCTCTCTCTCTCTCTCTCTCTCTCTCTCTCTCTCTCTCTCTCTATATATATATATATATATATATATATATATATATATATATATATATATATATATATATATATATATATATATATATATATGGCTGTAATACGCGTATATGGTGTCGGCAATAATTGTTCTGTCAGGTAAAGAAATGGTTCCGCGTGCGTCACATACGCCAGAGATTGTTTATGGATATTATCGAGGCTCAAAGCAGCCGGTATGTACTACGCGACGCCCGATAATGGCAGCGGAGACATAACACGCGACGGGGCTAATTTATCCCCCGATGCGCCTCCGAACCCTTGTCCCCCTCTTCGATCGTAACTGGGATAAGTAGGACATAAAGAAGCCGGGTTTGCGACCGCCGCATTGCTGATGAATTACCTCGTATCGGCTGCTGCCCCGTAAGACTGTAATGAACACGCCATCCTGCGGCTCTATTACATAAGAAAACGCCGCGGGCCCTTTTAACGATAGCACAACAGCGCGACCACGGCAAGCTCCGTAACTATGTCGCCATTTTGGTGACGCTAATCAATCACCGACGACTGTTCAGTGCGATTCGTATTTTCACATTATATAGCGGTATGGTTGGCGCACCCTCTGTGAAAGCTAATCTATCCCTTTCAGTACTTAGAGCAATGGCGTGTTTGGCGCGACTTCACATTTTTATCGCAGTCATTCCCCGCGCAGCGACCCGAGTTTTCAACCTTATTAAAACATCGGCTTTGGTAATCGCCGTGCAGTGATAATCAGATCAGATAGTAACGAGACTCTACGTCAGTTACTATTTTTTTGAGAGAACAACTCTGAAATGAAACCATCTTCCAAGAGAGATTGCAGCCATTGTCTATAACTCCCTGCTGTAAAGGCGTTGGGTGAGATCGCATAATTAGGAAACATTGATACGTTATATTGCTTACTTATTTGTTGTTATTTTTGTTTGTATGCTTGCCGTTTCAACTCGCACCGCCCGGTAATTCTCCTGGGCCGTGGCGGCAACAGAAACAAAAATAAAATGAACAATATCACCACCTGACAGGGCGCCTAAGCAAACGAGACCCACATCTGCATGTCTTCATCGTCGCTGTCAATTCACTGACTACGGCGCGGAGTGTGCCATCATTATGCAGCTGCGTGCATGCGGCTATATAATATATAGTATGTATATAATATATATAATGTCTTCTCGAAATAAAGTAACAAATAATATACGTGCGTGCGTTGGACTCAACCCAACGTTACTCGCGCAAAAAGCACGCCCTGATGAGATCTGTAGCTTAACGTTGCGCTGTACTTAAAGAACTACGCCATGTAAGATGTGTACCTAATAATAACTCTTAGATCTTTTAGATTACTAATAGCACCCAAACGTTATAAAGTTGCATCACAGCTATCGCTTCGAGATGGTTTTCTTTACGCGCATTTCCAACATATAACATAACACACTCGTGTATCTAAATTCATGGGCTCTTTAAAGGGCCCCATGAGGTCAGAGTTGTTCTGTAGTCTTCCATCCTACAGTGTCTCTCATAGATCCTAACGTCGCTATGGGACGCTAAACCGAGTCAATCATATTAAAAGCAATCTCGTCCTACCTAGCATTACCTTTTACGCAACGTCAACAAACTTTGTTGTGTTATGACGACACAACCCTGTCGCCCGCGTTGCGACGCCAACTTTGCCAATGTTAAAATATGTTAAACGCGTTTCACAATCTTCATATTTGCTCCGCGATAAAGCTCAAGGTAGCGCGGAGCAACATGGACACAGAAGTAGAAAGGACACCACAAGGGCTTACTCGCCACTAACAGCTTTTTCAAAGAAACGTAAAGTTAAGCGCTCGTGGACTCCGTTCTATATTTCTCTGTCCCTGTTGTTTCGCGCTACTTTCCACTTTTCATGAAACCGTGCCAACTCGTCCAAATGCCCACGTTGTTACAGTGGCCGTTTTCCAAGTGTGATTACTTTACTTGCAATATGCTCTTGGTGTAGTTTCGAGAACTTAGAGAATACTTGTCAGAACTCCTTTGAGCCGTGACGTATGCGTCGACATTCGGTGAAATATTCTCGCCAGCCTGTTTCTGCGAAATGTACACTGTCCCTGAGGAAATTATGGTAGGTCAAAAAAGAACCGACTGCTTCGTTTGAGGTGAACAAAACAACTAAACATTATTTCGATAGGGATGCCCGTTGCCGAGCGAGTTCGGAGGAGCGCAGGGTTGCCCGTTGACGAAAAGAATGAGGCTAAAGTTGGCAGTTTCTGTAGTCCCAATGCTTCTCTTGGATGCAACCACACGCAGAGCGGAAATATCTGTTCGGAAACTATGTCAAATGAAAAAAAATAGGAGAGGCAGACAGTGACAGAAAGAGAGAGAGAGAGTTGAAAATTACCGTCCAAAATATCAGCAGAAGCAACGAGATCGGAAATCGGGCCTGATAACAGCGGGAGCCACGTTTCCGAGATGACCTACGCTCCGCGCCTCAACTGGCTATGTGGCACGCTCGTTCCCTAGCTGGCTCCCTCCCCAAAGAGGGAAGAAAGACGTTCGGGAGATCGGGAAGGGCTCCGCAGGTGCTCGGGAGCGCCGAACAAACGAGCGCAATCAAGCGACCACGATAGTACCCCGCCCCATCGCCTCCTCTCACACGGGATCGACCGACCCCCTCCTGTTGTACGCGTGGTACATACAGCCTAGGACTTGGCAGCCGATGGCTCGGTGCTCCTTTCTTTCTTTCTTTCTTTCTTTCTTTCTTTCTTTCTTTCTTTCTTTCTTTCTTTCTTTCTTTCTTTCTTTCTTTCTTTCTTTCTTTCTTTCTTTCTTTCTTTCTTTTTTTTGATATCCACAATCTGACGTTGGCGCCGTTCCTCTTTCACCTCCCATATCCACGTCGATACACTCTCCCTTGCATCCATATTTCCCTTCGTTTTGCTGCGCCCTCTCCGCATACACGGGGTGCAGCGTTCGGGATTCAGCAGCGAAAGACGGGATGTTCCTTTTTTTTGTCCTCTTTTCTTTCTCTCCGCTGTCTTCCGTCGCGGCCATTCCTCCTCTTCCTCCATTGACTTCGATTCCACATCCCTATTCTCCCAATTCTCCTTATCTTGCCCGGTACCTTTTAATCACGAATCGCCCCGTGTAGCTCTGTAGGGATACGCGTGCTTCTCAATTCTATTTCTCTGCTGCCTTCTGTAGCTATTCCCCTTTCGCCTGTACTCCGAGCCATATCCTCTCCCTGGTTTCCCGATTTCCATTCCTAAGGCAGCATGCTGCACGGGTGCCCTTAATGATGCTCCGTTCATTTCTCTTCCTCCCGCAACACGCCGCATTTCTTCTTCATATACTTATTTCTCTTTTTCATCTCCCGTTCCGTCTCCGTCGCCTGCTCTTCCCTACTCCCTTGATCAAAGTCGATAGCTTCGGTCTCTCCTTTTCGTCTCCACTTCTCGCACTTCATCTTCCGCACCGCAGGGTCGTTTCCCACTCCTCGCGTGTCTGTTCATACTCTATTTTTCTCGTCATCGCCCCAGGCACATTGCGAACACTCCTCCTTGCGCCTTCTATAGATCATTCACTGCGTGTGTGTGTAAGAGAGAGGGAAATAGAACACGTGTGTGTGTGTGTGCGTGCGTGCGTGTGTGCGTGTGTGTGTTTATGTGCGTGCGTGCGTGCGTGTGTGTGTGTGTGTGTGTGTGTGTGTGTGTGTGTGTGTGTGTGTGTGTGTGTGTGTGTGTGTGTGTGTGTGTGTGTGTGTGTGTGAGCAAGAGAGAGAGTGAGTGAGTGAGTGAGTGGGTGAGTCTGCGCGTCTGCCTGTGTGTGTGTGGTGCTGTGTTTTGGCTCAATATATATCCGTTCGTCTCGTCATAGTATTTACGTACGCTCCCTGAGTTCTCTGGTTGCCGCTGCCATCCCGTTTGCTGCAGCTCCACTGTGCTGCTTTTATTTTTTTGTGTACTTCTGCGAACTTTTGGTAGTGCTCTCGTCCTACATTGACGTCCTGAATATATTGTTCGCTTGTCAGGCTGTACGCTGTTGACGACCAGCAAAGATGTCTTTGTTCCTTGCTAAGCGTTTTGGGCCGTCCCTTAACTGCAGTGGTTTACCAGCTACCACGGAAACTTAATGATATGCATGTTGCTAACCGTTGTTAAGCCTGTAATGCTTACACACAGTTCTACACAAAAAAATCTGAAAGCAACCTGTTTACCTTTATTGAGATCGTTGCGTATAGGTGACGCGGACAATAAATAGCTTCAAGGATTATGAGCGCCCGTCCTTGTTGTTCATCCTTGTCCGCGTCACCGAAGCGCCATGATCCCAATAACTGTATCAAACGAAATCGCCCGAAGGTTTGCACCTGTTTGACTGTATTTCTGACCACTTGTAAAAATTAACTATGAAGTGTTATTTGAGTTCAAGCTAATATTACATTATTATAGTAAAAGGAGCAGAATGATCATACGCTGGCCTGTACAGTACCGAGAGCAGCCACGCTACCTTCATTAGAAACAGTGGGGAAACAGATACAGAGGCTCCTTATATAACTAGCGATGAAGTTAGAAGGACTTTGCAAGAAATGTACCAGAGAAAAGCGGTAGGACAAGATGAAAAAATAACAGTTCATTGGATCAAATGTAGATTAGATATTATGCTTGAAAAGTGATTGATTGATTGATTGATTGATTGATTGATTGATTGATTGATTGATTGATTGATTGATTGATTGATTGATTGATTGATTGATTGATTGATTGATTGACTGAAAAGCTTGCGGCCCTTTATACGCCGTGCCTCAAGACTTCAAGTGTACCACAGAGCTAGAAGGCCAACATCATACTAATCCATAAGAAGGGAGGGGATAAAGAATCGAAGAATTATAGGCCCGCTAGCTTTCCGTACTCTATAATATATTCACCACGATAACTTCCGATAGAATGAGGGCAACATTTGACTTCAATCAACCAAACCTATAGGCCGGCTTCAGAAAGATCTATTCTACAATCGATCACGGCCATGTCATCAGTCAGGCAAATAAGAAAGCTGTGGAGTACAATTAAGCTTTATGTATAGCTTTTAGAGATTATGAAAATGCATTTGATTTAGTAGACACCCGTAGTCGTGGAGGCATTGCGTAATCAAGGAGCACAAGAGTCATACGTGCACCAAAATATCAACAAAGGTTCCACAGCTACCTCGATTCTCCTCAAGAAAAGTAGAAAATTGCATATCAAGAAAGTTTTCAGGCAAGGAGACACAATCTTTTCAATGCAATTCATTGTGTGCGTAGAAGTATTATTCAAGCTATTAGAGTGGCGAGGCATAGGAGTGAGGATCAATGGCCTATATCTCAGCAACCTTTAGTTTGTAGATGACATTGTCCTGTTCTCCAACACTGGAGACGAAGTGCAACACATAACTCGAGGACCTGAACCGACAAAGCGCTAGTTTAGATTAATATGCAGAATAGAAAGACAATGTCCCGTAGCATGGCAAGGAAACAAGAATTCGTGATCGCCAGTCAGCATCGAGAGTCTGTACAGGAGTACGTCTATATAGGTCCATTACTTACAGAATACCCGCATTATGAGAAGAAAATTTACAGAAGAATAAAGAAACGTTGGATTAGCTTTGCATCTCACTATTCGGTACGCCTGCGACGCGCTAAGTGTGTCCTTCAGGACCATAAAGCTTTCCCGTCCATTCCTCTTCCTCCACTTTCCGCCTCAGGCATTCACTGTAGCCTCCTCCTCCGCGTTCCTCCTCACGCTCTCTTCGGTTTTCTTCTTCCACTGCGGTCCGCGTTCGCTCTTTTATCCTTCGCGCAAATAAAACCACAGACACAAGGAAGACAGACAAGGACAGCGTCTAGCGCTTGTCCTTGTCTGTCTTCCTTGTGTCTGTGGTTTTATTTCCGCTAAGCTACTACTTCAAATATGAATGACCAACTAGCCCAACAGTTAGCTCTTTTATCCTTCGCTCTGCTCTGCCGATCGGTTACGCCGACGACGCCGACGACACCGAGGCACGCCGACGCTCAACGCAGTAAGGGGCCTTTCAGAGCTGCGCTCTAGAGAAGTGCACAGTCATTGGATTCTACCAGTACTAACGTAGTGGGCAGAAACCTGGAGGTTAGTAAAGTTCGAGAACAAGTTAAAGACCACGCAAAGATCGAGTGAACGACAAATGTTAGGCATAAGGTTAAAAACCAGGAAGAGAGCGGCGTGAATCATAGAGCGAACAAGGACATACTAGTTGGCATTAAGAGCAGAAAAAGACGAAGCTGGGCAGGCCATGTAATGCATAGAGTCGGTAACCGGTGGACCGTTAGAGTTATAGAATGGGTGCCAAAGTTAAGGAAGCGCATTTGAGGACAGCAGAAAATTGTGTAGAGTGAGGAAATTAGGAAATTCTCAGGGGCAAGTTGGAATCAGCTAGCGCAAGAGTGGGGTAAGTTGAGATCATTGGGAGATGCCGTCATCCTGCAGTTGGCATAAGTATAGCCTGACGATTATGACATCGCTATCATGATTATTATGATTAACCCCATCATCATCAGCAGCAGCAGCAGCAGTATCTTCAAAATAAAACGATAACACCATGTTCAGCTGCGGTCGGTCGAGAAAGAGAAAAAAGCAAAGACAAGCCCTGGGCTATATTTCGACGGCCTTTGATGAGGCTCATTCAGCCGACGCTGACGGATCTGTCTGGAACGGTCCGCCTTACATTATGGGTGCGGGTCATTTGACAGAGACAGAGAGGGGGCGGGGGAGAGAGATATGTCCCCTGGAGGTCCTAATAGAGCGCGTCTTACCCCATCAGCCAAGCGTCCTGCGACAACGGCTGCCTTGTGTTGGGGATCTTAGGGGCGAAGCCGAACGCGCCTCCATCTCTTTACTCCATTAGGTACCATTAGGCGAGGAAGACGTCTCACTGAGAGGGCCGGAACAAACTCGTATGATGGCAACAGAAATTTTTGTCTGTTTTCCGACGCAGTACGGCATTCTTGACAGCAAAATACCTTTTCGTTTTTGTTTTCGTAACCTCGGCTTGCTCCTAATTAAGTTAAGTCTATATCAGCCATTTGTTTGGTAGGCTGGCCGGACACGTTACACATTTATGTGTATTTGCGCGCGTGTGCGTCTATGGATTATTGTATTATGGCCATCAAGAAGTTAATTCGACTGAGGGAAATATTCTTCAGAAGTGCATTACACAATGCTCGTCGTCAACCACATGGAAACATGGGCCTCTAGATTGCTAAGCATCTAACGCGATTATCGTTAGGTTACTAGCGTCAACATTCTCGGGAATAATCATGGAACTATACACAAACACCCAAGATAGTGGACGGGTGTGTTGCCGCCGCGGTAGCTTAGATGGTGAAGCACAGCACGCGGAATGTACAGGAATGTTGGTTCGATTCCCACATAAGGAAAGCTGCCGTATTTGCTCGAGGATAGTCCAACACGATAAAGATTGACTCATATATAGTGAACTGTCTGAAAAATAAAGAAATATTGTATTTTCAACATAAGTAGACGCATATCTTTTTTGGGGGAAAACGGTGAAGTTTGTCTATAACACACCTTGAAGGGGCAGCGCAATAAGACGATGACAGAAGGCAGGAAACACACAGGACAACTCGCCCAAATGTCGATCCTTCTATACTATAACACACCGTCATTTACCGTAAATTGTATTACTGCTACCGGCGTCACACGGTCACTCTCGATCGCGATCGAGCCTGACCTGGATCTAAATTCTCGTCCGCGGTTGGCTCCCTTTCGCAGACTGAGCGAAGGAGCCAATGGCGACCGATAAATTTTATCCGGATCAAGCTCGATCGCAATCAAAAGTGCGTCCTGTGACACCCGCGTAAATAAATCTCGCTAGTGCATGCCACAAACTGCGTCATCATCCACATTGCCCGACAAGTTGGCCTCGTCGGCTTTTTCGCCGGCGCCTGGCACCCCAAACGGTGTCGTCACACTGTGCTGTCGAATGCGTCGGACGTGAAGTGTTCCTTAAAGCCAGTCTGTAAAGCAAGTTTTACGGCCGGTGCGACGCAGGGCCTCAATGAGTTCCGCACCTTTGCCAGCTTTGTTCGCGAATATAGGATGATAGCTCATTTTTTGGTAACATTTCCAAAAATCATAGGTCGACCTGTATTCGAATAAACATGGTATGTCATAGTCCAATTTCATTTCCCTTCGCCTCGTTTTTTTTCGCGTTTCATTTAAACAACAATTGCCTTCCTCATCGTTTCTTTGCATTCAGCGCCGGCTTCTTCGTATCGTTGTCTGTATAGCATCAAGAGCGTCTCGTTGAAGCATTCTGCAGTACTGCACTGGCTTCTTGCTGCTACCTGAGCCTTCCAGATGTTAATGCTACTACAAATATCTATAGGATATCATTTCCTCATTCGCACTCGTCTCCCAATGTTCTCTCTTACGCCTAATCTATTTTATTTTTAGAGTACAACGCACAGGCCACTAACACCACGGATAACATACACGAAAGTGGCAGCCAACCTGGGGCGTCTGATAAGCGAAGCACTCAACAAAGATTTCTGTGCACATCCTTTCTCAGTTCATAGTGGCAGAAAGACGAGCGAGTTGGGGAGATTTTTTTAAATTTATAAATGTGTATTTAGCAGAGGTTGGCATCGTGGGTGACGCCAGCTACACCTCCTCGCTTAGCCAAACAATACATATCAAAGATAAGCCGGTGTACGCAAGCAGCCAAACAAGTGAAAAGAACAAAAGAAAAACGCAGGACAGAATAATAAAACCAAAAATGTAATGATTCCGAGCGTCATTGTCTAATAGCAAGGTAGCTGAAATAGCAAACTAGCTATTAGCACAGCAATTAGCTTACAAGTCTTCAAGAATATGATGAACTTAAAATTTTAACGCATTCGCTTGCAGTTCACATCTAGTTAAAATAGAGCCTAGAGTATGCTATATACGAGAACAAGATCAAGAGCATTTTAGGCGCACTTCCTGGAAACCTTAAGCTGCAGCACACAAGAATATTTTGGCAAAACATAATTAACGCAGACCATTATGTATGTTTACGCAAATTAATTATGTTCGTGAAACGTAGCCATCCGCAATTCTCGAAGCTTCCGGAATATTCTTCTAGGTCGCTTATTGCAGGCGTTTGCATTCACATGCTAGATATGATACCTATATTGTTTTCTACGCCCTCCTTCGTACACCAACATTATTTATTCTTCGTCTTTTTTTTCATCTATATATAAAAGCTGTACTACGACTGCTTCATCGTCCGGCTGGGACTCTTATATAAAAAAGTACTCCTTTTGTACATTGCACCTAAATAATGAAACCCCCTTAACTTCAAGCTACGGCGTACAGTTATTTTTATGCTAATTGAAGTTCCTCCTCCTTCCATAGCGTGATTTTTGTCACAGCTTAGAAAACGCGCGTAAAGGTCAGCAAAAGAAAGAAAGAAAGAAAGAAGGAAAGAAAGAAAGAAGGAAGGAAAATAAGAAAGAAAGAAAGAAAGAAGGAAGGAAAGAAGGAAGGAAAATAAGAAAGAAAGAAAGAAAGAAAGAAAGAAAGAAAGAAAGAAAGAAAGAAAGAAAGAAAGAAAGAAAGAAAGAAAGAAAGAAAGAAAAAAGAAAGAAAGAAGGAAAGAAACTTACAAAGTTCAGTGCAAGAAATATCCGCGTGCGCCAGGTGCACGGTCATTAGACTGAGAAAGAATCAATGACCCCCTCCACCCCCCCCCCCCCCCTGCTCGTTCCTCGCCTCCTGCCAAGGTGTGCGCGTGGCTTATGCGCCGATGCATTTCGTGACTTTTCCTCTCGCTCCAGTTCTAACTTTAACCGCGCACACCCTTCGTGTCACGTGGCCGGGATCCTCGGCAGATCCACCTCGGCAGCGCATAAAGCAAGCACAAAAAGCGAAGCAGCGGAGGAAGAATTCTGCCCTTTCGAAATAGCCTGCGATCGATATTTTTTTTTTTCGTTTCTTTTTCGCGGAGAACCTTCACCACACTACACTCGAACCTTGGAGGAAGCACCAATACATTTCACGGATAAAGTTAAGGAAAAACTATTTTCTGCGATTGTTAAGAGGAGAGTAGTATGCGGACTACAATTTCCTTCTGGATTATCGCTAATGCTGTGCTCCCTATAAACTTATTTTCTTTCGTGAACACAAGTAATTAGACCGTTATTCAGACTGCGCTACAAAAGTTTCAGAATGCAACCAATATCCTTACGGTTATGCATTCCAACGCGTAAGCGCCGGAAAAATTTGCGACACTGCAGCACTATACTTACGATTGCGAAAATCATGCTCAAAAAGCAAGAAAAGAAAACATTCCTCTGAACAGCATCTATAAACAAGAATCTAAAGCGGACCACATGGTTGTTATTTTACAGCTTGCATGCGATTATTTCTTCCACATCTGAAGGAAAATGTAGTGTTTCCAACTACATTGATTTTATTCAGATTTCGCCGCAATATTGCAATTAGTTGGTTTGCCACTTTATATTGCTGTGCGCTTAATTCGCGTGGGCTTTTAGTTGCCATCAGGAAGCTTCACTCACTGATGTAACTGTAGCGTCTTGCTTCATGATGGTGCCATGCGAGTAAAATTGACGTTCTGTAGTTTCTTCTTTTTTTTCTTTTTTGTAAGACCACGCAAACAAATATGCTGGGTGCTTCAATGATCGATACGCAATTTTTTTTAAATACGATTTAAGTGATAACGAGGCAGCAGTAAGCGGAGGAACCTCTTTCTAAATGTTTAGAGTAAATATCAGGACCCGTATTGACAAATAGTACTTACGTTAATACTGTTTGTGAGAGCCCAAACCCAACCAAACGTGCTCTTCGACATGGTATTATGAAGGATGGCTATAGCAAACTTACGAACGAAAACGTTCGTGAATTCAGCACGAGGTCACTACAGATCTGCGCAGGGAAGCCTCCTATATATATATATTTATACATATATATATACAATATTCTTCCTTTCTTGCTCTGCGTTTCTTTTTGCCTGCCGCTTCCTTGTTCATGCAGTTCACATTATTGTGATATCCGCTCCGGTCTTCACGGAGGAATTGTAGTTCTCAAGTTTATCTCCTTTTTCTTCTCATTTTTCATGCGTTTAGAAGAAGAAAGAAAAATCATGTTGAGTGCAGGAATAAAAGTTTGCTGGAAACATTTCGCAAATGCAAAAGTTACGTATTAAACAAAGTAAACGTCAATAAATAATTTCCCATGGCTGCCGATCAAAGCTATCACGCCTCCGTTGCAATGTGTTTGGACAGCTAGCTCCCAAGGTAAAGGCGGCCTCTTCAAGGTAAGAATGAGAGGAGGTCGAATTTATGGATGCAGCCATACGTCACACTTGTCTGCACGGTAATCTCTCGTCACTGTACGCTCCGCGCGTTCTTATTTACAGTGAGAGATAGCGCGCCGCCGTCTGCGCTAAGCACCTCGATCTTCACCTTCTCGATGTGCGTCCCGCAATAATCCGGGTCACGTGGTCGGCACTATATACCGATGCCCCAAACAGAGGCCGGCAAGCGTCCTTGGCTCCATGCCCTCGAATCGGCGAGCCGGACGTTTTTACGCCTTCACTCATCTCTCTCTCTCTCTATCTTATTCCTCTCGCCACTCTTCTCCATCGTGAGAGACGGGCATACGCCTTCCCTCACCCTCCCTCCTTCTTCTATATCTCTTTTTTTCTCTCTCTCTCTATCTATCTATCTTATTCCTCTCGCCACTCTTCTCCATCACGCGAGACGGGCATACGCCTACACTCACCCTCCCTCCTTCTTCTCTCTATCTCTCTCTCTATATTATTTCTCTCGTCACTCTACTCCATCGCGAGAGACGGGCATACGCCTTCACTCACCCTCCCTCCTTCTTCTCTCTATCTCTCTCTCTATCTTATTCCTCTCGCCACGCTCCTTGAGACAATCGCGAGAGACAGGGCGGGCGGAAGGATTTGTTCGAGAAGGGTTCCGAAGAGCCGCCGGCGGAGTTGACGGAGGACTACGGACAGCTTGTTTAGCAGGCCGATCTCGGTGGGGGAAGCTGTTTGTTTTGACGTTCGGCCCGCATCTGGCGGCAGCTGCCCCCGGCACGGAACGGATATTGGCTGGCCGCTCTCACTCCTGCCGTAACGGGCTTGTCATTCGGGGCGAGATGCCCCCGGGGGCCCGTTCCTACTGCAGTACGCGCATAGTGCTCACCGCTTTATATATATATATATATATATATATATATATATATATATATATATATATATATATATATATATATATATATATATATATATATATAGTCATATCATGAGAAGCCAACAAACACTGACACCAAGGACAACATAGGGGAAATTACTTGTGCTTAATAAATGGAGTGAAGAAACGATAAATTAAGGGAAATTAAAGTGGATGAAAAAACTACTTCCCGCAGGTTGGAACCTAACCCACAACCTTCGCGGTGGGTTCGGTTCCCACCTGCGGCAAGTTGTTTTTTCATCCACTTTAATTTCCATTAATTTATCGTTTCTTCATTCCATTTATTAAGCACAAGTAATTTCCCCTATGTTGTCCTTGGTGTCAGTGTTTGCTGGCTTCTCATGATATGACTAGTAAAAATCGGGCCCCTCGGTCAACTCCCTTTCTTCTCGTTTATATATATATATATATATATATAAAGGGTGTCCAACGTGTGCCTTGCCTCACTCTTCGGTTTTCGTTGGGTTTAACAACACGATCTCGAGTAGAGGCGTGACATATATGACTGCAGTGTTGTTTATATATATATCGGATATATCTTCAGTGTTCCGTAGGAGGCTTATCACGATGGACTTTTTTAAAGTCCATCTGGGGTGGATGTTTTACAAGCGCTGTCCTCTCGTATTTTTTTTTTGCCCCTCTTTGCATGTGTCTGCTCTCGCTCCTCAAAAATAAATAAATTAATAAACAAATAAATAAATAAATTGCTATGACCTTTGACAAACTAGCCCGTCTTGCCAGTTTGCTACAGTTGGAAGTCACATAATAAGAGAGAGCCAAGAAGCGGGAAGGGGTGTTGCTACTGGTAATTAGTTACTTAATTTCTGGAAGTGCCCATGAATAGCCAACTACTTGGTTATGATGAACTGGAAGAAAAAGTCATCCATAACGACAACATAAGCAAGAGTTAAGTAACTGAAGTTTCAGCAGCTAAATATAATTAAGAGTTCAAATACCTTGAAAAAAAAAGTAAGCGTGCAAGAAAAATGAAAAAAAAGTGCACCCGTGTACCTTGCATTGGGTGCCCGTTAATGAAACCCAGGTGCTCGAAGTCAATCCCGAGTCTTCCACTATACATCGGGCCTCGTAATCATATCAAGGTTTTTGGCAAGTAAAACCCCAGAATATTAGAATAAGGCCTCCTGTTAATGTCGTACGTTAAACCCAGTTCAAGAATTAATAAAAAGTTAGAAAGAAAAAAAAAATAAGATGCGCAGAATGCGACTCCAAAGTGCCCGAACATGTGAATCAGCAATCACGATAGACGCCGTGTAACTTTGTAACTGAAGCGTTATTAACCAATGCTGGTTTTAATTAAATCATATTAATTCACTTGAAAAGAACAGTTCAATAATAAAGCTTACGGGGAAACCATGCAGTTATCAGGCCGTGCAGAAATCAACGAATGGTTATCTCGCGTTCGGTGCATTCGCAATACTCCAGGCTTAAGCGCCGGCGCTTCACGCCAGCTGCAGCTCTGAGTCTTTTTGTTTTGTTTTGTTTTTTTTTTGTTTTGGGAGCTCCCGTTTGATGTAAAGAAGGAATAAAGATGGCTCGGAAGGGTAGGGGGGAGCGGGAAAGGCGTTATTTATGCGGCGGCACTGTGTAAACAAACACGTACAAAACGCGTCCGTCGATGTTTTAAACATGGACGTTGAAACGGCTGTCTTTAGCGTGAGACAGGCTCTCTTTTGTTTTGCTTTTACTGCAGAGTCTTTCCTTTTTTCAATTTTCTTTCAGTTTCTTTTATTCCGCTTTTTCGGTCTCGCAGCTTGAAACAATAAATATCGCTCGACTCGTTTGCGCGCCGATTTGGCTACACGTCATTCGCAAAAAAAAAGAAAAAAAAAAGGCGTTCAACGAGCGATGCTTACAGCTTCCCGACAGCTGAAGTTTTAGTTCTTTCCTTTCGGGATTTTCTTTTTTTATATTGCTTTGTCGCTATTGCTAACTACATGTCCGGTACAACGCGTCAGGGCTCAATTATTTCGAAGAAACATTACGGTAGCACGCGTTCTTGTGCATACTTTAGTTAGCTCTCGAAGCAGCGCGAGCAAACGTGTAAACCATTCACAGGCATCGGTTTTGCTTTCAAAGCGTATCGCATTACGGCCCGTTGCTTTGTACAGCGGAGCGTAGCCTTTGATGTATTATCAAGCGGCTGTTTGCGAGGGAATTGAATGCCGGGAAGGAAGTGCAGTTACTTCGCTATTATTGCGTGCGGCAGCCGGCATTGTTGGAACGAGTAAAAGGGCAAAAATAATAGAAGAAAGGAAAGAAAGAGAGAAAGAGGGAAAAAACAACGCTAAAGTTAAGGCCTCGGATTTGCGAGAAAGGACAAAAAAAAAAAGATTTGTTTTAATTTGCGGGATATCAGCAGATTGTGGCGCCGCGTTATTTTCTAAGCACACAAGGGAAAACTGCGAAAGCATTTTTCTTCCCCCGTCGTTTCTGTTTTCGCGGATGCTGTGCCACAGTACCGCGCCGTACGGATGGGGTGCGACTGGGCTGAGCGATAACAGTTTGCTAGGTGGAAGGCAGTTTCACCCGTATGGAAGAACGTGCCAATGAATAGAATCACGTGGGGTGTAGCTCGAGCCAGCTCGGGCGTTATTTCACGTTTCGGTATAGAAGTGCGCGTCCCCCCCCCTCCTTAACTGCAAAGAGAAGTTATTAGTTAGAAAACGAACCGATGCTGTTCGTTTGTTTGTTGGTTCATTAGTTTGTTCGTGCCTTCGTTCGTTCATTTATTCGTTTTCTCAATCGTCTGTTCATTCGTTTCTTTCTTCATTCAGCCATTTATCAATTCATTTATTTATTCATTCATTCCTTCTTTTTCTCATTTGTTTGCTTGGTGATTAATTAATTCGTTCATTCGTTCGTTGGTTAGTTAGCTTGCTGCTCGCGTTTTGGTTAAAGCAGGGTACGTAAACAGGGCACGGACTCTAACGAAGAAAATAGCGGTAAGAGAACCGGAGCTGTCGTATGGTCGAGGACAGCACGACGACCGCAAGGACAATGACGTCAGCAATGACGTCAGCAATACTGCAGTAACGAAGGCGGCATGATGTCGATAATGGCTCGACAGTGACGGCCGTGACAAAGATTAAATTATGGGGTCTTAGGTGCCAAAACCACTTTCTGATTATGAGGCACGCCGTAGTGGAGGACTGCGGAAACTTAGACCACCTGGGGTTCTTTAACGTGCACCTAAATCTGAGTACGCGGGTGTTTTCGCATTTCGCCCCCCGTCGAAATGCGGCCGCCGCGGCCGGGATTCGATCCCGCGACCTCGTGCTCAACAGCCGCGACAAAGATGATGATAGCCGCATGAACATCACGGCTATGACAACACGGAAACGGCATGACGGCATTAGTTCATTAGGTGAACTTTGTTAAGCTATCGACCACGTAGGATCGATCTTTAGATTATGTCAATCTCAAAGTGCATCGAGAAAATGGTGGCTCGTAATTGGTGCACGCTGTTTGAGTTAACGAAAAGGAGAGTTGAAGTTTATTTTTTATTTTTATTTTTTTTTTTACTGCTAAGAGCCTTCAATACATAAGAGTGTTGGCATTTATCGGTATTAGAAGCGATACTTGCAGCAGCGAGTGAAAATATATGAATAATCTTTACTTTGCGTTAATTTGAATCCTCTTAATTATCTCTCCAGGTCTGACTGTATGTGCACCTTTGATGTCGGCAACACTGTTCCGGAAACACGTTTTTGAAAAGTGATTGTAACGACTATACCTGAGTGCAAGCGGGGTATCAAAAAAAAAGAAAAAAAAGAAGAAACTCGCAATGTACTGCCAACGTCCGCCTTCGCCAGATATATTGAATTGTATACACCAGCAACAGACGTATCGTACTTAAAAATTCCATTTACTGCAGAAAGGTCAGTTATTCCAAGCTAGCGCGGTAGCCCAGTGCACTACTGTAACCCTCTGCTGCCGAGAAAGAGCGTCGCAGGTTCGATGCCCTATAGTGGTGGCCACATTCTCATCAGAAGGAATGCAAAAAAAAAAGATATCTCGTGGCGCGTTTTCTGTTCATGTAAATAACCATACATGGTCAAAATAACATGTGCTCCCCACTATGGCGTCTTTCGTGGACCGTATACTTTGTTTGAGGCGCTAAACCCAACCATGGAGTGATATATATTCACTATATATATTCACCGCGCGGAAGAAGGAGTCAAGTTACTCCACGCATAATAAAGCTAGCGCTGCTGCAACGCTTTGGACTCGCTCGTCCAGTCCAAACGGCAGTCTCATCATCGTCATCATCATCCTCGTCGTCTTCGTCGTCGTCGTCATTATCATCATTAACATCATCATCTTTATGTCCACTCCAAGATGAAGGCCTTCTCCCAGCGATCCCCAATTACCCCTGTCCTGCGCCAACTAACAAGCATCTTATGCCTGTCACTTCACTAATTCCATCACCTCACCTAATCTCCTACCGTCCTCGGCTGCGCTTCCTTTCCCTTGCCCTGACCCCCCCCCCCCTCATGTAGCCCTAATTGTGCACCGGGTATCTGCCCTACGCATTACGTGGTGCGCGCAGCTCCATTTCCCCCCTCTTAATGTCATCTCTAATATCGGCCAGCCCCGCTTGCTCTCCAATCCACACCGCTTTCTTCCTGTCTCTCAATGCTACGCGTATCATTTTTTTTTCATTCCCTCACTCGTTGTACAGTGAATGCCACTGTACACCAGCGGCAACGTACGCTCCGTCAAGTTTTTTTTTGAATTCTCTCGTTATCTTGTTTCTTTCCACGTACTTCTCCTGTTCCAACCAATCAACACTGCGAAGAAGCCCCAGGGCTATATTCCCCTCTGACCGCGCTTCCTGCACTCGCAGTGCACGTTTTAGTCTCGAAAACGCTATACCTCTCGAATCTGCGTGTTCTCCCCCCTCTCTCTCTCTTTCGCTCTCTCTCTCTTGTGTTGTTTCCGGAGTCGGCGAGACAGCTGACAGCGAGCTCCTTCGCAAACAGAAGCCCGTGGCCTGTCCCGCGCCGCTCTGTTTACTTCTCCGTCCTGCCTGCACGGCAGATCGAGTTAGGCCAGGCTTCCCGACATTGGATCCCCCGTCCCGCTTTTCTCTTTGCGTGTACCAGCGTGTTTACACCCCTAACCCACACTGTCAGCCATTCACTCCTTACTCCCTCTCGTAACCCTCTGTTTCCAGGACATATGGCGTCCGTCCGACTGTCAATCGCTCCCACGTCCCGCCGTTAACGTGCTTTATTGATGCGATGTCCTTTCGCTCGAGCCAATAGTACAGTTCGTGTGCATATTCTTGGGGTCATCCTTTTTCTTCCTTTTGTCCTGGATTTTGCGCTATGTCGGTCCGGCTCTGTCTGTCCTTTACCTTCTTGCATTGCGAGAGCGCAAATTTCCTCGCAGTGAGTCGTCTAACTTCTTTTGTGCCCTTCCACCGCCCGACTGGCCACGACATCATTTATTATTCAGCACGACCGATGAATCTGTTTTTGTTTTCTCCCCATTATTTAGACAGTAACGGTACTCCGAGGTGTCTGCTAGCAACAATCCATCACTGGAAAGAAATAGCGCTGTTTGATCTTTTCCGACGTCGTCTTTCTCACTTTCTTCTATTTTCTTTTTTTTCCTTTGCGCCATTCCAACGAACTCCTCAAGCGACCGGTTGAGGTCAGACATCACGCGACTGATTTCTCGTGTGCCTAGCACGAGAGAATGAGAAACGTAACTAGTGTTCATACTCATAAAGACCTCACTCAGGTCTTTCATCAGCCTTATTACTGAGCGTGCTGGAGTCCAGGCATACGGAAGCGACATTGTTGATCGGTTCGTTCAATGGGCGATGGTTGGAATGACCGTTTTTTTTTTCTCAGCGTTGACATAATCTACTTGGAATAACAACAAAATTAGTTTGGATATATAGGGTACGAAAATGGACAATCGATGCTAATTAAAGTGGTTGGGTGTCGTTGTATTGTTACTTGGGCCACGCGCGGCTACGTCAACAATCAATTGTAGCGTGACCCTTTGTGAATTCCCGCACAGACTCGCTTTTAGTGCCTTCTCTTTGTCTCACTGGCTTGTTTTTCGTCCCTCTACCTCAGTGCAAAAAGCAAAAAAAAAAGAATAGCTGGTCGTATATGCGAGTGTTAAGTCTTCATGAAGGTATGTATTGATACCGTATGATTGCAAAGCCCAGAGTGCCCTATGCAATTTCATGTGGGAGATTTCCGGACGCCAGAATATTTAGGTGGCGATATAAAACCAGCAATGTCCCACAACGTCATCCGGGAGTGCGACATGGCATGACGGACTGCTTCCATTTGCATCCATATAGTACTGCATGAATCGGGACTAATCTAGGCGCAACTTCGGGCCCATTTTTCACCATGCTTTGGCCATGTGGGTATATTCGTCGGACGACCTTGGCCCAGAATCGGAAAGCGTTGGCCCGGCATATGTGCGAGTACAGCCCGGAAAAATATACTAAGTATGATGCACCGATCGACCGTTTGGTATGACGTCACATACAGTGTGTAGCGCATGCGAAACACAAAACGGCAGAAGAACGTGTACCCCTCGTTGTGTTTTATGGATTCTTCCGTTCGCGCTAAAACGTCCATAGAAATAAGCGATTGTTTCTGGTTTGCCCTCTGTACACGTAGAACCACAACTTCATTGTAGCTGCAGCGCAGCTTCAAGTTCTTCTAATTCCCAACCTTTTGCGTCAATCGCGGCGTCTGCTTGGAATGCTGTCGCGTTTGCAGAAGGCGCTGAAAGCTCACCGTCTACTTCGCCGACTGCTAACACAGAAAAGAGGAGCAGATCGCGGGACATATGTGTTGCACACTCGAGGTACAAATTATCTTGGGTCCTTTCTTGCGTTTAGGGAGGATCACCCAGGAAACATGTATATGGGCACATATATAACGGTCAAGGTCGGTGGCGTATATGCTGCTTTTTCCCGGTAGGTGTCGATGGTGGCGACGACGACAACGTGGTGTTTGTCGATTCCACAGGGGTGCGGCGCGGAGCCAAAAGTAATCGCCTTGAGTGGCCCACACCCTCGTTCGGGAGGCGGGCGACGCGGCCGAGCCGTCCTGAAACTGATTCGGTAGCAGCGCTTGCAGCCATTGTTTGCAATCCCGTCACTCCTTGCGGCACGCTCGCCCTTCTCCGGGGGGAATCGGGGATCACGGCTTCGCCAGTGACAGCTTCACGACCGCCGCCTCTGATTGCTGCCGCGCGGAAAAAAAAGTTTTGGGCCCGCGAGGGACAGTCATCGGGGTGCGAGCTTAATTCTCTGGCACGCCGCAGCGTCGTCGGCAAATCCCGTTCACGTCCGCTCCCGAGTCCTGCAGTCTCTGCCGTCGGCAGTATAGCTCCGAATTCGACTTGTGCGTACGACAGTTCCCGGAACCGAAGGTTACGCCTAAGAAGAAGGCTTAAAAAGAAGGCTTAAGAAGAAGCAAACAAGACAGAAGTTTGGAGGAAGATTGAGACGAAGTGATCGACATTGGTCGAACAAGGAATGCAGCGGTGCATACGTTAAGACAAGGGGACTCGGTTTCCGTCGCAACAACAACTCTGTCAATAAATCAATCAATCCATATGTACTTCGCAAAACGTGCCCCGATGTGAAGGCATGTCCTCTCGTCGGTACTTTGGCTCCAAGAACATCCCTTTTCGGACCGTTGTTATGAACTATTGGGGCTCTTAGAGCAGTTTGCCGCTTGAAAACGAAATTGTACGATCGCTGCGTTTTACCGCTGCTAACGTATGCGACACATACTTGGAGGTCAACAATGAAGTTTGAGGAAAAGCTGAGGACGGCGCAACGAGTGATGGAACGAAAAATGATAGCGAAGAGTGAAGAAGACAACAGTGTGCATCAGCCAGCAAAGAGGTGATAGCTAATATTCTAATTGACATCAAGAGTAAAATGTGGCTCTGGGAAGGCCGTATAATGAGTAGGCCAGATATAACCGGTGGTCTGTTTGAGTTGCAGAATGGGCACCGAGGGAAGGGAAGCGAAGTCGAGGATGAGAGAGAACTAGGTGGCGTGATGAAATTAGTAAATTTGCAGGCATACGATATAATCAGCTGGTAGGAGAAAGGAATAACTAGCGATCACTGGCAGGTGCCGTAGCTCTGCAGTGGACATAATTAGGGTAATGATGCTGCTGCTGATGATGAGGGGCTCTTCACTTGCCTTCAGTTTCCTGCGGTGTAAGAGTTGGGGTCCGGCATGAAATAAGTGGTAGCTGGCCCAAAGCCGTCGTCCGACTCATCCACGCAAAGGACGTTGTTGAAGGGAGGGATTTGTTCTCACCGAGAACGAGCAATATGGGATTTATTTACGATATCTGCATAAAGGATGGAGAACGTTACATTTCATCAGTCTAGCATGACTGGAAAAGAAAGCACACCGAACAGCCGGAAACGGCTGCTTAAAAACCCTCTTGCTTCCTTAGATCCCTAGGTGAGGGAAAACTGCCGTCCAACCTTCGTCCAATGGGAGCATCCAAAGTCATTGTAGTCGACCCACCTTTGAGGAGGAGGGTTCACACCCTCACTTCCGCACTTTGTTTCATGGAACACACCGAGGGGAGTGGGTCGTCGTAGAGAGGGGTTGATACGCTTGACCCAAGCAGGCGCCTCTTGATTTCAGAGCTGACCCCGCAGTTGACGCCGCGTCTGTGCATCGACCGTGAAGATTTCTGATGCCCGTGAGAAAGCACCGCAAAACACTTTTTTCCAGGAGTTCTCTTGCTCCAAGTAGATCGTGAAGGTGACAGCAAATCAACTAACAATACTCGGCCCGCCGAACGTGGCTAGCCTTTCCGGCGCCGCTGGGCTGTCCGAGGAGGCGCAATGTTGACTTTACATATATAGCCGCTCGTCGCAGCGGGCGGGAAGGGTTCGAAGGTCGATTCTTCGAAGATCGCGAACATCACAGGTCGATCGAAACAGCTACATCGGGCTGGGAAAAGCTTGTAGTTCAGTACCCCTGCAGGCCGATCGTAACAGCGGGCACCCTCGCGGATCGTGCAACGTCCAATACACGAAAGTATGAGTCAGGGGAATTCTAGATCAGTTCAAGGAAATTGGTCACATCAGTTCTTTGAATCGCCATGAGAAAAAGACATGCTTTGCGATATGCTGCGTTTCCGAGGGGCCTGTGAGAAGAAATAAGAAAAGAAACGCAGTGGATGCCAAACGACGCTGAGAACAGACTGCGTGAACAGTTCATTCGTTGTTCTCCACATTGCTACTTGCGAGTTATTTCAGCCCGCCGATATACGAATATTGTCCACACATTTGTTTTACCTTTCCTGCTTTTTCGATATATCTTTTTCTTTCGGGAAACGGTGCTTTCCAAGTCGTAACGTTTCTTTCTATTTGACTAACCGATTTTACGGTGTTATTTCGATTTCACTTTAAGGTGGTTTGATGAACATGTGCAAAAAAACTGCATCTTGTGACGAAACTCGAGCCTATGTATCATGCAACGTTTTACATGCAGGGTGCGCCAGTGAACCATGTAGATGTCTGGGAAAATAAAGAGCGACAACGAACGAACACTGCAGTAATTTGGGCGGGCACAATGCTTCTTTTTGAAAACTCTACCTGCGTTAATGCTCTACAGTCGGATACAACTTTAGAAAAAAGGGGAGGCCCCGCCCAGATGACCGAAGCGGCGAAGTCACCGGCCGTCCGGCGCATGACGTCGGTCCAGAGTGCGCGCCCATTGGTGGATGCTCGTGTGCATCCGCCTCGGAGGAGTAAACGCCCCCTTTTTTCTAAAGTTGTATCCGACTATAGTGCTCTGTCGATTACTACAAAAAAAAAATGAAGGCCAAACTTATCTATAGTGGTAGTGTTGTTTCGCCTTACTATCTGTACATTGCGCGATCTTATCCTGCAGCCGGCAGTTAATTGTGACGTCACAAATTTCAAGATGTTTCTCCTATTGTGGTTGTTGTGGCGTCGTAAGAATTCCATAAGCTTGCCAATTTCAGACTTTGTAGAATACCACGTAGTTTATCTTCGCCTATAGAGGATTATATATATGCGCCCAAGAAGACACCTTCAAGATCTATGACGTCGCGCCTAGCTGGTGCGGCAACATACACTGGTATTATTGGTATTGGCATTTCTTTCCCATAAATATGCGCAGATATTCTTGAAATTGCGAAGAGAATGTAGGGGGGCTTCGCCGCCCTTCTGAAGCTTAAATCTATTTTCTGACTTCTTAATCCCGCTCTAACCACAAGGGTGGCTCTTCCGGTATTTCAGACGAGTTATTCACTAATACAGCTCAGCTTAGTCGTTTTTCTGTTTTAGCGTCCCTTTAAAGGCGAACCGCTGTCGCCGCACTATACCAGCGCGAGAAAGCCGTTGCATTAGCAAGCAGATTTCTCTGGCTTAAAAGGGTGCTTCCGGAAGGTCACCGCGCCACCGCGCACGGAGTACTGCCACGCTTACCAAAGCCCTCGGAAAGCGCACTGAAGGCCCTCTTAAACCAGGCTCGTTCGTGGGATTCCGTCGGGGGAGGGGTGGGGAGAAGAAGAGATTATGTCCCAAGTCACACTTTACGGACTGCTCCGAGTCCGTAAATGCGTGTTAACGTTGCGGAGCGCCGCTTTAATGTGGATTAGAAGCCGTCCCGGAGCAGAGATCAAATATGGGCACTTGGAAGTGACGACTGTTGGGTTTAGCGGAGTTGGCTGAAGGCTATAACTTTCCCGGAAACTGCGTGTAAGTGGACGAGACGCCTGTAAATGGGGTAGACGTAAATGGGAAGAGGTGCCCGTAAAGAGAGTTATATTTTATGTTCTTCGTTGAATGAAGAAGTAAGAACTATGCGTTTGTTCGTCGAAGTAGGCAGACATTTAGGCCGCCATCAGCGTAGAGTTCTGTGCTTCCGTTTTGAACACGCCAGAGCGGCTTCGCCTTATTTAAGTATTTTTCCTGCGTGTTTGCCAGATTAAGAACTTTGTACTCTGAGGTTACGAAGCTTCTTGAGAGCGTTCGCGTCGTGATATGGCTCAAACTGACGCTATCGTAGAGAAGAAAATATCAACAAGTACATACGATTTCTGTACACTACCTGTATACTGCACTGTATACACACTACTACACTGTATAAATGAGGGAGAGCTATTTATATGCATGGCTCAAGGTTGACATGGCTACGGGTCCGCTTTGAACATGTTCATGCTGTATGAGTGTGTCCATGTTGTGGGCTGTACTCAAGTCAGCCTACATTAACGGCTAAGACAGCTTCGAACTGACGTATTGAAACGCGCTTGTAAAAGGTAACTGTAACTGTAACTGTAACTTGGCGCCACATCATGCCGACACACACACAAAAAAAATAAAAAGACAGTTACTATAGCTATATTTTACCTAGTTGCGTGTGTGAAACTAAATGAAACGCGACGTGGGATACTTTAAGTGCACAAGAAAAAGGGCTACATTTCTCGTTCGCGATCGAACTTCCCGGTGAGCTTATCAGAGAAAGTTTCTTAGGCGTCGTCTTGTTTGGGACCGCTAGGTATCCTGCATCGTTTTCGGCTTCGATGCTTGTCTTCGCAAAGCCGTTGGCCTAAACTGTATGGGAACAAGGCCAAAAAGAACCGCCGTCCGATTCTCGGTCTCCTTGCCCTTCTTCCGCAAGTACTGGAGAACGCAAAGTGACGTGCATTTGCCCTCCGAGGTCGAGGCTCAATAGTCCTGGCTGTACCGGCGTGCACAGATTCGTATGTGGCTGATGATGCGACTACGGGGGTATCACCTTGCGCGATAGTTCCGAAAACTGCTTGCTCATTAAGTGTGATATTCCCCAATCACTGCCTTGGCTAATAGCGCACTCTCTGGATACATTTATGTGTTTTTGCACTGGCATTCTATAGCGTTGGTTGTTAGCCTGGGCATCTTATTATTATGTCTGCTGTCTACAACTACGTTTTACAGCTTTGGCTGCGCCACAAAGCGCGTGGCGGTGTTTATCTAGATCAAATGGCCACTGTCGCTGGCAAATGCCTAAAACTCGCTCGTTAGAAGTTGTTACGAGTGCGGTCGTCTTCCTATTTATTCGAAGCAGTGCGAGCAAATAAATTCACATCGGCTTCATCGCGGCGCAAGAACGAACAATACAGCTGTGTCAGTGCACTAGGGCGAAAGCCTAAGAGAGCCTTGACAAGGCCTGTGTCGCATTAAATTTTCGCGGGAAGTTGTTATACGCAGGTAGGAGAAACCGATTTGTAATCAGTCGCAACTGAGCAGACAACCACGACAACGTCGAAAAATTACCGTTTACTTGTGCCGAAGCTATACGAGATATTGCAGATTTCTTCTAACCCTAAAATTTTGGGGTCGCTGGCTTTCTTGATTGTACGACCGCGCAAATATGCTTCGCGGCAGATAAAATAAAAAAGGAAGCTGCATTTGCTCCTCAAGCAGTAATTTTCAATATACCCGATTTTATTCTTCCGCGAAACGTTTGGACACATTCGGAGAGCTGTTACTCTAATTTCCTACATTTTTCTCTCTTTCTCTTTGTTGGTTCAGGTGGAATGCCCCTGAAAGGCACCTTGGGCCTGGGAAGCCTTTCCTAGCCTCGCGTGCAAGCCCCGTGCTCGATTCTCCAGCAACTGCGCACCCCCTCATAACCGCGCGACCGTCCTCAGCGACCACAGTTCGAGATGGCGAGCCCAAGGTTCCGGTCGGGAAATGCGATGCTGGCGTCCCTGGCACTGCTCCTGCTGTCATCGCGCGCCTTCGGCACCGCCGGCGCCACCAGCGAGGTCAGCGACGGCGGCGGCGGAAGCGGGAACGGCACGCAGGGCCCGCAGTGCAAGGACGGACTCATCCTTCCGGTCTGGATGCCCCAGGAGAACCTAAGCACGGGCGACGTGGTCGCCCGCGGCCTAGTCTACTTCCTGGCGCTGGCCTACATGTTCATCGGCATCTCCATCATCGCCGACCGCTTCATGGCCGCCATCGAGGTCATCACCTCCAAGGAGAAGGAGGTGACCATCAAGAAGCCCAACGGCGAGACGCAGACCATCAGCGTGCGCGTCTGGAACGAGACCGTGTCCAACCTGACCCTCATGGCGCTCGGCTCGTCGGCGCCCGAGATCCTGCTGTCCGTGATCGAGATCTACGCTCAGAACTTCGAGGCCGGCGACCTGGGACCCGGCACCATCGTGGGCAGCGCCGCGTTCAACATGTTCGTCATCATCGCCATCTGCGTGTACTCGATCCCGCCCAACGAGGTCCGACGCATCAAGCACCTGCGCGTGTTCTTCGTCACCATGACGTGGAGCGTGTTCGCCTACATCTGGCTCTACATCATCATCACCTACTCGTCGTGGGGCGTCATCGAGGTGTGGGAGGGCGCCGTCACCTTCATGTTCTTTCCGGCCACGGTGCTCACGGCGTACATCGCCGACCGGAGGCTGCTGATCTACAAGTACCTCTCCAAGAAGTACAGGGTCACCAAGCGCGGCGTCATCGTCGGCAGCGAAGGGGAGGACGTCGAGATGGGCCCCAACAAGGAGCGGCTGGCCGACGGCATTCTGGGTGCCGGCACGATGCGCCTCTTCGGCGAGGAGCAGAGCGCCCAGGCCAAGGAGTTCGAGGAGCACCGCAAGGAATACACCCAGATCTTGCGCGAGCTGCGTCACAAGAACCCGGACGCCTCCATGGACGAGCTCGAGAGCATGGCCAGGGACGAGATCATTGCCCGCTGTCCCAAGAGCAGGGCTTACTACAGGTACGTAGGCTTATGCTCTTTTTCTTCACCCTTGTTGAGTGGAAACGGTTGAGCAGGGTGTAAGCTTGGGTGGATATGTTTTAAGACGACTGCACGGCACAGCATGCAACAGGATGGTCGTGAAAAAATGAACTGAACGTACGTCGTCTGTCCAGTTTATTTGCTTGTGTCCTTATTGAGTGTTCTACTAGCGATGTTGTGAACGTTGAAACGATTAGCCCTAACTTTTAATAATAATCTAAACAGTCAAGGTGAGTCAAATCCCTCTCATTCGACTGAAAAAGAAAGGCTGCCCCAGCAGGTCAGAAACCACACGTCATTGTGCAGGAAACTTCAGGCAGACTGTCCAACACATGTTGAGTCCTCTTCAACTAGAATGTAGGCAGGAACCACTTACTCAAATCCACATACCGCTTTCTTCCCATGTCTTAACGTTACGCTTATGATTTTGCATTCCATCAATCGTTGCGCGGTCCTTGGCTTCTCCTCAAGCGTAATAAATATCTTTCGGCTTCTTAGGCATGGTACGGGTAGAATGCGATGCTAGAAGTGGTCAGTACACTTTCCAAGGGTGTCTCACTTGTCTCGCCTGTCGTCTCGATGCCCGTCCCCTTGTGCTTTACCCGGAAGTCACGTGCTGCTGTCACGTGCTCGCAGGATCCAAGCGACCCGCAAACTCATGGGCGCCGGCAACTTGATCCGGCGCAAGGCGGACCTGCGCGGCGACGCCGGGGCCAAGGACGAAGGCAAGGAGGAGAAGGTCGAGGAGGAGTACGTGCGGCTGTTCTTCGACCCGGGTCACTACACGGTGTTCGAGAACGTCGGCGAGTTTGCCGTCACGGTGGCGCGCGAGGGCGGTGACCCGCAGAGCACCGTGTGCGTCGACTACAACACCGAGGACGGCACCGCCAACGCCGAATCCGACTACGTGCCCGTCGAAGGCACGCTCGTCTTCCGCCCCGGGGAGACCCACAAGCAGATCATCATCAAGGTCGGTGGTGAAGGTGGGAGGAGGAGGGCTGATGGGGGGGGGGGGCTTGTTGTTTCAGGGGCCGTGTGTCCTTTTTTATGCGAAGCATACTAGCCGCACAACCACGCCCTTCCTTGCTGCGCCGCGCGCGGCCGCGTAGCTACCATATGACGTCATAACAGCTGCAAAAGCGGAGGCTCAACTCGTGCGCTCGCTTGCGGCCGCGTAGTATACATAGCCGGGTCTCAGCTCGTGCGCTCGCCTGCATGAGTTGTTTCTTCGTCTAGCCGAACCAAATATAGCCAAGCAACAGCAGTTCACCAGGCTAAACAGTGGTTCAAAAGCTAAAATAAAGGCTAGTATGCTTCGCATCCCGGGCTTAACCTTAGCTAAGCCACAGCCATTTTTTGTACTGGAGTTGAAATTTTTTTTTGTATTCCCTTTTTTGTTTTACACTGCTGTCTTTGGCCACGTGCATTTGGCCATCTCGTCGATGTCGTCATCCTCCGACCGAAAGTAACAGTCTGTGTACTGTTCTGTGGCAATGCGTTTCCAAATGAAATAGTAGGAGTACGTCTCAGTTCACTTGTCTTCTATTACGTTAGGCGGCAAACAGCAAATGCCGAGTAAGTTCATTAGGAAACTGTACTAAGTAAACAGGTATTGGTAGGACATGTATGTAACGCGATAGGATGCTGACAGCGTATAGATTCTCGCGAGAACCGAAGAAACCCACGTGATTAGCGGCTCTCACACTCATTTCACATGACCGTCTTCTGCTTTGGAAACCTAAAGAAAAAAAACATTATCAATTGTTCGCTCAAATACCAAGATTTCATACACAGATTAGGGTCTTCATGTACAACCACAAAATCAACGTTTCATGTATACACAGCTTTCCTTGCAAAAGTAGTTTCCTTTACCGCGAAACAGATTGAGATACAACGTCGAGTGGCGGGCTCATAATTGTCCGTTTCACCTTGAATTTTGACGCCAAGATTCAACATGTCAGCTACTTGTTCCATCTTTCTTTATAGATGCTTGCATACTACACGCATGTTCGCCCTCATTTTGTAATGCTCTCTGGACCCTTGAGGGAGCAATGAATGCACAAAACGAAGTAACTGTACGCGAGACGTCCTTCGCGGGCACCCCGTATTTGTCGTCGTTGACGATACGACATTCTCCCACAATTGCGCGTCAACTTTTATCCAAACCCTGCCCTCTAAAATATCGTTATTAAATCACCGACATTTATTTCTTCGCGCATCTAGTTTCTCAAATCAGAGCGGTGTTTTTGTTTATACACATAAATTCGTAGCTCGCGACAAATTTCCGAACTGATCGATTTTCGACGCGCGACAGCGTCGCATACGAAACATCTCACCGAGGGTCCTAGTCGTCAGTGCGTGTGCGTGTAAAAGCTGTCGGCCAACCCTGTCTGTCTATAGCCTCTTTAGTCGTCCGTCTACACAATGTCTCCCCAAGGGTCGTAGTCGTCATTGTCTGTGCTTGTGTGTAAAAGGATTCGGCCAACCCTGTCAGTCTATACAGCCTCTCCCACCGTCCCGGTCCAGGTGATCGACGACGACGTGTTCGAGGAGGACGAGCACTTCTACGTGCGCCTCTCCAACCCGCGGTACCTGGGCAGCGGCGGCAGCGGCGCCGCCATGAACGGCTCGCCCGGACAGCCGCAGCCTCCGGGACTCACGACGGGCGCAGGCAGGCCGCCAGTGAAGCTGGACACGCCCTCTGTCTGCACCGTCATGATCCTGGACGACGACCACAGCGGCGTCTTCAGTCTGCCCGAGAGCCAGGTGCGGTACCGGTACACGTCGAGGAGAGGTTAAAAAATGCCAGCTTCTTATTCCGAGTCGCTTATTAGAGAGATAGAGTGATAGTATTACTGTTATTACAGCGGTAGGTCCCAATGTTCGAGAACTCTCGGCGAGACCTCCTCATTCGAACAAAGTAATAAAGTTATAAAAAGACAGCGATTGGCAGGATGCCTGGGCTTAGTATGGGAAATGTACAGTCGCGGACAGAATAAAATGGACCACGGGATCTCCGAAAACGTTACATTCTCGAGCACCCTGTAGCAGCAACCAGTAAAACTGCCCACGACAACGTTGTTAGCATATTCTAGTCGAGGTCCAAAATGCAAATACCAGATTGCGTTGTGAGGTTGCGGAGATATTCAGCTTTTCCTTAGATTTCATGGTCCATAATATTCTGTCCGCGACTGTACGTTATGCAGTAACTAGAATGAACAGACAACAAATAAATGTAACAGCACACAAGTTATTGTAAAGGCTTAAAAAACACATATTAATATTATTAAATTATGACCAAATTATTATTAGTCATTATATCATGACCAACAACCAAAGGTACCGATGTCGAGTTAAAAACATGTTTACACCCGTGCGATCATCGTCGACCATGCGGCGCTTGTCCTTTGCTTAGGGTTTGCAAGTTCTAGAGTGGCATTTTCAGCTTTTGTGGGTGGCTATCGTATTTTGCCGGGGACTACGGGAACAGGCGGAACGAAAGAGCTTGTTCCCTGTCACGTGGTTGGCTGCCAGTGCTACTAACAATGGGTTTGTCGTGACCTGTCGCGTGATCACACCCGCAGTTGCCGGGAGTGCCGCGCCGACAGACGGTGACCGAGGACGAGGTTAACCACGCTTACTCTAAATGCGAGTGTGAGAGTTAACGCAATTTTGATCTATACATAGTTGCACTTGATCGTGAATCCTCTTGTCTGAAGCCTCCTCTGTGTCATAAGAGCCTCCGAGACGTACGCGCGTCTGTGTGACGTCTCGCCTGCCGCCTTACTTACCATAGTGAGTCATATTTCGGGCTTGCAGATGTTCGTATCGTCGCCTTGGACGCCTCTTGTGTGTCACATTGTTGCTTGCAGAATTTCGCGTTTACCAACGCAAAAACAAATAAGCAATAAGATAGCACTGAAGACGCACCTGTGTGCACTGAAATCTTGGAAGCGACGACGCGGCAACAGGAATATCTCAGGAGAGCAGGAAAAGTGCTTCGAAATTGTAAGCGTAGAAGGAGTCAAGCCCACGATATTTACAGCATAGACGATGGCGATAACTGCCGGAATTTTTTTAATTTGAAGCGAAGATTTACTGTAGCTTTTCGCAAGGCCAGTTTAGGACATGTAGCAGAACAATTACTCGAATGCGTACAGCTGTTTCAAAAAGCCAGGGCACGGGACCTATATAAGGCATGTCACTGCGAAATCGTGTCCGTCGGGCTCTCGAAACGAGACCTTCAGCCGCACTACGCGAGTCATTCGAATATGTGTCGGAGCTGAAACAGCCTGAAAAAAGAAAAATGCGGACTCTGACGTGCATGCCACGCTGTATAGCCCGCCTCGCGATACCCTCGTTGAAGTGTAATATATGGATTATCGGGCTATCCTAATCTCCCAATATTTGAGTGCTGCGCGGGTTGGCCCGCTTGATAAGACTTGGCTCGTGGCTGCGTGCTTTGTTGCGCAGGTGGAGATAAGCGAGGCCGTGGGCGAGTACCACATCAAGGTGAACCGGTTCAGCGGAGCCCGCGGCCGCGTTTTTCTGCCGTACAAGGCGATCGAAGGCACGGCCAAAATGAACAAGGACTTCGAGCCCTGCGAGGGAACGCTCGTCTTTGAGAACAACGAAACAAGGTGCGTGCAGTGGCGTTGCAACAGGAGGGGCCGGGGGGCCGTGGGCCCCGGGTGCAAGGGTCCAGTGAGGGAGGGGGGGGGGGGTGTCATATACTTTAGAAGAGTTAACTGCTGGGCTAGTTTGTGATCTTGCATACTGAACATATTTTGCGCCAAAAAACACAACACACACAAGAAAGACGACAGCACCAAGCGCCCGTGGTGTTGTCGTCTTTCTTGTGTGTGTTGTGTTTTTTGGCGCAAAATATTTTCGGTGTCATATACCTCTGAAGACACCCCTCTTTTCGCCGGCTACACCCAGCAGGGGGGGGGGGAGGGGGGAGTGGGGAGTGGCAGAAGTCCTAAGGGCCCCGGGTGCCTCGTGACCTAGCTACGCCACTGGGTGCGTGAATGCGCCCATGAATGTAGCCTCTATACGGGACTGTTAAAAGCTGTCCTGCAGTCGGAATCCGGGGTTTACCAAGTATGACGCTAGCGTACAAAAAAAAAGAGAAGAAAATGAGCCATTTCATGCGTGAAGATGGGTGACCAGCGAAGCTGTTTATAGCACACGACACGGAGGTGACGCATAATTTTGAACAAAGGTACGAACTCATTTACCGTGATTTTTATAAACACTCGCGTGGACGACGCCAGCGCCGCCCCGAGGAGCCGGGGGAAACTAGACGCGCGTGACGTTTCGACGGGACCGCCACCACGGGAGAGCGGAAGGAAATGAAAGCAGATACGCAAGCGCTTGGAACGCCGACAAATAGAGGGCGGTGCGAACGTAGATATGGCCGGCGCGGGTCAAAGTGTAGTATCTGTTCTTGTCAGCTTAATGTCTGATACATCTACGCCGTAAAAAAGCGCTGGCAAGCGCTTATATGGAAACATTTAATTGTTAACAAAAATCCTCATTCCTGAGTCGTCCATTGTACCGGATGCTCCACATTCGGTCCTCCTGTCGTAGAAAGGTCAGTTGGTGGGCGGTAAAAAAGAAATGTGGGGTTTTACGTGCCAAAACCACTTTCTGATTATGAGGCACGCAGTAGTGGGGGACTCCGGAAATTTCGACTACCTGGGGTTCTTTAAGGTGCATTTAAATCTAAGTACACGGGTGCTTCCGCATTTCGCCCCCATCGAAATGCGGCCGCCGTGGCCGGGATTCGATCCCGCGACCTCGTGCTCAGCAGCCTAACACCATAGCCACTGAGCAACCACGGAGGGTAGGTGGGCGGTAAAATACTTGTGGTACTCAAGGAGGTTTTACGAAAAACCCTCCTTGGCGGTACGGCGGTACACAGTGATAGACGCTGGAGGGTCTTATTTCGGCAAACTATAACGAGGTTTGCCGTTTTGTTTCTAGCCAGACAGAGAAAGCACGCTGCTTTACCGGAAATGGTTGGGCCAGGGATGCACCAGCCTCTAAGTTTAAACGCTAGAAGAGGCAATAGTGTGTGAGTGCTAGAGGCAGTTATTGGTCACGGCCACAGTGAGCTTTTTACTCAATTCATTAGAGAAAGCCCTTTGGCATTCTAGTAAGCGCTGGAGCGGCGAGGAATGGACACGTTAGCTGAAGAATTAACTAGGCACAGTGTTCGGCGAAACCTACAAGGAATACATAGATAATGCTAAAAAAATTGTCCATTCCTTTTGTTCGGTTTCGCTTGTTTAAGACAGTCTATTCTAATTTGTCGCACTCGTTGGCCTAGGGCATAACGTAACCAAATCGTGAATGCGCACAGGTGGGGAGGAAGGGCAGAAGAATATATATTCAACGGTCTATACAGCGAGCTTGAAATCATGACATCAGTTGTAGCCTAAAATTTCGTATTCGTACGGTCGTGCGGCTAACCAACTCGCTGTTGAAATCTGAAATCTGGATAGTCTTCTTAACTAAGCGAATAGGTTATTGTAAACCGCGGAATGGTTTATGAAAGAGAATGGTCGGTTGAGATCGGCTGGTTAAGGTGGAAAGATATTTTTCCCTCTACTTAAAGTGGGAATAATCACCAAAATCTCGTTCCCATACTGGACCAGGTTCACCGTAAAACCCTGTTCATTGAAAGGCGCGCAACATCAGCAAAAGGCTAATTGAAAGTATCACTCCGGGTTGTCGGCTAATTGAAATGAGACTCGAGAAGCAGCGTACCGAGCGTATAACTCGAATAGCTGAGACATTTGCATGAACGCCTCTGCGCGGGCAGAGTCATTCAATTCCCAAACGTTCCTATATGGTAATCTTCAGTCATCTGCGATGGCACGGTGATATTTGAGCTCCTCGTTAGAGGCGAAACTCCCGCGAGAAAAAAGAAATGATTCGCCTCGTTTTCGAAACGTGACGGTTGAAATCGCGAACGCTCCTACTGCCGCTCGTAAAGATCCCGGAGAGCTGACGTCAGTTTCTCGCCTGATTTGCATAGAAGAACCGCGATCTCGTTACTACACGCTGCGGCACTCGCGTCTCGTAAACGAACCTTGCGTGACTCGACAAAAAAACAAAAGCCAAAACTCTCTTCGACTATGAAACTCGAAACCCAAAGCTCATCCCCGTCTTTTCAAGAATATTTCCTGCTGCCTACATCTCTCGATATTTTTAGCAGCATATAGCGAACATACCGCAACCGCTTGCTGTATAGTAGGAAATTTACAAACGTAAAGCTCAATTCGCAAAAGTATACATTATACGCTACCAGAGGTCTCGCCTGTCAGGAATGGCCCAGCGTATAAAGGAGAGCGACGTTTACAATTCGAGTGAACTGAATAAAGATTGCAGTAGCGTCTAGTTCGTTCCGAGAAGGATATTTTCTTTGGAAAAAGGAAAAAAAAAAACCGGACTAAGAACCGTGCTCGTCGAACCGTTTCGCAGGATATAACAGAGCGTGCGCAAAGACGATGGGACGCGTTTCTGATCTCGTTCGAGGCAAACAGCTCTTTTGACGATTGAGACACGCCTTGCATCGCTTCTTCTTTCATCTTTTGCGTTTCTTCGCTTTCATTCTTGCACAGCTCGTCGTTCTCTTGGCAGCACGGCACCCATCGGCCGTAACGCGGCGTTGACACAGTCCATAGTCGGGTGACAAAGACGTTTCCGAACTCTGGCAAAACTCCCAACTTCGCATTTTTTTCTTTTGTTTCTTTGTTTTTTTTTGTTTTTTTGTTTTGGTTTCGACCGGAACGCGCCATGACTTGTGTTGGCTTGTGTTGGCTATAACGCGCCAGACTCTCGATATAAAGCCAAGTGACGCGACGTCCAATGGGTGAGTGTGCGTTGTCGACGCATTTCCGCAGACTGGAGCGACACGCGAATCCCCAATTCCTATTTGAATCTTTACACCGACTGCGACCTTTGTCGTTTTTTTTTTAATTTTGTCACTCTATGAAATCGCGTCATGCGCCTGTGTTTCGAGATGCTCCGATCCCTAGCGATCTCTCTGGTTTTGTTTGTCCGGAACGCTTTGTTCGCGTGCTTCGCCTATACGTTCTTTCGCAGGTGTCACAGCGCTATGTGTCTCGGCGTGAAAAAAGAGAACTTACTGAGAGATAATGTACTGGATTCTGTCGAGGGAAATTCGTGCACTCGCGCTGGTTGCGTAGCGCGTTGGATGAATTAATCGGCGTGAGAGCCACGGTAAAATATGGCTGGTAAAGCATAAAGCCCGCTTGTACTTACATTGCGTTATAATAAAACATCCCTCCCTGGGCAGCGGCTTTACGTGTGGATGTGGATGCCAGTTGGTGAACACGCACTAACTTAAATAATTTGTTATGTACTATTCTGTCAACCTTCGAATACTTACTGCGCAGTTGGTTTTTTTTTATTTAATTGTGACAATAAAGCGCTTGTGTATAACGTGTGTGCACTCAGAACCCTGAGACAAGCATCGGCTTCGAGGTACTCCTCCTAAAAATCTGTTATGAAGTATTTTTATATTCAACCTATACGTTGGACCCGCGGCGCCGAGAAAATGTTTATGGCGAAACATTAAATTCTATGAGTGTACGTTAATTTCCATTTAGTTTATGCGTATAGGTGATTCTGTTATACAAGCGTCGTGCCTGTTCTCATAACGCCGCGAGAGACATTCACAAGTTGACACGCTATCTCTATGCAAGTGGTCACTGCGCCGCCAGGAACGTGGTTAAATTATAGGGCTCGAAAGAAAAGCGTAACAATACGCCGTCTCACTCTATAAGACAGCCATGCTGCATTGTAGCAAATAACGAGAATCCGCAAAGAGGACGCTTGGCGCCTGAATTATATATCTGCCCTGAACACAACGTCACTCAAAACCACGCAAAGGCTTACCACGGACTCCGTTGCAAATACCACATCCGCTACTATTATATATACATATATATATATATGTATATATCCAGTTTGTCCCATATCTTCGGCTGCTTCAATACGTAGTTACACTTTTGCACACGTTTCAACCACAAGCAATCGCGCACCGACCAAACACAGCTGCGACTCAGAGTAATGGGAATGCGCGCCTTCCTGTGTATGTGGGGACTTCGGGAAACCTATTTCCCGTCGTCACTCCCTATACTTCTGCCTCGCCTCACTCATCGAACGTTGTTTACCTCCGAATGCGGCGTTCCTAGGTTTTCCGGAACTTTTCGTCCTCCGCAATCTCGCGGCGTTGGTGTGTCTGTGTATTTTTGCCGTACATACGCGAAGAAACAAATAGGGGAAAAAATCGAGGACACTCGCCTTTTATATCCGCATCCCGATTTTCGTTTCCCGACACTTTTGGCGCCCCCCCCCCTCCCCCCTCCTTTTATAGCTTTGACAGGCGGAGGTCGAACGAACTCTGCCTCGAATCTCCGTCGCGAGGCCGGGGTATCCCGGGAAAAGAAGAGACGCTTCCAGATCCGCTAGCACGATATGGAGACGGACAGGCAGGCACATGACTCCGAACCTCCAAGGACGCAAAGCCACTTCTATATACTTGCTTGCATTGAATGGCGTGACTTTTTTCTTTATAACTGAGCTTCTAGTCGGTCGATTCCCGAGAGAAAAAAAATAAAAGTAAGAACCGTCTGATTTTTTTTTTATTATTCGTCGTAGGCACAACTTATACGCTTCTTCCGGAGCTCTGCTTTCGCTGCAGCTATGGAGAAAAAACAGCACCGTTGCACCTTATGTGGCAGCTAAACGGGCGCGGGAGCTTTGGTGTAAGGAGAAAAAAGTTCGCGACTTGCAGCAGCAAAAAACAAAACGGTATACTGTACTGTCTCTGTGCGAAGATAGAGCCATTCGCATGAAACGAGAGACTGTTTTTGTTGGTACTTCTTTCTTTCTTTCTTTCTTTCTTTCTTTCTTTCTTTCTTTCTTTCTTTCTTTCTTTCTACACTATTGTGGGGCTCAATAGCAACTCGCAGCAACGGATGCTACGACGCGACGGCTTTTACTATCACCCCGCGTTTGGTCAGCAATGGAGAAAGCTCGTAGATCTGATTTTCGTCTGCCCGTTTAGGAAACTGCTGAGTGCGTCAGTTAAGGCGACCGTCCCACGGGCTTCTCTTCCTGTGTGAGACAGTGTACAGCAGTCGCAGACGTAAGGCCTCGAGTGCGCTATATATATATATATATATATATATATATATATATATATATATATATATATATATATATATATATATATATTCATCCACTTTAATTTCCATTCATTTATCATTACTTTATTTCATTTATTAAGCACATGCAATTTCCCTATGTTGTACTTGGTGTCAGTGTTTGTTGGCTTCTCATTATATGACTATATATATATATATATATATATATATATATATATATATATATATATATAAAAGTACATGCGCCATGCCGGACTGGACCTTCCCGGCGCCTGTAGAAAAAAAAACGGCGATTTCCAAGGTGTTGGTGCACAGCGAATATGGAGGAAACGACTTTGCGAAAAGAAAGCATGGAGCGCTGACCAGCTTTAGAGCTTTCGTTGGCACACAAATAGCGAGACGTACCATTCTTGTTTTCCGCTTTCGTAACGCTAAAATGCTCAAATTTTGATTAAATAGGACAGCATTGCAAATATTCGAGGGAGGGGAAACAGCTAACTAAAGAAAAGAGCCTTCGTTGTGGCACACAGGCGAGGCAGCCTGAGTGTTACACTGCAAACGAAATCATGGGTAAAACATTTACAGTGTAATTATAAGTAGGGACCATCAGTAAAGAAAGCTATTTCGCGCGAATTAATCGAACAAGCGATTGAACGCATCACAAATTTTGCACACACTCGGGGTTCGCGCTATAGGCCTAACCTAGGTGCAGTGGAGGTTGTATAGGACTGAGAGTTTGTAGGGGCTTTTTTTCGCAAGCTATACTTCTCACTTACTCCGAGCATAATGCAAAATACACACAAGTGCTGGGAATCACGTAGAGTTATCGGTTCATGCTAAGCGCTCCCGCTCGGTGACAGAACTCGTGGAGAAGGTACAGCCCCACTACTAACGGTAGCCTGTTTTTTTTATTATTTTTTTATTTTTTGTCAACGTTGTCAACGCGAAGTCCGGCTAAACTGCAATTCAGCTTCGTTTCCCTGTAGGGCTCGGATGTAGCCATAGCGTGACAGATATTATTACCAGCGCCCAATATTATTAACGATACTTCTTGTTACTTTGTGTTTAAATTTGTATAACGCACGTTTGCAAAAAAAGCCCGTTAGATTTTTTCATTGATTGATTGATTGATTGATTGATTGATTGATTGATTGATTGATTGATTGATTGATTGATTGATTGACAATGCGTAAGCATGGTCATGTCCGGTGAGCACGCCTTCGCTTAGCAGACCTTGGAAACCCTCGCCATCTCAATGTTGACATATATGTTCAAGCACCCTGTAATCAATTAACTGTACCTAGAATGCCAACGCTTCGTGTACGACACGCAGATGTGGCGTGGTTCTCGACGTCGCATGCTCCACATCAACATCGCTGTCGCTTCTGTTCGGAGGAGCTTCTATCCCACATGTCTATAGTGATCGACTTTGGATGAACTAGGGCTCGCAGAGCTTTGAGTCTTCTGGATTAGGTAAATCAACACCTGTATGTCTCATGGCAGCCTAAAATTCCTACACATCACTCGACCATGGCATGATATTCTTCATGTTCTTATTGAATTCTTTTGAAACAAGATCAAGAGATATTCAGCTGACTGCACCATCTGCGTTAAAAAACATTGAAGATGGGCAAAACGGCAAAAGAAAGTTCTTGGAGCAGTATACTTAACGGCGTATTTCGTTTCCTGGCTGATTTCCTTGGACAGAACTCTATTGATAAAAAAAAAGACGTATAACATAACAACACTCTGAAGTAAACTTCAGAAATCTGAGCACAACGGCGCTGTCTTTACCCGCTGTTTGACAAGACGCATTTCTTGACACTTTCGTTCTTCTTCCGACCCCGCCGCGACTCATTAAATCCTCACGTACCGAAGGAATCACGATCCTTCCGAGCCGTCAACGGACAGGCAGGCGCTCTCGTGGGAACAGTCCGCCATGGCTTGCCTCACTTCTCTGCAAAAAAAGGAAGCGGGCACTTTTCTCCCGGGTGAGGCCGAGACAGTTCTTGGCGCGAAGCCCAGCCACCAGTGACAAGTGCATTCGCGCGCCTACGCCTTGTGCCTGCCTTCTCTCGTAACGCGGTAATGGAATAGCGTTATACGCGCCGTCACCCTCTGTGGCGCCCTCTCTCGTCACGAAGGATATCTCTTCCGACACCTGTCCGGCTTGCGCTCCACTTCCCGTAGCGAGAACCGAGACATTCCAGCGGACAGACATACCACTTAAGTGTTGTCGTTGCGTCTGTATGGATTCTTCATTCTTCTACAAATGGAAAGAAGGGGGTGGAGGTGGGGTGAGGTGGAGGTGGGGTGGGATTGTGGGGGAGTCCCTTGTTTCTATCGGTATTTCAGCGCACGCCTCGCACACCGAACTTGACAGTCCGGAAGAAGACAGGGCCTCGTCTCACCGTGTGAAGCAAGGCGTACTTTCATTTTAGCAACTTTTAAGAGAGTTCGCAGCGGGATCGTATTTTGCTTTTCGGGGTGGGGACCGCGTCCTCTGGTGTGTGACTAGGCATTTTTGTTTAACTAAAGGAAAACGTCTGAAAGAGAGAGAGAGAGAGAGAGAGAGAAATCATCAATATATGCGCGCCTTCTCCATCGATGGAGGAAAGTGCTGTAAACACGTAGAAATGGTGCCGCCACCTGGTGGCAAGTTCAAGAAAAGAAAGCCCGGATAAGGGAGGGGGGGGGGGGAGGGCGAACGACGAACATGACAAGTTTTTGATTGTTAAGAAATAAATGAAGAAATTCAGTCCTGTTCGGAAATGCTAGTAAAATCAACGCATTATTTTACTGTTGCTACAGTAAAAGTGCCGGTAATTCTGTATTATTACCTACAGCGCGAACGAAACAGCAGGGACATGGAAGAAAGATGTAACGCGAGCACTGACTCGCGACTACAAGTTTATTCCTTAAAAACACAATATGTATAAAGTGCATAATCTCTTCCCCTCAACCAAAAAAGCGGACCAGTCAGACGGAAGACCGGTAACAGTTGTTTGATGGTATGCGGGTGTACGCATGCCCGAGTTTCCTATTCAAATTCTGTTTGTAAGCGATGAACATTTAGCCGTGAGTCAGCGCTCGTGCTACATGTTTCCTCTTTGTCCCTGCTGTCTCGTTCGTGCTGAAGTAATAATGCAGATGTACCGACTCGGCCAACTAGCTACCATGTTTCGGTTATTCTATTTGACAAGTCTTTTTTTTTTCAGTGAATTAAACGCAACATGAAAAAGCGGGCGAGCAGCGTCTTGCATTGCGCCGTTTCGATTTGAAATGGAGTGCAGCTCTAGTTGAAAACATCAGGGAACAGCGGAGTTCGTTGGGTTCGGTTGGGGGTTGGGAGGGTACCTCCGATTATGTAACGTAATCGCAGAGGATCACATAATTTGCAACACAAACACTGCGGAAGCTGAACAGGGGATGAGTGAATAACGGGATTTGCCGAAATCTATTAAGGTGTCACAAGTCTCCATTCTCGAATACCCAACGCTAATGTTGTTCCAAAACAGACAGTGCTTGCAACCTCCCTGCGTCGTTCACCGTAGAGCTTTGTGAATGCATGACTACGGTGGTGGTCTCGCATTACGAGGCGTAACAGGAGTTAAACTCGCGCAATCGTCGTAAATTTCTGAACGTGAGAAATTAAGTCGTAGCGCAGAATACTTTACATGCCTTTTCATGTGTCGAAGAGCTGATACCCGTGTCCCAGCTGAGAAAAGCCTGCGGCTTCGACGAAAACGCCACACATGAAACAGCGCAACATTTTGCCAAGCATATAGAGCCGTTCATCCGACTCACGAGCTACGCACAGGAGCGCTGTGTCAGCAGGAACATAACTCGTGTGCTAACTTAACTATGCTCGCGGGCTAACCGGAAATACCTGGAACATAAGCTCTTCAGACTGGCGATGGCTAATCACGCGTGTGGAATTTTCGCGGTTAATAAAGAGTTTCAGCGTGTCCGGTATTCCGCTAAACGCGAGCAGACTGCGCCTTTTACCGGATGAGCAGTGGCTTGAACGTGAACGGCCTGCACGGTGCAGCCGCCTGGTGGCGCAGATCTCAACCAGGCAAACGTAGAGCTAACGTTGCAGTGACCAAGTGCATTTTACTTTGCTGCTTCCGTAAACTTTCGGCAGCAACACGATTGTGGCGCTGACGAAAATTAACGCCAGCAGGGAAGTTGAATACGCTTGGTTACCGCAATATTATTTCTGTCTGTCTGGTTGAGCTTGGCACCACCAGGTGGCTGCACCGTGCAGGGCGTTCCCGTTTGCACCTCCACTCATCCGGCAAAACGCCCGTCCGCATGCGTTTAGCGGAACACCTGACACGCTAAAACTCTCTATTGAAAGTTTCTTCTACAGTGCCATTCAGCATGGCACCAACGAGATCTCAGGACGTTGCTGTTGACGTGAAATATCGCCTCAATTGTTTCTTCTCAAGAGGAACCTGAAAAAGAACCTGAAACTTAGCTTGAAGGAAGATGCTCTTAAGACAAAGTAAAATACTTCCTCTTGAGGGGCAGCTTAAGACGCTCTTAAAAAAAAAAAGCTTGCTCGGGAGATGAAGCTTGAATAGATGCTGACAAAGAAAACGTAATAGCCTCCCTTCCAGAGGAAGCTTAACAAAAGCTCTAGCATTAAGTCCAAGCTTTACCTTAAAGGGAAGCTTAATCAGAAGTTTAAGAAGTAAAAGCTTCTTTTTAAGGAGAAGCTTAGATGAAACTTTCAAGAGCAAGTAAAGGCTTACGCTTAAGAGGGAGCTTATGAAGAAGCTTCTCAGAAAAGTTCGAACGTTTAGTAAATTTAAGAGCACGCTTTTAAGAAAGTAGTGTCTCTTCTTAAAAATACGCAGAAGATAAATATAAGCTAATATGCACAATATGCAAAAGTAAGCTAATACTTTCATTCAAAACACATCTTAAAAGTAAACCCAAAGAACGCTCTTAAGAATTTAAGGCAAAGTTTAGAGCTTAAGAAGAAGTACTAACTCCTTTCTTTAGCTTCCCGCTAAGCCTTTCGCCTTCTCTTAAAGGAGCACCGAAACACTTTTTTTGACATAGTAAGAAAACCTTGCCGAGCTGGCGTGGAGGCTGTTCTGGACATGCGAGCCAAATATTACCGCACTACATGCAGCAGAGAATTTACAATCTCGTGTAAAAAAAAGCGAAAAAATCTCTTTGGTTTCGCTTCCGCAATGTCGTTGTGCAGTGTAATGGCAAGCAGCGGGACCCGAGAACGCTATTGATTGATTTCGTGATCGCGAGACCATTCTCAGCAATGCATAATTGCCAATTTAGAATTGAATAAGTAACCCCGAGATATATATATATGTGAAGTAGAAGCGCGTGGAAAAAATAACATAGCTTTACTGACGTTTCGGCCAGGCTCCGGCCTTAGTCAAGAGTGTGACTACAAGCTAAGAGAGCTCAATTTATACATTTTCTCAGTCAAAGGAGAAAGAAGCGAGCGAGAGGAAAGAAAAACGTGAATTTATTCGCGTTCTTGTTGAAAAATTAAGCTCTTGGGAGGAAGCTAAAACTGCCCTTGATGAGGAAGCGTTAGTTTAAGGTTGAGTTTGATATGTTGGTTTGAATCCACGTGAAACGCAAGCAAGCAAATCAACAAAAAAGTCCTCGTCAGATAATTATAGAGTCAATCTATATAGAAGAAGTTGTTGCATTTGAGAGGCACAGCAACATTCTAGCAACTACATAATGCATGACGTTGATTTAGGGCTTCACGCGTATCACATAATTTATAGGAAATAGGTTAATTTCTAAAAAAAATTAAGTACGACGTTTAAAGTTCCGTAACTTCACACCAAGAAACGAAGATTTGCTTGTGTTGTACTATTTTCCCTCCCTGTAACAACCCTCAAGCGAGGGTTAACAGTATTAATAAAGAAAGAAAGAAAGAAAGAAAATGACTTATTGAATTGTGTCTGTTAGATTGCCTAAAGTGGGCAGATCATTATAAATTATCAACGTGAGTTTTGTGTGTGTGTGTGTGTGTGTGTGTGTGTGTGTGTGTGTGTGTGTGCGCGCGCGCGTGCGCGTGCGTGCGTGCGTGCGTGTGTGTGTGTGCGCGTGTGTGTGTGCGCGTGTGTGTCTTTGTGTGCGTGTGTGTGTGTGTGCGCGTGTGTGTGTGTGCGCGTGTGTGTGTGTGCACGTGTGTGTGTGTGTGTGTGCGTGTGCGTGTGTGTGCGCGTGTGCGTGTGTGTGTGTGCGTGTGTGTGTTTGTGTGTGTGCGTGTGTGTGTGTGTGTATGTGTGTGTACGCGCGCGCGCGCGTCGTCTGTACTTCACTTCCTGAGTACACCGTCGCTAGCGTAATACTGGCCTTACACACTCAAGCGGCCACAGCACAGAAACCGCCGGCAGGTGCCACCAGAGAGACGCGCGCAAACACACGCACATACCTACGCGTACACGCACGCGCGCACACAAACTGACAGAGAGAGAAGTCCACTCGCGTTTCCACATCCACTTCTGTCACGTAAGGGGAAACCACCTAGTTCATACCGGAGTTGCGACATTCCCGAGCTCTCGCACAAAGAAAAAGGGGGGTGGGGACTCAGTCGCGTCGTTTGGTTCTCCAAGATAAACGCGACAGCCTTCCTATGCATCGTCTGTCAGTGTGCGCTCTTCGGTGTGGGTGAATTGCACAATCTGTGTCAGGTTGCCGTCCACGAGTGCGGCGAAGGAAGGCTGGCGTTAGTGACGCCTTCGCGTCTCACTCCAATGCTCGTCCTGCCCTGTGTGTGTGCAGGAGGACCGTTGCTTGCCCAATCCGAACGCGTATTGCGTCAACATGCGACGCCAGGCTATCGTCGTGGGGTTAGAAGGGGGCGAGGAATAACCTCGAGAAACATGGAACCGCGGACGGCCGTCGCATGATTGCAGGGTGGTGTGCGCGTTTATGTGTGCACACATACGGCACGATGGGCTGGTGCTCGTTTATAGCAGTGTCCACGCAGAGCCATCAAGCGTACTTTCCACTTACGTAGATAAGGTGGCCATTCTGTGTATGATGGAGGTAACTGGCGCGGCAGAGTTGCGATGAGCTTTACGTGAAATTCAGGCGCTAAGCTGCAGAGGTCGTCACAGGTACTTAGCTGGACGGCAGCTGGGAGTGGTAAATATATCCACAGTGGTATAGCTCGGTTGCTACGGCGCTGCTGCTGCCGAGCTTGAAGTCGGCGGTTCGATGCCCGGCCTCAGTGGTCGAGTTTGCATGGAGTCCGAAATCTCTCGCCTTCCGGGCTTTAGATGCACGTAAAAACCAAGCGGAGGTCTCTTAATCGAAACTGATCCGCAGACCTATGCAGCGACTATCGGATGCGTCTATGTATTTGGAAATTGGTCGTATTCAATCAATCAATCAATCAATCAATCAATCAATCAATCAATCAATCAATCAATGGAATATCTTTTGTAAGGTTGTCGCGCATGACAGAATGATAGATACAATATCAGGTAAGACGAAGGCCAATTTTGACCCCACAAAGCAGAAATTCCATTCCACACGATACAAATTAACACGGCTTGTTCACGTTTAGTTTGTCTGGCAATGGGTAGCACACTCGTATCAACGGACACGGCCGTGAAATGTCGTTTGAGTTCGAAAAACATTACTACAGCAATTAATTCATTATTGATTGATTTTCTGAAGTACACATGACTGAAATTCCGCTCCAGAATGTCAGAAACGTCATACTAGCTGCAGGGCTGGCGCTAATTTCTTTTGCGCGCTCAATTATTAATTTCGGAGTGCCATACTCCAGCGTACCAAAAAAATGTTTAAAAATAAAGAAAAACGGTACGTTCGGCTTTGTACGAGACTCTGTGGGGCTAATAAGTTTCGACACGGTGCAGTAAACGTTGTTCGTTATCTCAAGACCCCTCATTATTCAAGGAAGGGTGCGCCGCTCAGGGAGAGGTTTCCGAAATACCTTGCTTCATTATCATGCGCGGATGTCACCGTCCTTGATGACGACGTGATCCGCCGCACAGTGACAGCGACGCCCCATAGCTTGGTCTTTCCCCACTGGTCGGCCAGAGGGCACTCTCTTTCTTTCTTTCTTTCTTTCTTTCTTTCTTTCTTTCTTTCTTTCTTTCTTTCTTTCTTTCTTTCTTTCTTTCTTTCTTTCTTTCTTTAGGGCTAGTAATCGGGATATCACCGCGAGATATCGATCATCCCTAAAACCAGGTTTACCGCGCAGGTAGCCTCAATGTTTCATTTCGTACCTGGCACTCGTGGTCCTTCGGTAGCGCCCTTGACCAATGTTTCTTTTCTTTGAACTTCATTTTGGCATAGCATTTTTGTGCACTTAGAACATGTAACTCTTCCGTCGACACCCCGCCAAGCAAGCACCTTCCTTAAGACCCGCACTATATATATATGTATATACATATATGTCAGTGCCACACCTTCCTTCTTTTTTCGCAAGACACTAACACCTGCCTTTGGGTGATGAACGGTTTCGACTCGGGAAGCTCCGGTAAAGGGTTCTGAGAGCTTGCTGTCGGCCCGTCAGAATTGTGGTGACACTGCCGACCTTTGGGGTTTCAGCGCACGCGATGGTAGTCGCGATTTCGTGCCACCTCTATCAACGGCTCCGTGAGCTTCTTGTTCTTGTTTCTACTTCGCTTAGCTGCAGCGGTAAGAGTAAGTGGTTGTGCGATGTACTTGCACGCACGGTGCTTGTACGACTTGGTAGGGCTGATGTGTGCGCCCAAATGGTTTTCTGGCTAAGGGTGAAAAATAGTTTGTCAGTCTGTACTGACTGCATATGTTCATAATTTCTTTTACTTGTGCAGTGACCTTTAGGGTAAGCTATCAGCAACCTTATGTTATTTTACCGCACGGTCCCAGCTGAGGTTAGCCGAGCTGTTCAAAGAAAAAAGAATAAAAAGATAAAATGCCACGTTGCAAGATACGATTGTAGGAGTTAAAGTGTTCGGCGTAGATAGATGTCTGGCGACCGAGCCCCGTAGGTATTAAAACAGAATCTTGCACCGCGATTTTTCAATCTTTTGTTTCTTTCAACAGCTTGGCTAACCTTTAACTGGGACACCCTATATATACGAGGACATAAATAGCGACGTCACGTAATTGTGCCACCTTTGTAGCAAAAAAAAGAAAGAAAAACGGCACTGAAAGGCAGGTGAGACATACGCATTTTTTATAGTAAATGTTATTGTAATCGAAAAATACACACAAAATGAGATCAATACGAAGGAACGAAATTACGTGCAAGAACTTTGAATGATTGAAATTCAATAGAAGGCCTTATATAAAATTTGGCGAGACTCGTCGATCACATGGTCCCGGATTGCGTAATCAAAACAGAAGAACCAGTGTGCTTGGGTTCCACCGAGGTGGCTCAATTTCGATTGTCGTGCCAGATGACGCGATAAACGCTCACTATGGGTGATCGCCGAGACGCCTTATCGAAGGAAAGCAGAGGATAGTCTTGTACTTATCGGAGCAAGCTCAAAAAGATAAAAAAACATGTAAAGGTAAATCGCGAGTGGTTTGGTATCGAAAAACGCTGGTGAAGACTTCAAGTAATTCGGGAGAAACGTGATGGCGACAGTTTATTTGCCTGGTATGCATGAACACCCGAGAGGACGTTGGGGGTGCCGCTTTTAAATGTTCCCGCTTAGAAAGAACCGGAAAACTCGACAATGATGAGTCGTCCACCACGGCGTGCCTCATAAACAGAAAGGGGGTTTGGCATGTAAAACCCTATAATTTCCATAATGATGTGCCGGGGCGGCGTTCGAACCGGCGACCAGCACCACGAGAGAAAAAACATGGAAAGGGCGCCCACGCATTTCTTTACATAGGAAGCACCCCTGTGGTAGGCACTGTCCCCTATCTACCTCCGTACATCTTTCACCTTGATAAGAAAATGGCGCTTCTATGCATGATGCCAACTACGTTCTAGAGGCTGTTCTTCAGTATGAATCTTCGCGATCGGAGAAACAAAGCACCAATTGGAAGCCGGCACTCCCCCGGAGCCTACGAACAATACTTGCATGAAGAGCCCCTAAAACTCACCATGTCTCCAAACGCAATCAGCTTCGATTATTCCTATTGCCGTCGCTTGTTGGGCTAGTGCGAATCACACACAGCATTGGAAATGCGATAACATCTCTTTGGCTACACCTCAGGCAACATTTTGTCGTTTCGCACGAAAAAAGAAAAAAAATAAGAGAAAGAAACGAAGGAAGGCGAGCAGAAAAGCAGAGAGTGTAACGCTTGGCGTCGAAGGTTGGGAAAAGGCGCTGACGTCATCACAATGCCAACAAGATGCGGGTGAAAGAAGAACCAAAAGCAGGAGGAGATGCGGCGAAGAAAGGAGACGCGCAGTGCATTCGACTGAAGTTAATAACTAAATAAATAAATAAATAAATAAATAAATAAATAAATAAATAAGAAAAACAAGAAACAACGAAGCCAAGTCAACGCACCGTGCTGTTCTGTTCAATCGTTTTGCAGAGATGCCAAGACAGCGTTCTTTCAGAACACAAGCTCTAGCGTTCCCGCCGTGCTGCTGTGGTCACACAGGAACGTTAGCGAAACGCTAAACCTTGCCATCGCTTGGAATGCTTAGCCCTTAGGGCGAAAAACTGCCGAAATTCTTTCGAACAACAGAACGCACCCGCACCGTGCTCACTGGTGTGCCAAACTGGCGTGTTTGTACTCTTCCGATCGCACTTTTGCGCGGATTAATCAAGATTTCTAACACCGGCCAGTCTTATCGACTCTGTATAGCCACCCTTGTATACGTGCGTCGACGAGCCGCGTGAAGGCGCTGTTCGCTCCGCCTTTTACTGCATCTCCTGAAGGCAATCAACCAGGAAATAAGGACTACAAATCCAACTGGACATTTCGAAGCTGATATTTTGCTTGAGCTGGAATAAAATACGTGACGTCCGTCTTAAATGCTGCACCAGCAGTCACTTTCGTTGCGGCGAACATGATTGATTGTGATACTTTTCCCGAGGATTATAACCGTGGTGTCCGGGGAAACTACCAAGGTTTTATACGTCTGGAACGGCGTGCAAAAGGGCCATAATGTCGAAACTACTATCGGTACAAGCAAGTTGATGGCACAAGCGGGTATATATTTACAAGATTCGTAAAGCCAAGCTGTCCTTCTCTAGCTCTACATATATTTAGAGTGATAGCTCTACTGCGCCAAGCACAGAGCCATAAAACGCCTGGTTCCGTATATCTGACCTTCAAGCTCAGCCAAGGTCAAACGCGCCAACTGCCACAGGCGGCTGCTGCGTACGCCGCGTGGGCGCCAATATTTTGAAAATGATCTGCGATGTGGACAAAGTTCGCTGAGGGCCGTAGGTTCCTGGGACAGGGTGCCGAACCGAACTTCAGCTGAACTGAAAACCGGAGCTGAACAGTTACTTTCATCTGCACTGGAACCGAACTAACCCGTTATTTTCCCGCCATCTTGTAACTGAATCCGAAACTGAACTTATTGGTGCAAACGTTCCGAACTGGTTAGACAAAAAAAATGGTTCATAAGGCCTTGTGGGACTAATTTTACCATGGCGATTTCATCAGTAGACACAGCGACTTTCTTGCCTGCTTAGCGATAGTTTTTTTTTCCTTGCATTAAGGGACCGGTGACCTTTAGCGAGTTGACAAATCGATTGGTAACAGATCGATTGCTGGCATTTTCGTGACTTCGAAGTTAAGTAATTTTCATATATACGCCTTATGTAATACACTTCATTACTAAGAAGCTGCATGTAAATGACCGGATTCGGCAGGATGAAGCGTAGACTCCGTGACAATGATGAAAAAATAAACGATTACTTGCTCATCCGTAGTCTTCACACTGCGCTTCAGAGCACGGCAACCGCCACACAGGATTCACATTGTGCTGACAAAATGAATGTGCCCCCCCCCCCCCACCCTTTTTTTTAGTTACTTACAAAAGTCATTTTCTTGAGTCTTAACGCGGTGGGCTCATCAAATTCACTAAATGCGCTCGATTTGCGAAAATTTGCAAGTGTCGCACTAAATAAGTGCCAAAACTTCAATAAATTTAGAACCATGGTGGGATTTAGAACGCAGTAGGTGAATAATGAGACTAAGAGACTTTAGAAAGGCGTAAATATCGCAGAGGCTGCGGTCTTTTACGCTATAGTCTGAGCGCACATTCTTTTTTCCTCATTCCTTTTGGACAAATCAATATCGCAACAAGTTTTTGTGTATATCAAACGCCGCAAGCGTGATATATGTCCTGCGTATATGTCACCTAACTGTCATCGCCAGTGTTAACGTGCGACAAAATGCGTGTCGAATACTTTAGCTATCCTTTCAGGAGCGTCGAGAACCAGAACTATTTGCAAAGACAATCTGGACCAAGTGCTTTTCCGCGCTGGAAAAAATCAGACAACTTGTCTTCTTTAGGAATTGTTCTGCATTTTTAACTTCATAATGCTAAAGTAAACGCACGCATTCTGTTCCCACCGTCCATGGTTATGTAAGTACATTAGTACAGCAAACAGACCTCTACACTTTGCTACCAAACTAAATGTTCATTTCTCACCTGCACGGACATTAGGCAAACGTGAAACGTCTCGGCAGATGATTTACGACACGTTAGCTCATGATACAGTGTTACACAACGCCTACGTTATCTTAAGGCTTGCTCAAAAACTTTAGTGACAAGTACAGCAATGTTGATTTAATATCTAGCGACCTTTCATTTTGTCTCGTTTTACCAACACGCTTGAAAATATTGCCAACACTGCTGCGGACAATCTGTTGTAGCGCATCGGAGGGTACACGTTGTACAAAGGCTCGAAGCCTCCCCTTGTCAGCAAACGACCCCAACGCTATAGCCAATACTCAAATACATACCTGTACATCTACTTGGTTGTGACAATTATTAGGTTGTTAATATTTTTGCCACCAAGGCTAGTTTCGGTGCGGCGTGGCCGTAAAAGTAATCGTAACTGTTCTCCAGCAACAACACAGAAAAACTACAAAAGGGTGCGAAAGCTCGCAACGTGATAAACCCGTTAATTCGAACACCTAATCCCCCCCCCCCCCAAAAAAAATGAATATGAGATAGCGTCTTCGTTCTAGCCCTTTCAAGTAACAGAACTTGTGTGGGGTGAGTTGTTATATAGTACTCGTACGCAGACTGTGCAGGACAAAACACAAGACCTGCGACATTAATAAATCCTGATGTGTTAAATCTCTCACTGGTCCGACTACTTTGACGGGCAAGGTGCACGCATGTGTACTACAGCTTACAGGCGCAACAACGGAATTAGATGTACTTCCAGCGCATCGGTCACCGGGACTTTCGAAAACAAAGCGCATTATATCTGCGGTCACAGTGTATTCGATATAGGGGCTAATATCACAGAGACGAGAGGTACTTTAAGCGCTTGCCAGTGTGATCGACCGCGTATACCGCCTTGCATAAGTGCGTAAAGTGAGGCATGTATCGATTTTTCTCACACCGTATATACTGCCTCTCCTAAAGCCAGCAGCTATAGGAACTGGAGGCTACAAGTCTAGTTTGGCACTCCCTTGCTGAATTTTTCCCGAAGCTAGCATGAAAGACAAGACGTGCGTTCCAAATTTCCTGCGAAGAGTTTCTTTCTTGACGGTGAACTTACTGTATCTTATATTTTTTCACAGAATTGTAACGGTATGCACCAGGGTGACTACGAAGGTTTTGTCATTTGGGAACGGCTTGCAACGGTGGCTGTGATTGTGAAAGCATTACCGATGCACGTAACTGATTGTTAAAGCGAAACTGTCCTTCCCTACATCAATAGACGCGCCAATTTCCTCCTTCCGTCATTGCGCAGGGGGCGCTTTGAAACGCCATAGGACATCGCATCACCTTTGGGATTGGCCGAGTTTGTTTTGCTAACGTATTTCACTGTCCTACACCACACCAGGGTGCGTATGCAGTGGTCTGAGCGAAACGGACAGTACACTTCGACCTTCAAAAACGCTGATGGTTCTCTGTCTCTATTCACCATTCAAGTGCAACTGAATAATCTGAGACTGGGAAGGTGACATCTCCTTAAATCTCGCAGTCTTCGTGAAAGCACAGGATGCCATCAGGGTGCAGAACGAACGCAAACCGCAAAGCTAAGCGACCGCGAATGAGCTGCTGCTGCGTCACAAGAGTTTGACCAATGTGGAAGGAGACGGTCATCTTCTGCGGGTAGCTTAATCTTCTTCCCCGTTCGAATTTTACTGCGGCCAGATGAAAGCGCACGAAGGATAACTCGAAAACGCACCAGTCGTAAGATCGGCGTGATATCCGCGTATTCGGTATGACTCAAACGTTCCTTCCCATCGATTTAACGACATCACCGAAAATAACACTTACTATCTTAATTTTCGCTTTCCTTCGAACATTTCTGTGTGTGGACTGTACTTGGAGTGGCGCATTGTTCGTGTTGTTCCACACAAAAAAAATAATAATAATAAACTAACGCACCACAGCCGCATCAATAAGCGCTGTAACGAAGCTTCTTTGTAATACCGCTAGCATTTTGCACAGGACGCGAATATATATTTTTTTCCGTGATTATATACTCGCGCTCAGCGCTTGATACTTTTTTTTTTTGGGTGTGTGTGTGGGGAGAGGTGGGGGAGCGGGGAAGGCTGCAACAATGGCTCTCGCACGATGCACATCGAAAGTTAGTTTCGCCCTTCGTCGAGGCGGGACGCGCCGTAGAAAAATGGGGCAAAGAAAGAAAGGAAAAAAAGAAAAACGCCGGCGTCCACGCGAAGTGCGTGCAGATGTCGAGTGAGCACTCTTTCTCGAAAGCTATCGAGATCCCTCCGTAGGCAGCGTCTAACTGGCGGCCGGCCCTTACACAGAGCGAAGTGTAAGGCGAGCGGCCAAGTTTTCGCTCGTAAAAAGCGGTACTACGCCCAAAGCGGAACCGGAAACTGCCTTCCGGAAGTGCTCCTCCCCGAGAGCTATCCGTCTCTCTCGGGCCCCCGTGCGGCGCGCCGGCGCGAGATAACCATGCCGTCGAGTGGCTGATGGCGTCCCTGCCGGCCAGGCGTGCTGTAAGAAGGCTGTAGCTGTAGGGCTATGTGCGTCACAAATTCCTTTTTATCGTTGTTTTTTTTTGCATTCGTCTACCGTGCCTTGGCGTGCGGATTTGGTCTTGTCGTTTTGCCACCCTTTGATGTCTTTGTCGCTTAATAGCTTTTGGAAAAGCTTCCTACATTTTTTTCTCCCCGTTTCTACGAGCGATCCTGGCGAAGCAGTGATTCGGTGTAGGCGTACGCTTTTTGTCACCCGCCAGCGTTCAAACGATCGCCCATAACGTAAGGTTCGATTACGAGCAAGCTGTATGGAGCCTAACCAATAGGAGACGTCATAAAAGAGAGAGAGAAAGAGAGAGAGAGAAAGAATGTCCCCGCCAGTAAACCCTGAATTGTCGTTCACGCATTGTCGCGTCAAGCACTCGGTCTGGAAAATTTTCCTGCCGCTGCCAAACTTGCGACGGACCTTACTATAGTGATGATGCGACGTTGCTACATTTTATCGCTTTTTGCGCGGGCTGTATGTAGTACACCTCTCCACAAGCTTCCGTGATTGTGTGACTTTTTCGTGCGAACGGCGACAACGCACATTCTGCTACAGTCTGCTTCTGGACGCGCATGGCGGTTACACGGCCGCCATTGTCCGCCTTTATTCTGCCATGTTGACTCTCTGATTGGCTGTCGAGAGGTTGCCTTTCCTAAGGTTCGTGCCTGGGGATGGAAACTTTGCACGCGCACACACACAAAAAAATACGTTTCTGTGATCTTGCTGAATTTACGAAACACGATGTGGAGTTGCACACGCAAAACTTCCAGCCCTTGGGAGCCATATTACGGCGGTAGCATTGAATTTTTTTTTTTAAAGAAGTGAATGGTCGGTTAGGGAGCGTTGCAAAGTATCTGCAATTTCACGAATACATAGGTACGCTACGAGGAGAGAAGTCACGTAAGCTCGTTGACTGGATCAAGGAACGTCAGGCGAATAACGTCGCAAGTATTATGGCCTTTCCCTCAAAGTCATTTGGACGCTGCGTGACGTCGCGTTGAGTAGTCATTACATATCTTTTTTTCCCGTCGTAATGTGTAGAGCAGTTAACCTCGAAGCCCATTCGATTCGGCCCCACATTTCCGAAATAGTCCAGGAGGAGCTGCATATCATCCCTCTCTCCGTTTCGCAAGTTCACCATGGCGGCGTCTGCACATCGCCATTCGTTTCAAGCAGTACAGCTGGGCTTCGGGCAAGACGAGTTCGGTGCATTTCCTGCACTCGTCAAAGAGGTAGTGCATGAGGCTTGCACCGGTTGGTACCATGGCGGTTCTGCACGACCAAGAGTTGTGCAATGGATCGTTGAATATGCAGGGCGAATGTAATGAGACCTCTCTCCATATGCCGCCTATGGGTTGGGCCGATGGCTGAAAAGGAAACGTTGTTGTCGATGGGAATAGCGCTCCATTGCGGGCCTGGCGAGGCACGAAAGTGACGCCATTCGATCGCCCGCGGCGTTGGTCGACCGTGGCTTTAGCTCGGATTCGAAGCCGTGACCATGAATACAGATTCGAGGACGCCGGATAAACGAAACAATCTGAGAGCATCGTCGTTCGGGGACGCGTCGTTGTCGCGAAAAGCGCACTCAGCTTAGCCGATGTTTTTTTAAATTATTATTTCACTGTGTTCCGAACGTGATGCGTTTGTCGGCCGTGGCAAAGCCATGTAAATCTTTAGGAAGAAAGTGAATCCCGAATGGCCGTCGGACGCTGAACAAGCAGCGATCGTTGGGGATCGGCAATGAAATCAATCGCTGGAAACGCTATCGTTGGCCAATGCTTTTTCACACGCAACATGCAAGTATGCGGTTCCGTTTGCGAAGCAGATTTTATGCGCTCCCCAGCCGCGCATCACGCATTACATTGGCTCTGTTTCTTGGAGGCAAACTTATCGACCAGATAGATGCTCGCGAAAAAACAATACACTTAGGCACCCGTAGGATCAATAAGATCCCTGTGGAGGGGAAGTGAATCGTATCAACAAACCACGAAATACTGTGGATAGCTCTGCCCTGTGTAGTTTACTTACAGAATGTTCTATACCACCCTCTTCTCTTCTTCCTCTCCTCCCTCCAAGCGACGACCAATCTCGCCCTCGTCTTCTCTGCTAACTCTCCTATTCTTCGGGGCTCTCATATTCATCTCAATTGTAGCTATATATATATATATATATATATATATATATATATATATATATATATATATATATATATATATATATATATATATATATATATATATATATATATATATATATACCAGCAATCCCAGCAATCCTATAATGTAGTCCAGATTGGTTTCATTTGTATTTAATCTACTACTTTTAAAGCACAAGACATCGTAAAAGTAACGGGTAAAGGCAATTCAATGTTGCGCAGCCGGCGCTGTCACAGAATGCGCAATTTTAGCCTGAATCCCTATAGAAAAATCCCGTATGCCCCACATTCCCTGTTTCCATAATCCTACATGATCCTATGGGATCCCGTATGAAAACATGTGTGCTCCCACATAGACTCATATGATCATGTAGGATTAAGGTACGGCGCATCTGGGTCTTCCCCACTAGGGAGGCCATGAAATCTTTCAAGAATTCTTTCGTCCGGAATTATTTCTTATTTCTTATGATGAGGTCTGCATACATGAGCCTTTCTCGGTAATTGTGGGATGAAAGCGTAACGCGGGAACAAAGCCTTAGCTGCAGGACGAAGCCAGGTGCCCGAAAAGGAAGCTACGTCTCCTACAACGCTGGCTCGCCAAGTACTTAAAAAAAAGAAAAAAAAAGTCGTAGCTGGGCACACGAGGAGGTCGAAACGTTGCATTCTTCGAGCCACTCGAGCCACCAAATTAGTCAGGAAGGAGGTTTGTCAAGATTAACGTTAGAAAAAAAACGTGAACTCTAAAATTGCTTCCATCAACCGCGGGGAGATTTACGAGAGCCTGAATTTTGCAAATTGCTCCTGACTATTTAATCAGAAGGCGTGCGAGCCAGCTTTATTCTTTCATGGTTTCAAAGGAGAGAGCTTAAAACTCCCAAAGTACTCTTCAGAATTATGCAAATCACTTAAGAAATTAGGTTCTTTTTTTCCTGCTCCCTCTTTACGAATGAGCACGGGTCGAAAGAAGTGCAAAATTGGCGACAGGACGGAGTTTCTCGAACAGATGAAGCGATCTGCTGTTAGGAACATTTTTCTTTTTGCGAAACAATACTTTCTTCGTAGCGCAGAAGCTCAACTCAAGGTGCCCTGGGTGAAAGAAAGAAGCATACAGATTACATGCCATGAAAGTTGCTCCCACTATGCACATAGTATCTCAACAGATGGTACGAGTAGGTTTTCTTCCTTCCTTCCTTCCTTCCTTCCTTCCTTCCTTCCTTCCTTCCTTCCTTCCTTCCTTCCTTCCTTCCTTCCTTCCTTCCTTCCTTCCTTCCTTTCTTCCTTCCTTCCTTCGTTCCTTCGTTCCTTCCTTCCTTCTTTTCTTTCTTCTTTCACGTTGTAAATCAGTTAACTTCATACAATGCAGAGTGCGTACTAGTGTATCTGCAATGTGAACTGAGTTATCAAATGCTCTTTCAATCGATGTCAGGTATTGAGTGCCTTTTCTTACACCCTCACGTGATCACACTTCTGGAAAACAGTGATGGCGCATATGTCTGTGTGTCAGCATATAATTTATTTACCGACTTTCTGCAGCCAGCGTGAAGTTTATTCAACGATCGTTTCTGCAATTTCAACCCACTTACTGCACAGGAAAAAAAATAATAATCAACTTTACATTGGCAAGTTTCTCATCACGCAGTATTACTACATCGAAGCACAAGCTATATTGTGTAACGCGACATAGAGTACGCAGTGTCTGGGTAGTCGGACTAAAGAAGCCTTGCTGAGCCACAATACTGTTTATTTCGCTTTTGTTACGGTGCTTGTCAATACCATGCTTCGTTCTTGCGCTCAAAGTGGTCTTTTTACACTTTACTTCTGTTCTTCGTGGGAAACGTGACAATCTGCAGAACCCTACGCTGAATGCCAATGCCGGTGTCCCAGCTTTTAAACATGGGGCCTGTGGATGTTCTCGTCAGTGTTAGGATAGAAATATCCGGCTAAAATATTAATATAAATTTCTTCACAGGTAGAAAAGGTTATCAAATGAAGATTTCTTTTTTTTTCTATGGTTGTTGAGCTTTTTGAATCATTAAATTTGAATCATTTTTTACTCAATAAATACTCGACTGCCCCACTGGCCGTTTGATTGACTAATTAATGAGGTCCATTGCACTGGTGCAACACAAGAGCCATAGCCGTAGAGGAGCACTGTGGAGTAATTTTGAGCGCCTAGGGTTTTTTCTCGTGTAACTAAATTTAAACTCGCGAGCATGTTTATTATTTCACGTTCATCGAAATGCGTCCTTCGCTGCCGGTAATCGAACCCGGAACCTCGAATTTAGCACAACCATATCTACGGTGCCACCGTGACTGTTCCATCAGTCAGTCAGTCGGTCGGTCACTATCTATCTATCTATCTATTTATCTATCTATCTATCTATCTATCTATCTATCTATCTATCTATCTATCTATCTATCTATCTATCTATCTATCTATCTATCTATCTATCTATCTATCTATCTATCTATCTATCTATCTGTCTGTCTGTCTGTCTGTCTATCTATCTATCTATCTATCTATCTATCTATCTATCTATCTATCTATCTATCTATCTATCTATCTATCTATCTATCTATCTATCTATCTATCTATCTATCTGTCTATCTGTCTATCTGTCTGTCTGTCTGTCTGTCTGTCTGTCTGTCTGTCTGTCTGTCTGTCTGTCTGTCTATCTATCTATCTATCTATCTATCTATCTATCTATCTATCTATCTATCTATCTATCTATCTATCTATCTATCTATACCTATCTCTATCTATCTGTCTATCCATCTATCTATCTATCTATCTATCTATCTATCTATCTATCTATCTATCTATCTATCTATCTATCTATCTATCTATCTATCTATCTATCTATCTATCTATCTATCTATCTATCTATCTATCTATCTATCTATCTATCTATCTATCTATCTATCTATCTATCAACTTTGTTAATTGTTTAAGAAATGATCATAGTGAAATGTTTGCCCACTTTTCGCCGTTTATCAAGCTCTTTCTCCTTTAGTCGAGCTTCAGCGCTGCTGCACGCTTGTGTGGAGGAGTAAGTTAAGCATCTAGTATACGTCTTACCTTCTCGTTTTTTTTTTTCTGTTCGTATCGCGCCTCATTTGTCTTGATTACGGCCCTCTCAGTAAGTGGAGGTATTTTCGTATAGTCATATTTCACCTTGCCATGACTCTTTCTATGTTGCGTGTTTTTCATTCTTATATCGTTTCTTTTTTTATTTGATGCGGTATGAACTCGGGAAACAATTTTTCATTTTGCCCGATGCGTTAGATTTCAGCTGGAAACCTTTCCACATTTCTTTGGCGAGTACGGCTCCATTGAACTGTTCCGTTTGCAGCCTCGCCGCCTTCCCACAAAACTTGTATTCGGCCTTTATTTAGTCAGTAACATCCATTATTTTCATTTTTCGGGCAGCGCAAGTACTTTAACCTGCTCACTTATTTTCGGTATACTTCCACATGACTTGCTCCAAACTTCCGGTGAGAGTGTTCTAAGCAAGAGAGGAAGCAGCGTCTGTAGTTGCTTATATAGATATATAAAACAAGAAATCTCGATATTTTCGCGAACGAGAATCTGATAAGTGCTTGCGGTATTCGCGGATGGAAAGATTGAGATGTATTGGCGAAAATATGATGCTCATGTTTCTGTGATGCGAAAATAAACATTTTTCTCCGATGCCAGCAAAGACATAAAAACCAGTGGGTGGTGTTCTCGGTGTTGCTCTGACCGGTTTGCTTTGCGAATGGCGTCGCCTAAAACGTGGTCGGAGCGGCGTAAATAACGCTTACCTTGAATGATATCTTCGGAATGTCTTACTACACCGGTAATGCATCTTGAATTTATGTTTGATGCCACACAATCGTACAAATAAGCGTAGAAGACTAAGAAACATACAATTTAAACTGCAGCACAGTGTTCTCAACCCTCTCATTTTTTTTCCCCTCCAACTTGAAGTATGCACGCCAGTATACCGTTCATGTTTGATATAGCTGCACGCCACTGCGCAAGTGCTTCTGTTCGATCAGACAGTGCGCTTACACAAAATTGAAGACAGAAAAAAGAAAAAGAGCAGAACTTTACAAGCCATTATAGGCTAGTCGCAAATATTCTGGCGGACGCAATATTTTTTTCGAGGCCGTCCATCTTGAAGATATACTGGCTCCTCAACTATAACTTCAGTTCGAAGCCTCCATTTGGCAACCCATCTCTGTCTCCTGTCATGAAATGACAGCGACTTTATTACAGTGCATAAGGCACCAAGGATTTCGAAACCGAGCGAGGCTGGCTGCATTTTATTTGAGAAAGTCACGTGTGAATCGCGGGCAATTCTCACTGCGCATGCCTTGCGACATATGTGCCGATACGTCTTAATTTATTCAATTAAGCGGACCACTCAAGGAACCTGTACGTACGATTTGCCCGCAAAGAGAATAGAGGAAGCAGTTCGACGTGCTCTTCATCGGTAACGGCAGCTGGATACATCTGCAGCATATATTTCCATGGTAGGCTAGAGCTTTCTGTACAAACACTACGAACTGCTACGCCTCCCTCGTTAGAATGGACGACAGCCGAACGTGAGATCAGAACTGAGATGCGGCAACTACTTCGTGTGTGCCAACGCTATAGCGCCAAGAGACAAGTGATGTGGCAGTTTTTTCTGTATATTTTTATAGGCTTAGACAATGATCTTCACATAATGAAAAAAGAATGAACAATTTAATATGCCGCATCCAGTACTCGTGTACATTAGAGAGGGCCGGCATTCTCGAGCGGTCACTTTCGGAGGTATACCTTCACTGTCGGCGGGGCTTGGTGGCGTTCACAGATGACAGCGTGTGCCCGAGAAGACGTTCAGCGAGTTGCTTTACAACGGTTCCGGGAACGCTGCCGCCCAGACGCCGAAGCGTCTAGCGCCGATAGTCACGCGAAACCTCGCGAAATCTCGCGAAAGTGAAACGCATCCCCCCGAAAGCGACCGCTCGGGTACACGCCGCCCCATATAGAATTTGCGTTCCCGAACTTCTTAACAAGTTTGTGACTCTAGCTCGGCGCGGGGAGCCGACTTAAGCGACGTGCTAAAATGACCCTTAAACGAGAAACCCACACTTACTCACTATATACCACGCCGCACAACCTTGTCGCGGCCCTGCTCTGTGCGTCTGGGTGCGCGGCTAACCGCATTTAATTCGGGCGATCCTGCGACGACGACGACAAAGACTGCGGTGGTGTCTCCACGGCAGTGCACGCGTGCACATTCTCCGAGAACGGCGCGAAAAAGGTGCAGTGTCCGCGTAAAGAACGTAACGCGTTTAGGGACCTGCGTGGAGTAATCAGAGCGAGTAAGCATCCTGCTTGACACACAGTGGCCACCGCTATACGAGGCTGGCACGGCGCGCCTTTTTTTTTAGGGGGGTCGAGCCAAAGTATGGCGGGGGAGCTTCATTAAGCCGAGTTGCGCGCTACGCCGAGGAGTCTCGAGGCCACTTCAGGAGTGGGAGAGAGAGAAAGTGAGAGAGAGAGAGTGTGTGTGTGTGAGAGAGAGAGAGAGAGAAAGCGAGGAAAGATCTCGAGGCCACTTCAGGAGAGAGAGAACTTGAGAAAGAGTGGAGGGGGTCGAGAACAAAGAAGGGAGCGCTTTGCTTAGGTCGACTCCCTGTTTTGTTTTGTTTAAGTTTTTTTGCCAACGAAATGTCGGCGTTCGTAGTTTTCCTCGGCTACTTTCGGCGCTTATTGCAGTTAGGTGCCGAAGAAGTGCGGAGTTGGTTCGTTTCGTTGCCTTCGCGGCGTTTCCTTTGTCCCTGGCTGTGAAGGTCGATTCCCAGCTCAGTGTGGCAACGGAGATGGCGCCGTTTCGTTGTTTTTGTTCTTGCAGTGGTAGTTGTTGTCGATGCTCGCCTAGAAGTAAGGCCGTGACGCGAGAAAGTCCAGACTCTGCGGCGCCAGTGTTCGGTAAGATCCACTAGCGAAATATTGAGTAGAGTAAAGAAGTTGCAGGAGAAGCAGTGGAGGACGTGGCTGAAAAAGGTCAACAAAGCCCTCCTTATTACGTTTTCGTTTCTCCCTCTTGCACGACGCAGAGGTTGACCGACATCTTGCTGCCTTAATTTGGCGCGTCATTGGTGTTGTCGTCGCTTACTTTCCTTGTCTTTTCTGCTTCGTTGTTCGGAAGCTTCGGAAAAGTGTTAGTTGCTCCTTGACTTCTACAGGCGGGATGTAGGCTACCACAGTGTTCCCTGGCATTTCGGTCACCTTTTTTTTGATTATTCTACTAACGTGGCTTTATGGCTATGCTGTAATGCGGAAACCGTCCTTGTCCTCGTGTAAAGTATGGATGAACGTGTAGTAAGGATATTTGGCAGATCGGGCGCTTTGTTTTCTGGATTTTGCTGTCATAGTAAGTGAAGCTGTAGTAAGTGGAAAGACGATTTGCTGTGGAAGCATGGAAACAATGACGTGATTACGTAGCACTTCTTGCATCCTTTTCTTCTGGGTTTCAATCAATGCGTTATGTCAATGAATAAGTCTCTAGGGAAAAGAATTAATCTAATGAAACTTTCGCAGGGATGACAGCTCCGATTTGTGCAAGTAGCAGACACACTGCTATAACCCACGAGACGGCTTGAAGGGAAACGACTAGCGACATTGAACCAGAAAAAAATTTTACCTGAAAGGTATAGCGGTCAGTGTACATCTACATCTACTGTGATTAACAGCGACAAAGCAATGAATATAGCCGAAGTCAACGTTTCGATATGGAAACTTGTCGGGGCCAAGGAGACAGGTCCCCTAGTGGAAACTTTAGCTCCCGCGACATCTCTTGTTCTACCACTGTTAATCACTTCAAGCCTCCAACTTTCTGCGAATCACTCACTAGTTTTGCATAGCTACACTTATTGTTACAGGATATACAAAAGCACATTTCGACCAGGCAAGTACGAACGCGTTCTTATCAGTTTCTTGAAATGTCCGCTTACACGTCGGTGCATGACGCCATCAGCTTCTCAGTCATTCGAAGTGGGCGAAGAAGCAAAGGTTCTGCCTGTAGCCAGCGATCTCGGCACGGAGATGTGTAAAAGCAGTAGCTTTTACGTATCGAGGGCGTCCGTCTGCTCTTTCGTCATCTATAAGCCTGCAATAAGCAGTACCCAACACGTACACATAACTACGATCATTTAAAGGTCTGACATGCCTGCACTAGTTATATCTGAAACCTTGATAGATTTTCCGTTGTGAGTCAGTGGCTCTAGCGTTCCGCCACCGATCACGGTGTCCTGAGTGCGACCCCTCGGCCACAGAGGCCGCATATTTTGGGGGGCGAAATGCAGAAAGCAAAAAGAACCGCTCATGTACTTCTATTTAGGCGCACGTTAAAGAACCCCAAGTGGTCAAATCAAATTTGAAGTCCTCCCCTATACGAAGTGTCTCAATAACTTCCTGTACGCGTTAGGGACGTGAAACACCACAAAGCAAGACAAGCCTTCCATTATTTTTCTATTCAAGCAGGGCCAAAGCTGCGTCAACCGAACGCGATCAGAGTCAAAACTGTAGTACTATCACTACTCTTCATCCATGCAGGTGAGTTTCATCCCTCTATAGCGCTACTACCCAATCTGGAAGTGACAGATATCCTTCATGCTATTCCGGTTGGAGCGCAAGAGCTGTGGTAATAGAGGCACATATGTGACAAGCAGCCACTACACCGATAGTCACTTGCCCACTTTCTCGCCCACTATATTTCGTTTTTTTTTTCAAACCGCACTACACGCTTGATCATTGCTGCATCGTTCCCAATTTAACGCTACAACAGGTTATTTTCTTTCTGTCGGGAAAACCTGAGTGAAAGACGGCCCATCAATATTAGATAGTTAATCCTGGTATACCAGCGTTCAGGCCTACCTTGCTCGCCCTTCGGCACACTACGCCCAACCAAGGAGGTTTAAAAATAATTGGGCCCAACCATCGTCGCACCAAGTTCGTCTTTATTCTTTCTCACTTTTTCACGAAAACGTTATTTTGTTTTGTCTTTAGGCCGACCACTCGTTCGAAGTGTTGTGCCCCGTCAGCCCCCTTTCCGGCGGCTTAGGCGAACTCGTCGCTAACGACCCGGCAAATTGGAAGGTGCGTCGCCGATCAATAATGCAGCGCGGGCGACGGTCGCGTTGTCATAGCACAACGCGGGTGCCTGTCAGTGGTCCAAATTGCGCCTTCTTTTTTTTATTTTTTTTTCACAATTTACTCCTGTCGGAAGGCGTTTCAGAAAACCGACTAACCTCTCTTTCGACTAAGTAAAAAAAAATACAACGCTAGAAAAAAAAGTAATGAGGCCGCGCGTAACATTGATGTTACAAATTCCAACATTAAATTAGTTTTCGTTTTGTTTCTGTTTACAGCGTTTAATTAGCATGTGGAGGGGGTGACCTGACAACAATACGACAGAGACGACTTCACCATGAGGACTACGTTAAAGGCGGGCTGACACAGAAAAACCCAGTTTCGATCTTTTAACTGCCATTTCAGCAATGGGTAGTTGTGCAAATTGGTGATTAGAAAAATAAGTTCTATGCAGCACTGCTAGTGGGCGTACGGAAACGAGACAGTGAGCAGAAAGCGAACACCTAAAAAGCCTATAGCAATGATTTCTGTATGTAACCTTTAGCTACACCAGCAGTCTTCGCTGAAATGACTCGAATCCGCTGAAGATTTCGGGAAGACTGTCAGGCTTGGCGAAAACTGACCGCAGCCTTCAGCGATGTCCGCCTGTTCTGATGCCGACGTTCGTCACAAATTTTTTTCTCTTTTAACCGTTTACGGGCATTTGGAATTCGCCACGCACTCATTAGCACCCCGTACTTGTTAACGCGGAGTTCCAGTAGGTTCATGCAATGTTTGAGCTCCTATACCGGGAATATCTTGCATCAAGATGGCAATTCGGCCTAGTTAGTCGAAATTCGCGTTTAAATTTTGTTTAAAGGGATACACAGCCAGAATGGTCGATGACGCATGTAAAGCAGGAGTAACGCCTTCTCGTCTTTATGGGGCAATGGCTTGAACATCGCCCGCAGACTTCTGGGGATTCGGTCACAACCTTTCTTTTTGTTACTTCTGCTTGCCATTGGCTAGCCGTTCTCGCTAATTATGCATATGCCGTACCATCGGCTCGTATCCTCTTTTACTGCTGTAGCTTCGGTATATAAAATGGCCTTGCTTTACGAGCGTTCGTGGCCCTTAACCTTAGCAAGTGAGCTGCCTAACATTTGGGTCCACTATCTAAATATACTGACTGAGCGCATTATACAGCTACATAAGCTAACGCCTTGCGACGTCCCCTGATCTCACATAGACGACCTTGGTCTTGCAAGCATGCATGTATGTAAGTGATGATTCCGGGCAGAAGACAAGCACGTGACAAAACAGGCTTTTGTGGGAAGCACTGCGGTACAGCTTGCAGACAGAGTGCACGTTACGCTTCAGCTGCCAGTGAATAATTTACAACCCAGGCGAACGTGTCAGTATCAGTCGAGTGGTTCTTCATTTAGTTTGAGCGCCGCATATGTTTACGCCTGCCTGCAAGTATGTACCTTATATATATATATATATATATATATATATATATATATATATATATATATATATATATATGCATATATATATATATATATATATATATATATATATATATATATATATATATATATATATATATATATATATATATATATAATGTTTCCAGCAACGCAACCAGATGATTTCAATTTCACGTTTACTAAGCAGCAGTCGTCACTGTCAATCGACATATTTTCAGATTAATTTGCGCTAATTTTGTTGTTTTAACTTAGAGACTAGAAGGACCTATTGCGTGCGTGCGCGACGTTATGCCCAATCGCGAACGGTACACGCGCCTGTTAACGACCTTATCAGTACGCGCCGCGACGCCCACGTTGCAGCGACGTATACTAATCTTCGAGAGCGCGCAACGGGACACAGCACTCCAGCTGCACCGAGGAAGGCAGCTTCAGTCGCCGCCAAATGGCCTGTTCCCACCCCGTAAGCCGCTCAAGCTCGGCTCTGCTGATGAGGGGGCAGGGGGGGGGGGAGATATATACGTGCTAGAAATACGGCTGCAACAAGCCCGCCCAGCGTCTGATTTTATGGTCGTTGCCGCGTGTTGGACGCGGTGTACCGTCCGCTTCGAATGCGCGCGTTTGATGTTCGGACCCCCCCGTTGCTTTGCGACCATCTTTGACCTATCACGACACGCCGACGATAGTGTCGCCTCCTGCATGTGCACCGCGCCCAGCTCTGCAACTTCGAACGAGCGCCGCTAACGACCTCGATTGCCGTTGGTGGTGCTGCATGCAATGATGCTTTGCTTTGGAGGGAAGAGAGAGGGGATAAAGAAATGTCTTTTTATTTCGTGGGGAGAGAGGGAGAAGGCGAAGAGAGGAAAGGCAGGGAGGTCAACAAGACGGGGAATGTCCGGTTCCCTATTCTACAATGGAGTTAAGGTGGAAAATTGGGAATATAAAGGGGAAAATAGGAAGAAAGCGAACACTGTGTGTTGCGTAGCGCCGTAACATCAAAGCATAGCCTCCTGAGTAAAGAATCAAGAGTCAAATGACCAAAGTCAAGTCCTCGAAGCTTTGAAGACACCAGGGACGACTCAGGGGTCGGCGTTCCTTTGCGCGTATAGGAGGCTGCGGGTGAGCCAGAAGGCTTACTCGAGTCTAGCCGAGCACTGGATTGAAAACATCCAGCACTTGCAGGGCACTTCGCGCTGACGGAGTATGCAGCTTGCTTAAGAGTACGCGTAAAGTACCTTTGAGGGACCGAAGCATCGCAAACACTTGCCGGTCTTCTTCGAGCAATTGGTCGGGAGTAGGCGCTGTGGGCTCTACCGTGGTGCGCTGTATGCTTTTACGTTACTGTGGCTCCGGATGTGGCTTGGAAAAAAAAGCAGTTCGAAAATTAGGACATACACACGAGGAGAGAGTGAAAGACTCAAGCGCTGACCATCAACTTATTTATTGAAGAAACGCAAGGGGGACGGGAGGGAGGAGGGGAGGTAGAAAACGTGCAACGCGCAAGTGCTCACGCGCCAGTGAAACCTAAATCATTGGAAAAGTATCCCACGTATCACCTCACGAACGGAACACTATTATTACCGACGCCATAGCATAACACTGTCTACGAAGGACAATTTGTCATCGAGCAAGTTGACTGATGATTGGCATGTGACAGATAAATAATTGGAATATATGCAAACCATGCTTTCACGAGCATTCTTAGGTTCTCATTTCGATCTGTGAGAAACGATTCTGTTTCTTGAAAAATTAGTTTTCTCTTGAATGTTATTTTTATGCCCGTAAGTTTGTTCAGTGAATCCGATAATGGTCAGCGCTTTTGTGTTTCAGTCTCGTATGTCCGTGTCCGAATTTTTGCCCTGTCTTTTTTCCACCATCAACTAATACTAAAAAAATTAATACCATAATGAAGTTAGCAGTAAGGTATACTTCAACTTGTTTCGCGACCTTGAGGACCATGTAGTTCAGGTTTTGGTGTATTAAGGGATTAACGCTCCTCGAGGCGAACGCGAGGCAGTGCCAGGGCACAAGATCTCGGTTAAGCGTTAATCCGGGGGCAAATGCGATGGGAATAGCTCGTGTGGATGTTGTCAGCCGGGCGACGGCGAGATTAAGCCACCGTCAATCTGGGCGATAAGCAGGGAACGCTACTGATATATATATATATATATATATATATATATATATATATATATATATATATATATATATATATATATATATATATATATATATGACGTACAATATATATGACCATGACGTACAAGGAGAGGTTTCTCCCTCAGCCGCTAAACTGTAACAAATGTTCTCGGGTCTTCAAGCGATATTCAATCATTCTGTGGCGCTTTGTTTATAAGCTATAAGAGCAGTATGCATCATTTATAGTTTTCCTCGATACTCTGCATTTTCGTATTCACCGAAAACAGTTCCTCCCTCATACGCGCGTTTTGAAAGCGGCCTTCTCGTAGCCTGGCGCGTTGTTGGGGGCAAGCACAACCTCAGTTACGACTTGCTCCTGGCACTTTCTCCGACCCTACAGCGGCACTGAACGATACAATGAATCAAAGGCAAAACGGAACAGGATGCAATAAAAAAAAAGACAAAAAAATAAGAAAATACGAGAAGCAGCACTCGGGAACGGAGCATTTGGGCGCCCGCATAGTGCGGCGAACCGCCGTGCGCGGTGCGAAGTCACTTCTCCACACTCGGTGCCGTTCTACAGTTCGCGGGGAATGCGCGGGGCGATCAAAGTAGGCTTAGCGTCGCCTACGCAGCTCTCTCGCGTGCGAGGCCCGCATCCGGTGCTGTGGGCTCAGCGCCCGTTCGTGCTCGGTCAAACCCCGCGGGAGTCGTTATGCGTCGTCGTCGTCCTCATAACCGTCGCCGCCTCGACCGTCGCCGGGTCACCGGCACAAGCTCCGTGCGCCCCACCCAGTCACAATGATAAACAAAAAAGAAGGAAAGTGAAGCGTAAGGGCGCGTGCGTTTGGAGGGTCCTCCCTGAATGTACTGTTTTTTCCTTACACGAGGTCTCCTTCCCTTCGCACCGCCATTCTCGTTTCCCGATTGACCCTTTCTCCAATTACCGCGCACTGCCCGCAGGGAAAGTAGGTTGGCCCTTATCGAAGAAAGAAAGAAGGAATGCAAGAATGAAGGAAGGGAAATGTGAAAGCTATTTGAATAGAACTGCGATCGAATAGACTTTGTCGTAGCAATTTCAGGTTTCTCAGTTCTCCAATGTTAGGCTAGTGCTCTGGCTCATCAATCTTCTCTCTAGGTACACGTTGACAAATTTGTGCAGGCGAGACCAGCGCATATTGCGCTGCCGATTGTGATGCTCTCTGTGTTGGCTGCTGCTAATGAAGATTTATGGGCACCCCCTCCGAAACGGGATGGTGACCGAGAGTCGCCTAGCCTACTTGGGCTAATCGAATCTACACGTGTTTATCAGTCCTGCATTTTTTACTCTCTCTCCCGAGCCCTTTCTCTATTTCTATAAAGTCTCTAATCGCCGTTGCACCTGTCGCTGGGATGGTCTGTTCAAACTGAATAATTTCAGGCCATAAGACCTATGGTCATATAGCGCGAAATGGAAATAATAGGGGCGGTACCCTACGGGCCCTCCTCTTTTTTAAAATTTATATTTCATTTCATTTATTATACACCAAAAGCCCTGTTGGGGTATTTATTACGCGAGTGATGCCTACAGTGAAAGTGCGATTCCAGTGCCGGCTTGAATTGATGTGGATCTGAGTGGTGCACGGCAATTGTAGGTAGATGGTTCCATTAACGTGCGTCTTCACAAAAAAGGAGTGAAGATGGCTGGCACTTCGAAGGGAGCCTTATGAAATTTTCGGTAAAGCACAGCCTAGATACGTGATGTCGCAATTCAACGTTGGCAAGGTGACCACGAGCCTTAAGCTCGCAAAATACTTTCAGCTAAGTCGCCGTAAATCTTATAGTCTGAAATTGTTCTGCTACATTCACCTTGTGCAGTTGCCTTGACCTGGATCGGAACCGGTTCTATCAATCTGATCCCTGCTTTTTCTCCACCAATACGTACATACGTACGTGCAGCGTGCAGCGCGCGCGCGCGCTGCACGTACGTACGTACGATCATCCACTCATACTGGAAGAAATGCCATTCCATGTGAGCATTGCTTACTTCATGTGTTTCCCGCGTTATATGTACGGTAGTGATCGGGATTCCACAACAGTTCACATATTTCTAGAACAAATACAGATTAAGTTATTTACCAGGCATACGTTCACAGTCGTGATGAACACTGGAAAGACAGGGAACCGGGCGACTACGACTCGTCGAAGCTCAACGTGTCTGAGTGTCAATTTCTCCGTGTCCTGCATTACTGCACGCAACTCATGGCAATTGAACAGCTCTTTCCTCTTTTTTTCTTTATTTATAATAGCTGAGCGGAGAAGAGCTGACCTGGGTGTTACGATGTCCGCAACTCATATCTTACTGTTTGGGCTTTTTTCTGTTCAGTCATGTGCGCGATTTATTTTCTTCCAGCTTTCTCTCTTTTTTCCATTTCCTGTGGTCGGTGGTCACTCGGGGCGATTTATGGTTGAGCCGTAAAGCCCTGGGGACGACTGACCGCTATTTGTATGTACGTAGTTGGCCACATTGCTTGTTGGGCGGCTTTTCTCAGCCTTGCGACGTTTTTAAAATTCTCCATCTCTTCCTCACGCGAGTTCTACGGTGCACCAGTCTCCTGTGTTTCTGTGTTGACTGCATGTCATATTTTCTCTGTAAACGTATTATTTCCGTCTTTGTTTTTCTCGCTCTTTTTTTTTCTCCTGCCTCTCAAAACCATCGCGTACCACGCCCAAGAGCTGACCACAGCGGGGTTTTCCCCCTCAGTGTCTCAACGGGGTGTGGCTGCGAAACATGCTCCAAAAGGGAAGTATTAGGGAAGAGAAAGAATAGTGGAGAAAGAAAGAGAGCTATATGGTTAGGCGAAGCAGGTAGTGCCGAAACTGTCGCGAATAATTTAATGTTATTAACGATGAATTTGCATCGTAGCAACGTCTGTCTCACCAGGAGGCTAGCAGATCGCACCGCGAGGGCGAATTAATCGACATTTCGAAGCACGTGGACACTGGACACAAGGCTTCATCGAGCCTGCTGGTCAGCTTAGATGGTAGAGCGACCGGCCCGGAAAAGCGTTAGCTCCGGTTTCGAACCCTGGATCAGGACGAACTTTCTATTCAAACTAAGAAGCTTTGTTTCTGAGAAAGCTGTGAGATTTTCCTCTATAGCTTCGTGCTACACACGGGTGGTCGTCGATCTTTTTTCCTTTCGTGAGCTTTCCTTCACCTTGTGGGCATACGCATAAGTTATTATGCGTTGTATATTGCAATCACTCAGTTCAGCCCTTGGGTGCGGCCGGGCAGCCACCATTGAGGGTATGAGCCATTGTTCATTGCTGCGCGTCTCATATGTGGGTCTATTCTCTTTTAAGTTTGCTATGTTTGTTATTAGGCTGCTTCTATTTTTATGCGTTGCATAATGCAATCACTCAGTTCAGCCCTTGGGCGCGGCCGGGCAGCCACCATTGACCTTTAGCGCAACCACGTGACGTGACGTCACGACAGCCGGAGGAAAAGCTGGGCCCCAACTCGCGCAATATGCAACGCATTCTTGGCTTAACCAAGCTAAGCCTGGCCATTTTTGCCAAGAGCTATGCGTCTACAGTAACGGTAAGAACGCGCGCGAAATACCACGTGCTGTAAATGGGGAGAACACCGACGGCAAAATTTACGAAAAGTGGCAGGAGCGAGCGGCAGCCACTCGAAGGGCTCTGAACGGAGACGGGTCACGTACTCACGTGACCCGCAACATGTCGCCTCTTGACGGCCCGTCGAGGCGCCGATAAAGGCAACTAAGAAGGCACGTGACCTGATTTCTTGTCTTTGCCCGACATAGAAGTCTCTGGAGAGAAAGTCCGGGGAGTTCTTGCTCGAGAACCTTGTTTCTAAATGTACCTTTACCTATAGATACTACCGAGGACGACGCCGTTTCCTCCACGTAATAGAAGCCGCCTAACCTTCCGTCTAAACGGGATCATAGCGGTCGATACAGAGTCTGTAATGGCGAAGCGCCAGTTTTTTGACGTCAGCGGTTCGCCGTGTCATTGGCCGTGTCAACCGCCTGCCGCCCACCGCCTTTTTTTGGGGGTGGGGGGCTATGCTTGCTGAAAGCAGCGATCCATGGCACAAAGACTATATCCGTCGGGCGAACTTTACTTACTAATAATAATATTTTGGGTTTTATGTGCCAAAACCACTTTCTGATTATGAGGCACGCCGTAGTGGAGGACTCCGGAAATTTCGACCACCCTGGGGTTCTTTAACGTGCACCTAAATCTAAGCACACGGGTGTTTTCGCATTTCGCCCCCATCGAAATGCGGCCGCCGTGGCCGGGATTCGATCCCGCGACCTCGTGCTCAGCAGCCCAACACCATAGCCACTGAGCAACCACGGCGGGTACTTTACTTACTAACAAATTGAGCGTTTGTCTTTAGCGATACTTTCACAATCCATGTGCTTACTTGATTTTTTTTTTCTCTTCCCTTTTCTTTTCCTTTTTTTTTTGCCAAGAGTAAACGCTGATATACCCGCGACTCTGTGTGCTTCGGGCCTCCCTTGGAGAGCTCAGCAACCATTCCCCATTTGCCGAGCGCTGTGCACTTTCGAAATGGAAATGGTGCAACGGCTCCTGTGAGAATAGACGATGCAAACCAGCAAAGCAGCGTAAGAAAACAAAAAAAAAACAAGAGCGAACGGAGCAATCATACATTTCTCATTTCGCACCTGTCAGGTAAGACGGGAGGCAACTATTGGTTTACCTGCGCCAAGCAATGGCGCTGTCTCCGTTATATAGGCGTTACGCCACCGTCGAGAGGCCTATGCGCTGCCGGCAAACTGAACTCCGCCGATTCCCGAGTACCCGGTGCCCCCTCTTCGTCCCTATGCGCAGAGCAAAGCGAGGGCATTTCGGAGTTGAGAAATTCGCCTCCGCAAACGGAGATTTCGGCACAATCGGTCGCCCACCGGGCGGTCTGGTTTAATCTACTGTGCCACCGGTGCGATGACCCCGATAACAGTGACATTGCTTCGTTTAAGAAATTATGGGGTTTTACTTGCCAAAACCACTTTCTGATTATCAGGCATGCCGTAGTGGGGGACTCCGGAAATTTCGACCACCTGGGTTTCTTTAACGTGCACCTAAATCTAAGTACACGGTTGTTTTCGCATTTCGCCCCCATCGAAATGCGGCCGCCGTGGCCGGGATTCCATCCCGCGCCCTCGTGCTCAGCAGCCTAACACCATAGCCACTGAGCAGCCACGGCGGGTTAGCTTCGTTTGATGACCGCAAGTTAGTCGCTGTGGGGTACAGTGTGAATGGCATTCGCGTTTGCGCAGAGAGCTAGCCCTTCAGTGCTGGTGTTTCTTTTTTTTTTTTTCGGGAAGCGGGTCTCGCGCGTCGGGTTTTTCAGCTGTGCGCTGCAGGCTGAAGAATACGGTGCGGCCAAGAACTTTTCTGGAAAACGGCGCTGTGTGCCGTATAGTAACCAAAATTGCTCCCAGAAAGCGGTTGCTGTCATTGAACGTGAACAGCGCAGTAGCACCGGAGGTAGTGAAAGAAAAGACTACAGCCGGTTTGTGGATTCCTACTTCCCTCCCTCTTGGGCATGGTGTTCGGCTGTTCACCTTCTCCAAATTCAAACATGCGCAGTTACCTGCAAGATCTAAGAAAACTCTGATTTCTCTCTCAGTTTACGGCGGCAGCCAGTAAAACGAAACATTGTTACACGCATTTTGCTCGCGTGTACAATCGCTCACATATGCAACGCTAGAAATCCGAATACTAGACTGCCTTCCGGGGGAAGAAGGGGGGGGGGGGCTATTATCGGCTTGTTCTCAGAACCCGTGGTGTGTCAACAATTGCGGTTGACGGTATCAAGCGTTTCTGAAATGAGAATAAGAAAAAATATGGGGTTTAATGTTCCCAAAGAGCACAGTTGTTTATGAGGGGCGCCGAAGAGAGTTTGGCTGCTCAAGATTGATTTTGACCGCTTGGGTTTTTTTTTTCACGTGCACCTAAATCGAAGAACACGAGCGTACTTGTATTTCGTGCCCATCGAATTGCGCTCGCCTCGTACGGGACACGAACCCGCGACCTTGTGCGCAGCAGCGCAGCCCCATCATCACCGAGCCACCGCGGCTGTTTTAAATGTACGTGCTTGTGTGTGTGTGTGTATGTGCGCGCGCGTGTGTGCGTGTGTGTGCGTGTGCGTTCGTGTGTGTGTGTGTGTGTTCGTGTGTGTGTGTGTGTGTGTTTGTGTGTGTGTGTGTTTGTGTGTGTTCGCGCGTTCGTATTCTGAGCTGTACCCTAAGCGTTGCTGAAACCGGCTAGACCTCATGCTCTCGCTGCTATACTATTTGAGGCCACTTAGAATACAAACTTTACCGAAGTGGTTACTTAGCACTAGTGCTTGAATGAGGCCTCCAGAAAGTGAAATAACAAGCACCAAAGAAAGAAAGAAAGAAAGGAATAAAGAAAGAAAGAAAAAAGCGCTGTGCGAGGAACCTAAAAGAAGCCGCTGTGATGCCACGCAAGCGGCACGAAAGCTCCGACACCAAAACCGCGTCCAGCCGGGGCCCCATTTGGCCTCGCCTTCGCTAGGCCGGCTTTTAGCCCGGCGCCTGCTTTTGCCCGTAAAGCCGGCAAATCCTTGGCGACCCAATCGGAATGCCGTCGCCTCCCCCCTCTCTCTCTCCCTCCCCCTCACCCCCCCCACACGGCCGGCCAGCGAGTGCTATACACCACAGAGCCCCGTCACGGCTTTCCGAGCTTGTTTCGTTCAGCCGCGTTGTTTCGCGTGCCGCGTCCTTGTTTATACTCGTCCAAACGCAGGCCTGCTCCTACGCCGTCGTCTCTATGCAGAACACGGGAGAGAAGTGGGCGCGGGGTGCGTATAAGAGAGAGGATGGGCGTTGGGGACAAAAGCGAAATAAATAGCAACGCTGTTGCTGAAGGACGCGTGATCAACACGTTTATCCGATCGCTCCGCAGAGGAGCGAGCCGACCTTGTTGCGAAAGAGAGCTTAGGACCGAACTCGCCGCCGCACACACGCTTGTCCCGCGTCTGTCGCAGCGACCGAGTCCAGGGCTGTGCGCACGCGCGCCGGTCGTGGTTGTGGCAGTGAATGCGTTGCCGTGGTTACCCGGGGCTCTTTCTCCCGGTTTCCGTGGCAACCGGTCTCCCACTAGATGTTTATAGGTTTTTTTGTTACTTTCCACGCAGCTGCATCAGTTTGTTTAAAGAGGTGCTATGGCGGAATGCCGAGTTGAAACTGTGTTACTAATTGCGTTTGGGCACTAATAGCCACGGTGCCTAACTGTTCCCCGAGAAGAGGCTTAATGATCCGAACAGGACGCAAGAGCTTAAGACGGGTGGTGACGTCACGCCAACGTTCCCGCGTGCATGAGATAGTCTCGCGACACCTAATCTCGTAATGAGGCACGTGGGTTAGTGCTATTAGCGCTTTCGATCTTTTTTAGTTAATTCGTTGATTGATGTGATCTTTTGGAGGTTAACAGCACCTACTAGTGTTTTGTTGTTTGTTTATGGGTTGAGAAGAGACTCGTTAATATTTCCTTTCAAAATATAAAATAAAGAAAAATACACAAATCCATTGAAATGTTGACGTCATACTGACGAGGAAAGCAATAGGCGCATATTGGTACGGCATGTCTTGTTTTGTTGTAGCGCAAGCTGAACGAGGAGAACAGATGTGTGAGATGTGCCTTTCTGTTGTCCTTGTTCAGCTTGCGCTACAACAAAATAAGTCATGCTGTCGTGTCGGCACTTTGCGTTTCGCAGTGAAATTAAAATAAAACGAATATTTGCCCTGTATTACTTCCGCGGTAGATCAATTCTTGCTCACAAAATGAAAGAATTTAAGGTTTTGTTTAAATATTTTACCAGTCTGAATTTATTTGGTGACACCATTTGGTCTCCTTTTGTGGTGCACTCTCTACAGGGGTGTATCGCATAGCAAACAGTTAAAATATTTGTTTCCTCTTCAGTGCAAATGACACGTCGGTTTGTTGAGTTGCTCTTTGATGAACCGCTATTCAACCGGTTGCACACCAACTGTACGACAAGCCCGCAAACAGAGAAGACTTGGAGTTCACTCATTATCGCTTGAAGGATATGTGCTTCCACAACACCTTCGCTTTCGCCGCAAAGCGTACTAGACGGTTGGTTTGCCCGTTCGTTAAGATTCGTGAGTGCGTTGAAGCGGTCCCTAACGGCGCCGCGTAGGAAGCAGGCGGTCAGCTACAGTGGCGTGAGCAGAAGCGTTGTTCTAGTGATCTATATAGCGCGCTTCACAATTAGAGTGCCACGCTCTGGAAGCTACACAAGATGGTCGCTAATGTAGTACTTCGCACATTTTCGCGCAAGCCTGCGGGCGAGGCTGCCGCGTAATCAAAAAGCCGGAAAGGAACTCAAGGAAAGGAAGACAATGTAAAGCAACATATTAACAACCACATACGAGTTTGCTTATATTTAAGGAATTATTTTTCGTCATTTATTAAAGAGCATTGATAAAGAACAATTGAACTTAATTGCTGGCAAAAAAATAAGACGAACCATTTCTTGGTGGTCTAAGTGGCTCGTAGGCTGCACGGTGGCGCAACTTGCGTAAAATTTGAGAAATAAACACCGGTGGATCTATTTACTGGCATATATAGAAAAACAAACTTGTACGTCGGCGTTGCCATGTGGTCTTGGCGCCCTTTCGACCATTCACACCATATAGCAGCTCATATTGAACGCGAGTGTACACACACACACACGCACACGCACACACACACACACACTCACACACGCACGCATACACGCACACACATAGGAACGAGAAGCTTTGGGGCTTGCATACGTTTTAGCACTGCGGCATTGTGTCGCCTGCGGGTAGCTTGCTAATATACATAGAAGCGGTGTGAAAGTCGCACTGCTCGATCCGAATTCACCTTTGCCGCAAGTTCCTCTTCGGTACAGCGACAAGTATATGCTAAAATCAGCTGTCACTTAATCTTAAGTTCAGTGGACAAAAAGTAGTCATGTTTTGTCGCTGTTACTCAGGTAAACTGTCTGTTTGGGCTCTGCTATAGGCCTAACTAAAGGCTGAACATGTTGATCTGAACATCTGCCTTAGCATTTTTCTCGTGCGAAACGTCTTCCTTCCGTGAAAGGACTGAACCTTGTTTCTTCGTCGTTTGCGTTACTCCATCAAGATGTTCAACCAGGCGCCAACTTGGGAAAATGTCGATTCTTGTGCTAACTAAAAGCGGCGCAGTTGAAGCGAAAGTTCTTCGATTTTTTAATCGGCCAGACGGCGCCGCGACATTTTACATCGGCGGTTGCATTGGCAAATGTATTAAACGCTGTGTACTTTAAGCCTCTTCAAGGACATGCGCGTAGTGGCTAGTAACTAGAGAGCTTTAGAATAGCTTTTTGTCGCCTCAGGTACGTTAAACTTAAGCAACTTTACGGGACACTATGGTACCCTTTTTTTGAAGACATTTAGCTCCACGTAGGGAAACGCAAACGTAAGGAAGATGTTATAAAACAGGGCGTCGTCTGGTGCCTCGTGCCAGACGTATCCTAGACAATCCATTAGCGACCGTCCTCTTGTTGCTATGCGGACGCGTCTCGTTCGGCCTACGGTCACCGAAAATCGCCGGGCAATCTCAGCAATCTGACGCGCTATGCGCTCATAACTAACGTTTCAGGTGAGTTTAGATAAGGAGAAAGCTCATTTCAATAGTTGCGGGCGATCAACGCTAGTGAGAGCGTAGCCATCACGAGAATTCACGCTTAAGCGGGAGCCATGGGTGTGGCCATGTTCGACAACGCTATTTCTTTGCGTCAACAGTCAAAATGCTACACGAGAACGTTCTATCAAATCCCGCAGTAGCTGACAAAAGAGAATGGATAACCACGAATGTGGAAATATTTATACGCTTGCATCGAGGCTTTGATACCATAATGTATTGTTGCGATTACTGTTATGAGCTTCATCGTGCTGAATGCACTAAATGCTGTAAACATGCAAGAGAGAGAGAGTGTGTGTGTGTGTGTGAACTTTAATGAGCACCAGCGGTGTAGTCGACTGGGCCTAGGCCTCCCACGATGGGACGTCGAGGTCTTGCCTCTTCGCCGCTTCGTAGGCCTGCTGGGTCGCCCAGAGTTGGTCGTCGAGATGGGAGCTGCGCAGGGCGGCGTGCCATCTCGACGAGAGGGTCACGGGATTAAGGTCTGGGTATTGATGTTTGCACTCCCATAGCATGTGGGGGAGTGTTGCTGATTGAGTTTTACAGATCTGCACGTCTGGCTCGGGTAGATGTCGGTGTATATGATGTGATGGCGTGTGAGGGAGGTATATGTATTGGTCTGTGACAGGCGAAGGGAGGTTGCCTGTGCTCTGTTTAACTTGCGCTGAGAGGTGGGGAAGGTCCTTGTTGCGAGGTAAAATGACTTCTCAAGGCCGTTGTATCTTGTAGGGCGGTCGCGTCCTGCGGGTGCACCTGCACCGTCTCCGGCACGGTTGACTAGTCCTCGTGCTACGGAGTGTGTAACTTCATTGAGGTTGGTGAGGTGCGGGTGGACAACGCCGGTGCGTGCTGGGATCCCGACAAGACTGTCTTTTTTTTTGCCCGCCTGTTGACATTTGAGCTCACCTACACGGCTTCGATCACCTTTCGTTCATCTCACAATCTTTTTTTCAGTTTTCTCCACGAATGTCACACAAAAAATCCAGTCTAAACTACATAAACAAGAATAAATAAGTGTCTAAAATCGTTTGGGAAAGACTGCCCCCACCTGCTCTATCCTTTAATCGCAAAAATTCCTGATCAGCTGGCCGGGCAATTTTTTTTTTTTGCTAAGCTGGTGCCACGTGCAGAAATAACGTAGCTTGAAATAATCGCTCTATGTAGCGTATTCATCAATCATAAACTTAATGTTTGCTGTAGGGTTCCCAAGGCTAAGCAGCTCCAGATTAGGGAAAGTAAAACCGTCGCGCGTCGCGATTTTTTTTTCTTTCTTTTTGAGCACTGTGGCGCTAACAGATTTTCGTCTTGCTATTCGGCTGTGGGAATGAAATAGGGTAATCCTCTTACTTCTACAACCATGTCGTCAAAATCGACCGGCCGCTTAAACGAAGCCTTGATCTTCTTTTTTTTTTGTATGAAGAACATCAATCAGTATAAATTAGTTCTGAAAGCCATATTAAGCTTTCGTTGTCGACGTCTGAAAGCAAAAGCAAAAGTGGTAATGTAAGATTAGGTTATAAAATGCCAGAAGGTGAAAAAAAGCGGCAAAAGCTACCCAATTCCTTTTACGCGGGAAATGAATGCTGTCTGCTGAAAAGTTAAGCACGCTTCTTGCATCATTAGCTTTAACGAAAACGCGCGGCTACAAAACAGTGCGAATGTCGTTCAATTATTTCTGCGAGTATTCTTGCGTGCAGAATTGCGCAATTCATGGCAAAACACTGAAGAACCGCTGGAGGAGCTGGAGCAATACCGGCTATTTCGTACGTGGGAGTGCGCTTATTCACGACCGCGAGCGGCTTCGGAAATTTGTTCAGAGGAAATTATTGATACTAATAACAAACTTCACTGAGATTTGGAGCGCAGAGACATTCTGTACTGTTTCACAGATGTATTCCATGCATTTTTTTAAACTTGTAGTAACTTCAATACCGGCTAGAGTTATGAAGTGTTACATATTGGCGCGTTCAAAGTACACGCAGAACCAGACGGCAACTTCAGCAAACTTGCCCGTACATTGATCGCGCAGGTTGAAAACTGCCGATTGCAGAGCATACAAAAAAAGAGCCCCCGTCAGCCCTCTGTGTCCCCCCTCCCCCTTTCTTTAGTTTCTTGATTCCTCAGCTTAAGGTACTAAAAGAAATGGGCAGGGGGGGGGGGGGGGGGCAGCGAGTACACGATGAAGGAGGCTCGAATCTGAAATTCTCTGTGTAGGCTCCGTATAAAGTTATGGCCTTGGTAAGCATTACCTGGGTCGTCCTTTCGTCCGTCTGCTTGCCGTGCAAATGGCTTCAGTGTGTACGCAAACATGGGAGCTATTCCGGGGACTCTCGAATTCCTGCACGTTTAACGCCGCTGTGCTGACGCTTTCAACCAATCAGAGAGGGCCTAGCCACCTCGAGAGCCAATCAGAGACGACGAGATGGCGAAATCTGAGAGTCTGGCCGAATTGTGACCTTACCGCCAGTCGCGCTTCGAGCCGATATGTTTTTGTACAAGCTTTTCTGGGGGTGGGTGACACCGGCTTATCAACGACGTGTGTTGCGTAAAAAAATTAATCTTTTGGGGGGGGTGGCTGTCGCTATATACGTGTTTCGTTTTGTTGTCTCATCTCTTTGTTTCTGCAGTGGTGTTGTTCCAATAATTGTCATCATCGGAATAACTTAGCTAAGGTTATTTGTGGTGCCCGTACAAGAGATATCTGATCGCACGTTCTGGTAGCCGATCCCACGTTGTAAAATTCAGTTACCTTTTGACAACCAATCAGTCAATCAATTATTGAATCAATCGAGTCGGTTGGTAACTCAAACCTTATAGCCCTCCCAAAAGAATCTGCAGACTCTGTGGTTTCTATATTTTAATTTTGACCGCCGCATGCAAGAATATCATTCGATGTACTGACACATCCAGCGAACACCGGTTAGTAATTTCCAGTTAACAGGGTGCATTATTGTTTTCAGACTTGCTAATCGCGTTTCTTTTTTGCCCTTGTACCGTAGCTGTCCTAACCGTTCTAGAAGAACAGATCGGAATACTGTAATCTGGGGCTTTCTTTCTGAAAAGCCGCCTTCTCAACTTTGAAAAGCGCACCTGCAGACGGCTAAGGAGAGAAGGACACGTAGGCAACTAATCTGGGCTGTTCCTTTGGAAGACCTTCCAGAACGACGGAAGTACGTCGTAAAATAAAGGTTGCCGAAAAATACAGGAAAGGAATTGGGACGCAACACTTTCCCGTGAAAGCAGGTCGCTGTCTTTGACTGCAGCAGTACATCCGCTTAAACGCACGAAATATCTATGAAAAACTTTCACTAGAAAAAAAAAAGCAAGAAAACTTGCGTTGAGTTTTTCGATGAAGCAGACGTGCATAATATAAGGATAGGCCTAACTCCGCGGCCCCTACGGCAGCGTGTATCGATACTCTGGCTGCTGCAGAACGCAGAAAAAAAAGAAAGAAAAAGAAAGGCGATGAGCCGAGGGTATTTGCTCATTAGACAGCCCCAATTATGGAAAGGCGGTTGGCGCCCGCTGGGTCTCGTTGCTTTCAAAGAAGTTTGGGCTTGCGCGAAACTTCACTCCAGAAGCCCTCCGGGTGCCCGCGGTGAATATTAGAGGGAACGAACGCTGAAAAATAACCGAGCGCAAAAGAACGGAGCCAAACTGGAGCGAGTAGAACTAAGCCTCGTATATATAGTTAACCGAACCTGAACCATGAAGAGCGAGGGTGAGGAGGACGATGCAGGAGGGGAGGGAGGAGACAATAGGGAGAGAATTTGTTCGTTGCGAGGCATTCGGCGTGCCATTGGGCTACAGGCTATGTCCTATTCCATTCTTGAAGTTTTTTTTTTTTATGCACTCTAATGGTGCCTGTGATATTTTGTAGTGTTTAGCCCAGAAGCTTCAGAAAAACGGATAGAAGACGACGAGACGTACAAGCCGCTTCACGTCTCTCATTCATTTATCTCGAGTTTCTCTGCTAAACACTAGAAGAGAAGCCGTACCTCATAAGGCAAACACTCATAGCGTACCTGTGATGCTTAGATAAGGTTTCCGCACTTTCCGTCATCTACTAACAATGTTGTGGCAACTTCTCTGCCCCTTCTACGTAGCACTACTATTATTTTGTATCTTTTTCTGTGGTCACGAGACAGTTACGATGCCTGCGGCCTTGTCAGTTGACTTTCTTTCACCTGTTCGCAACAATTTACTCATGCTACCACTAGTCCACTTGAGAGGTTTAGAGGAGCTCTTACGTGAACCTAATTGGACGGAACAGTGTAGAAAATATCAAGGCTGGCACACTTAAGAAACAATAGAGTTGCGTGTGTTTATTACGAATCGTTTGGCAAGGCTGTGGGACTTGCACGTGCATATGAATAGATTAACCAAAGCACTTGGCATCTATTACTGTTTCGGGCTATGTTTTTCGCACAATCCCCGGAATTGAGATGGGAACTAAGAGAAGCCTTCGATCACTTCGAACTCTTATGATAGCCGTTGTGTTGCTTTCGATCGGTAAATCTTATCAGTTGATCGATCAAGCAGTCACTTGAGATCAAATGCGTCTTCTGGTGCAGCAGTGCCAAGAAAATAAAATGGCTCATTTTTTCTTAAGAACACGCCGTACCGTTATCAACACGACACAATAAAAAGAAAGCAATGGCAGAAAAATAAGAACACAATTTGAAAAGATCACGCGTATATGATATAACCTCACATTGTACGATTAGTTTGTTTAAATAGCAGAGAAAACTGATTTAGTAAACTGCAGAGAAACCGAAAACGCACTAGTACCACTTGAGATAACATGCAAAATCCACACTTCCGACAGGCTACAGTATGAAAGAAATTTTTTTTTAGAGTATATATAATCCAAGGATAACTGGAAGAATGCAAGCATTTTCGTTCGTCATCAGTATTACCTGTCCCTAACCAATCGTTCCCACCGAACCCCCTCAATTTACTGGCTTCCTAGAAATAGGCTGATTGTTTTGTCCTATGGTTTATCATTGTTTTAGCTACCGATCCCTACGGTGTGCAGCAAATACGCACCTTAAGCTCTCTGGTTTCTGCTTATGCACAAGTTCTTCAACACCGTACAATTCTGTGCGACCTCTGGCCTAATGTAGATTTGCCGCTTCGAAATGCGATTCGAAAATGCTAGCACAGAGCTTTGAACAGAGAAGCCAGAGCTTTCATTCACGAAAGAGCCTCTCACTCAGGAATTATTCGTAGGAGTAGTTCCCAGCCAGTAGCGATATCGGTGAACACAATATTAGCAAACAGGAGCGACCAGTATCTCTCAGATATATATATATATATATATATATATATATATATATATATATATATATATATATATATATATATATATATATATATATATATATACAATTTGCGAAATCTTTCCCCACTTCACTCTAAGAGTAGACCGAAAGCTTGCGATTCAATGGCACGATAACAAAGAGATGGTCGAACTGACTGCATTCATTTCAGTGAGACGGCGCCTTGTTAGGGAGTCCGACGTACAGCTTGGAGCACCCTTCAAAAAATGGAAAGACCGTCTATGCTTTGCGAAGCCATTGTTCAAACATCAGGCACAAACTCGCCGACGGAGCAGAGCCCACGCGTCCGCTTCAATCTGCATTTACTCAAGTATGCTGGCTGGTATGCACGTGCATTTTCTTTACGTATTTAACGTTTCCATTTCCTACCATCCGCAGCCTGAAGTACAAGCTCTGCAGTGGGCCACCAACGCGAATGAAAAGGCCCATACTATTACCGTATTTTCCGAAGTGCAGTCCGCAAACTTTACGTGTATAAAAGATAAAGTTTGCATGACGCGGACTATCAAAGGGTGCGAAACAGTACATTATTTATTGTTTCTAAGGTCGCATAACACGGCCGAACAAAAGATAAGGGTGCAGCTGTGCCTGGGAAAAGCACCCTGCCAACTGGCGTAGCGGATTGAGATAATAAAATCTAATAATTCTACTATTGTAGCGTAACACGTTTGCAACTAAGTTGTAGTTTATTTCCCCTGCTTACGCGAAGGTGCGGGTGTTACTTTATTTGTTGTATGTGTTTTCGTTATGTGTTCCTTAGAATCTTAGTGTGCTGAGTTTGAAATTTTCGCCATACGAAATTGAGTATATATGTCTCTAATATGCATCTGTCTCTGTCAACCAATGAAAAGGCATACAACTTATTAGGTTGCTGATTCTACGCAAAACCTGGAGTGTACACCAGGGCTCACGCCTTTGCGCCCTGTAATGACCTTCGCTGTCATTGCTTAGGGCAAAAACCTCGTTAAGCAGATTCTTGTCTCAGCATGCGTTTTGTAATTGAATCAACGCCTGAAGGTTGACTTAGTGGTAACGCGCAGTGCAATAAATGACTCAGGCTCTTGGTAAGCTGGTTGACTGTACATCTTAAAGCGAATAGTTTATCAATCGCCTTCGGCGGTTTCTGAGACAACTAGTTTTGCTTACGGAGTCTGTAATGCTTGCAGACATTATTTTAAACCATGTTCCGCATGAATTAGACCCTGCGGACTGATTCCAACTATCTAAGAAAGGACTTTCTTTTTATTTCGTGCCTTACATGGGATCTGCGAACTGTATATCACCGAAGGTGAACTATAGTCCTAAAGATATGGTACATTTTGAACCATCCTTTGGGGCTTACTGCTCCATTTAACCATTTCTCTGTTTTTCTTGTCATTCCCAACTTTCTTGTCTCCGGTTCGCTGAACTGCCCTGTCTCGCTTCGCTCAACCGCTGCACCCGGCCCGTCTGACGTCTCGTCTGGCGAAAGGAGCGCGTTCTCTGCTGGCTTCCAGCCAAGCTAGTTTCAGCTGGCTTTCTTAACAAGCATACACGTACGCGCTGTAGCATACCAGACCATGTCGTGGCGCTGTTTCTTTCTACGCTAGACGCTCGTCCATGTGCTTATGTTTAGTGCCGCGCTCTTTTCCTTGAGAAGTTGGTGGGTATTTTCCGAGCGAGTCATAAATCTGCGTTATGATTTCTTATCCCTGGGCCTTGTTACAGTGAGGCTGCCCTGGTTCTGGTGCAATTCTTTCCTGCTCTCTCTCTCTCTCTCTTTCCTTTTTTTCTTTCTTTATTTCCTTCTTTCTTTCCAGGAGCAGTTTGGTCAAGGGATGAAAGGCGTTCCGCCGCACTTCGATACTTGTTATGACATTTCTGATCTCACTCGTGAACGTGCGGTCTTAATGCGAGCATTTTTTTTCTTCACTTGGCGCAGATCGTTCAAACGAACAATGAAGATGTGTCGTTCCGATGTGTTTCATTTATTACCGTGGTATGGCATGTTGTCCCTTATCTGGCGTCTCGGCATTTGTTAGTGCCTCTGGCCAGCTCCGTTGTCGTACTTTTGACCATCCCCCTTTTACGTAGGCTGTCAGTGAGAACGTTTATCGTTGTCTGGACCAAGGCGTAGCAGCGTTTTTATTTTACAGTGCATAACAGGGCTCATATAAACTGTGTTTACTTATATTCTGAGCGAATCTTCTTATATATCTAGAGCTATAGACAAGCTAGTGCGCCTATAATCTTGCGTTCTTGATTTTATTTTAGGCACAACGCAACTGAAGTTTCATTCTAATTATGTTCGATATAGGTGGCTCGAAACTGCAGTTGTTCGAAAAAGTTTCTCTACGTGAGGCCGAAAGATTCATCAAACCAGCACAGACTGTACTCAACTACTTAAGCTTAAACCAAGGGCCTAAAGTCAACTGTGCTTAAGCTCAAAGTTATTTGCTGCACAAGCCGAAAGAAAACAGCGACCATGTCGATTATAGCAAAAATAGATGCTTGAAGAAATACTTTTAAAGCAATAATAAACTCCCAGAAGCGCCACATTTCACTTGTTAGAGTACCGCTAATGACATACGTTATATCTAAGTACATGTAAAACACAAAGTTCCTTTTTTTTCGACTCCTATCGTGTTGAAATAGTCCTAAGGCTGAATAGATGGCTGAAAATGGCGGTCTATGACGCCTAGTAAATGATCTAATTAGAATGGAGATTTATTGTAAGAAAGAATTTCGAGCAGCATGCACCTGAAGTTATTGAAGCAGACCGCGAATGACAGCTGAACAAGCGCCCGCTAGCCCGCGACTATCCTTTTTGAAAAAAAAAGAAAAGGAAAAAAATGTGTCTTACCTCTTGTAGAGAGGAAACCATTCAGCTGTTTCAGGAAAGTTCTCAACTGAAAATTAATAATTGTCCAAAGCCTCTCCACATTGACACTATATTTGTTGTCTTTTGGCTAATTGCTTTAGTGAATTAGAGGTAATAAACTTTGCAAGCATGTGTCCGAAAATTTTTGCCATTCCCGCTTCTCTTCCATCGACAAGGTGTTGCATTATTTTCTAGTAGAAATTTCGCCACCCCTGATGGACGCCAAGGGATCTATTGGGTGTAGCATTGCAAACGCTCTTCTTTTTCGGCTTTCTATAGAAGTATCAAGTGTATGAGAAAACTTCGTAGTTATTGAGAGAAATTGATCTTTTTGTTCTGTAACACTCTCAGAGTTCGTCGGATGATCGCCAAAGGCTGCTTAAACGTTTATAGTAAGAGCGGGTAAAAAAAGCATGGTCAATTCTGTGCTAAGCTCCGGAACATGTCACACTGATATTGAACGCAATACCTAAGCAGTGGATACCGTTTTGTTTAAAGGTACACTAAATCAATTTAGAGCACTAGATTATTTTGAAAATTATAATTTCGTTCATTTGGTGTAACAAGCTTAGTAACTAAAGCAAGAAATGAAGACCAAATTTCTATATTCTTTTTTCTGACACCCCCGCTGCAGTTAAATCACTCATGAAAAATCAGTCTATTGCTTTCGTCCCACGTAGAAATGTTGTATTAGTTGGCAGAAAGAAAAAAAGAAAACAATATTATTAATACTAAAGGTCCTTGAGAAGAACTTAAAACTTCTATTACCTGCATGGCAACGCTGCTAAACGCAAAGCACGCTTTACAGGGCAACCTTTCACCTGCTTTTTGTGCATTTCTAGAGCAATGGCAAATAGAAAGAAAGAAAGAAAGAAAGAAAGAAAGAAAGAAAGAAAGAAAGAAAGAAAGAAAGAAAGAAACGAAGGAAGAAAGAAAGAAAGAAACTACGTAGGTCACGGCTACTTTAGGTTTTTTTCTTTTTCATACCGGCCGTCTTAAACAGAGTTGACTGCTGCAGGTTACCAGTGAACAAATTCCCTCATCTGCGAATTCTAAGGCGCAGGAATATATATCTTGTTTAACTGTCAATTTAATTGTACTTTTTATTGGAAGCATAGCTGCCGATGCTTGTTGGGTTACAACTACATATCTATCAGTTGCCTAAAGAATTCGAGCTAATTATTGTAGAAGGACTTGCGCAATGCAACGGGTAATGTTACGTGGCCGTACTCGATAAATGTCGCTTCTAAAATATTTTGCACAGCCGGATAGCTTGCTGAATATAACAAGGAAATAAAATACCGCTTGAGTAAAGGCTGTCAAAAAGTGATAGATCAATACTTACTTCGACAAGCATAAATTGCTTCGCAGCTATGGGGAACGTGCACAAGAAGCAAGCTTCGTAGGTCTGTTGAAAACAGGGCTCTTGAACGGCATCAATTCTGCGTCTTGGAGATTTCATGGATACTTAAACCGTTTTCTCCCATCCCCGAAAGCTTTTCCTGAACATCTTGCTTGCGTAAGATTTTTGCTTCAGAGACGTGAACCACTGCTCGGAGTGCACTGTGGTTTGTATATTTGGTCGTGGTTTTCTTCTGTTTTTCTGTTTTTAAGCAGATCGCTCCAGAAAGTTCAGACTTCCGACACCACCGTGTTCTATTTTACTTTTTGTATTTTTTTTAGAGCAAAGCTTTGGCTCTCAAGTGGAGCTCGCGGCAAAGATACCCGTTCTGAGGGAGTTGCCCTAAGAGATGCAGATTTTTTGTATGGAGCGGCGCTAGTGAGCTAAAATTCTGGGCTCTCATTGGTTCCATCGCAATATGGTCTCGCAACCCGCCGTGGTGGCTTTTGCGTTACGCTGCTCAAGCCGAGGTCGAGGGATCGAGTCTCGGCCGCGGCGGCCGCATATCGTAGGGGGGAAGGGGTGGGGGGAGCGAAATGCAAGGACACCCGTGTACCATGCGTTGGGCGTACGTTTAGGAACTCCCAGATGATCAAAATTATGCCGACGTCCCTCACAATGGCACGCATGATAAGCATATCGTGGCTTAGGCCCGTAACACTCCATAATTATTTTTTTTCTGGCCTCCCGTATCGCGTGCACATGAACAATGGCACGCGATCTTCGCTAACGAGAAAGCTCAAGTAGACGTCAATAACTCAAGCTGCGACAACAACCTCGCTAAATGTGGCAAAGAAAGAAAGAAAAAAAGCCGTAAAACACTGATAACAAAGATACGAATATTCCTCGGGTGCCTATATCTTTCTCAAGGTGTTGATCAACTCTGCGACTTTTAATAAAGCGGCGCTTAGTATACGCTAAATTCTGATTCCAGATAGCATAAACTGGACGAAACATGCGCAGTGTAGTGCACAGAACGGGTGGGGGTTTTCCTGCGTTCGTCATTTCTTTCCGTGTTCTCCTGCGGTCTCAGCCGTCAGAAATATAGGCGTTAACCAGCTCGTCCAACTGTCCACTTTGCTGCGGGATTCTTATTACGAAAACTAGTGAGATCTCGACGTTCGCTTCGTTGCGCCCAATCGTGCTGGTTGCTTTTTTTTTTCGCGTATCCGACGCGTGCGGTGATTCTACAGGTGGCGAACTTCCTTATACGAACAAAGCAAATTCAAATTTCAATTATCGAAAGTCCCTTGGACTAAATGTTTTTACTTGAAGTGACTATTACAAAATCTCCACGCTGATAGAAAGTACCTCTACCTAAGTATTATGATTGAACTTTCTGTAGTGAACAGCTTCTTGGTTTTTCTGGAGTTTATCGGCAATTTAGCCTATAATGAATGACATGTTAGTTAGCGTAAACGAAACGCTGGACGCTATGCTTGCTGGAAGGCGTACAACAGACATAACTGCCTATATTTTTGTAAACGATATAACAGTTACAAAGGAATGATGCGACTTGTCCATTATTTACATTCCGTAGGGTTTAGCAAACGTATTACTACGGAACTTGCTACTCAACGTGGTATTAAACTTGTTACGTCGCATAGGTGTTCACTGAGGAGAATCTATAGACGCACCTCAACTCCGCAACTTCATTGACCTCCTCCTCTGAATGTAGTCATCGCTCTCGCGGCATCGCCTAGTACCTTCCTAGTTGGGGGAAATCGGCTTCATTCATCTTGCCGTTTTACAGATGCTCTCACTCTGCAAAATTGCGCTTTTTCTTTCTTTTTTGTTCCTTTTTCTTCTTTAAATTCCACCTCTCATTTCTTCTCCTGATATCACCCATAGTGGTAACGGCGCTGGCTGAGAAGCCCATAAATCTCAATTCACGTCGTTCCGTACTTGATTTCTTTTCTGCACCCTATTTTATTCGCATACTACACTGAACCCATACCTGCCACCCGGATATGCTTCCATCTCAGTTCCGTCGTTTTGAGCGGCCGGGCGAAAAAGGAACGTAGCATTTGTCTGTTAAGCGAACCTTTTTTTTTCTCTTTTTTTTCTTCTCTTAGGAGTAGAAAGAGGATTACAGTCAAGAGCTATTCTTTAGGGTGATAATACCGTCAGTGAGATTCTTGTCGGTCTAACTTTCCCTTCTCCGTATTTCTTTTTTATTGATTCAAACTAGCCGGTGCTCTGTTCTCGCATACTTTAGAGCATATGCTGAACGTCAAAATTACAGCGTTTAATTAAACGTGGAGAATAATGAACAGCAGAAGAATGATAAAGTGCCTGACGAAGCTTGGATGGTTACATGTGGCGGCAAATACAGATACGGCTTATCGCGACAGGCGCCTGGCAGGCAGAACGTGCCGAATCGGTATCTGTCACGAAGTTTAGTTCCAAACTTCGTACCGCTTTTCATTGAAGGGACGTTTCCGTCTGACGTGATAGCGGGATCGCCGGCGCGCTCGGTTTCGACATTTCGAGGATTGAAAGTTGAAATTCGCTTATGGGTATCTCGAGTTGAGTGCCATTCGCAAGACTTTAAAAAAGAAAAAAGAGACGAGCATGCATGAAAATGTGACTGCTTTCGAATTTCTCTTTTATAAATAACTGCCCCAAGGTGCTAATAAAAAGCTAGTAAAAAACTTTTTGGAATTGATTTTCTCAAAGTTGCGTTATTTACGGCAAAGTGTGCCCGCCTGGCCCAGAAACCCCTCTGCGCGAAGGTTACGTTCGCAACGCTCATAGTCCTTTTAGTAGAAGCATCCTGTCTACAACAACAACCACAACCACAACAACCACAACAACAACCACAACAACAACCACAACAACACAACCACAACAACAACCACAACAACAACCATGACCAGAACAACAACCACAACAACAACCACAACAACAGCAACAACCACAACCACAACAACAACCACAACCACAACAAGAACCACAACCACAACAACAACAACAGCAACCACAACAACAACAACCACAACAACAACAACAACGAACCCTATAAATCTGTTGTACAGCATCAACACTTCTGTTTCTTTTCTGTTTTTTCTACACAGAAAAGCAAAAAGCCAGAAATGTTCAGGCATGCTCGATGCGGTGTTATCTTGTTTCTGGATTGGTAAAAAATAACGGTAAAAATTACCGGAGGTGGCGTGGGGTCGCCAAGGGAGTCGGAAGTTCGACATTCACGAGTGAGTTGCACAACGGGGTCGAAAGCGCTGACGAGATTGCAAATTCAAAGTTGCCCTTCCTGCACTCGCGGTTACACTCGACGCTGTAATCGAAGTTAGAGAAGAAGGAAAAAAAAAGAGACAAAAAAGTTTTACCCGGAGTAATGCATTGTCTGCGCTCACCGCAAAACATGGGCCGTACACTTTGCCCATAAAAGTGGCAACCGTGGGCGTCCAACACAGTGCCCGGACATGCAAGACAAACAAAAGAAACATAAAGCAAGAACTTCGGCTGGTCGATATTCAAGTGAATTCAAAATTTGCGTCGCTTCCTTTATCATCACTTTTTTTTTTTTTTACTGAGCGCTAAGACGTGTTTTGTGAAAGGCCGTCGACGAAATCGTCGATCGAAAAAGAAAAGTGCTAGGTTGGCGCTTCGCCTGTCGTATGTTGGTCGTGTCTATTTTCCAACGAACTTTTCCATCGGCTTTCCAACTCTCCCGACCTTTCAGCTCGCATTAAATATTCAACTTGTCGTCGCGTTGGCACCGCGGAGAACCGTCAGAATTCTCCAGTGATCACGTGTTCACTTCTTTTATATTCATAAAACATGCAGCGCGTGGTCGAAATATTATTGACAGCTGTTTAATGGGTATATGGTCGCCCCCTTTATAAAATTGCATGCGGAAGTTTTAAAAAAGAGGGGGGTGGTGGAATAGATTCGGCCTGCGAGATTGTAAGTGAAGAGGAAGGGTGACAAAGATCCGAAAATGATTGCGATTATTTAGGCACGAAACTTATTCGCATAATTTCGCTTGTGCGTGTATGAGTATGGAAATCAAACGTGTTGCCTTAGCGACTGAGCCACCGTGATAGCTGCATGCCTACGCTGCTGCTCTGCAGTTCCTGGGATACCTTGTTCAACCCGGGCCACTGCGGACGAATTTCGATGGAGGAGGAACGCAAAAAAAAAGCTCTGTTGTGCTTAGATGTAGGTGCGTGTTATGGAACCCCACGTGATCAAAATTAATCCGGAGTACCCGGTTACGGGTCGCCTCGTAATGATATCGTGGTTTTGTAGCGTAATATTCTCGGTTTTAGTTGTTTGTCGATTTCAACCTGTCGACTGAATGTCGACGTTCGGCAGATGAAGCGAAAGTTCGCTCCAGTGCTGGTTGCCGAATTTCCCTGAATGTGTTGTTTCGCGCGCATGTTGTTATGATGATCATATGGTGCATCTTCAAAGATCGTATTCACTGCGCCCCCCCCCTCCCGCCTTTTCTTTCTTTTGTCAAGTTTGTTTCGATATGATTGTCGTTTTATTCTGAAAAACTGATTTCTATAGTCTACTGTTCTCCTCTATCACTCTGCCTTTTTTGTAGTTATTCATTCATTCATTCATTCATTCATTTTGCAGATAATGTAAAGGAACAGTTGTCTGTAAAAAAGTTGTTTCCTGTAATTCAGAAGCATGTCGCCGTTGTGACGGTGAGCTGGCTGTTCCCAGTAACTATTTACGTGCCTGCTATCCTTTGTAAAGCGGTTAGAGTCCGCGCTACCGTCATGTGCTTTTGTGCGAACGCTGTGTAGTGTTTGCCAAATAAACTAACACGTTTACACTGTGACGAACACTACCTATAAGCATCCTGAAAGATATGACATCAGAGCTAAAATTTGCGAAGCATTGGGGCCGTTTATTTAGGTGACTACCGCTGACAACCAAGCGTAAAAAAAGGCGACTACGTCTTTTTTTCTAAATACACTTACGTTATAACATCTGTTCTTACTCAACCACTCAAATCGAGTTCAGCAAGCTGTTCTTGTTTTATTTTCAAAGGGTACTGAAAACACACCTCAGCGTCAGGGATCTTTCTGTGCTGGATGCTGGAATAAAACTACATCTGACGCCGAAGGTGCGATTGTGGTCTTGTATGTAATACGTGAACTGCGCCACGCCGTCTAACCTTTTTCTTTCCGTGTTCTTCTTTTTCCCCCACTCGCAGCCAAGAATTCTCACTGTTTGTCATCGACAACGAATCTTACGAGAAGGACGCCGTCCTGTACATCGAACTGGGAGAACCGAAACTGGAGGAAGGTAATGTTCGGTCTCCTCACTGTGTGCCCTCCTTTTATTCGTGCGTGATTAGGTGTCCCACGCTTCGCCGTGTAATGTGCCCAGCAGCCATGCTCTAGTTGCCCGAATCGCTATTACCCGTAGAGTTAGATCTTAGCCGTAGAGTTGCGGCCACTGTAGATCAGCGAACGGTAACTCCGCACCACACACCTGAGCTCACGGGCTCGGGGTTGTGGCTTTGGGCTTTGCAAACTGCTCAGAACGGCGATACGAAAACGCCAACACGCTGCTGCTGCTGAGATTTATAACGAAAGTGCGCTACTTACTGCTAATAGTTGAGCAAAAAGTTTCTGAAATAGGTTCACTTTGGTATAGTCATCCCGAAGCCTTTCTCAAGATAACTTATCCCGATGAAGCCCTCATTCTGAAGCCCTTGTCCCGAAGACGTGGTTGCTAATGTCGGAGGCTAATTCGTGTAGTTTATTTTGGTTTACTTTCTTTCGTCCGTAATGCTTGGTAGCGTGACAGTGAAGTTTAGTTGCGTATAACTGGACAACAACCTAAGGGAATTGTTGCCTGGCGCTATGCGTTCCGATAGGCGTTTCTATACTAATAGCGCGCGAGTTGGTTGCAAAGGAATAAATGAAGATGTCCGTGTGGCGAAACACTTAATGTGAGGAGCACTTGTACGAAGTGAGGGCTCTTCAAACAAACTGACAGTTTAGGAAATGCATGAGAAAAGTCTTAAAAAGAGAAGCTGGGCTTGACAGCAAACTGGCTGTTGTGAAGACAAGTCGGGATTTTGCTCAGGTAAATATCTACTGTCGCGGAATAGCTTTTGTACTTCGGTCATCGAAAGTACTGCTCTAATAAATGCCTTTTGTAAAAGAAGGAGCTACCAGATGCCAAAATTTTAAACGGTAAAAAACTTAGCAAGGCGTTTTCTTTTTACCTCTTTTTGTCTATTTTTAAATGAAATCACCGTTACGCACAGCTTCTTAATGGAGAAAAACAAAACCAAAAAATGCTCTACAGGGTCGTAAAACAACTATATCAGCTGGTCGGAGAACTTGCTGTAAAGCAAAGAATAAATATATCGCGAATGCTGCGAAATAGTTTCCAATTCTTATGTTCTAAGCCTTTTTTTTAACACCCGTTACCATGTTCCGAGACATGATGTGAGGGTAACTTCTGGAAAACGTAATTTGGTTTTCCCGCATTTAAAACATTTACAGCTGGATGTGAACGCGAATATTTTTTACATGCGTGGAATAAAAAAGAAAGATGTGCGAAGAAAGCGAATGTAAAAAAGAAAGAAATTTTGCCGTTGAACTCCCTCCCTTCATGCGCTGTAGTACGTCAGGAGGTTTTCTGTAGCTTTTCAAGAACTAAATCTGTTCGTGGTCGGCTTGGCAAAACAGATTTTGAAATTTGTGAACGACGCCAGCTTTCACGGAGGGCTAGAAAAAACAGGCGCGTACTTACTTCCCAATAAACCAGCGAAACTTTGGCGAAGGCTTAACAAAATCTGGAAACATATTTCCATCCTTATTGCAACTGAAGACAAAGAAGCTAAGGAGTTAAATGGCTATGGCATAAGAGACACAAGACGATGTGAAGCAAAACAGGACTGGAAAGAGCAGCAGGTATAGATGTCACTGATACAAATGTTTCTTGTAGTAGTTTTCTTTTTTTTTTTGTAGTAAGCCTCTTCTAACTCACGTTCCAAAGCTTCTTCACTTATGAACTATGTGCTCGTTAGAAAAGACTCGAGCAAGTATGACGGATCTTGAAAAAAAAGTACACAAAAGTAGCAACACCTATAGTGACAATAGGGATTGTTCTCGCCTTTCGATTTCTTTCGATTCCGAACCGAAATGGAACCGAAATTCAAACCGACTTTCTTTCTCTCTTACTCTCTCTCTCTCTCTCTCTTTCCGCTTTCGTTGTCGTTGTCGTGCGACTTGTGGGCGGCGCCAGAGCATGAGCAACTTTTTGTCGTCACGTGGTTGACCTGTCTCTCCTCTCTCTCTCTCTCTCTCTCTCTCTCTCTCTCGCTCTCCCTCATTTCTTTCTAATGAGGTGCGGTGTCCCAGATTTGCGATGATTTGGCGGTGGTGGCCGCGCCTCTTATGGCCGCACACCACGCGGCAACGCCCATCGGTGAAGCGCCAACAAAGCACGTCCGCAGCTCTCGACCCGTCATCACTCATCGCGCGTTCGGGCGCGCGACCCAGACGCAGCCAAGAGCAGCCCAGAGTAGCCAAGCCAATCTCCCTCTCCTTCTCTCTCTCTATGTGGCAGGACAAGCCAATCTCTCTCTCTCTTAGGTGGGGGGAGATTGGCTTCAACTTTTGGCCAAGAGCTACTGACGGAGTTTTGACTAATGACTATCGCCAGACGCAGCCAAGAGCAGCCAAGAGTAGCCAAGCCAATCTCTCTCTCTCTTAGGTGGGGGGAGATTGGCTTCAGCTTTTGACCAACGGCTACTGACGGAGTTGTGACTAATGACTATCGACTGGGAAGCGCGGTAATTGTGGCTACGAATTGGGAGAAGAAAGCGCGAACTTGTCAGCGGCAACACGTGGTGATATTTGATCAATTGAGAACGCGAGTATGCGCTGGCTTCATTAGCGGATAAAAAAAATGAAACGCGCGCCCTAGCGTGAACTCTGTAACAGGAGGCGTAACGCTAAAGCAATCAACTATACCCGCACTTGTGCCGCGCAAGTAATAGTCACGTGAGGGCCAGTTCTTGTATGCTTCCCTCTGTGGAGAAATCTTCAAAAATAACTCCGCTAGTGTTCTGGCCACTGTCTCAAGGTATCTCATCCCGCTTTTGGGGCTTTTCGGGTGGCATGGTGCCGCATTCTTTATTTTAAACGTCCAAAAGAGGGATTCAGAATGGTACAGTACGTGTTTCATAGGGAGCACTGCTCGAAAATCACGAACGGGAAATTTCCAAATTCTTTTTTTTTTTGCTTTAGATGAAGCTTGAGAGAAAGTAAGAGGACATGCCCTAAAATATGTTTAGAATACGCAGTCTTATGACCGTAGCAAAATTTAAACCTTGTCACGTGCAAAGCTGTTGCGTTTAGTGGCTATTTCGAACTAAGGAACAGGTCAGTGTGTGGAACGGGTCTACTTTGGCCCAATGAATCACCCAGTGCAAGTGATTCATATGGATACTCGTATTACATTTCTTCTCAATTTATTGTCAGACAGATATTTGCGGTGAACCGGCAGCTTAATCACAATATACTGAGCAGTTAACTAACATCAAATACTCCCGCCCTAACTTTTCACATGGCGTCAAGCTTGCACCTTGTGTGAGTCGGCATAAAAAAATATGCGCGACATTTTTTTCCTGCCCCTGGCTATCGATGGAAACAACATTTAACGAAGCGGATGACACTGAAATCGTCACATATAATAGTCACGGTTTATTCGCGATGAAATTGACGAACGGAAATGAGCTCTCTTACAAAGCATGCCTCAAACCTAATAGAACATGATTGGGGAATATCAGATCCTTCAATAGAGGTATTTCTTGAAATCTGGAAAACCTTTTCGGAAAATTTTGTCAGGGAACAATTTCGAGACGAGTTGGTGCGAAATCCCCGATTCCAGTGGAGAAATCGAGGTTACAAGAGCGCAGTAATATGTTAGATACTAATGACTTCGGCACCTATTCCTTGGTTCGTGGTACCCTGCTTTTAGCCATATGAAGGCTACAGAAACGGGGCAGCTGCGGCTATAGTCGCCACGTCATTCGCAATATGGATTTCTACATTCTGTATGACTACGTGCGATCGTACGTCGAGAGATTGGATCCCCTCTGGGCACTCTGCTTCGCAAGAGTACGCAAAAAAATATAAAGAGGGCGTGGCCTTTCCTTAATCGCAGCTGAGCGCACTTCTCCAGCCCTAATTACATTTGGAGCTTCGAGGCAGTGTACATATGTGGGCGTGTTTGCCCCTAGTGCTCAAATATGTGCCTGACTGCTGCGTACGCTGAACGAACTGGGTCGGAAAGTAATTATGAAGGATGCAGAGGAAACGCAAAGGTTGACGTGATCGACTGGAATGGGAATGGGCGACGCCATTAGCTTCGATTGCAATATCCTGCGTTTGTATTTGAACAGTGCCCCATAAGTTAGCGTAAAATGATCACTGCCAAAAATGAAATAAAGAAATGGTCGCGCGTCCGCAAAATGTCTAAACGACTCGTTATGGGAGGAGGCTCTGACAGGAACGCAGCTGCTGAGCTAAATACAGGACTCCGAGCCTTGCGCATTGATAGCATGGCGAAATCGGGGGAGCTAGACATCGTATAAGCAAATTATCAATAAAGTGAGCAAACTACGTTTATACTTGCCGCAAGCTCTGTGATTTTGTTCAACTTGCATATGACCATATTATGTGTGCAAGTCTGGGCGTGCTGAGGCAAAATGAATTTTTGTGTTTTCCTTCGAGAGCTAACCATAGTTTATGCAACAGAACTATAGCTTTACATTTAACAGTGACGTAAAGAAACTGGAATTGAATTTTTCGATAAACACGTAGTAGGTGCAGTCGGTGACATTTGTGCGCGTGTTCTTGCACATTTCAGTCACTCTGCGGTTGAACTCAAACCATAGCCCCCCTATTAATCATCAATAAACATGGCATGTCAATTTATTCGTGGCAGCAGTAATTTTACTGTAATGGTGGTCGAAAGACGACTAGGTGAAGCAGTATACTGACCGTTTTTTTTTCTTATTGCTAACTGTCATTCAAGTTATACTGACGTTATATTCGCAAACAATAAGTGCAGAATATCCCAACGTGGGAATAATCAGTTTTCTATAGTCGGCACGAAGCATATTTTAGAGCTGGAACTTCGCTCGTGAATAACAACGCGGAAGATGTCGACTTGTGCGGTTAGCGTCTTGCCGGTACTCAGGAAAATCGAAGGAGACGTACGTGCTTTGCTGGCGCTGATGGGCACGGTTATTTGTCGCTTGTGTCGTGTCGTTATCACGTGACGTGACGTTATGAAGTGGTTGTGACGTCGTTATCACGTGACGTGACGTTATGAAGTGGTTGTGACGTCTCGTGTTGTCGTTGCAGGCGCCGCATTCTTGAATGCATCTTCGTTATTGTGCTTGTGTTGCGTACCTCTGACTGGAGTAAACGGAGGAATGTGCTCGTCAAAATCGAAGTTGCATGTTGTCATTTAACTCTCTACTAATTCCGAATTCGTAACTTCCTTTGACGCTCGCCACTCTACGGCCAAGTGTACTGCGCAAATTCGCGGAGTTCATTTTTTTTTTTCATATCACACAATGCAACGTACCTGTAAGTCTATAAATATTTCCTTACAAAAGAAGAACCTAATGGTGCAGAGAAAGAGTAGGTTGTGTTATTCATAGGTAACCTCTATATTCGAGGGCAGTGAAATGCCGTGAAGGTACTGTGGGACGGACATTGAAACGAATTGCCACAGGACCCTGTTTTTTTTTTCTGCTCACGTTAAAGCTATTACTTTGCGTTATCACAAGTTACCAACTACGCACTACTTCGACGACGTCGCATTTTTCGACATGTATTGCTAGTAGACGCTGGTTAACGGTACTTTTGTTCAAGCCTAACGTGAGATCAGCAATACTGAACGCGACATTGCAGACCGATAGTGTTCTACAGGAATAGCTATTTAAAGCTCGTATGCAGCAACTAATGAGAACATGTACTTGTCGCCAAATGACTCGCGTGGTGCTTATCTGACATTAGTGCGAGTTGTCAGGAAGATAATTATGTGGCCAAAGCTGCGATAGGAGATAAAGCACGTTTATATGTAAATTTGAGCTTTGATGTAAAGTATACATGAACGATAAACGATGAGCAGATTGGGCCAGAACGAGGCATAATTGTTCAATCTAGTTACGTCACCTTCCTTCGTCTTGTCTGGGTTGCAACAATGCGTAAGAAAAAAAAAATATGCGGCACACTTCAGTAATAATTCAACATAAACACCGAATTGGATACGTGTATCTCTGAAATTGTTAGTAGAGGCGGTCGGATTCGCACTTTAACTGCCGGAGCGTTCAAAATAACTTGCCTAACAAGATCCAACAGAAAGTTGCTCATGCAGGTATTCAGAGTGGAGGCAATGATTTTCATTTCGTGAGCAGTAGTAGTGAAACCACATGTTTGACAGGGCAATACTGAAGGCAGACGAAACAATACTCGAGTTTGGTCGAAGCTAAATGTATCCTCCCAGGGCACGTATGATTTCGGGCGGCTAAGCAAGAGACAAAAATCATTGTTGTCCCAGTCATGTCGGCTCTTCTAGTGTCGGCTCACACTAAATTGTTAACTTAAACAGAGCTCAAAACCGGAATAAAAGTTGTAATCGTGATTGTAAGCACATATTTCTGGCGTAGTTATTTAAGAATCAGTGAATTTGCTCCACTTTACCCACCTCGTGAGCCACTTATAAATTTTGTAAGGAAGCAACTTCTAAGCTCCTTCAAGTGGTTAGGTGCCATGTGTACGACGTTGAAGTGTGGTCTTTATATGTAAATGCTGTAGTGAAAAACGTGTGAATCTTTCATGTGGCAACTCCTCGCGACCACGTTAAATTACACGGAACGTATTGCGAGTAGCAGTTTTTACGTAACCGCCAGGGGAGATGGTGCAATTAGTGCTGAGAGAAACACTTATCGGCTTTCATTAGTGGTTGAACAGGTAGCCTTTTCTTATATTTTTGAATAACTCACAAAGGTTATACATCTAGAAGCAAGTGTTTTTTTTTCTGCACAAGAAGAATTCGCTTATTGTGCACAGCTACATTCGCGGATACGCTTGCTACGTGGCAAAGGTATAACGTATGAGGCTACAGGATTTCTTCTGAATTGAACAGACACCTGAATACGCTTTGAGAGTTTAATGCTTTCGGTGGAGTTTACGGAACCATCTTATTTTTTCGCAACCCGAACACCTGTATACCAGAATGCCGAAGAAGATGACCAGATCTTACATGGCTGCCTCGGCGGCAGTATCAATACTCAGGTCGCACGCTACTGCTTCCGCGGAGAACGGTAGTTTGTAGTGCTTTCAAGTACACGTGCACATGCTGTGCTTTCCCCTCTACGTTGGCTGTTTTTTGAGTTATCGAAGGGATGAAAAAAAAACAATGGCTTGTACATTGCTTTGTTGTCGTTGTCCTCAAAAATCTTGGAAATGTCTCTAGAATCCTTTTCTCGTAGAATGTCCTTTGACAGAAAGTGAGAGAGGCACAAAGGAGAGATGCCTCGACCTGCACCACTAGTGTATCGCAGGTGATGTCCTTTGACAATATATTTAGAGTGTAAATTCTCCAACATAAATGCAAACGAGTGTGAAAGGCGTCCGGTGTTCAAAACACGCATCCTAAACTAACGCATCAGAAATCACAGCAATAAATGGGATGCCCGTTTACTTCCTCGCTATTTTGGCGTCATTAAGACTAGTTGCCTGTAACTGTATGTCCCAATACTTTCGTCAGTACTTTTATGATGTTTTATTTAGGAGTTACCTCAAGACAAGCAGAAAATAACTGTATCATAATGAAGAGTAATAAATATTTGACATGGGATTATAGTATAATAGGTAATTTTCTGCTTCTCCTCAGATATGGGCCAGTAGGTACCCAGGTGCGAATTACAAATACGATGACATTGAACATGAACCAACTTGAATTCTAAATGTGTTTAATGATTACATGAGTGCACTAGGTAACAGAACTAGAGTTAATTTATTGGAGGCAATCGCAGAAATAGAAACATTAGTGTTGTGGAATGAAAGGTGGATCATGAAATCTCAAATTTCTGAACATTTATTTCTAATATAGATCGAACGTTCCTCGAGCAAAAGTCTTCTAGAGACATTTCGTGCGCTGAATATGGAATCGTCTGCCTAGTGACATGGTCGGAAATTGTACGCTACTTGAAACGGCTTACGATTCGCACAGGCTCGTATTGTGAGCTTCTATCCTAAACCCGTCAGCGACGGAGTGAATAAAATTTTCTTTGAAAAAAAAAGAACTTCCTTAAGAATCCCTCTGTAATTTGTAGAAATGTCAATATATCGCGAAACTCGTATATTTTCACGCAGAATGCGGCGTGTATCTCGCGGTGTACAGATGTTTTTTAGACGTTGTATTGCTATGGCATGCAATGACAGCTGCGAAATTGTTTGAGCATTTTTCCCGCTCACCCGGAGCGCCTCCCAGTCACCCTGTAGCAGGTTTCACGAGTGCCGAATTCGCGTGTGTTTTTTTTTGTTGCTTACTATAGCTTCGTTAGAACAACAATAAGACGTTGAAGCCCAGAATAAACATTTCGGCAGGAACCACCGAAGATGACAGTCAATGTCAGCGAGAGCTTTCTGGTGTGACCCGCTGCTTATCACCTCGGGCCATCCGTGAATTCCGAAACCTTAGCTTCCCATCAGCAAGCCCGCGAAGCGGATATCTCACCGGCAACCACGCACGCCAAATGATACCGCGACATGTTGCAATACCGGGACTGTTGAAATCACTGCTACCCCAGCTGAAACTCTGCAGAAACCCGCATTATGTTTGGCGTCCTGGCTGCAACTTCGTTTCATTGACACCAGCAGGCGGCAGCGCTCAACGCGAAGGTGTGTAGTACAAATCGGGCACTATCCTTTTGATATATATGTTAGGCTACATACCCCATTGTGTCAACATGGCACATCCGTTCTGCAGGATTGGCCAAGACAGGGTGTATACCAAGCGGGCACTATCCTTTTGATATATATGTTAGGCTACATGCCCCATTGTGTCAACATGGCACATCCGTTCTGCAGGATGGGCCAAGACAGGGTGTATACCGAGCGGGCACTATCCTTTTGATATATATGTTAGGCCACATACCCCATTGTGTCAACATGGCACATCCGTTCTGCAGGATTGGCCAAGACAGGGTGTATACCAAGCGGGCACTATGCTTCTGATATATATGTTAGGCTACATACCCCATTGTGTCGCCATGGCACATCCGTTCTGCAGGGTTGGCCAAGACAAAGTGTATACCAAGCGGGCACTGTCCTTTTTATATATATGTTAGGCTACATACCCCATTGTGTCGCCATTGCACATCCGTTCTGCAGGATTGGCCAAGACAGGGTGCATACCAGTAGCGCATGCGCAGTGCCCAAGTTGTCTTGTTCGGGCACATGACCAGTGACCCACTCTGTCTGTTTGGTGAGAGGGCAGCCAGCATACACCCGGTAGCCGAAATCGGCTGTCCCACAGCAAACGGCCAGAAACACACCAAACCGCAAACCGCGTGAAGAGCCAAAGAAAGCTATCTGTATACAACAGTATTGCGCACTACTGCACTGCAGTTCGAATTTGGTATAGTTCGAAACAACCACGTTCTTGAAGTACCCCGTTTTTTTCATTGAATGACTGGCTTCGCGATGGAACTACCCTTTCGCTTTCATTAAAAAAGTAAAAGAAAACCTTTGAATTCTTCGCGAAGACGATGATTCCATAGTCGGCGCTCAGTTTCGTATATCGGCAGTTTGAGGCCGTCTCGTGGGGGAAAGCGCAGCACGTGAAAAATGAATCCAAGTGTATGCGATATGGCACGGGAAACTCACGATACTTCCGTTCAGTCTTGTGAACGGATGTTTTTTCTTAATGCCTTCCATGATGTACAGCTTTCGTAGTGAGTAGAGGCTGTTGCTGGGCTGCACTTGGCTTTCTCGTAGCAGTGGCCGTTATACAGTGACGTCATCTATACTGCCGCTTACGTAGTGTGTAGGAGCAGTATCTGTGCCGCTTTGTAGTTTCGCCATGCCATGCTCTCTGTCTTCTCTATCTGTCTCTTTGAAGCGCTTTCTTGTTTGTTTGTTTGTTTTCTTGCATTGTGTGATGATGCCAAGATATTATGTTACCTTTTTACCTTTCTTTCTCTGTCTCCACTGTGGCCGTCTTACGATATCGTCGCACTGCTCTTATTTCACTTGCGTTTTTCTGAATTTCCCGCTGTCTTTTGTTTGAGAAATGCTACGTTCGTTCTTACAACGGGCCAAGTGAAGGGTTTCCAGCGAGCGCAATAACCGTTCTTCGAATGCCACTAGACGCCAGAGACGACCAGGAAGCCGCAGATGGCTTCTCGAATTGTGGCCGCATAAATGGGCTTATGAATACTATAGAAGTACCTTAAAACCCCGATCCCTAACACCGCTTCATCAATTTATAGTAAGCCTGTGGTTTTCATACTTGGAAACTTTTCCAAACCGTAATTTTTGTTTGTCTAATGCTATTCGCAAAAAACAATGAAAAAGAAATACGCAATTCGAGCACAGTTTCTCAAGCCGGTTATGAAATATTTCTCAGAAGATACGCAATAAGATCAGCCCCAAGGACATCGGGCATGTGCGATTGTGTTTACAGTGCGGAAAAGCAGTTGTCTGCATGGGCTGAACACAAATGGTATTCAGTTTCAGCTCGTCAAATATGTTGGCCATGTCGATATTTCTCAGTGACATTAAATAAATTTAAAATAAAATATGTGCCACAATGATTCTGGAAACCCTTCAAGCTTGCTCGACAAACTTTGCTTTTGTTTTGTTTTTGTTTTTCTTTCTTTCTTTGTTTCTGTTGAGCTTTAATAGTTTGCGCTTGTCTTGAAGGTTCTGTTTCTTTCTCTTTACTTCTATTCTCTGCTTCTCTTCTTTCTTTTCCTCGACTGGGGGTTCGTCTGTTCCCAACGTTTTCAAAATGTGCGTCCCCTGTCCCCAAACCTGCCCCCCCCCCCCCCCCCCCCGCCCATCTCAACCTGTCGTCCTGTGCCACCTACTCTGACCTCCTGTTCCTAGACGACCCTTACTACATCCAAGAAAAGCTGGCCTATGAGAAATCAGGTAGGCGCAACGCGTGTGACCCCTATGCGATCTGCACTGCTCGCCGATTCGCTTGCAAACATTCACGGTTATATCAACCTAGTTATGCGCTTGCCAGCTACATCCTTTTCTCTCTCTCTCTCTTTCTTTTTCTTTTTCTTTATGACCTGCGTATGCATCACGATGGCTATATCTCACGCGGATTTTTCTCTCTGTTATATGCTGATTTTACTTTAGTACTGCCTTGCGCTGCTCGCATTGAATGAAATCGTGAATGATGCTCTCACCTGCCCGTTACGTGGAAGCAATATGAATAGCGTTTCGCTTCGTCACCGCTTTGTTCGATGATTTGTGTTGTGCCTGAGTGGTTGGCAGCGTCATCTGTTATGCCTGCATTGAAACCTTTTTTTTTTCCTCAAACGGCTTTAAACAACAGTTACCTCCAAGTTCCTCCAGACGCTGTTTCTTGTTTCTCATTTTTTTGCTCCTGAATATATATGTTGAAACCGTTCTAAACCCTTGAAAGTCAAGCAGCAGACCACTTGCGTTCCGGCCCATGTTGTTTGAGAGCAGCGTATTGTTTTGGGCGGCACCAAACATAGGTCATTGAGTGTATATCGGCATACTTTTACCTGAAGCATTGTTATGCAATAATAGTGCGTACCTTCATATGGACTAAATAAAGGCCAGGAAAATATTTAGGGCCTATGATATGTGTACATAACGCGAAAATTGTTTTGTTAATAGCTATGCTGTAAAAGGACAATGAAAATAGAACGACAGAGTTTGTGGCATTGCTCCGTGCTATTTACACTGGTCTACTAAAATAAACGTGTTTGTACGAAATGTGTGTCTAAGGCAAATAAGGCTATAGTAAGCGACCAAACAATTAAAAGAGAACGATCTGAGGCGTCTGCAAGAACAATGGAGAGCGTTGTTTAAGCCGTTTTTCTGCCTGTTTTTGCTGCATTTCTGGACATTTTTGGCATCGTCCGTGGCGTCAGTCGCAATAGCCTGACCGCCCATTCATTTTTTTTTTTTGCATTTTTCTGTCTGACTTGCTCTACGGCTGGCTGTATGAAATCACCAGAATTCGACATTCAAGATTGTCATGTCAACGACTTGTTAGCAGGACTCCAGCATGGATTTTTTTGTTTACTGCAGCATAGAACTTTTTGTTGCTTTCATCTCTGTGGGGTATAAGATTGGTCCGACAAAAAGGAAATAGTACATCCCGGAGCTCACAATAGTACACTCCTAGAAGTTTATTTGGGGGGCTATCTTAAAAGAAGGTGTCTATGTACACGCCTCATCCATGTTTTTCTCTGTATGTTCACTTGAACTCAACAATTTTTCGGTGGCTATCTGAATGTCTACTACCTAAAACAGAACATGCATAGACATAATATGTTCTCGGCAGCCTGTGATCTACCAAATCGAAAGCGGGTAGTCAACTTAGTGGTACATGATAACAGAATGTGTCGAGTTTTTGCATTTCCGAAAGTTTGAGGCGCCTGAAAATTCAAGTTCATGTAAAAATCCAAGTTTAGCTGGCACATGTGCGACAACCGTCAGGAAATATAAAACGATAGTTAGTTTTCAACGACAATAGGATGCAAATTACAGCCCCGCTTCCATTGGGTGTTACTACAGAGACATCATAAATCAATCGCTAGGCTTGCTCTTTTTCTCCATAACTGTCAAAAAATAACTACGGAACTAATTACCTCAAAACTAAACACTAAACTGTGTGACCCGAGTGCTTATAGTGAAAAAAAAGCAACGTTATGTAGTTTATACTCCTGCAAACAGAACTCCAAATTCCTTAATGTCTTAATCATTGCAGTTGCCCTACTTTGATAATTTTGAAAGGCAACCTTTTCACGTGCTGGAACGATCGTGTGCGTAATATTTCATTTAGTATGATATTTTGCGAATGTTTTCCATAGTAGATTGACGAGGTTGAGAAGTAGCGCGAAAATCTCAAAATGAAACGCACACACAAAGTGCAAATACACGTCTTCGACCGTATGTGTTCATTTACGGTTGCTCGCGCTACATTTCAACCTCGTCAGGGTGTGCCGCTTACTATCCCCCAGCTACTCTTAGAGACCTCCTACATTTACATAATCCGCAGAAATCCTGAATGTTCCTAGTAACATTCTGTTGAACGCTCCTGTTGCCATGACAAAACTGATGCCTTCACGCAAACTTTCAGAAGTCCGAGTGGCCCAACTTTTTCTTTTTTTGCTCGATAACGTTCCTCGAGACAGATATATCTGTTGTCTTCAAAGTAAGACCCTAAATCTAGCTCGCAAACGAGTGTCGGGCTTCCCCTTAATGCTTCGTCCTCGGCTGTACTACTTAAGTCAAATTAGTTCTGGCAGATTTACCAGGTCTAAGTATCCCCCTCTATAGCCAACCTGAACTGTTTACGGTACGTCAGCTTTTGTATGCTTGCCAAGGTGGATTAGGCCTGGCAACTGAGCAAGGCGCAATGTATTCATCTTGAGATTCGTGCACAGGTCACGCGACACGAAACTGCAGTTTGCTGCGCGCTTGTTTTACTGTAGTTTTTGTGTGTTTCACGAGCTTTGCACAAATGCCTCAAGATGAGTTGTCAAGGTGGGTCGCTGGACTTTGAAAGTTTCCCCGTGATTGGTTCAGTCTTACTTGAATGGTCGTAATCTCGTGATACAAACAAAACGAAAGCTGGTGCATGTGAACACTCGCAAAACCAGCTAGGATCTTTTTTTTTCGGCATGCAGTCGTGACGCATGTCTGGCTGCGCTCGTCATACGTGCATGCGCGCCCTGCACCAACCACACTGTGCTCATACTGTCACGTGACGCGACAGGGCCTATACCGGAAGCAGCTGTGCATCTCGAGCCACTCAAAACCACCATATTACGGCCCGTAACTCTTACATAGGCACAATGAGCACCTTATGAGCGACGCTGCTATGAGGGCAATTTAAGCACACTTGGGTATACGCTGGCACTTTGATTTTGTTGTAAAAAAAAAAAACAGACGAATGACGATATTGCGTTGTTCTGTTTCTCCTTTTTTTTTTGTGGGGGGGGGGGGGGGGGGCTAATAAAAGAACAATAACTGAAGAGAATACCAACAGGCAACTTCTGTCAGTCAAAAATTCATTCTGTCACATGTTGAGATCAAGGGAGCTTGATCATCATGGGGCCCAGTATGCTTGCCATGTTCTTTTTTTAAGGTTGCGCCACTGGATTCGTGCAAGCATCGAGCACGTGACCACGTTAAAGTCACGTGTTTCACTTTAGCCACGAGGTCACAGCTGCTTTTGTATAGACCGTCTGTCGCTTTAACGCACTCTTTTAACTCACGTCAACATAACACCACCAACACATTGTCATTTTCAGCAACATTCGTAACCGTCAACTTCGCATTGTCATTTGTGAGAGCATTTCAATTTTGGGCAGCTTTCTCCGTCTTCACGCGAAAGCATATGCCTTCAAAAGGCGCCATGTAACGAAACGAAAAATATGAAAAAAAATTGTCCTGTGCATTTGTTACTTCTATTGTACATCACCTGTCGTGGAAACCTCCATTTTTTAAACAGTGTAAATGTTACTTACCTTATATGTACACCATATCAAATATACCATAAAAACTAGGCTCAAGTGAGAATAGAGGTCTCAATACCCTTGGAAATATCTTGTGATGCTAAAATACATTCGTAACAACCTTAACGCAGAGTTCTACTCGAATCTATCATTTTGGCAGCCGGCGTACCATATGCCAAACAAATAACGTACGTTTGTTAAAACATCGATCATAATACCTTAACTGGTCGCGTTTTTATTTTTTATTCCTGTCATTCGACAAAACGTCGCGAAGGAGCACATGTTTGCTTTTGCAAACAATAATATAGAAATCAGAGAAGTGGACGCCACCATGAGTATTGATCTCGTCGGATACTCTCATTGGCATTGTTATTCAGCTGGAATGGCTTACCACAGTTCGTTTGATGGTTAACAACGTTAAAGTGGATATTGTCTGATGAACCAGAACTTACCATTGCAGGTTAGCAGCGATTGGAGTTACTGGGCAGTCAATTTCGATTCATTTCTTTTTTTTTTAAGACAAGAGTAAGAACAAAACAATGTTGGAATGTTCGTGATGAAGAGTACAGCTTGAAATTTATTAAAAATTTTGAGCATAAATTCTTAACATCAGCAGAAGTCTCCCGAAAAAGGATTACGCAAAACGTACATAAGTACTCGATACTGATACTCAAGAAAATTAGCCAGGTTACTGACTAATCAACGCCTTTTCGAAAGAAACGAAATGGGAATTCTGTTTGCTTAAGTGAAAAAGTTTCTCTGAGAGATTTTCATACAATGATAACATCACTGGAACCTTAACTACTAGGGATATAAACATTAAAGCCGATAGCTCATAGGAAAAATCACCACAGATAAAAGAAGGGTTCGCACTTTCTGTTCATAAACAAACAGAAGGAAAGAATTTCCTTTACAATATACGGCTTGCCGTCTTCAATACCGTCAGATTTTTTCTATTCTAAACGATAGCTGAGCCGCTCATTACCAGAGTCTAATACTCCTTTTCATCCGTGAGAACAAGTAACCGTATCGGAACGCTAATTGCTACCGCCGAAAAAAAAAGAAAGTACTTTCCTCCAGATTTTCACAGACTCATCAACGCGTCGCTTCATTCACGGCAAAGCCATCGTCACTCACTTTCAAATTGCCGACGAGCCTAGCCTGCTAATCTTCGAGGCGCTCGGTGAATCATCCTCGTGTTTTAGCCTCCGCCTCCCCCAATGGCCTCCGCCTGTGCCCAGTCGAAGCGTTCCCGCCTGGGTGGTGCGCCCGTTCTCGCTCGCCGCTCGCTTTCGTTGTAACGCTTATTGTCACGCTTGCGCGGACCTGGGTGCAGATCTGCTTCGCGAGCACGGAGTGGACGAAGTGCCCGAGGTCGAGCTCACCGAGGCGCAGAAGATTGCGCTCATGGGACGACCGCGCCTGGGTGACCAATGCCGCTGCACCGTGCGCATCAAGGAGAGCAAGGAGTTCAAGGTCGGTACACGTCGGCCCCGCCTCGGAAGAGCCGTCGATTGACGGACAGCTCGGAGGCGGAAGCGCGGTTAACTGCGCAGCGCTAGAAACACGAGACGCATCAACAAAATAAAAGAATACACCTAGTCATTTAATTTGGTGGCTTAGCTCAAAGCGGCCGACAGACGCAAAACAGACGACGAACATTTACAGTGGCATTAGAGAGGCCATGGCTGCTTAACATCTGCATGTTTACAAGAAGCATCAATACCTTGATTTGGACGAGTTGGTTCATCTTGACGGTTTTCATAAAAAAGCGCTAAAGGCAAAGAGGAAGTCGAAGGAGCACATACGACAGTCCTGTCGTATGTGTTCCTTCGACTTCGTCTTCGTCTTTAGCGCTTTTTATGAAAACCGTTAACAAGAAGCAATTGCATACGAAAAAAAAGTATGTCGGAGTGTATAACGACTTCATAAATAAGCAGATGTTAAATGGATGTTTGGTACGAAAGCGCAAGGTAGTGTATCTAATAGTGTGTTTTCTAAATATTTCTGTACTTAGCTTTGCCGCATGCTGGCTGTCACATTTGCCAAGATTTTGGCAGCGCAGTTATATTGCAATCGGCGCTTAGTTTACGGTTTGTGCGTAACGCGACAGGGCACCATGGACTAGTGGCTCTCGTGATTGAACCGCGTGGTACAGACAAGCTGCATCGTTTTAACAACGACTAGTGCCGGCATTAGTTGACAAAGCGTGCAATACAGAGAAGCGCCTTTCAAACTGAATACGCGATACAAATTTAATACACGATTAACAATGCCAATCGTGCACTAGGGTACCTACGCCTAATTTCAAAACTGCATCGAGCCAACCTTAACTAACTTTCCACGGGACACTTGTTCACCCTAAGCTAGAGCATGCTTTGGTAATCTGGACCTTTCTCAATCTACTCTAATGCCACTCACTGAAAGTGTTGAAGATCGTGATTCTCGTTTTAAATTGTCTAATTATATTCTTAATGCCAGTGCTATGTCTACGCAACTTACCTTTAGCTTACCTGAACTCCGATATCGTCGTGAATATGTGCCATTGTGCCTTTTCGTAAGAACTATTATTTGAACCTCACTCTAAACGAACAACTTATAGCACGTTCGTCATGCATATCATGTCGTTGTAATCGCAAATTTTAAAGTTGGTGTACCGTTTTGTCCAACAAACTTGTGCCAGGATTCCTTTATTCCAAGAACAAATCTGGATTGGCACCCGCCTGCCTGCTTTCATCGCCACTGTTCCAGACAATGCAAGTTTCGAAAGAGCCGCTGACAATACGTTGTGTTAAAACACCATTGCTACACATGTTGTTTGTTGTTCATGTATACCACTCGTTTTTGTAGCGCCTTGAGATCAGGAAAGTACTTTTATAAATAAATAAATAAATAAATAAATAAATAAATAAATAAATAAATAATGACTGGCGCCGCCGTTGATAAACTGTGTGATACAGAGAAGAGCACCTTGAAATAAGATGAACGGTCACATCATTGTCACCTCTCGCATACCTCAAGTACCGGCCGGCATAAAACTGCAGCACTTGGGCAGGCAATACCGAAAACAAACATTGCGCAGGTTATGCATGCTGATGTCGATAACCTTTGTTAACTAACTTTGCACGTCCATAAAGGACGTGTGTGGTCGCAATGCCAGGGGCCAGACGGGATATGCAATGCGAGCAAAATCCTTGAGTATTAAAAACACGTCTCATGTCTTCCGGTGTATTTCTGTGAAAGTCGCAGCGTTTCTATAGTGTCAGTATTTCTCGGATTGATCAAATGCTTTTGTTTTTGCTACATTTGGGTCACCCGGCATACTTAACTTTCTGAACACCTGCCGGTTAGTCGGCGGCGCATCGGCTGCGAACTAACGTCCTCTTCTGTACTATTGCAGAACACAGTGGACAAACTTTTCCAAAGAGCCAACATTTCGTTGATGATTGGAACGTCCTCATGGAAAGAGCAATTCGTCGAAGCCATCACTGTGGTAGCTGGTAAGTGACACGGAACTTGCTCCTACTTCCTAATTTCCTTGTTTCTTTAGTTGTGCGTTACCTGACTGACATTGTGGAAACACTTGGGTAACTACCATCCTGGTTACTGTTCCTGGACGTGCGGTACGTTTTGGTTTTCCGCATGTGCTAACTTGTGTTCGCTACGCGTACTCATTCAATCTGTGTGCGCACGCAGCAGATGCTATTTTCGTATCGAGCCGGAAACGATATTCTCAGCGCAGGATAATGGAACTGATGACGCAAACATCTTATTTCCGTCGTCCTGAGCACGCTAGGTGTGCGAGCGATCGCTTTCTTGCAATCAGTAGGAGTAGGAGCCCACTGAACTCACCCGCTTACCTCGTCTAACGGCGGTTTAACGCTAACTCGTTCATTTGTTCTAACCACCCATCTAGGCGGCTCGGTGGCCCTGGCGTTAGGATGTTGGGCACGAGGTCACTAGTTTTATTCCAGACCACGGCGGGCACGCTCGCAAAGAGGCGCTCCGCAAAAACGATGCTACACCGCGCGTTTGGTGCACGTTAAAGAACTACGGGCAGTTAAAACGCATTTGGGGCCCTTTTACCACGACGTCCTTCGTAATTGGCTGCGCAGTTTCGTGACGTTTAAACCACACAGTTTAATTTTGATTCAACCCTAAGTAAGACACGAGCATTCTTCAGCAACGGCAACTTTGTGCGTGTGCCTAATCACGTGTCTTGTAGTTAGTACTTAGTGCTAGAAGGCATGCGCGACGAGCAAGTGACAAGAGGAGAAAACTGAACTCGATTTGGAAAGCAGCGCGCTTAAATACCGTGTCGCTGAGGTATCACCGAATATCGGTAAACGCCGCGCAGCTAAAACTGGTCTCAACCTCCCGAGACGGCATCTCTCATGGCCGATCTGCCTGTATAGGTTCCCGTAGTGGCACGTCGTTCAATAGGCATTGTGAATGGATTAGCAGTTCTAATGCAATCGCAGCGGTAACGTGCTTGGCAGAACGTGTGCGAATCTATTCTTAAAACATTTTCCTGTGCCGGAATTTGATAGCTGTTTTTTGCCACCTTTCTAAGGGTTTTCTAGAGTGCCCTTACCTTCACTTATTCATTTGAATAAGTCCCCATTTGAAGATGTGCGTATGGAGCTCTGTAGCAAACGTTAGGGGTTCGTAATGGTTCGGACGTAATCCTCAGATATTAAAAGAAGCTCCCGAGTTGCAATATATACGCTTTAAAATGTCTTCGTGCATTATCTTCAGCGCTGAAATGAACAGGCAGCCTGGGCCCTTTTATTTCTGATTTCATGGAATGAAAAAGCTTTTTTCCACATTGTTACCTATAGCATATGGGCAGCGTTTGCAGATTTCATTGACCGTCACACAGAAGAGCGAAGTCAACGTATTTATAGAAACGCTGGTTATTATTTCTCGCTCGGTATTTCATTCATTCGACCTCTTACGAAACACGAGGCAGGCTTTTACTGTGCCGGTAGCTTTAGCAAAGCAAAGATACGGCAGGCTTCGCAGTGTCCTATTTTTTGTCGCATCAGTGAGATGAACGCTCCATCCACGCTTCACCCTAATTTACGAAGAATAAAAGGATATTGCAAGTCCCTAACGTCTTCAGTAGAGATCTTTAGCATTCCGCTACCGATGTACCGTCCGTGTTACGCATGATCGCCGAGCCTCAGCGTGCTTCCAACCGGCTTAGCTTGTCTAATGCGCCCAAAATTGTCAACTCAGCCACGCAGTGGTGGTAATGCTAAAGCTGTACTGAAGTACTAAAATTCTCTACTGATTGGCTAGTATTTCTTTCTTGGCGAACAATTTTTTTTTATGTACTCGAGGAGAGTAACAGTTTAAATCTTGAAAGATACACCCAAGAATGTATAATAAATAAGAACAGCCCACAAAAGTGGAAGAAAAACGAAACATTTTCGTATTTTGGGCCGTTTTTTACTGCGTTCTTGTTTTTTTTGCGTTGTACCTTTTAAAAATGTAGGTGTAGCAACTCGTCTAGTTTTGCTTCCTTTGGAAGTAGTAGGCTGACTGGACTTTTATCTCTGCTAAGATCTCTGCCAAGCTTTACTGGTGTAGTCAGGCCGTGGACGAACGAAAATAGTCCAGCGACTTCTGATGTCGGTACCAATGTGCGGGGCACAAAAAAAAAACACGTCAGAACGTGAGTTACCAGTCGACGTTGTTTCGTGTTCGCAACTAAAGTGTCTCCGCGTACGTCTCCGGGCACATTTGAAATTCCACCGAAAAGTTTTGGCATTTTGCTCTCACCGTCCATTCGCGCTTGTTTTACGGGCGGGACGAACTTCGCGAATGGGCGTTTCTCGCCAATATGCAGCCTCTGGAACGCACCGATCTTATCCTTGTCGCAGTTGTAAAAAGCGCCGAGACCGCTCCAAGAGAGGTCGCCGTAGTTCGGCTTTACGACTCGCAAGATCCTTTTACTAGAACACGTGACCCGTCGCGGCCATTCGATCCGTCTTTGGGCTCGCTAGAGACTCTCTTTTTTTCGTCTTAGGAAAAGCACATCGATACCTAGATCTTTCGCTACTATCTCCGCACGTTTGTGCGATTTTGCGCCAAATTTTTGTAATATTTCTGTAGGGTGGTGGATCCGTGTTGTCCGTATGGACGGGGAAGACGAGCGTATAAAATTCATGCCTAGATGTTGAAGACCATGCATAGTACTTCAGAATTAGGCAATGTCAATTTCTTTTTTTTTCTTTCTTGGGAGGGCGTGGGGAAGGGCGCAGAATTCAGAGTTGGCGTTTTTTGTGAAACTTCTTAGCGAATAGGTTGTTGCAGAAAGAAAAAGGAAAGATGCGGTGTTATAAATTACATTCCTGCACTTACTCTCAAAGCACAGAAACCTGTAAATTTTGCACAGTTAAAGACAGTACAGACGGACGGTGAGTAGCACTGACAACTTCGAAGAGTCCTGCCTCAACAAACTCGCTCGACCATTTTAAGCAAGCGCCGTCTTGCCTTTTCGCCGTTTATTTTTCTCTCTCGTTAATTTTATTACGTGCACTATACTTGCGAAAGAGTTGCGAGCTTCAAATTTGTTTGTAGTTTAAGCTCCACGTTTTTTTTGTTTTTTTGTTTTTTTTTATTTAGCCGGCACAGTGGGCGAGTCACTTTTATGCGTCGTTTTACGTGTAGCCCGAATCCACAGTCTGGAGTGTCGGCAACGTTCTTTCTGTGCTCACGATGGGCGCGACGTGCTTTTCATTCGAAATTGCACTCTCCACTGCGTGCACACACCAGCTCTGTAAAACGCATGCATGCCTACATCCGCTTGTTTTACGCCTTTGGTCACCTTAGTTGCACGAGCATCACTTCCAATTGACTACCTTGACTGCTGGCCGTATAGTTTGCATTTTCACCCTGGTCCTGTTTCTGGATCCGCTGTAACATGATAAAGCACAATTGTGAACGGATGGGTCTATGAGTTGTCGTACCGTTCACAGCAGTGTTTTCTATTTTTAGTCGTTTAATTGGCATAGCTTGCCGAAGAGATTACGTAAAACGTATGTGGTATCTGAGGTGACGCCGAAGTTTTGGAGCACACTCGCGGGCATACAGTGGGACATCGGACGTCCGGTAACGTCATTGAAATTGGTCTCGGCTAACGGGTCTCGGCTAACGGAGAGTAACATCGGGTTTATCTTATTCCGTGGCGCAGCTAGGGAATAATCTGCGCTGGCCTGCAGTGAGGTTTGTTGAGCTCTTCATGGTTGTCATTGGTGATTCAAATACACCTCAATTAAAAATAAAAAGCTGGATTATCAACTTATGTTGCGGTAGAAAATACTCTAACCTCGACAAGGAAGATATTATTAATGATGGTGCCAAGAGCATCTAGCAACACCCTTAATGTTAGCTTGTGGCCCTGTTAGCCTAAAATAGTATAATCATGACACATCAAATGAAAAGTTACAAAAGTGCCAAGCCTGAAACGGAGCATTATTGAAGACAAGGTAAGCCATGCCTGCGGTTATTTTTCTTTTGTTTTCCTTCTGTTGTGTGATTTGAATTTTGGTTTTATTACAGGCTTTGTTTCTTTAAAAGCGAAGCTTTCTTCCTTTTGTTCCTTCGATGTGACCTCATGAAACAACGGAACACGCTGGAATCTTGACTCTTATAAGAGAGCTCATGCTATTCCAAGATAATCAAAAATTTTATATCTATCAACCAATTCTCAATTCATACCTGCGCTTGCTGCAGAGGTCATGTTATTTAACTGCGATGCCCGTTCAGTTATAAATGGCCTCTGAGATCACGCGGCGCGCGACAGCGCTCATTGGTGGATCTCGGAGGCCGTGCGTTATGCAGCGCCCAGCGCACGCCCAGTGATAGAGGGCGCTAGGCATTCCGCGTGCGGGATTCGAGCGTATATGACTGTGAACATCGTTGCCGTCAGCAGAGCACTCTGTTGAAACAATCCGAAAGAGCTTCGCTTTACGTAGATTCCAACAAGTGCGTTGGATCTGCCGTAATACTTTTTTTTCCGTTTCCTTTTCTCTCGGTTGTTCTGCCTTGGTTTCGGGCGAACGTCTTACCACCTGCCTGCGTGCCCTGCTACCTGCCTACCGTGCTACCTGCCTGCCCTGCTGCTTGCCTTACTGCTTGAAACACACACACACAAAAAAATCTCGCATGCACCAACCTTACCTGCATCCCTGTCCTAACCAAAACGGTGCACGGGTAAAGACGACAGGAACAAGTTTAAGACGGAAGAAGCGTTTGAAATGGAGAACATCAGCTTGAAATTCACCAAAGGTAAGTGGTGGTTAAACACCAGAGAGTGTTAGAGTGTTAGAGCGCAGAGTGTTAGCTCTTAGTGAGTATAAGATGAAGCGAAACTGAAAAACAGACCTCTGTTCTTGACATTAATGAACTTCTCTGCTTAGTACAAGCGCACCGAATTTGTACGGCGGGATAGGGTCGTTCTTCTTTCGGCGTAAATGACATCTCAAGTGACATTATCATCCTTTCAACAATGCATTGAATGTTGCGTCGTGATCGACTCGTTAGTGCAAATCACTTAGTACCTCAAGCAAACGCACCACGTGCTTATTCACACGTTACATTTTGCGAGTTCGTATGTAATGCCTTTAGGCATTATACTGCCACGATGAAAGACAACAGTTGAGGGTAATTCCTACTTAAAGCGTTGCACGTAATACCCCGTTTACTCCAAACTTCAGTGAAGCTGCCAACTTCCGCAATTTGCGAACAAGCTATAGCACGTTCGAAAATTGAAGTTTATAGAAGTGCTCTAGGTTCTCAAGAAATTTGACGTGTTCAGCAACGCGCTATATTTACCATTCAAAGTTTCAATCTTTGAGAAATCTATTGCGTACATATTTAGCTTACAGCTGGAGATGTTGCTGAACTTTACACAGCTGTCGCGGCTGTACAATATATTCAGTTCAAATTTTAGATAAAGTTGAAGCACGTTAGTTCAACAAAGATACACAAATGAAGTAGGGGCTTCTCTCAGGCCCTGCCTGAGGATAGCACTAGTTGTCGAAGCGTTTCTTACCAACGACGTCGTTTTCTATTCAATCGTGCAAATCAATAATGCTGATTCAATCTTTCTAATCAAGTAAAAAAGTATAATGCAATCCGATTGTAGCATCATGATGCTACAATCGGCAAAATGAACGTCTGAAACTTCAAATAGTGCTGAACATTGGCAAAGAGATAAAGCGGCCGTATTCCCAAAGACTCTCTTGCTTGAGACCGTTTCGTTATCAGCGCGGGTTGGGCCAGACATGACATGATGGGCGAGACATGATAATTATCAGCTTTATATAAGATGAAGTTCGTTACAGTGACGATGACCGATACCAGGCGGTGCTCAAGCAAGATAAATTTGGCGGATACGGAGCTCAATGTATATGCGAATAGAACTGCTTCAAAGTACGCAAGCTTCCATTAACATTCCCTTTAGTTCTTTGTGTGTAATGCCAAAAATACAGTTCATGCGTTTAGAATGATCGTTTATAGTTTTTCATGGATGTTTCCCGCTGAATCATTGGAAGCTTAAGGCAAGCTTGTGCATCTGTCAGATGTGCAAGCGTGGTGTCACTTTGGTTCAATGTTACACGACAAAGTGTAGTAATACTCGCTGACGAATTCACTAGGCGGGAGTGCGTTAAGAAAGCTTAAATACACAGTTAGGTTGTATACAAGTTTAAACCGAAGAAAAGCTTTAGTTATTGAACTCGCGTCGCCTGACGCGCTCAGGATGCGTTGTTTCGACAGCACTGGTGTAAGAGTACACAAAAAAGCAGCGGGAAATGAAGCTACCGGATTGTATCTTGTTTGTAGTGGCATCATTGCAGTCGTCTTTGTTTCAAACAGACACCAGGACCGAATTGAGACTGCTATGCCCAATTTCCGGAGCTGCTGCCGGTTATTTTTCTTGCGTGTTTATTACAATGAATTGGAAAATTGAGAAGCGGTGTGACAACGTTGGTGTTAAACGAATTGCTGGAGGTTTGCTTTCCTGGTGACGAACACTTCCAGTGAATTTTTAAATACTCATAGAAAAAAATTTTAATGTCACTCAGGCATCACTTCCATCGATTCCGAATGACACCTCGTTTGGCTGTGTCGCGTACGGCTTTGTAGCGTACGATGTTGAGTGAAGCAAAGTGTGCTCATCTGAAGTGACTGTACATTTCCTTCTCTTTTGGGTCTGAATTAGGCGGAGCTGCGCAAAGTATGGCATAATGAGCCCTGGTGCTCGTATTGTAACGTTGCAGTTTTCCTTTCCCTGTCAGACGACGCGCTCGGCTGTCGTGGCTTTTAGAAAGAAACAGAGGACGAAGACCTTCACCAGGAAACCAAATACAGTCCGTCCTCTCATAACACTAAGAAATACCTTCATGAGAGAAACAAGAACTGCTGTCTGTCATAAAGCATTGCGACGTATGGGTTTCCCTGTAAAGATAGCCTCGAAGTTTAGGCAAAATTCTTTTTTTTTTCGGGAATCGAAACCAAAACACAAGCTTTTACGACATGGCCGCTCAACCATATGAGCTAACCAGGAAGCTAGTAAGTGGCAAATCCAGCCTGAGTCAAGAAGCAGGTTGATGCTCATGAAACCTTCTGTTTATCTCACGTGGTCCCGGAAAGACGATTCGTCAGGACCAACTTTTCTGCAGCTGCCAAGCTCTCGTTCCGAGAAACACGTACTTCGTGGCTGCTTTCTAACATTACAATATTTTGTCCATCTCGCCGGTTACCACAAAACTGAGTTGCTTAAAGAATGTTTTGCCACGTAGGTAAGAGGCACGGATTACTTAGGAATCTTTTTTGTTGCTGTTGTTGTTGTTCTTCTGAGCGTGCCATTGAATCTCGCTTCCTTTCCGATTCGACCCACCAGACGACGACGAGGAGAATGGTGAAGAGGGCGACGAGGTGACCGTGCGCATGCCTTCCTGCTCCGACTACGTGATGCACGTGTTTACCGTATTCTGGAAGGTCCTCTTCGCGTTCGTTCCCCCGACAGGTGAGCCGAGTGGCAATGCTGCTTCGCTTTCTTCCTTGCCGTTTGATGCAGTGCACTGTGACGTAGCTACACTGAAGCGTAGTGCTCTTAATGCGACACCAATGATGAGCAACGCCATCGCTGTACTGTCGCGCGTTCGCTGCTCCAACTTGGAGCCAGCGCGGAGGCTCTCTTCCCACCCATGTCTTCTTCGGTGATCTCGCCGTGCAAACTAAGCTCTATGAGTAAAAACGCCGCATATATTTTGCGACACATTCTCTGTAGGACATTACGAAGCAACAACTTGTGCAGGAGAAGACGAGAATTGAGGAATGGGGTTGATTGCGGAGTGTTCATAACTGAAGGTAGGTAAATAAATGCGTCACAACAGCGAGCGAGACACTTAACAGCACAGACACGTACATTTTTAGCGAATGTTTTGTCTGAGACACAGTTGCTATCATTATTTCTGTAGCGGGCACAGCCTAAATGTGAAAGCAGGACATGAAGCAGGCAACGCGACGCATGGCTCATTCACTACTTCATGTGTTGCCCTGTTTGTGTCCTGCTGTTGTCCTTTATGGGGACTCCTATATATGTCCTGTCTGTAAATCTAGTCTACACATACGCTGTCGTTCCTCGCCCGAATGCACTTGACTACACGTTCGTTCAAGGTGGCGGGTGAAGTGGCTTGGGGTTCCTACAAGGCTGGTTATGTGACATGCGTGTACGTGCCACGACATTTGTGACAAACTTTCAGCGACGAGTAATCAGTCCCGCTGTCATCTCTCTTGTCTCCGTCTTTTTCCGCGCTCTACATATGTACCAGGAACAAAATTGAACTAGCTTCAATTTGCTGCACTGTAAAAAGTATTGCAAAACACCTACTGCTTATTTTTCGAAGGACTGTGCGTATGCCATGGCTGGCCGCGAAAATAGGTCATCACAGTATACCATTACGATAAATTTGTACTGTCATATGTGCACTGACCATGGAAAAACCAGCAGTGGATAGTTTACGTCCGTTGGCGGCGTGTCTTCTTTTTAGAATGCGTACGTTCGCTAGGGTAACCACAACTCTACAATTATGCGAACAGTAAAACTTTCTATTGGCCTTATGTTTAGAAATATTTACACTGCGATTGGAGGAGAGTGTATAAGGGTCCGCTGACTGTCGCGTCACATGTAGGCAAAAAAAAATAAAGAAACGAAGCATAAAAGGTCACTTTCTGAACACATAAACAAAATTAGATTTAGCCATGCACTGTAAGCAAAGCCAAATATGCATTATCTTCAAATGGCATCGCCTATTAGGCACAGCGATTTCACCAACATTGTAACGCCAAAGCATTATACACCCCATTACGCGAAAATTCTTCGGCTTCGGCGTAAGCGAACGGTGGCACCAAAAGTGGCCGACGGCGCAAAGAGTAAAAGAAAACATCAAAAACTGCTCGGGTTTACGTCAACTTTCTCAGGGAGGTTCCTGCAAACAGCGTAAATTAATGACTTTGAAATCAAAATTTCATAAATTTCGGCTCGGGTTGGAATCGAATCGGGGTCTGTGGGTTGCGAGACGAGAACGTTTCCAGACGCCACGGTGACTTCACTGTTTTTGCTTACTAAAGATGTGCCAAGTGCGTGCCCTACTGCACACGTCACGTTGCGGCCATCTGACTCACTAAAGGCGCTGCCTAGTACGTGCGTCATTGGGCACGTGACAGCACAGCCAATGGGGAGGAAGTGGAGCACGTCATCAATTTCTAACGTGAGCGCATTCGTGGCGTTCTGAGGTCTACAAACGGTGCAATGCCTTCGCATTCGCACACGTAAGCAGTCTTACACGTCTCTGACGAATTTTGTTTAGCAGGTGCCGGCGACTTTCTTCTTGTCGTTTGCAGGTGACGTGTCAGTCATTTAACCCCTTACAGAGCGGTACCCGTATGGGCCCGGAGGAACTGGTTTGTGGGTGCAGAACTCGCAGTGTAACGTACTCAGCGCATAGATATGAAGCAAGAGTGAAGTGCAGCTCCAAGAGGGCGCATTTCTTAACCGTATGTGAATTTCTCAGCGAAGCTTTTTGTGCACGTGTCGCTGCCCACGGGATCATGCTGTGCAATGCCTGAAAGACACCCCGGGTGTGCACCCGTGGGCAAAAGTGTATGGACCACACCTTCCTAAAAGAAATTAAATTCTGCGCTTTGTAAACCCACAGCTCAAGATTCAAAACAGCATTGCGATGCTCGTCTGGTAGATGTCGAACTGCAGCAGGTGAGTTGAGGCGGCTTCAGTAAGCGGCGATGACATTAGCCTTTTCCCGGAACCCGTGGTCTGTACACTTGTACTTACATTTATAGACGATGTGACTGCAATTACGACGTCTTTGTAGTTCCGAGGTCACCGTACTTACGACGTTGTCTTCGCTTTCTCTCTGCAGATTACTGGGGTGGATGGGCCTGCTTCGTCACCAGCATCCTTCTCATTGGCGTCCTGACCGCTTTTGTGGGCGACCTCGCGTCGCATTTCGGCTGCACCATCGGACTCAAAGATTCCGTGACCGCTATCTCCTTGGTCGCACTGGGAACAAGTATACCTGGTACGCTATCACAAGAACCTTGGCAGAGATGGATGCCGCGAGATGTACCCCAATAACAAAGACTTTAGGTTTGAATGGAAGACGTGTGCGTTCCAGGCGATTATCGCGTGAGCATATTTCCTTTAATACGACTACAATACCACAAATAATACAGCAGAAAGTACATGAAACCTTATTTTACGGGTCGTTTATCTCGACGTTAGCACATCGGGTACCATTTAAAAAGGAAATTAGATTTTACGCAGCGTGATTAGCGCGCTCCAATCCCGACCGAAATGCGCTTAGTGTGGCAACCAACCACAGCATAAATTTGTGATATCAGCAGTGTTATTTTCGCGTTATATGAAATGTACGCGGACAACGGCAGTTCCCGCTTCCGATATACATCGAAGATGGGCATGCTCTGTATTGCGATAAGTTTGCGATAACATCCGAGAAGTTATCTATTAGTTGTTGCTTTCTTTTTGCCAAGGGGTGTTGTCATGGCAGCATAGTTCGTATATCTTTAAGACTGTACGTTATTTAATTGCGAATGCGTGCTACAAATGCGTAAGTTTCAAAACAACCCAAGCAGACGTGCTGGGCTCTGTATCTGCGAAGTTCTTTATATTATCGCCGCTCTAATTGGGCAGCTAGCCTACCGGTTGTTGACCGTCCTGGAAATTGTGCAATGACAAAGTTTTACAAAGTTTAGGTAATCAAAATATACAGGTCGCTGACAGGACCGCCAAAGTTGGTTCGTTGTTGAATCCACTGTTCGAAGTGTGCAGTTCTCCCCTGCGTTTTCGAAGGCTAGCCGAGAAGCTGAGCGCCACATGTGTGACCCATATATTCTTTCAAAACGGCCGCTGGTGTTTGTGAAAATAAAGGCCTACTAGTGATGTCAGTACTAACCATGGGCGTTTGGTACTGACGCTGTGTGGTGCGTGGTATATATACCACCTGCGTCTGTGGTCTTCTCACTCAGTGTGAAGCAGAAGTCTTTCAAGTGATAACCTAGCGCATGTGTGTTTTGCTTTCTGTGCCAATGTCGAAAGAGCGTGGAAGTGCACAACAGTTTACGGTGAAGTAAGCGCTACCGACAGAGAAAAGAACATAGCGTGGACATTTCGGTTTATACGGGGATTATTGTGACTTTTTGTCAAGTTGCTGCAAAGTGCACAGAGAGAGCTTCATGATGAAGACGGCAACAGAATTTGCCTTTGATATTTATGCCTAGAATTTTCGCACATGGAATGCAAACACATGCAGCTAATACGCCCTTCGCAGATACTGCTCTGTGGTTCTACCGCTATGTTCAAATTTCATTCAAGGGCATCAGTGAATACGACCCTATAATAATAACGTATTTAGCACAATTCGTACGAGTGAAGGAACTATATCTAGTTTTATAAGCCTACTCAAATGTGACGAGGTTCTATATCGATCCTAGAACGTTTCCTTAATCCAATGGATAGCTTTTTAGACTGTCCGTAAGGGTATGACAGTTCACGAAATACCGCAACAGTGGGGACGTTGACGGCCGTGGCGGTTATGGTAGCGACGTCCTCTGATGCTTTCTTTCGCCAGAATGCTTTGGAAATATTTTCTTGCGCTGCTGAATTTTTCGTGCAAAACGAGCAAAAATACTCACTATACGCTCATGATTGTGGCTGCACAGACCCTTTGCACCAGCACCTGTGCTCCAGCTCGCAGGTCGTTTGCAGCACTGTGGAAGTGGCAGGACTCCTTAGCCAACGGGAAAGCCGAATACTTCCTCGAGATGTGTTCATCCTCACCGCGTCGTCTGCTGAGCGGCTGCTCAATTCACGGTGTACGACTTGCATGAGCAAATGTGCTAATATGTCACATATCACTGTAACGTATCATGTACCAAGTTCAAACAAAACTCTGTAATCCTCTCATTAATCAGGTAGTTACACCTGGAACAATATTCAGCTGCGAAAAGGTATCGCTTGCATACGCCTTGTACCTTCAGCAGCTCTGCAAACGACTTGTGAGATGTAGCATATGTCGAGCACGGTGATTATACAATTTTCGTTATTTCTGCATCTGGTCTAGTTGCCGTCACCGTCACACATGAGAAGACAATAAGCACTGATGACGCACTGAAGCACGTCTTCTCTCGGGATGTACGGCGTTGAGTTATTTCTGATACTATTACGGGCAGGCAGTAGCGCTTTGTTTGTTGTCGCGCGTTCTACGGTGAACCCTGCCGGTCTTGTTGATCGTAAGCATGTCTCACCGAAAGTGTGAAAATCGATCACCCAGAACACGCGCATTTAGATCAAGCAGTGACTCATCGCTGCGCGCCTGTCTTACCCGTGGCCGCCCGTGTTTCCTTTTGCGCAGACACCTTCGCCAGCAAGGTGGCGGCGCAAAACGACAAGTACGCCGACTCCTCCATCGGCAACGTGACCGGCAGCAATGCGGTCAACGTCTTCCTCGGGATCGGCGTCGCCTGGTCACTGGCCGCGCTGGTGCACTGGGGACGAGGGACGACCTTCGAGGTGCTTCCGGGCAACCTGGCCTTCTCAGTCACCATCTTCTGCGTCTGCGCACTCTTGTGCTGCGTCGTGCTGTTGATGCGCCGCAACAAGATCGTAGGCGGAGAACTAGGGGGACCGATGCGCTTCAAGTTGCCCACCACCATACTCTTCGGCGGCCTGTGGGTCTTCTACGTGACGATGTGTGCCCTCGAGGCGTACGGAGTCATTCAAGGATTCTAAGGACACCCACGGCCCGGCGGCGATCCCACACGCTTGTCCTTCGCCGTAGCGTCGCGGAACGTTTTGAAGGGGGGGCGGGGGCACTCAAAACGTTTCTCGACAACATCGAAGACAATACTCCGAAAAGGAAAGAAAACGATCTGCGGGCAAGGACCTGCTACCGTGTCTGGGGACCGACGCTTGTCGCTCCTGGACTGCCAATGTGAACAGCCTCCGAAGTGTTCCAAGAGTTCGGAGACTGCTGCTCCACCAGGATTACGTTTTTTCGGCGGCTTTGGACATTGTTCCGGGCCCGGGAACGCACACGCGGAGATGTGCGAACGTTGTCGCTATTGACGACAACGTTTAGCGGGAGACGTTTGGCAGTGGTGGCCTACGCTAACGCTCTCCAGGGCTCGCATGACTCGCCCCGCGCCATTAGTCCCCTCCCTCCCATAGGGCACTTTTTTTGATGAGGTGCACGCAACCGGACATCGAACATATTCTCTTATATAAGAGACCCGAAGATAACAAGTTTTAAACGCGTGCAATGGCCGCAGAGTCATGGAAACTACCACGTCAGGGAAAGTTTCGTGTCTCATCAAGCCACCCGCCATCAATATAACTTTGTGCCCGAGTTAGCCGCTTGTTTGGGCACATGCGCTACAAATTGGCAGCGACCGACACGTTTGTCTAGCTGATGGAGTCCCTGGACTTTTGGCATGCCAGCTTCGCGTGACACGCTCAGTGGCTCAACGAATCAATCCCTGTGCTTTCCTCTGTTACAGTGTCGTGTGCAGAGACGTCAGAAAGTGGAGTACGGTAGCAAAAAACGCTGCCGCGTGATCAACCACGTCTTTCCCTATGACGATACAAGGCGCGACGTAAAGCCTTGATTAGCGGCATTGCCCGGTTGACGTGCCACGCTAAATCGCTGTGAAATGCCAAACAAAAGCGTGAAGGCCTGCGTATTCAAGACAGTGTGTGATGCCATCGTGATTGTTGATGCTGACGTTATGGTCTCAATACGAGAAGGGCAAGTGGTCACAGCTTCGAATGGCTTGCGTGTGCGAAGCACCAGGTGTCGGCTATGAGCGTACGTGGGTCATTGAGAAATGCGACAGTTTAGCGAAGATACATGGTTGAAACAATTTGTGCGTGCACTGGGCAAATCACTGCCTGCATCGTAGCATGACGTGACAGAGAACGACAACGTGGTGTCTCGAATTATGCGTCGTGGTGCGAGTTGTGTATGGACACTGCAGGGTGGAGCCTCTTTGGAGACCCGATGCGTGCTACAGATATCCATGTGCACAGTTGGAAGTCCCTTCTGAACTCCCAATGAACAGAACCGACTTTTCAACGTGTGCGGCGACCTGCTGCTCGCGACCTCCGGACTGGATTGTGAAGGCGAAGCAAGAATTCCAGGCAGGAGGAGTACGAGAGCTTTCGTTCGGCCCCTGCGATTTAGAGGGAGTTGTTCGTTTGCTCTGGCCGTGAACATGGACCGCACATAAGTAACAAGAGGACCCTAATTACAATGCTTGCCGTTCCATTACGAATTAAGGATGAACTGCGCTTACCGAAAAGAAGCGCATAGACAAAGCAGTCTATCAAGAACGAGCCATCCTTTCTCCTGGAACATCATGCTTGTCGCAGTTTATCCGTTCGACCCAGTAGTGTGACCATCTTGAGGCTGCCTCACACAGTGCGGCTTTTCTAATGAAGTTCCCTCCGGCGCCCCTAACCAAACTGCTTTGTTGCTTCGGCTCAATTGCGTTATCTGGAAATGTTCATACGTTACAACTTTCATTGGTTATTAGTGCAACCCCTGGACGAACAAAGTACGTGGGTGAAAGAGGTGGAGAAATCACAATTAAGAAGATCGCCGTGTACTCCCCGGAGTAACAATTAAAAAAAAGGAGCTTGCACGTATGAAGGCTATCGGGAGAATTGGCATATTGCTGACTGGCTCTTACAAACATCAAAACCACTTTCGAAACAGCACCGCCTTTCAAGTGCGTAGGCCTGCGATATCTGAAATGGTTTGACGACCTGTATTGCGTGAGTGCTCGCGAAGACTGACACTTGATCATTGTGTTGCAATGCAAAGAAGTTATGGAAGAAAGACAGTGGCATCGACTGCGGTAAGATCCGTTGGAGTGTCCTCGCGGAAAAGTGTAGTGAAAGAAAGAATCAGACACGTACCACAACTGAGAGACTTGTCATTGCTGCAACAGTATTTATGGCTTTTCGGCTGAGTCAGTCTCTGTTTTGCGCCTCCTGGTCTTACTAACAACGATTCCTTGAAAAATATTGTGAGATCGCGGAAATATCTTTCTTCTTTACTCCTGGTTGACTGCAGACGAGGTCCGAAACATTATGAAAATTTGAGAGGTGCGAGTTCTTTTCAGAGGTGCGCTACATTACAAACAACGTAACGACAAGCCTAGTGGCAGTATTTAAGGTGGCAGTACCACGAAAAGCTTTCCCCAGCATATTGTAATACCCGTGCGAAGTTGCTCTCTTGTTCATGGAACTTTCACCTGTGTCAAGACAACGGTCAAGCTAACACGAAATGTTCATGTGCCGCAGTGGAGACTACGTGTGAAAGAATAATGCCGGGAATACATTGCTTACCACCATAGCTCATGAAAACACAGCCATCGTCAAGCTAGTTTACCGTCTATGTAAGCAAATGGGGCCCATATGTAGGCTTTTTCGGGTCTCGTCACGGCAAATCCGGCAGCAGCCAGTGCGATATGCTGGTGGAGTTATTTTGAGCCGTGCTTTCTTAGAACTCCTTCAAGAGTCAAAAGAGAGTCATGATGAATTAATCGCGTAGGCTGCTTCCAAAAACCCCGTCAGCCTCCACATGTCCGAAGATTCATTACGTTCAATCTTTAACAACCGTCACATCTTCATAGCCACACCAAGACAAGGAAAAATATTGAAGATCGACATATGACAAGATTGGCTCCATGTAGTGGCGACGTGCGCATGGAGAAAACTGCGAACATCGATCGTACCTTTCGCCGACTTCGTTGAGAAACTTTGCGGTTGACCTCCGGAGGTCGTCGCAAAACTAGTGTGTTGACCTGCGCTCTCTCTCTCTCCCTCTCCCTCTTCGTGTTGCTGTTCTTTTACGTCGCGTTCTCTTTGGTCCACTGGTGTAAATCCTTCCCACTGTCTATGCCCCACGTGAAAGCGTCACGCTGCACTGTGGACAGGCGTGTGCCGACGCGGGAAGGAAAATGAGGACGCTCTCCCAGAACACCGAGAGTGCACGTGCTCGTGTGTGTGTGTGCTAGTGTGTGTGGACGTTTTAGTGCCGTAGTGACGCTTCCCCCCTGTTGCAGTGTTTATGAACTGGAGCGAACATTATTCGAACTCGAGCGGGGCTGTTAACTGGCCGCTCGGTTTGCGGATGACGCTGTCTCGACTCAAGAGTGTTTCTTGTTTTGTTTTTGTTTTTGTGTCTCCTGTTGCACCTCGCGATCCTTCAAGCCTCGGGACTTAAAAGGAACACACTCAGAAGGTGCTGCGGCGAGGAAGTGAGGAACACGAAGCATGCAGAAGGGAACTCAGAGCAAAATACCAAAGCTTACCTCTTTCTCCAACGTTTTTCCTCGCGAAGTATGCCGTTTCACATAATTCTCGCAACTTCTCGTCTGCTTCGAAAGCTCGTGTGCCGTTTACATAGCAAAAGTAGTTTGCGTCATTGCGTATCACACACCGTTACAGGTTGGCGAGCAAAGGGCGCGGTCCTGAGGCATCGCGTGTCTAAATGTAAAAGGCAGTCGCTGTCTTTTTTTTTTCTTTAGAGTCGCTGACTGCAGAATGCCTTACATAGATGGTCGCTGTCGCAGGCGTCCCCATATCCGGGCGAATGTTTTTCTTTTTGCGCTAGTTATTGCAGGACAGGTGTGCGAAGATTTTTCCCTCGACCACTGTTATATCCCAGGACGCCTCCGTACTGTTTTCATTCACATACACGGGGAACGCAGATATATCAGGTTTCTCTACATCTTCGAGAACATAAAGGCATATCTTAGCGATCGCTTGACCACTGGTGATGAGGATTTTTATCGGCGTATCGGCATTAGAATTTGTACGTGCGTACGGCATTTACCTTCGTACGAGGGCAACGGGAAGTAGTTGCTCGTAAGGTGAACAATAGGGTACGACACTTCCACATTAGCGAGTTTTAGATGAAGTGCATTAGTAGAAAATTTAGACGCATAATTCAAAAGACTGCACGTGGGTAGATTCAAGGATACAACTTTCTTTTTTGTATAAACACATCTTAATTGGGGATGCTTAGTTTATACGCGTGGCGATATTCGGCTTCAAACTATGCCTTACGTAATTTCCTAGTAGTTATAAAGAAATTGTCGATCTTGTATTTGATTGCGGCTTGAGGTGCGTGGCGATTGATGTTTTAAGAAAGAAAGAGAGTCTGCGGCAGCAGTCCGCGCATATAAGTCGCATATAAGTGGCGTGTATAAAAAGCTACGTACTGTCGAACATTAGCAGCTTTGTACAAAGCGGCATCTCAGTAGCTACCGCGCACAGTACTAAGACCACGTGGCAGGGGCGTGGCGACGGTGACGTCATGGTGACGGCACGCCTCCTAAAGAGTGTGCTCTCGGAGACGACAGTTCAACGTCGTCAAACTGTTTCACGTGTAATTTTTTTTTGCTTGCCTCAACTGTAATTGTCTCTCCTAGTCCTTAGTCGAGCACATTGTAAACGAGCTGTACTGTCTCCGACCTTCCCTTTCCGCACTATCGAATTTTCCACTCTCCCTCGCTTTTCTCCTTCCATGTAAACTCGGGGAGTTTGTACAATTAACAGCAAACTATACTTCTTTGTGTTACTTCAAGACTCGTTGTGCTGTTTGTCCGACTGCTCCATTCCCACTCAGAGAGGATATATAGAAATGTTGTTCTCAAGTGATTGTGCCGAGAAATATTACGAAAAATTGAAGAAACAGAAAAAAAAAGAAACACGAGAACTGAGCAGCTGTTACTGCTTCGTCTTGTCTCAATTATTCCTTTCTGGTGTCGATGTTGTCAGTGCTTTCTCTCAGATAGGAACAAAACGGCAAAATTTTTGTGACGAAATGAAGAGCGCTGGGACAAGGTACCAGCACTTGTTTTTGTCGACGTACCATTGGCGTAAATTGAAACGTGAAAAAAAAATTAAATTATGGGGTTTTACGTGCCAAAACCACTTTCTTATTATGAGGCACGCCGTAGTGGAGGACTCCGGAAATTTCGACCACCTGGGGTTCTTTAACGTGCACCTGAAACGTGAACTGGGACGTTACGCCTCATACTCGTAATTGCATAGAAACGCAACGTGTAATTTCTCCTTAACCGCTTTCTGTGTGTTGAGTAGTGCCAAGCGTACGTTTTCGATTCTGAACGCAGCACGCCTGTTAAGAATGCAGGTGAGCCTGGAAGCTGAACAATGCGCTGGAGTAGTTTCGAAATTGTTCGCTTTGCAATTTGTGGTGATAGTGCCACTGATAGTAAAGATAAGCGGATAGTACATGGTCTAACGTGCGTGTGAGTCGAGCCACTGGTATAAATTAAGGTGGCTCTCACGTCTCAAAGTTTCGTAGTAAGTTTAACGGTTGTGGCCGCGAATTATGCTGATATGTCGATAAACGACTCAAAAGTTAGAGTCTTGTCCCATGCTGGTGACGACTCCATCGGAAAGCAAACCGGAAAGGCAGAAATCTGACCAAGTTAGCAGCGATGTGTGGCATGAAACGGCTGCCATACAAAACAGCGAGAGAGGAAGAACGAGGACAATGACAAGACAAACGTATTTGCGACATATCGTTCTCCTTTTTTTCACGCGTTATTGAAGAACAACTAGAAAAACTACAAAAACAACACATATGTGTTTCTGCCATTCATCTCGTTTTTTGTGTCTATGTATTGTACGAGTGCCCACCCGTACGACTATGTAGGGTGTCCTGCAGCTAACGTAAGCCAAGCTGCTCAACGAAAAAAAAACATAGTTCTAAAACACGGTGCAAGACACGGTTTTAAGACCTAGCGTGTTCGGTTGTCAGGACATTGATGACCGAATGCTGTCGATCCTGTAATCGTATTTCGCGCCGGGTTTTTTTCAAATATTTCCTCTTTTCGTTGAATGGCTTGGCTAGCGTTAGCTAGGACACACGGTATATGAGAAGTTAACAGGCGGGAGTACATTATATTTTGTGAACTCCCCGTGAGCCACTGTGTAGATAAGAGTAATCGAATCGCGAACCACTGTGAAGTCAGTCATGTCACGTTGTCTTTTTCTCTTTTCTTTTTTTTATCGTAAGGAAGCATTACTGGTTGAAAGTAGCTGTACATCATTGCAAATGTTTTAGTAATATCGCACGAGCGTCCACTGCGCAGCGTGTCAGTGGTCTTGCAGTAGTCAGGGGCACTCCTGTAGCGAACAGCGGTGCAGATAGCATTCGAACTGAAAATCGCCTTTCGTGGGCGCCGCGCATGCTTTCGCCAATCCCGCCGCCACTACAAGGCCGCTGACGCGTAAGATAAAAGAAAAAGAAAACAGCCTTCGCCATTTTCCAAGGAGCTCGGCACGTCGAGCTTCCCGCCGAACACTGTGTACACCAATCTGAAAATCCTGTGCCACTGGGAACCAGCTGGTGTTCAGTGCAATGCCTGATTTATGGGCCCAGTGTCGCCCTGGATACTGTGGCGCTGGACAAGGCGCATATCTATTGAGAGATGTTGGGTACTGGCTGCACAAGGTAGCCATAGATCTAAAGAAAGAGACGTTTTTGCCTTTCCGGTGCCTTGGGTGCCTGCATTGGGTGCCTGCATTGGACGAGTTGGCGTAACGTACTTGTCGACAGATGGCCCAATAACCCCGCACCACATCAATCAGGACTCGATGGCAACCAAATGTCAGTGGGATGCCTCGCATTGGGCGCTCACGGGAAGGCTACAAATGAACCTGTGCAGGCTGATATGGATTGGACAAGTTTTGAAGTGAAAGAAGCTCACAGTAAAATTGATCATGAAGACTGACTGAGGAATATGGAAGAAAGGAAATGGGCTGGGAGAGTGTTGGGGTATTTGTACAGGAAAAAACATTGATTCACAGTGGAGGAAAAGAACTGGGAAGTTTAACAGCAAGTATGCGACATGTAGGATGGGCAACACAGCAACAAAGAATGTCAAGCGCAAAGTCAAATGCCGAGACACTCTCATGGGTGACGTCAATGGAAAAGAAATCTGCTATGCGTAACTACTTAGGAGGAAAAACACTATATCTAGAAAGAAACAATTTAGGATAACTCAAAGGGAAGCTCGTTACTTTTCGAAGCGAGATCAGAATGCCTTCGAACACGTGCTTATAAAGCGAGATACAACAAGGAAAAAGCATGTACTTGCTGCGGCAAAGCTAGGGAAACGACGGAGCACGTTCAATTAGAATGTGAAGATATCTGCACACTCGTCGATTTAGGTACCTCGCGCCTCCTTGAAGCCTTTTTGTTCATCGAGAGCAGGGGAAAGTGAACATGTCCGCAATAGGAATGGAATGGTGGCCAATGGAAGATTCGTGGAAGAAAAGTAAGGGAATGGCAAACAACGGAGGCCTAAAAAACGAAGTTCATATAGGGGTTCAGAAAGTTTAGTAAGGGGAATTTATCAATGGTTTTTTTTTCATTTTTCTTTCATTTAAAAAAGATAGGACATTAGGCAATATAGTAACAACAGCTTGGTGCAGCCATCAGAAGACTGATCTGCGCGTCCTGAAGGAATGCGAAACTACTCGTCCAGCGAGATCTTTCGATAACGTACGCCTTACGGAAGCGCTTAGATTCAATGTGAATAGAAGCATCAGCCGATCAGCAGTCGAGATAAGCAAGGGGCAATCGGAATATTGGTAGGAAAAAAAGTTTGCAGAACACCTAAGCTTCGCCTTTAAGAGTGAAACGTGATAGCATTCAAAGAACTCTGACTGCGTCTCACGCTTCCAGGCAACTGCAGCTTACGTAACAGTAATGCTTACCCGGAAACGCTGGTGGCGAACGCTATGCACGAAGGCGAGCTTTCTGGTTGAAACGCCGCCCCTTGACTGGGCCGCGATTGCGGTGGAGGCGAGCATCATCTGGAGCTATTGCAAGGAACCGAGCGTTTATCGCCTTTGAAATGTACGAAAGCGGTTAGTGTTTTGACTTTCTGCGTAACAGAATTATGTCATCTCATATCTTCAATTTACAATCCGACGCTATCATGTCTCTAGGTTGTGTGTAAGTTGTACTTTACGATTTTTCTGACATACTTTACCTTGCGAAATTCAATTACATCGGTATCTTCCTTGCAATACATGGAGGGCCTGCGTGGTTAGGAGCGCGCTGTTCGAAATGATTTTTGCCGGAACGACAGTCGACGCTGGACGCCGATGCCGTATTTTCGGGGACACGGGGCCTTTAACGCTATCGCGTTGAAAAGCAGGGCAGAGATTGATAGGACCGGATCCGTTACAAGCATAGATAGCGGTACAAGGTAGGTATAGACGATTTAAGGAAGTGAAAAAAAAAGATTAAGGAGATGTCTACAAAAGCCTTAGAATGAAACACATGTATAGCGCACGTGATTAATTCGAAAACTCTGAGTGATCATTTGCCACCGCCCCGTTTCAGAGGGGACACCAACAAATCATTATCATCGTCACATTCTAGCACACGGAGCTCCATGTATGCCCGTCAGGAGAGTTTGGCGATTGTTTCATCTTGCCGTGCTCTCGGCGCCGGGAAGCACCGCCCACTTTTCGTGACGCATGCCCCCTAACCACGGCGGCCGCCAAACTTGGCGGCGTCACATTTGCGCCACCTCTAAGCAACGCTGTTTAATGTTTTCCGTATATAGCGCCCCTTTTTTTTAGGTTCTGCATTGCCACCATCCAGACTGTGCCAGCCGCCTCCCGCATTGCTCGCACGTGAGTTAATGCGCGCCGTTGTACGCGGTGAAAGCGCAGTACGCTTTATATTGCGTCACGGGCTACTATTGCGCGTCACAAACTTGCCCCGGCAAATTCAGTGGGCTCACGCTCACTCGTGAATGTTTTCTTCGGGTCAATACATGCATACTCGCATCCGCTTATACACACCATCACACTCTCGCGCAGGCTTCCTGAATGAGTAAAATTAGCGCACTCTTGAATTCTGCCCACCGATGCACGCGGCACAAGCGCGCACATGCACACACACGGCGGACGTGTTTTGCAAACATTCACTAACACATGTGCGCACTCAACACATACATATATATACTATCATTCGTCACGCTATCTTCCCCATACTATCATACTATCACCCCGGGTTCCGTGCGCGCGACGGAAGACTGCGCGTTTCCTCGCCGCTTTCCTCCCCGCTTTCCTCCCTTGAGCGCAGAGGATTGAGCCGCGACGGTCAGCTCACCCTCGCAAGCTTTCACTCGTACATACAACATGCGGCGCGCGGTAACGCTGTTATCGCCCTTGCACTTCATACGGAACATGACGGCGACGGCCAGTGCGCATATAATTGGAGTGCGCATATAATTGGAGTGCGCATATAACTGGAGTGCGCATATAATTGCTATCGCAATGGTATGGCTCTGACAAGACAGAAGATTACCACACAGGTGCACACACCGAGCACTCTAGATGTGCATGTATTTCTTAATTTATGTTGTATGGTTGTTGCTGTACCTGTCGGAAAGTGTATTATTCGTACTTAAACGTAACGGAGCCACACTAAATGGTAAGACGAATTAATTTCCCCTGCAGCTCAATTTTTGTGCTTGTTTAGTTGCCACCGCCGTTCATAAATGGCGTGGGCAAATGTGCATAACGTGACTAAAATATCTACTAGAGAGACACATGATGCCAGGTGTCTGGCATGCGCAGCCATTATGCATGGCTGCTCGGGCCACGTGTACATATCGGGCCCATTCTCCCTCACACTTCGAGGAAGTTCGAGGGCTCTCGTATTACCGCCTTGGAAGCTGGCTTCCTCGAGCGTAACTCGTAGTAGAGCAACAACTGTTGCTCATCCTCTAATAGTTGCCATTTTGTGGTTTACAGAACAAAGCACGAAAAAAATAATTGTTTATAATATCAGCATGTTATGCAACAAACGTCATCTAGAGTTCTCGACACTCATCCGGGGCACTGTCGGAGTTAATTTGTGGATTGGATAAAACGTAATGCAAATGATCCACTGTTAATCACATACAATTGAGTACTGCTCTAGCGAAACTTTCGCGCTTAGCATGCAACTTACTTGAACCATACATAAAAATAGAAAATAATCTGCGGCGATGATGCTTGAGTGCTTATAGCTTGCCGCGCCAGCGCACCAAGTTGCAGGTTCGATACCCGGCAACGGCGACTACATATTGTTGGAGGCGAAATGTAGAAACGTTCATATAGAGTGATCCATATTTTGAGCGCAAAATTCAGGAACGCTGGTCACCAACTCATCCCGTCTACTTTGTTTCCTTTTGTGAGTGCCTTCTTCTATTTCGCGCTGCAAATAACAGCGAGAGCTCAAGCAACCAACTAGCACGCCTTACCAGCCTTTACAGCTATGCTTTCGCGTACTTGGACTTCAGTGCATTGCCAGTAACCACAGTTGGCCAAAACTAATCCGAAGCCATCCACTACGCAATCTCTATAGCCGCAGTTTTGATTACGGACGCTAACGACAAAAATACGCTGAGCTGTTAATCACGCTTCCACAATACCACATAAGCCACGTACTACTCTTAACACGGGCCAAGTCTCGGTAAGCCAGAAAAAACAAAAGACACGTATTGCGGATCTCTTTCGGCTGCATTTTTTAGTGACCTGTGGCACGTGGTCATAATCGTCGAAGACCTGCCGTAACCTGAGCAAGGGGAAGCGGACCAATGGAAAGTGGGTCACGTTCCCCCGGTGACCCACTTTCGCTCAGCTGGCTTCTCCACTGTACTTCTGCATTAAGCGCGACGTGTGCTCCTGTACTCTACCCCAGCTCTACCGATGCCAGCGTCCGGATGATCGTTCTGATGGCCTGCTAGGGCTGCGTTGCTGCCGGCAGCAACACGATTACGCCACCGCTGAGAATTTACGCCAGCAACAAAGTTGAATGCCCTTGGTTACTGCAACATTAGCTCTATGTTGTGGCGCAGAGCTCTGGTTGGGCTCTGCGCTACCAGATGGCTGCACCGTGCGGGCCACTCCCGTTCGCGCCTCAGCCCATCCGGTAGAAAGCACACGCCGCTTGCGCTTACCGGAATAGCGGACGCGCTAAGAGCTCTTTACTATTACGACGTAGCCTCTAAATTTTGGCGGCTCGTACGAGCGTTATTTTCGAACCTCTATGAAAAGGAGGCTCTCCAGCCATTTATACAGTGCTTTCTACTCAGGATGGTGCATGCACCCAGCCCCTACTGCGAAGAGAATGAGCGAACAAAAAAACTGCTCCTCGCTCACTGCTGGAGCAATGACGGCTGCGCCCGCTTCAGAGAGTGGCACTACCCCAAGCGGAGGCGCGTGCATCTAGGCACCCCATTCGAGAAGAAGGACACGAGGGCTTTTGTATACATCTTCAGCTTCTTTAGCAGCATACGTAAATGTAGCACTGTGCGGGCATGATCGTGACCGCTTTACGAGACACCCTACAGTATGGCTTTATTGGCAAGTGGTATGCACTAAAAAGCTCTGCTAATCCGATTCTACGCTGATTCTCAGTAGAATGCATAAGCCGTCATACTAGCCAGTTTACAATCGGCTCATGGGCGCGACCGTATTTGCGTGACACGGACACGTTGACGCGCCCGTGTCAGAGTAAACGCCTCTGGACGACCGTTGGGATTTGACACCGCTTGTAGTTTCGCTGTAAAATGTATTCAGATCTGTACCAGCAAGTGCTAATACTGATTCAGCAAGTAATGCATGAATGAATGAATGAATGAATGAATGAATGAATGAATGAATGAATGAATGAATGAATGAATGAATGAATGCTTTATTTAGACAATACATTGTCTGGGATGTAGGGGCTAAAGGCAGATGCAGATGCCTACCCGTACATTGATCAGGGGGTGGAACATCATGAAAATACAGTGGAACAATGTAGAAACAAGCAAAAGAAGAAAATGTATGCGGCAAGCAATCAAGTATACAAAGAAGTAAGATTGTTACATTTTATACATAATATATCATCAGTAATGCGCGAGAAACTGGAAATATTTAAACAAGCAAATAATACGTATGTGTGTTACAAAGCATTATATAGCAAATAGGAGAAAAAATGTAAGAGAAGAAGCGACTAAAATAAAAAGAAATGTTATCGGGACTGCAAGGACAGTTAAGTATCATTAAGAACTTAGCATAAGATAATTCCTAATCTTTTTCTTTAGACTGTAAGCAGATCTGCATTCCTTAACCATAGTAGCGATTTCTGGATTGTTATTTAGGAAATGAGGTACTAGGTAGGCGAGTGTCTGAGTACCATATTTGGTTCTAAACATGGGTGTACTAAGTCTGTTATTCCTAAGGTGATATTGCGAGTTGTCGGATGACAAAAATGTGGACAGGGCATTTGGGTCATGCAGAATTTCCCTATGTGCATACATAGCAAGCCTTAGTTGGAATAGATCATCTATTGTAAGTACGTTTAGCTTGGAAAAGTATGGTGCAGTGTGGTCACTACGTTGAAGGTTTTCTATGCAACGCACAGCTCTTTTCTGTGGGATTATTACCCTATCTAAATTTGTCTTAGTAGTTGTACCCCAGATTAGTAGACAATAGTGTACATGTGAATGAACAAGGGCATAGTAGAGCTCTAGCTTTAATCGTTTTGGCACCAAGGTTCTGGCATTATGCAATATAGAAGTTGACCTGCACATATTTGCATGTATCTTGTTTACATGTGGTGTCCAGCTCAACTTTTCTTCAAAGACGGCACATAGAAACTTATAAGTAGAAACCCGTTCGATAGCACAATTCTTAAATCTATATATAATACAGGTACTATAGTCAATGTGCGCGTTTTCAAATATTTAAGATAAAGAAATAGGATTGTGCAATCAGCCACAGTTTTTTTTTTCAGTCTTCGAGAAGGCATCCGGTATTGATGAGCCCGCGAGTATTTCTTACTTAAACAAAAAACGAATTGAATTCTCTAATCAAAAGAAAGAGATCGAAAAACCCCACTTAGCCGAATGTCGGGCGCTGTAGGCAGTAGTCTGCGTGCTACCTCATGCTGCAGTAACCAGCATGCGCGGGTGCCCTGTCTTCTGTAAGCTACACATAAAACGTACAGCCTAATACAAGGTCGCGGGGACCACCCTTCTTGTGCCATTCGTTCACGAGCTCCATAGTTGACTGTGCACTAGTCCATCTTCAGTTCCAAACCTAATTACTTGCTCTGATAAACAGGTATCTCAGCTCGCCTTGCTACGCTTCGAGTGGCACAGTTCTGCAATAAAATCATTACATTATGCCGGCCTAAATATCAATCCGCGCAGCAGTCAAAACATTGGCAGTGTCCCGCCATCTGACGACAGCCACTGCAAGCCGTTATGCACGTGAGACATCGGCCGCTGAGACCACCATCGTCATCGTACTTGTTCAGTGCGTCGGTGATGCAGCGCATAAATCTTATCGAACTGGTAAACTACACAAGAATCGAGCCACAATGGCGTATATGCTGCCTTACTTATATGCTGCCTGGCCAACGAATTATTTGGGTGGGTCACAAATACGATAACTTATTTTTGGGTAGAGAAATGGCCACTGTCCTGCCACCGCTATCTGCACTGTGTCTCTAAAGGTGAGCTGAGTCGGGACGATGTCATGTCTGCGGAGCAACCATGGTTCTTGGCTGTTCTTTTCTTTTTTTACTCCGTACATGTTGTGCCACATGGTCGCAAGAAGAGGAGACACTTGGCCGTGACCATTGTCTATCTTTGGGAGCCTCTTCTCTGGGGCATTATCATAGGGATGTTGTGCAGCTGTTTTGGGGTATATAATTGAATCTGGACGATTTCCTTGCTGAGTTCATACATTTTTGTCTCGCTTCATTCATCTTAGCTATTCGAAATTTCTGAATAGTGTTTCTTTTTAAGACTCGTATAAGTGTTTTTCGTAAATCACCCGATACTTCGGCAATCTCCCGTAAGGTGTGTGAGCCACTCTCGGAGGCAAACAAACAACCAAACTAACATAGTTGTCGAGGCTGGCCCGTCGTCTCCTGCATGGCGAATTGGCAACGTCTAACGGCTGCTGCGACCCAAACATAGCTTCGTATTAATACTGAGCGCCGTTCTTCATCAGACAGGCAGAAACCATACGGTGAAGACAATTTACCGATCAAGGCATGAAACGTCCCATTTCTCCAACATATTATTTTAGCAGGCGTAGTCGCAATGTTTTCTCCCTTACCGTTCATCGCCCACCTTGCTTCGAATGAAGGGCATAGCCACGGCGCACGTAAGCTTGTTTTCTGAATTGCATTCGGAAACCGTTCTAACACCCCACCACAGTTCCAGTGAAGCGAACAAGCTCGACAGACGTGTCACTGTGCGCGTAAACTTTATTTATTTAGTAAAAGTTTATTAAGACGGGGAGCAGGGGGAACGGGGTCAAAGAGCGATGGGTGGCTCCCTTACTCCAAGGCTCCAGTGGCCTTGGCCGCCCGCAGGACTTGCTGGAAGCCTCTGCAAACCCAGGTCCAAGCTGGTGAGCTGTACCTCCCGCTGCTCCGCTAATGATTGCTAATTGTTGGTTTGTGTTAGGCTCAATATTTCTCTGACATTGTTTCTTCGCCGAGAGCTTCCAAACGCTGCACTATAGGCGACGTTGAAGAGGCAGAATGCGATCAGCATTGCGATGACAAGCGCCACTTCGCGCTATAGTATCAAGGCTATAGTGTTGAGCAGTGAAGTCATATGCGCGCGGCAGAGGAATTATAGCCTGGCGTTGCAGGCACTGGAGCGGTACCAACGCGCGATCACTTTGTTGGGATGTGATTAGTTTAGCGAGATTTCGTGCGGTTACGCTCCAGATGGGTCACAGCGTGCTTGGCATTGTCCAAGAGAGAGTGAGAGAGAGAAAACTTTTATTGTGAAGTTTGAGTGGAGTTTTCTTTCCCAGTGGTGTGGGCTAGTGTGGCCAAGGAAGGCTCCCGCCCGCGTGCGCCCAGTGAAGAGAAAATGGTTGCATCCCCCAAGGTGGTCTACCGGAGTTACTGCTCGGGCTTCGTTTTTTAACGCGCGACTGCGTTAAGGGCCCCGTGTCGCAGAAAGTCCGGTGTCGGCGGAGTTGCCCGTGAGTGAAAATTGCCCTATATAACTAGGTACGTACGCATATGCCACGCCTTGCTATATGAAATGCGGTATATGCGGATTATATTGCCACACCATGCTATCACTTAAGTTGCTCGTACCTTTTCTTTCATTCGTGACAGTTATTCCTCAGAATTTTGAGAAGGAAAGCCCCACAAACAAATGACATGGCCCAAAACACCCACAGCGCACGCCTTTTACGTTAAATCTTCTTATAAGCCTAAAATTAAAAGTGCGAAGCAATAACAGAAACCTCAAAATGATGCAATTTATTCGGCGTGGCTGTGCGCAGCCTCCGGGATAGGCCCACGCAAGTGGCCGCGTTGCTAAAAGAAAGCTCACAGTACGGTTACATAGTGAGAAGCAGTCAGGTATCTCTGCACGCTATCGCGTTCCTCTCTTTCAGGCGAAGTTCAAGCGTCCTTCACGTTCTTTTTTCTTTGCTCGTGTTAGAAAATGACAAGCCTGAAACATACGTACGATGAAATAAATGTAAATGAATGACCACTTGTAATAGATTGTCGCCTCATTGTGAAAGACAAACGTGTTGCGTAGAGCTCGTGTAAACGTATTCATCCTAGAAAATTTGGGTTCCTCCTTAGATTTCGCCCGTCAGATCTATTGCTGTTTCCTAAAAGCGAAGACTCATGGAAGTCTGATATCTTTCAATGGCGTAAATACGCCCGTGACGGCTGTGCCTTTGTACATATTTTCGGTAGCACTTCCTCGACAGCTCTTTTCATATCGCTCTTTCTTTTACTTCTTTTATTCACGCGCCATTCTTTCAAGCTGAAGGATCTCTTGGCCATGCTGCTCCATTCGTTACGGTTACTTTCTTTTTCTCTAAGCGCTGCGATCGTGAACAGCTGTTACTCAGCAGCTGCACGTATTCCGCATTGAATGTGTAGATGTTCTTTAGCGGAGTTTGAGAAGGAACTATGAATAGCCGCCATTCTAAACAGCGACAGCTGCTACGTTATTGTGAAAGCGAGTATCTTTTTGGACGGCATTGCAACATCGGGCCACCCGACCAAGCAGAGAGCGATTGTTTTCCTTTACTACCTATATCAGTGCGAGCTTCGTGAGATACAATTTTCGAATTTCGTAATTTTTGCCCGTCCCGTGTTCATCGCGCAGCCATAGAGGTGTGATATATGCTAGAACAGTTTGGACGGGGAAAAAAAGGGACGCAATAGACGCGGTTCCTAACGGCTCGCGTGGACCTTCACACGTCGCCGATGGCACCAGAGTCGTTCGTTACAAACAAATGAAACCGACAGGGACGTCAGTGGACGAGTGGCACGCTTTGAGCAACCGTTCAGGCACACTCGGTCAGCACAAGCCGTTCTTGCACCGCACGAATTCGAGCGCCGTCTCGTGCCACCAGTAGGTCATCAGGAGGACGAGCAGGTGCCAGATCTGGTGGCTGGCTCCCACGTAGTCGCAGCGGCCGGGCCACATTCGCTCGGGAAAGCGGCCCTCGAGCACCACGTACGAAATGGCCGCGTACACAAAGATGAGCGCGACGCGGGGCAGAATCAGCGGCATGTAAGGCGGCGCCAGGTACAGCCAGTGGAAGGTGGGCACCAGCCCGAACACGACCAGACTGCAGAGGGCCTTGCCGTTGTCGTAGTCCTGCGTGGCGACGGCGAACACCAGCAGGAGCGTCTCGAGCGACACGTACAGGTACGTGAAGAACGCGTGCTCCTGGAACGCCAGGATGACGCCGGACGAAAAGGTGGAGCCGAGGCTGAGACCGACGCCGGCCACGTCGTAGCGCAGCAGCTTGCAGTAGGCCTCCTTCGACTGGCAGTTGAACGTGTGGTACAGCACGGAGAGCGACAGCGTCGTGATGTAGGCGCACACGACGGCCACCACGACGGCGGAGTCGACGAGGTTCGCCCCGACCGCGGGAAGCCGGTACCGCACGTCTCGGACGAGCACGGCGCCGAACAGCAAGATTCCGCCGAGGTGCGTCCAGATGTTGAGCGTCTCGTTGCTCCACTGGAAGACGCTCCGCAGGCACTGCCGAGGGGTGTAGAGCACGCGGTAGCCCCTGCGAATGAACGGGTTCGGGCGCAGGAACGCCGGCACCTCTTCGAATCGCCGCAGCTTGACGTGGTGGTCCTGCCGCTTGCCGGGGCGATCACGCGGCCTGTGGTCGGCCGGCAGTGGCTGCTGCGGCGGCCCGTAGTCGACGGCAGCGTCCATCGTGCGAGCCCGGCCCGGCGCCCCAACGGAGGAGGAGGAGAGAAGAAAGGAGGGGAGGTGCAGCTGTTGGCGATGGTGATGGCGCTGGCGAAAAAGAAATAAGCATGCCGAGAACAATACTTAACCGGTAAAGAAAAATGAAATGGTGAACGATGCAAATAGATTGTCAGCAGTGGGGCATCAATGGTGCATCTCTAAAGAAACGAGGAAGGGTAAAATGAGAAAAAAAATATATGTGAAAAAAACTCGCCGGCGTGAAGAACACGGCGATCGTAATGGTGGTGATTGTGTGCCCGTAAGCTCGTGATAGAGCTTACCGCTCTAGCAGATCAAGCAGTTCATAACCAGTTCTGATCGGTCGCAGCTGGGCATCAAAAAGAAAAGAAAGCTGCAGAAACTATTTATTCCCGTACGTGGATTTAGTACGCTTATATTCGGGTTTGAAGTTTGGCGCGAAATCACAGACAGGCGTCACTGAGACGGTGATCTAGGGCCGCCTGGTGGAGAAAGCTATAAGCAGGAGGTTGAATTGATTATAGCCTCCAAGATCTGGCAGCACACGCACACACCGTACGCCGTTAAATCCTGAAGGCTAAAAAAGCATTGCTCATGCTTGTCACTTGTGTTCGCTAGGTGGCGAGAATAGTTCCATTGGCGCTCAGCAGCGCTCAGGTTAGAGCCCTTGTCGATATCACTTTGACAAAGGGGCGTTTCGGGAAACGTTATGTTAAGAGGTAATGTTGACGACCGCAAAGAGAGTAAGAGACGATGGGAAGATTGGTGGAAGAAAAGTAGGGAAACGACAGAAAACGGAGACGTACGCAAGCAAAGTTCGCAATAGGCGGTCAGAAAATTTGGTTGTGACAGTTCATATTGTTTTTGTTTTCTTTATCTCTTTTTTAACCTGGGTAGGCCATTAAGCAGTATAATAGCATGAGCTTGGTGGCGCAACCCACCGCCTCATTCCAAAGGGGACGCTCATAACAATCATCCATCCATCCATCCGTGTTTGTGACGATGACACCTAACTCGCTTAAACTGTGTCGGCGCTGTTCACTAAGCTCAAGGCACTTGGCGCGCTTACTGTAGTAATAATTTGTTTTAAATTTTACTTTGGTCTGCGTAGTGCCCGGATTTTGTCTACCTTCTCACCATGTTTCATCCCGACCAGACGGGCTTCCGCGAAACACTGAACTTCAGTAATATTAAATAATTACAGACAGGACATTTTCGATGCTGAAATTTCTTCCTTTAATTGAAGGTCCAAAGCTTGGGGCGCCCTAAATATATTGCTAGAATACTTAGTTCCACGAACGAACAAGTATCTGTTTCCGTTAGCATGCAATTGGATTCGTCATGGCGTCCTTGCGCATCGGCTAACTCCGTTCTTAAAATTCTTGCGCTAAAGCGGAAAAGGCCAAGCTCGACGCCCTAATCAGAACCGGCCTCAAGCGCGTGCTCGGCCTTCCACAGTCCACAAGCACTGAGAAGCTGCTGGAGCTAGGACTCTATAACACCATCGATGAGCTAAAAGAAGCTCACACAGCGGGTCAAATAATGAGACTTTCACCCACTAAGCCGGGGATCAAGATATTAGAAGAAGCGGGAATCCAACCCAGACATGAACCGGCGACCGAAGTTAGCTTGACCCGGGAAACCAGAACTCGCATCATGGTTGACCCTGTTCCGCGAAATATCCACCCAGTGCATAACTAGGGTAGGAGATTCGCGAGAGCCAAGTCAATCCTTAAACTGATGAATCAGCAAAAACTAGATGCCCTCTTTGTCGATGCTGCCGGATATGACAGTGGGGATAAGTTCGCTGTCTCGGTGGTAGACGCGGCAGGCAACCTGGTCAATGCAGCCTCTACTTATACGAACTTTGTCCATGTGGCGGAGGAAGAGGCAATCGCTCTGGCTTTTCACAGCTCAAAGTTCCCGCTATCGTCTTTTCGGACTCGCGCACGGTGGTTAGATCCTTCTCGTCCGCTCTCGTATCTGAACAGGCGAACAGTATTTTCATTAAAGCACTTCAAAGGACTAGGGAGAGCAGCGAAAGAGGATACCACATCTCCTGGTTCCCAGCCCATCTAGATAGCTCAATTAGCCCACTTGGATAAAATCCAAGCAGACCCATCGGAGAGCGCGCGATTTCACGTCCCACGCTGTCGCGGGTAGCCAGGCTTGCAACGAGGTCAACATCCACAAATTTCCATTATGTACTTTTCACAAAATTGTTTCCCATTATCGACTGGGCAGGACGACATTTCCACCCCCTCACCCTAAACTGAACAAACCTCAGGCCAGCACACTCAGACTTCTGCAACCCCGTTCGTATCCCACTGATCAGTCTCTTAACAGGATAGATCCTGCCCACTCACAATCGTGCCCCGAATGTGGTCATGACTCATGCTCTTTTGAACACATGCTCTGGCTGTGCCCAGCCCTTAACGCCTCTCCACCCATCACGAAAGAACAATGGCAGGAATCTCTCAAAAGCACCAATCTCCACATTCAACTCCAGGCTTAATTCCAGGCTTAACATTCAACTCCAGATTAATTTAGATCACCTGGGTATACTTCACGTGCGCCTAAATCTAGGTACACAAGTGTTTTTCTTTTCGTTCTTTCGTTCTTCTTTTTTTCTGGTTTGTTTTCTTTCTTGCGATTGAACCCGCTAGCTCGAGGTCAGAAGCACAACGCAACAGCTACTGGGGTATACCATGGCATTTCTCATGAAAAATGAACTTCCTTTTGGGGCACACATGGTTCAACATACGCTTAATTTTGTTGTTCCCTTGGTGCATCGGCAACGTTTAGCTGCGCACAAAAAAGAAAAACTCCACGTGTAGAACTCGCACCTTTCCGTCCCCTTACCTCCTCCACCGCATTCATCCCGCCATTTACCTTTCTCCCTCTTGTAAATTCTGTGCCTCTCCCAAACCAGACTTAAACCACATCATGTGCACCCCCTTCCCCCGTTCCTCAAGCAATCGATATCTAGTGAGGAGCAGTGGGAGGCTGCCTTGCGCAGCTCCAGGCCCGATCTTCAGGAGGCCATCCTGGAGTGGGCTGAGAGGATAAAGCAGGCCTGCTTCAAGTAGTTCCTCCCCCACCCTCTATTCCATTGCCCCCTTCCCTTTAAAGAGGGATAAATAAAGGTTTTCATCATCATTATCATCATCATCATCATCCACGTGTCTGCAGCTGTTCGCCAGTGTTGCGCATATTTGACGGTGGCGTTTAGCCCCTGCGGTGGTGGTTGGCAATCCGCGGTGGTGGTTGGCAATCCGCGGTGGAGGAAAGAGATCCGGAGCTCAAACGCCGGCATTTTCTTTGAAGCTTGGGATCTTGGTTGAGCGGATCATGTGGCTTTCCAGGACCAACCCAAGCGCCAAACGGCATGGAATAACCAAGCAGGCAAAGATGCATGGTCATTTCGGAGTGATGCCGGACGAAATGTTGCGAAACTTGAAATGATGTCGCGAAACATGAACGAAAAACGTACAGCCAATAGGCGTGCAATATTCTTTCAAAGTTTTGAAAACAGAAAGCTTCCATCTTACTAAATTCATCCTAGCAATATGTTGCGAGCAAGGGGGAATACTCGCGGTATGTGGCTCTCCGTTACTGTGAAAACACGGGGAAGGCCGGAGGTGGAAATTAAAGGCGATGAACAAAACGAGAACAGGGTAAAAGCGGGAACCAACGTTTCCACAAGTGGACTTGTCGAACCGTCGCCTTGAAGAAAGACAAATCCACTTGTCGAAACGTTGGTTCCCACTTTTACCCTGATCTCGTTTTGTTCATCGCATTCGTTACAATGTGATCGTGCGTTTTCGAGTTCTACAGGAAGTGCGAGTCGCAGGCATTGTAAGGGAGAAAACAGTTATACAAGCATATAGTAAACGGTGAATATTTGGTCAGCGAATAGTTGAACTGTAAATTGAAATATGAGCAAATATTTTATCACCAACCAGCCCATACAAGCTGAATGCCCGCTCAAGACAAGAAAAAGGCAGGAAAGAGGCGTGAACAGCAAGACATGAAAAGCATGTAATTGCATAAAAGTTTACGCTGGGCTTCCAGAAAAAAAAATAACGTAGATCTGATTTAAGCTCTGTCCTTTCATTGGCCGTTGTAGCCGACCGAAAACTAACTTCTATGGCACAATTCATTCGAAGCGTGTTTATTTTGACGCTATTCACAGCGCGCGAGCAGGAATATACGCACACACGAGAGTCGGATGCAGCGCAAATTGGATTGCGACAGCACGAATGGAAACGTCAGTGGCACTCTGTCTCGGCGTCGTCCACCAAAACGCACCCGGTGCATTTTCCCCTGTACATGGTTATCATGCAGTGCTCGGGACAGCTGTGGCAGGGACTGTGGTCGGTGCTAGCTGCGGCACCTGCGCCTTCGCTGTTCCGAGCAGCCCCGTCTGGTTTGGACCGAGACTTTCCATCCGTTTTGGAAGCTGCCTCCGGCTTGTTCTCACTCTTGTTCTCGGCGACTGCAGCCGCGGTGCTGGAGTTCCCGGTGTCCTCGCCGGAGGGCTTACTCCCCGACTCTCGCTCGGGCTTCGAATCTGAACTGTTGCTTTCCTTGCCTTTGCAGGAGCATCGCCCGCACTTGCTGCCGTCGTCTTGGACCACGGTGCAGTTGGAGCCTTCTTTCTTGCAGTCAAGTTTGGGACAGTCCTTGTCGTCGGCTTTGAAAGAGAGAAAGAGAGAAGAACAAACAAAAATTTAAAGAAAGACGTTCATTCAGTCTGACCCTTGCATCGCACCGTGTTTATAAATACAGCCAGTTTTCAATGAAAACGCCTGTAGGGAGGTGGGCGTGGTCGACGTCGCCCCTCGAAAAACGCACCCGCATTTCGCTCAGTGTTTGTCGCACCAAACCACCGACTGCGCTTGCCCGCCGGCTTTGAGAGACAAACAGTCAATGAAATGTGTTAGCGATGCCGAATATCTGCTGCACCGAATCTTTTGCAAACGAGTTTTGTCGGGGATGCTTAACGCGCAACGAAGGCCTTCTCCATGGACATCGTAATAGAGCGAAGAGACCGTTCTATTCAATGGAAGGAAATATCTTTTTCTAATACTGGAAAGTTTGTCCTGCGGCGTAAAACAAGTGAGCAATCTTATATATAAGATTCCATTACACAGTAAACTATCAGTTGTACGAACGTCGGTTTGTCGAATATTTCAGAATAACTAACTTTTTAAAAATCCCCGGCAGTTTTCTTATAGATTCTGTGCAAAAATGTTTCAGTTCAACGAATTTCGTAACAGTCGGTATTTCAGTTTAACGAACTCGTTCAGAGGACCAAGGCTTATTTTTACGATCAGAACCGATGCCCGCCCTCATCAAACCGCCGCTCCAGCGGCAATGTAACGTCGCTGGTGCTACAGCGCCCCTGGGGCAAAGTGGCGGCGCGGAAAACAAACGGCAACGAGGCATGACCTCCGAGATTTCCCGCACAAAACGAGCAAGCATGTAATCTCAGGGGCCATGGACAAAGTAACATCGCTGGCGCTTACAACGCCGCCAGAGCAACGCGGCGATCTGTCACACCACAAACCACGTGGTGTGTGCTTTTTTTTTCTCGACCGGCTAGTCGTGGCGTGGTCGTCGTCTTTTTCGAAGAAGAGGCGAAGCAGACGAAGAGGCAACTGCCGAGCCAGTTTCAAGCCCTATAACTCTAGCTGAGGTTGTAGGGTACATTGGAAAGTTGAGAGACTTTGTGTCTCAACAGCAAGCTGTGCCAGAAGAAGTGTACACAAACATTGACTCTTTGGACAGTTTTGTTAATTCCAGTGCTTTAAAAGTAAAAGTGCAGAAGAAGATTACAGATTTTTTTTCTAAGTGAGAGAGGCAGCATTATAACATTTGTGAACCTTGTACTTGTCGATATGTACAAATTCCATTTCACACATTTTTAACACTATGGATGCCATCTCTTTTGCTCCATGAATTGCACTTCAAACTTTTGACTCTGTATGCCATGTCTTATGTTGGTCTAGTGAATATTCAGTTTAGTGAACTTTCAGTTAAGTGAACTATTTCCTTTGGTCCCTTGAAGTTCACTCAAGTGGGAGTTCACTGTATATAAGATTGATTTTTTTTTTTACATTAAGCTCGAGCGTCGACCGCAAGGGGTCTCAGCGGCTCCGTTGTAGCCGCAAGGTGCGGCAGCGTCGACGACATTGTGCGCTGGCCCGCAAGGCGATTTCCAGTTCGAATGTTTCCTGCTGCAGCGTTCGCTTAAGCGGTGTCCGTCGCCGCTACAGGGATACAGCGTCGACACGCCGAGCTGTCGACGCTCGCTCGATGTAATTAAAGAATTTCAAGGGCGTATACATTAGGTGCGTGCGAATAGATAAAAAAAAATTAGAAAGTCGAATCGAATAGCTTACGCGCTATTTAATTGGTATTCGATTCGAGAATTTACTATCTCTTACAATCGGATTTCATTATTTCGAATGTTGCAACCGTGAGGGAGGGAGAACCACAGAAGCGAGAATGGTTCGAAATGACTGAATTTAGGAGAGATGCGGCTGCTGCGCAGAGACACGGCTACTGAGTAATAACGCAACGCATAATACCCTTCAGTAATCTCCCGTCAGTCAGAATACGAATGCCTCGATTTCACGCAGCCTATATGCGAACTTCTGTCTTCAATTTATGCTTCGGCCAGTCTCGCTACGTTTGCATCTTTTTAAAACAATGTGTGAAGCTGTATTGCACCGCACATCCCCGCGCGTTGTTTTAAAATGATGCAAACTTTGCGAGACTGGCCGTAGCATAAATTGGAGCAACAAGTTCGCATTTAGGCTACCTAAAATCGAGGCTTTTGTATACTGAATAGCCGCCGTGGTTGCTTAGGGGCTGTGGTGTTGGGCTGCTAAGCACGAGGTCGCGGGATCGAGTCCCGGCCACGGCGGCCACATTTTGATGGGGGCGAACTGCGAAAACACCCGTGTACTTAGATTTAGGTGCATTTCAAGGAATCCCAGGAGATGCCAATTTCCGGAGTCCCCCACTATGGCGGGCCTCATAATCATATCGTGGTTTTGGCACGTACAACCCCATAATTTTTTTTTCGTATAGTGACTGACATGAAATTATTGAAAGGAATCATGCGTTCCGCTTTTAGTCAGTGCTATCATAACCCTACTCTCAATCAAGGAAACACAACGCTGCATGTGCGTCTGGTGATGTGATCCGTTGTCTCGTTACTGCCAGTCTTGTGGCGACCGCGAAACGTGAAAGCAGTTGTTGCTAATTTGCGAGCTTGTCAGTTCTGGACGTATGTAGCGAAATGTATAACAAACACGTAAAATAAATGCGCAAGATGCTAGCTTTTCACCAAACCGGTTACACGCAAACTTCATATTTCACTTTTTTTTGCAATAAGGAGTATATATGATATTTGGGGGTCGTGCTTGCTCTAGAATATCCGTTTTTAATTTGATTCGGAAATTTCGTGATTGAAACACCCATAATGCTTGGAGATACTTGGAGATAGTTTCACACGTTCTATTAAGTCCAACAGCGTCCTCTAATGTGTGCTGTAGATCCACGCATGGGGTCACGTGTGTGGCTGGGGCGGTTGTCCCGCAGACAGCAGCGCCTCGGTGAGAGCGCAGTCGGCAACAGCTCCACAAGAGGCGCGGCATACACCTGCAAGAGCAGCTAGGCACGCCCGGCCAGAAATGACAGGTCGCGCCGAAGTCTGTCCTACGGTCCGGGGAGCGCGCAAACTGGCGGCAATGCAATGCCACCACGGATCTGACTCTTACAGGAACCTTCCTTGCGGCCGGAGACACACCTGGCGGGAGATCTCATCATCACGGAGTCCCACAACGAGCGTGTGGGTTCCCCCGAATGAGAGCTGTGCAAAGACACGAAGCTGTTGCCCTGCCTGAACTAGGAAATTCGTGACGGGCAGTCGCGGTGACTTGGCGAATGTGGCGTTGCTCTGCTAAGCATGAGGTGAACTTCGTGATGAGTGCTTCAGCACACTGAACCTACTTAAGGATACAATACCTCGGGAACAAAGTATAAACGTATCTTCCCCTGAAACTAACCCTGACGTTGCAGCACTGCTTCTATTAGAAAGAGGACATACAGTGTGCTCAACGCTGGAAGCATTTGAGCTTGATTCCCACGACAATCGCATTTCGACGGGGGCGAAAGGCAAAAATAAAAAATAAAAAATACGCCGTGTGCTTAAATTTAGGTGCACGTTAAAGAACCCCAGTGGTCAAAATTATTTCGGAGTCCGTCACTACGGCTGCCTCGTGATCACATCACGAATTTCGCACGTGAATCCAAATAATTTTTCTTAAAACTTACTGATGAATGCTTCATGCAGTACACCGAACCTACGCAAAGATACCATACCTTCAACAAAGTATAAGCGTACATTCCCATGGAACTAACTCTAACGTTGCAGCAATGCTTCTATTAGAATAAGGTTACACAGTATGCCCAATACCGGAAGCATTTCAGTTTTTGGGCTAACTCGAAGCGCTTATGACAGCGCCAGAATAATACTGATAAGCCAGGTTGGTCTATCGTTAGAGACAGTTCTTACTTACGCTCATTTTTGGTCGCATTCTGCAGAGCGGTTGAAAGGAAATTAGGTTGCCTACGCTTGCCAGAGAGGTCCCAATAAAGAAGTAAAGTATTCGGCTACAGATAAGGAATTCGCCAACAGAAGCAGCAGAGCATAGAGAAAAAGACATATCAATTGAACGAAATGGGCTCGATTCCAACAACTTGAAAGAAGTTCAAATGCTTCAAAATTTCCGCAAAGGCCAAAGAAAGATTAGCTTACAACTTATCCGCCGATTTTCATTTTTTCACCTGTCTTTTTCAAATGAGGACTAGTTTTCTTGAGGACGCACTAAGCTTGGTCATAACGAGCGGAACCAAACTCAACACGCCCGATCGAGGAAACATAAGCTTCACGTACCGCCGACGTATCCCAGGACGGTGACACAGACGAGCGCTAATCGGAGCCTCATGTCGACGAGCTCAGCACTGTAGTCTTTCCTGGCCGCGCTTTCTTCGTGCCCGGTCGTTCTCATATGCGATTCTCAACGCGTGCGCGGCCCTTCCAAGTTCGTTAGTCCGAGCGGCCGTATTTCACGGCCTCCAGGGGCAGTCGCCAGCTGCCGGCTCGCTTCTGACTTCTTTCACGAAACCGACGTGCCGCGAACTCGTGAGGATTCGGAACCTGTCCCTCCAGTCGAGACATCAGAAATGAAGTCCGGTATCGGGTTTTATTACATTATGAGGGTAGGGTCGGAAAGCCCTGCGCTTTGTCTGTTAGGTGATCACTCATGTCGACAGAGAGAAGCGTGTAAGAGTAGGCGTAGAGAGGGGGCGTAGTTACCATTGTAAGTTATCGAACGACGCTCGTTCTTTTTTGCAAGTCGTGATGAAGTCGCTTTAGCCCCCGAGAAAGGCAGGGTCTCTGCTCGCGCTGACGAAAAGTAAGAAGCAGCAGCAATGGAAATGATGAGAGTCTACGCATAATTATTTTTCATTTTGCTTTGGAGTAAGTTCTTTCAAGTTCTCTTATTTTTTATTTTTTTATGGCAGCACTACATGTTGCGATATGGACATATTTTGCCATAAAAGGAAAAGCATGCGAACTTTAAGAGTTTTTGATTCATTCACAGTTATTTACTTACAGCGTTCTGTTCTGTGACGTCGCATCTTTAGAATCCTTAGAACATTTCTAAACACGGCTACCGTCGAAGGTGTTCTTATTTGCTGACTTTCTTTCACTATCTGGCCTTGAAAATAGGTAAAAATGAACTTATTCACTACGTTTTTCTTTTATTTTTAGGGGTGGGGGGCGGAGCCAGGGGGATTTCAAAGAAGTGTTTTATGTAGAACAATAAAACTTGGTGCTGGGCTAGTTGGTGATGCATTCTTTAAAACTGATGGTAGCGCTAAAAAGGACGGACACACGATTTTTGAAAAGACGACACGACGACGAGGAAACGCTTTTCGTTTCCTCGTCGTCGTGTCATCTTTTCAAAAATCGTGTGTCCGTCCTTTTTAGCGCTACCATCAGTTTTAAAGAATGTTTATGTAGTTGCGAACAATGTTTTAATATCAAAACGTCGCGCCCGTAAACTGCATAACGGCGTCATTGCTCGTATTCCTGAATATATTTCCTCGAAACAGCAGTCGGTAGTTCTAAACGGTCATTCTTCTGCATACGTTGTAGATTCGCATGAAAACAACAAATACATAAGAAGCTTCGTGGATGCATGCCAGTCCGAGCAACTTATACATTAAAGAACACCAAGCTACGTAAAGAAGTTCTCACAACTTTCAGGAGTGAACTGTCCGAAATATACAAAATGAATCGCAAACGCCTTCGCTATTCATTAGGCAAAAAAAAAGAGGTGAGGCGTGCAGACAGGACACAAGAGTAGAGAAGCGGACAACACCAACGCCGTGTTATCTCCTGTCTGCACGCCTCACCTCTTTTTTTTTTTTTGCATAATGAAACCTTACCAACTAGCTCAACTTTCTGTCGTTCTAAGCCTTCGCTATATTCGTTGTAATTCCCTCGCTGAATCCAAACCTTTTCGAATTCTTTACCACACACGTGGGAGCTTAGCGCCTCTATACCTTCAGTTATGTGTGACGCATGTTCCTTTTTACTGCACCGTCTTTACCATCACCGCTGTCTTGCAGTGCGTTTTAGCGGTGTTGCATGCGTGTTGGTCGCAGAAGGCTGAATTAGGAAGTATTGCCCGGTTGAACAAGTCAGCATTCCGTACAGTACGGACGACAGCAAAAAAAGAAAACCTTGTATACTATTCTTGCACAAGTTCCCGCCTACCTAGAAGAGGCTAGCGGATCGCGTAAACGTCAAAGAAGCTTTTCTTTTCAACCCCCTGTAAGTTGGAAACAGTTTGTAAGATCAGTCATCCCCTACACGGTATTTGCATTAGCAGAGAAAAGGCATGACACTCCAGGTGGTTCGGCTATGTTCCAGAGCTGAAGCACCGGTTCCCTGTAGCTATTGCTGCCGGAACTTGACTGTAGTCACATTAAGAGCTTCCTGGAAAATTCGGCGGCTTCACGTGAACGGCGAAGCATTGAAAGTTATAGAAAGGTATCCCGTAGCGCTACAATTCCTCGGCTGCTGTTTAACAACATGCGGGACGACACGTTGGCACGACGTAGAACTCGAGGCATGTCGCCCCCACGTTAGAACACCATCTGAGAAGCTGGAACGCACCGCTAACCTTTGTTATTGCTGTGAATGCTTCGAAGCTGCCAGTTTTTGCTGGCAAGGTCTTCGTAACTGACTTCCAACGGGTTGAAGTATCTGGCATCCAATATCTTGTAACCACTTCCAGAAAAAGACGAGACAGCGATTTCGCGCCTTCACAGCATCGCAGCAAGTCACAAGAGGTATCAAATGTAGGTGTCAGCGAGACAAGAAGTAAAAGTTGGTCGCAGAATGGGCAACATTATTAGTGCGGGTGGCGTAATTAGCGCCAATGTCACTAAACATTACCCGCACTGCATTATACCCCTGTAAAGGGTGCACTACCGTAGATGTAGGTAGATTGAGGCAAAAGCCACCGTGCGGCACCCTTTTATGAAATTGTGTGACTTGTCTTGGGCCACGGTGTAAGAAAACATTGTCACGTAGTAGGGACGGTGAATAATACAGCGGCAAATCTGCGAATGACGAAACTAACTTTTATTGGGCGAACTTTTGCCCACCAGTAACAAGTTACACTTAAAACACAGCGATAGCGGTGAGTCGGCGATCGTCGAAATCTGATCTGCCGGTCAAGCGCATTGGCTTTGACACATGAGCCATCGAAGGTTCCAGAATAATTGCTCGTGCCCGCGTGTCTTCCATAAAGTTCTGCACATTTCGCGTCGCTAATGCAATCAGATTACGCAAGCTTCTGTGACAACAGAGAGCAGAAAGAACCATCGATAACATTCCAGAAACTTCCGATACATGTGGGCGTGTCCTGCGCTTAACGATAACATTGGTTAGACGATGAAAAGCGCTCACCCGTAGAAGAGCAACAAGTCCATGTGCCACTGCCCCCCTCTCAAAAAGTACCGTCCCGGTGCTACAAACATAACAAACGGACACTTATTAAAAGTAACAAAACAACAAAGAAGCAAAGAGCAATGTAATACAGTAAAAAAAAAAGAAAGTCCGAAGTTCAGCTATACAAATTCCCAAAGTTCATTAGCGCTGGTAGAACGGCTTAAGTCGCACAACAAGGACTTATTCGGGTGGTGAGTGGCGCCCCTATGTTAGCGAAATGCCGTCTGGCACGACCTCATAGTCGAGTGCGCAGTCTCGCATAGTCTTGTATGGTCCAAAAAAGCGGTGTAAAAGCTCCTCTCTAAGTCCTCGTCGATGTAGTGGAGTCCAAAAACCCAAACACGGTAGCCGGGCTGGCACTCGACGTAGCGTCGTCGAACGTTGTGTCGGCTGTCGGTCCTCTTTTGGGCTTTGAAGTGCAGGCGGCCGAGCTATCGGGCTTTTTCGGCGTGCTGGAGATAGGTGGCGAGGTCAAGATTCTCTTCGTCGGTGACGTGCGGCAGCATGGCGTCGAGAGTCGTCGTCGGGTTCCTGCCGTTAAACCAGCTTGAACGACGGGATTTGTGTTGTTTCTCGCCCCACTGTCTTGTAAAGGTTACGTACGGCAGGACGGCATCCCAGGTCTTGTGTTCGACGTCGACGCACATTGCGAGCATGTCGGCGAGGGTCTTATTCAGGCGCTCAGTAAGACCATTCATTGGTCTGCGGGTGGTAGGCAGTTGTCCTCCTGTGGCTTGTCTGGCTGTATTGCAGAATGGCTTTGGTGAGCTCCGCTGTAAACGCTGTTCCTTTGTTAATGATTAGGACTTCTGGAGCGCCATGTCGCGGCAGGATGTCCTCGACAAATAATTTCGCTACTGCGCTACCTTTCGGCGGAGGTTTCGTTTCAGCGAAGCGCGTGAAGTAGTCCGTCGCCGCGAAGATCCGCTTATTTCCGAATGTTGACGTCGGGAAGGGCCCACGAGGATACAGAAATTTGCTCATCTGCCAACGTTGTATCGCTAACCTTCAAAAGAAGCGCTTCAGCTCCGGAACATTGGCAAGAGTGAGTGCTGCTCATTAAACAATCACAAAGGGAATGGTGCCGCTTCCTGTCATAGTAAGTTTTGCGCACAGTATCAACACATATCTACACCAACTGGCACGGAAACTTACGCCCACTATATCACCAACAGGTCAATGAGCGAATGGGCGCACACTTAAATATATGCACACCGTATACGAACAATAAATGATGTGTTATACCAATGGCACACGAATGCTTGAAGCTGAATGTTTCGTGACGGTCCACAAAAGTAAGCGAGTCACTATCGATAACACATCTTTACATCTTTATTATGATGATAATACATCATAATACAGCTGTGCCACGGTGTTGTGTAGCCTAGGGAGTGTGGCGGAGCCGGACCCGTCCTTGTGTATATGGACTCCGAAAATTCGAAGTGAGTCGACCTTCGGTATCGGGACTCCCTGAAGAAGGACTTGTGGGTCCGGTGCGTCGTGGCTTGGGGGCCGGCACCGGGTGCGTGCCCCGAGTACTAACAGCTCGGACTTATCCGGGGCCCAGTGGAGGCCGCAGGTGTTGAGGTACCATTCGATTATGTTGACCGCCTCCTGAAGACGGGTCTCCTGTTCACCCGTGCTCGCTCCTCTCGTCCACAGTGTGATATCATCTGCATATAGAGCATGGACTCTCCCTGGGACGGTGTCTAGGAGGCGGGGAAGTTTGAGGAGGGCCACGTTGAAGAGGAGTGATGAGACTACCGAAGCTTGTGGCGTACCCCTGTTAGGTAGGTGAAATGTCTTGCCCCGGAGGTTGGAAATCTCCACCGTGGCTGTACGGTTGGTGAGGAAAGCGCTCATGTAGGCGTATGTTTTGGCACCACAGCTGATATCTTCTAGATTAGGAGAATGGCTTCATGGCTCACGTTATCAAAGGCGTCCTTTACGTCTAGAGCTAGAATGGAAGACTTGCTGTGTTTGCTTAAATGGTCAAGAGTATCTTCCTTTAGCTGGAAGAGGACCTCCTGCGTGGAGAGCATCTGGCGGAAGCCGAACATGGTGTGCGGATAGCGATCGTTTTCCTCGAGATGCGTGGTGAGCCGCTCGTTGACCATGTGTTCAAGCAGTTTCCCGGCGCAGGATGTAAGTGAGATGAGGCGGAGATTTGCGATGGAGATGGGTTTGTTTGGCTTGGGTACCAAGGTTACCTCCGAGTGTTTCCAGGCTGTCGGTAGCTCGCCCTTTATCCAGCAGTCGTTATAGTACCGAAGGAGAGCCGTCAGCGCCTAAGGGGGTAGCTGTCGAAGGTGCTTGTTGGTGACTCTGTCTGCCCGGGCTCGTATTGCGTGTTAGCCTAGAGAGCGCCGCCTGTAACTCTGCCTGTGTGAAAGGCCGATCTAGCTCTTCGTTCGGCGCTCCTTGGTACTCCCTGGGGGTGCAAAGGTTGGTGGCAGTGGTTTGCAAGTTAGCTGAGCCGTGTAGCTTCGTCTGAAATTCTTGGAGTAGCTGATCTTCTGTGCCGCTATAGTTGTGGAATAGTCGGTGAATTGTATGTTTTTGTTGGGTTTTGGTGTGGGTGTCGTGGACCAGGGCTCGAAGTATATGCCAAGTCTTCTTTGTGCTGAGGGGCCCTTGAAGTTGGTCGCAGAAGGATCGCCACTTCTGACTCGCTAGCTGTTCAGCGTACTCATGTGCCTGCGTGCTTAATAGGGCAGCTTGCGATTGAGCTTTTGGCGTCACCATCGTTTGAGGAGCGATCGCTGACCCTCCCATAAGTGCAGTAGGTGATTATCGACCGCCGGATTGTCCTCGTCTAGCTGAATCGTCCTGGTGTGGCCGTCAGCCGCCCCTACGATACCGTTCAGCCAAGCTTCAACGTCTTTGATGTCCGCTCCCTAGCGTGTCCGGGAGTCGGGTCCACGTGGCCTTTCGCACGTCTTGAGTGAACGTGAGATCCGGATTGGTGTCCCTCGACAAGCTGTTGCCCACTCGGTGGGTTGGAGGAGGTCATTCCATAACGTAAGACCATGCTGCTGGGCGGCGTCGTGAACCCGTGCCCCTTTCTTGGTGGTATTGAGGTAGCCCCAGGCCGCGTGTGGGGCGTCAAAGTCCCTTACCACAACAAGCCGGTTGCCGTTAACGTTCTTGCGAAGGTCCCGGACGAAGTGGTTGTAGTGGAGTAGCTGCTCCCCCGACGGGCTGTGAAGATTGACCAGGTATAGGCTCTGTTGATTCTTGCGAGTCGGCAACACCTCCACTATGGTGTGTTCGATTTCAGTGTCTTCGATTTCGTGAGGCTGAGCGGTTAGTGTCTTCTTGACAAGAATTGCGGTGCGGCCAGTATATGCCACAGTGTTGTAGCCGGGGAGCTTTGTTTTCTTGGTGTTGGTTTCCTGTAGCACCGCATTAAGCTTACCCATCATTTTCCCCGTTGCCGTCGTGGTAGTTGCAGAGGGCATCTGAAATCGCATGCACATGATATCGTTTCCTCCATTGTATCGCCATTGAGCAGCCCGTGTGTAAGGTCTCTAGATGTGGGGTGACGACAAATGTGTTGACGACGAGTGTATGAGGACGACAGTGTGACGGCAAACGGACGATAAAGGTAAAAGAGCGACGATGACACGACCACGACGGCATCGCAACGACGGTATGGCAACGCATGCATAATACCGACTGTCTGACGACGACGCAATGAATACCACAATGGTCTAAAAACGACATAATGACCACGCGATTGCGACACAGTGACGATGGAATGACGCCGATAGATCGAAGAAGGTAGTACGAAGACAATACGATGACTTTACTGTCGTGATGACGGTGATAAAACGGCAGCACGACGACAATGACATGGCGACAATGTTTTGACGATGACTGTGTGACGGCGATTGCGCGAGAAATACGGCATGGCAAGAGACGGATGTCGAAGTTAGAATGACTACGATGAAACGACCACGACGCATCCCGACGACGGGACCTCAACGAATGCGGGATGACGACGCGGTGACGACGATTGCATGAAAGCGATATGAGGACAATCAGGGGATGAACGACTGTATCGTGTATCTGTGACGTCAAAGTGTGACGAAGACGGCGCGACGAGTCGGATGATGAAGCCGGAGCGACGACTACGTCATGATTACGACAGCGTGAATCCGATGGTACGATAGCGCACGCGTGATAGCGACTGTTTGACGTTGACGCAGTGACGGCGATGCCATGGCAACGGCGGCGTAATCGCGACTGAAAGACGACCGCTTGATTACGATAACACAACGGACGCGGTACGGTGATGGTGGCAAGATGACGATGGCATGACGAGAGTCGGATGGCGAGGTTAGAACGACTACGACCGAACGACTGCGACTGCATCACAACGGCGGGAAAATGAATGCACGATGACTGTACAAAGACGGTGATAGCACGTCAACGGTACCTGGACAATGGGAAGACGACTAGTGTAGGGCGACAACGGTGTGACAAGACAATGGTGTGACAAAGACTCTGTCACGAAGCCAGTATAACGATGATTACGTCACAACGGCATGACGACGACGGTTAAACGTGAATCGGATGGCGACGATGCAGTGACAACGATGGAACGAACACGACGGCATCACAACGGTGGTGTGACTTCGAATTCGTGACGAATGTATGATGACGATGGCTTGGAGACGACGGCGCGACGAGAGTCAGACGACAAAGCTGGAATGATGAGGGTGCAACGACCACACTGGCGTCACGACCACGAGAACACGCGTAGTGGTCCAACCTGGCAGACAGCTCGGGCCAAGTTACAATGACGACGATGGAACGGTCGCGATGGCATCACAGCGAATGCACGCAATGAGGGCGATGGCATGACAGCGGTGTCTGGATGGTATCCAAGGATAATACTGTATTCCCGTACGGTATCCAAGAAACAACACTAACTCTGAAGAACATAGATACGATGGACATGCAGAATAAGAGCCAACAAACGAAGAGTCTGGTAATAGAAGCAGGTGATTGTTGAGAAAGTTAAGCGAACGAGACGGGACCAGAGCGCGCATTGAACGTCGAGTGTTGCGCTGTACAACAGTGAAGAAGTGAACTGAACGCATCAGAAAACAGGTTAAAAAGGACACGTCAACATAAACAAAACTTCGCTTACCAGCGATTCCCACATATGCGTGTCCTCTGATCTTTTCCTCATTTTTTTTTCTTTTTGAGCGCCTACAAGCCACCGAATCTACAGAGAGGGAGAGAATCAACCTTTATAACAAGAAGGATGGCTCAGTGGCCTAGTAGGTAGCACTTCTGGTGCGCCCCGCAGCCACCCGTGCCGCCACCAGCGAGCGACCCAAGGCGAGGAGAAAGAAGAGCCAGGGGCGGCCTCGTGCGGGCAAGAGGCGTGCGGGCTCGTTCCTCGAGACTCTCGAGCTCGCCGAGCTAGCCGCCCGTCTACGGCAGCAGTGGTCCCGGCGGCGTTCCACTCCGCGGACCTTCGCCATGAGTGAGTCCTGGCTTCCTTCCTCTCGCACTTAGGCTCGCCTGTTCGATTTAGCGCCTCCTGCAGCGCTGTGCCGCTGCGGCGAGTGCTAACTAAGCCGTCTGTTAGGGCCTAGCTGTTGGCGACGAGGCTTAAGCTTGCCGTTGCGCTGAATCGCTGTGTGCCGGCTGGTTGGCGGCGGTCAATGACCTCATTCTGAATGCGATATTTCTTTCTTAGAGTGTCCTTTTAACGCTACAATGGTGATCGAGCAAGCGAATTTTTTCGAGATCACGTAAGCCTTACCGCATCGGATGCATTGACAGCCAGTAAGCGGGGCGCTTGCCTCAGTCGCACGGGGCACTTTCCATTGCGATCGAGCATGATCTGGATCGCGTTTTCTTTTTTTTTTTCGGTCGCGATTGGCTCCCTTCCGCAGCCTGCTCGGAGTCAGTTGCAATCGAGAAATTCGACCCAGATCAGGCGCGGATCGCGATTGAATGCGGCCGTGTGAGACTGGCGCTACTTAAGACCGCTTTTATAACGGGGGTTTTTCAGTGCACCCCGAAACCAGCCACATCCGCCGATGTCGGGAGGCTGTAGTGGTTTCCGCGACGCCAGCTCGCCCTATCGAAGCCAACGAGCTTAACCCTTTTTAACGGTCGTTGATCTCGATGGCCCTTGGAAGTGCGCGACTTCAATGTCTTTTATTTCGTTGGTCTTTTAAAATGTGACATTCTTACGGTTGTTAGACACGACGATCTCAGTAGTTAGCAATTTTTGTGGTCTAGTTTAGATGACCTTTGTTATAGAGCGATTTCGGCGGTAATCGCCACTGAAACCGGCATCTGCTATCCAACCGATTGCGGCTGGGTAGCCGTTGGAGGATCACGATTTAAATGGTAGTTGGTATCGACGGTCATTGACATTTCACGACTTGAGTGGTCATCGGTGTAGATGACCGCGTTGCAAGTTCGCAATTTTAACGTTCTCTGCTATGGATAGACATTGAAAATGCGTAATTTGAGTTGTCGTTTGTGTAAATGGCTGCATTAGAAGATGTCGGTTTAATAGCCATCCGTATTGATAGCCGTTGTAATAGCCCAATTTCAGTGATCATCGGTGCCGATAGCTGCCCCAAATTTTAACGGCCATCTGTATCGGTAGCCGTTGCAACTGCCCGATTTCAGTAGTCATAGGTGTCGATTGCTGCGTCAGAATATCGTGATTTAACAGCCGTCAGTATCGATAGCCGTTGCGATCGCCATATTTCTGTGGTCATTGGTGCTGATAGCCGCGTTGGCCAGCGATTTATTGGTCGTTGGTATCGATGCCGATTGTAATTGCGTGATTTCAGTTCTCATTAGTGTGGATGGCCGCATTGGAAGATTGCGAGTAATTGGTTCTTGGTATCAGTAGCCGCTGTAATTGCCCAATTTCCGTGGTCATTAGTGCCGATTTATGCGTTAGAATATTGCGATTTATTGGTCGACGGTATCGATAGGCGTTGCAACCGCGTAATTTCAGCGGTCATCGGTGCCGATTTCTGCTCTCGAAGATCGCAATTTATTGGTCGTTGGTATGGATACCGATTGCAATTGCGCAATTTCCGTGGTCATTGGTGTGGATGGCCGCATTGGAAGATTGCGATTTAATGGTCCTTGGTATCGATAGCCGTTGCAATTGCCCGATTTCAGTGGTCACAAGTGTCGATTGCTGCGTTACAAGAGCACGATCTGTTGGTCGTTGGTATCGATAGCGGTTGTAATCGCCCGATTCCAGCGGTCATCGGTGCCGACTTATATGTTATATCGCAATTTATTGATCGTCGGTATCGATAACCGTTGTAACCGCCCTATTTCAGCAATCATCCGTGCCAATTTCTGCTTTGAAAAATCGCGATTTATTGGTGTACGGTATCGATGCCTGTTAAAATTCCGTGATTTAAGTGGTGATTGTTGTGGATGGCAGCATTGGAACATGCCATTTAATGGTCTTTGGTATGGGTAGGCGAAGCAATTGCCCGTTATCAGCGGCCTAGGTGTCGATTGAAGAGTTAGAAGATCGCCATTTATTGGTCGTTGGTGTCGATGCCGGTTGTAATTGCGCGATTTCAGTGGTCGTTGGTGTCCATGGCCGTTTTGAAAGATCGCGATTTACCGGCCAACGGTAGCGACAGCCGTCATAATCACCCTACTTCTATGGTAACACGTGCTGGTAGGTACGTTAGATGATTGCGATATTAATGATCGTGGGTATCTATGCTGGTTAAGATGGCGAGATTTAAGGGGCCATTGGTGTCAATTGCTATGTTAGAATGATCACCATTTAATTATCGTTGGTATCGACAGCCGTTGCATTCTCCCGATTTCAGTGGTCACAGGTGTCGATAACTATGTTAGAAGATGGCGATTTATTGGTCGTCGGTACCGATAGCCCTTGTAATAGCCCGATTTCAGCCGTCATCAGTGCCGATTTCTACGTTAGAGGCTTGCAATTTTATTGTTCGTCGGTATCGATAGCCGTTGAAATTGGCCGATTTCAGTGGTCATGGTTGTCAATGACTTCGTTAGATTTTTGATGGTCTTAGGTATAGATGGTCAATGGCATTGCACGATTTCAGACGTCAATGGTGTCGATGGCCGCACTGTAGGAGCCTGATTGAATGGTCTTCAAGATCGATAGCCGTTCGATTTCCCAGATTTCAGTGGTCAACGGTGGCGGTCGTCACGTTGAATGCTTCCAATTTCGGTATCGATGGCGACTGGAATTCCGCGATTTCAGCGGTCGTTGTTATCGATGGCTGTTAGCAATTGCTGCCGATAGCTGCATTAGCAGATGACAATCGATACCCGTTACAGTTGCGCAACCTGATAGTCATACTTGCCTGTGGCCGCTTTTCGCTATAGATCGGCCTAAAGCTGCACAATTTCAATGGTCATCGGTGTGGATGGTCACGTTGGCAGTTCACGATTTCAATGGTTGTCGGTATCAGTGGCTGTTGAAAGTGGGTGATTTGAATGGCCATAGGGTGTCGATAGCCGCGTTGGAAGTTCGTGATCTTAGCGGTCGATGGTGTGACGGTCGTTGAAAAAGTGCTGTTTCTATAGTCATTTACGTGAACGCACGTTGTAACTCTATGTGCGACGCGGATATCGTTTACATAAGAATTAATATGGTGCAAACGTGATCAGCGGTGCGTTTCACTTTCATTATGGTCTCCGCAAAACTACCCAGGGTTGATATCCTCGCGTTATCACGTTCAAATGTACTTTCACTATCACTAATTTCACGAGACTAGCACCGGACGCATTGGCGTCTACGGGCGGCAGCGCAAGTATTGCCAAAAGTGAGTGCCCGAGAATACCGCCCCAGTAAAAAAAAAAAATCCACGATTTTCTGCTGTTCTGGCGGGACATTTTACTGCATCCTGAGACGTAAGACGGATGTCGCTATGCAGAAGTTTTCTTTCAGACATATCTGAAACCCCGCCATTTTGTCGTAACGGCAGAAAGTTTTGTTGTGACGAAAACTGCGTCTATCGTAAGCTTGGATATTTTGCCGTGGCAACGCAGAACTTCGGCCTCGCTACAAGGCCTCAGCCATAGCGAGGCAAATTTTTGTCTATCATTTACACCTGATCAGCCCTACAATACGGTGTAATAACTACATAGGTCGACTGTTTGCAATTCATTACTTGTATTTAAGCTCTAGATTGGCTCTAGTGAGTAACTCCGCTGATAGTAAGCAAGTTATGGCTTACCTTTTTCCCAATAGATTCGAGGTTTGTTAGCGGAAGCGATATTTTGATGCAAAACGGAAAATGTCGTTTAGTACAATCTCGCCTTCGTATTTCTCTCGCGATAAAACCTAGTAGGTGTCTAAGATAGGCTCAGCAGACTATCATGGAATTGTAAACCATTTCAGTTTGGGGCAATGGGTTGGGAATGTCTTGTCTCGGATGTGCCGGCAGGGGACCTTCTTTTCCCAATGCGAGGCCTAGTGTAAGGCGCGACAAATTGTTACATGAACCTTTGCGTAGGCTCTTACATGAGCCTCGCACGTGCATGGCGGGCCGAGATGCCAACGAGTGCTTGTGCAGTAGCGATAAACCCTGAACCGCTGCTTTCTAAGGAAATATTTGATAGCTGTCCATACGTAAGGTGCCCTTGCTTAGCCCATCTTCTGTAGAACACCCACTATTGTTAAAGCTCACGACTCCGTATGCTCAAGGCTTGGCTTGGCTAGACATTGACGGCGCGTTCTATTCCGTTCCATACTGGGCAGGCAACGCTGTAGAAGTCGTGTGTGTACTGCGGCCATAGGCGTCTCACTCCGCGCGTTTTGCGGTCCAGGGGTGCGCATTCCCTGATCGTGAGTTCATTAGCCCTACTTCGCTGAATCGCCTTATCCATTTCGCGCACCCATCGCTGTCTCAGCTCCGGCTTGGACGACGCTATCGCGGAGGCAGCGTCCGAACTATCGTGGGCAGCGTCCGAACAGCGCCGCTCTAATGAAAACACGCGGAAAGAATGGATAGTGAAATGAGTCGTTAGGGTATAATATTGCCCCAGTTATTTTTGATGTGTAGCGACTTCTACGGAATAAGTTTTCAGGTATTACAACTGTCACTTGCGCACGTAAGGTTACGTGAAAAAAAAAACTATTTGTAGTTTCGTGTTGAGGTCACCGTGTACCACTGCGCACGCTTGGTGTCAAATAGATTCAAATCTTCAACGCCTGCCAAACAATAGTTACGTCGTATATTCAGGCAGAAGGACATTTGGTCGCGCAAGATCTCGCGACGCAGAACCATGTCTTTGTTGCGTATATCGAGATTTTCGATCGCGAAAGCTAAGCAACGAGATATCTTCCCCTCGTAGAGCATAGCCTGCTGTGTATAAAACGAAGTATGGAATCAATTAAAATGACTTGAGGCCCTGCTTTGAGCGTACCCGCTAGGCTGATCGACCGCGCTTAAGGGGTTAAGCGTGCTAAGCGTGCTAAGCCTGTAGTGATTAGTAAGCGTGCTAACGCACGCTTACTAATCACTACAGTTCACGATGTACTATTCGCTACTTTTCTCTACTTACAATAAAGGACCAGAGCTCGAGCGCGTGGTTTCTGTGCTGCTGGCGATTGACTGTCGCCCAAGCTTGCAGTTTACGCGCGCCTCGCCGAGCGAGGCGAGTTGATTCGGCTGGCCTACCCTGCGCAGACAGGATGGAACGTACCGACCCAACGCTGGCTCATTCCGACTCTGTAACGCGCTTACGTGAGCCCGGAAGGCGCAGACAAGCCCAATAAACGGAGCTCGATCCACCGCTGAAATGACTAGGGCAAGACCACACACGGGACACAAAAGGGCGACAAGGACAAGCGCTTGTCCTTGCAGCCCTTTTGTGTCCCTCTCTACTTTTGCGCTAGTCACTTCAGCGGCGGAATACCAACTAGCCCGGTCTCACACATTGCTCGATCCACCATTGTCGCGTTTGAAGAACGCTTACAATTGATATTAGGCTAAGCCAGTGCCTCCTTAAAGGGATGCCTGCCGCGTGAGGCGAGAAGCTGGTTCCGATCCCACCTCTCTTTCCTCCTATCCACCCCTGTCTGCAGTGAGCGCCGGTTGCAGCGGCTGCTCCAAATTTGAATCGTGTGCCCCTCCCTGCCTCCGAGGTTATAGCTGCGTCTGTTGCAATCCCGGAAGCGGGGCCCGCGGTATCCCACCAATCCATTGGCTGAGCCCGCGCCGGCGTCATTGTCGTCACTTCCTCCGCAACTTCCTGCGCCGCGAGCGCAGTCTTTCGGCGACTATCCTGAACCAAGCGAATACCCGCTACAATTGGAAAACGAGCGACGCCGCAGGCATCTATAGTAAATGAGGCATCGCATTAGCTCTATCATTTAACTGCGCTGCCGCAAATAGCGAAACTGCCACTAATTAGCGTAAGAGGATGTCTGCTAATAAGCCCGGAAAAGCGGTGTGACGAATAGCGGGCGAGAGGCGCAAGTCCCCGCACAAAGGCGGTATGACATCATGAATTGTGAGTGTCTGTTCGTGTCTGGTTAATTACGTATGTGTTAAGGACTACATCGCGTTCACGAGAAACAAGATGCGCAATATATCAACATTCTAGAACTTTTTCTACGCCAGAACGACCAGAACATGACAATATAGCGGCAGTGCACCAATGGGAGAAACGACGCTGGAAGACATAGCACGTTCGTCTTCCGGTGTGGTTTGTCGTTTGTGGGTTGAGTCTCGCAAAATGTAAGCTCGTTCAGCTTTCAATTCTTCTGTCCAATACCAGAATATTTTCAAGTTCTTCACGGCACACTTGACCCGGTGCTAAGTTCTACTTATTTATTGCTTCTATCATATATAACGCCTCAAAACTCCCAATAGGTGAGCTTTACAAGGTGTGGGCATTTATATAAAGGTTACGATGCGCGAAATTAAATGACTCCAGTACGGCACAGTAGGCCTCTTTCCTAAATAAAACGAAAATAGCGCTAGAAGTTCAGTGCCCTTTCACTCTGTGAAGGATGACCAGCGAAGCTATGTGGGCCACGGGTCGGCCCACACACATTCGCCGGTCATCCACTGCGGGTCGACCCGGTATTTCACTACTTCGGGACCAGCCCACGTATGGAGAACGCTTAAAGCCTGTTTCACCTCCGCCGCGGGTCCGCCCGGTATTGCCCTATCATCGGGGATCGGCACTCGTATGGAGAGTGATTAAAGAGCGTTTCACCTCTTGGGCGGGTCGGCGTGGTAAAGCACTATCTTCGGGATCGGCCCACATATGGGGGGAAATTCTCGACCGACACGGCTCGATAGACGCACGAAATTGTTTCCTAACCATACCTAGCTTCCCTGTAAAAGTTATTTTGCAGCCTAACTGGTTGCTTAGATTTTCTCTTTACTGTCCCCGTGATATACAGGATGCTGCACGTAACTATAACCAAGGATATCTAAAAAGTGGTAATCGGAGCTGAATGAAACCAACGGCACATGGCTAATTAGTTATTTACCTAAGATTACTTATGCAAAATTTCTAATGTTGACTTTACGGCGAAGTGCGTTTCGCTGCGTTGTAGAGGGGGTTTACAAACGACCTGTACAATTTTTCGTGGCAACGTACACACTGTGTGGCGATTATTCGGAGTTTGAAGAAAGCCCGCGAAATATGAAATGAAACCACGTGACTGTGCTCCTGCGCAATCGTATTGTAGCGCTGTCAACTGCACTTCGCGCAAAAGAACCGTGCGCGCTGACCGTGGCGAAGTAAGCGGCCGAGGCTCCAGACGTCGGCTTCACAATGCGTCAGCATGTTTTGCGGTGGCACCCGCCGTGGTTGCTCAGTGGCTATGGTGTTGGGCTGCCGAGCACGAGGTCGCGGGATCGAATCCCGTCCACGGCGGCCGCATTTCGATGGGGGCGAAATGCGAAAACACCCGTGTACTTAGATTTAGGTGCGCGTTAAAGAACCCCAGGTGGTCGAAATTTCCGGAGTCCCCCACTACGGCGTGCCTCATAATCAGAAAGTGGTTTTGGCACGTAAAACCCCACAATTAATTAATTAATTTGCGGTGACAGATGGAAAGGAAGCGCCGTCGTCCCTGATAAGCGGTGGGCTCGACTGGACTCGGTGCACGGTTGAGAGCAGTGCAATACTATAGCGTATGAGCGCAGTCACGTGGTTTGATCTTACAATTCGCGCGGGCTTTCTTTAAGCGCCGAAAAAGAAAATCACGCAGCGTGTACGTTGCCACAAAAAATTTGATCGGTCGCTTCTGCATTTCCTCTACAAAGAACCTAAACGCACTCGGCCCTAAAGTTAATATTAATAATTTTGCATAATTAATATCAGTTAAGGAACTGATTAGGCGGAATGTAAAAGAAACACTCCAAGGAGCACCCCATGATGTCAAACCACATGCCGTTGGTTTCATTCAGCTGCGGCTATTTCTTTTTTTCTTTAATCCTTGGTTGAAGTTACGCGAATCACCTTGTATGCTGTATCTCGCCCTCTCTATTGCTCCTACCCGCCGTAGTTGCTCAGTGGCTATGGTGTTAGGTTGCTGAGCACGAGGTCGCGGGATCGAATCCCGGCCACGGCGGCCGCATTTCGATGGGGGCGAAATGCGAAAACACCCGTGTACTTAGATTTAGGTGCACGTTAAAGAACCCCAGGTGGTCGAAATTTCCGGAGTCCTTTACTACGGCGTGCCTCATAATCAGAAAGTGGTTTTGGCACGTAAAAACCCCATAATCTAATCTCTATCGCTCCTGGAAGCCCATAGATGAACCTGTGCGTCTACAACGTGTGCGCATCGGTAAATGTCTTTCGAGCGAAAAGCCGTAGTAGGGATTGAGCCCCTGCGTGTGACAATGTGCAGCTGGTGGTCTCACTAGGCTAGCTGTGGGATAAGAGTGGCATAAACAATAGTAAGTTACCTGTCTTAGTCTTAACGGGTTAGTACAGTGACAAGACTGGCAAGGCGAATGATGACAAGGCCGCCTTTGACAAAGATACGCACACCTATCGAAACGTGGGCCAAGCTGTTTGAGGCCATTCACCCCTGTGAATTTAGCCCAACTTTAACCCAAAGTGTTTTCAACTGTTGGCTTAGGATAGGTTAAGTTATGCTAGCATAGGTTAGGTTTTCTCAGGTGAATTTCATTGCTACCGACGGGGGCGGGGGTGGGCGCGTTGTAAGGGGGCCCGGGCGGCGAACTACGCTCGCAACTATTTTAGGCACACGTTATGGGGACTACTTTTCGTAGACCTCCAACGGTGCCCACATAAGATTGTACCATGGTGATACGCCTTGCTTATCTAGGGTAAGCTAAATGTCGTATGGACGCTAGGCTTTCCTGCAACAATTGCAAGCGGCAAATATTGCGCAACTTGGTCTATGGAAGTCGCAAGTCTGCCAGCCCCGTCCGCAATGGTATGAATGCGGTATAGGTATATGGATTTGCCTAAACTTCGTTTTTCTGGCTTCGAATGGCTGCGCGACTTTGCGAATTATCCTTTTACACGTAATATTGCGTTGCGGATGCACCAGTTTGCAAATGGTTTACGCATGGCGGAAGAAATTAATTACACAGCAGCGTTCAAAATATATACGATTTCTTGGAAATGTGGAAGGCAACGCGTAACACGCGAACGTAACTGGGCAGCCATCTGAATTTTTCAAGCGCGAACGTTCGAGGAATACCACGCAATACCTGTATCGGTTCCATGGTGCCTGAACAATGGGCTTGCCCATATTCACTTCTGGTAACGTTTATGCGAGACATGTGGCCCTTCGCTGACTGCGAAGAAAAGAGCACAAGAGGAAAACGCCTGCGAGTGAAGGCGACGAGGTGGCGACTCCTGCGCAAAGCGCGACGAAAATAGTGACTCGCAAAGGGAAACGCCGAATGATTAGATTGACAAACCCTTTCTGTCGGTCCACTCGTGCTTTTTTTATTTCATCATCGTCATAAGAACCTAGTTACTAGAAGAGAAAAGCACATTTTATTCTCGCGCACACAACTCGAACGGCTAAGGAAAAAAACATTTTACTGTATTTTACAATGAACGCATTCCCTTCCATCCCAGTGTGCTTTTAGGAGATAACCCACTAGTAGAAACTTCATCTGTTTTTAGTTTTTTGAAAGACGCAGCGATCCTAAACGAAATATAATGCATCACAGAACTACTAATTCTAAAAATTATTACCCGGTTTTTTCACTCATGTTATGATGCACCTCACCCATTTTCTCAGTTCTGAGAAGAAGGCTGAGGTCTTCATTTGGTTCGTTGGGCTCCTCAGAGGCCTTGTCCGGACAAGGACCTCGCTGAGGATACCCAATTTTTGAAATAAGTTATACCATGTGTTTGGCGCATTATAGTCTAAGTTGCTTATGCGCCATAAAACCCAATACAATACAAAACAAGAAGGCCAATTTGAAACTCGGCACGGAAACCTCAGCGTCGGCGCGCCAGTGTGACGTCATGCGTTTGAAAAATGTTTCCTAGATTAATTAAATTATGGGGTCTTACGTGCCAAAACCACTTTCTGATTATGAGGCACGCCGTAGTGGAGGACTCCGGAAATTTTGACTACCTGGGGTTCTTTAACGTGCACCTAAATCTAAGTACACGGGTGTTTTCGCATTTCGCCCCCATCGAAATGCGGCCGCCGTGGCCGGGATTCGATCCCGCGACCTCGTGCTCAGCAGCCTAACACCACAGCCACTGAGCAACCACGGTGGGTATGTTTTTTTAGAATTTGGGCCGTTGTGACATAGTGGCAGTTGCAGCATTCGATCTTTGGCTCATTTCTACTAGTCAAGAGCAGGCGGCGTCTAGATGCATTGCATTACGACGACAGGGCGCGGAACAATCTACGTGCACATTGCAGGTTAGGTCGGACCATTGTTTCGTAAGAAGCTTTAATTTAGGGCTGGGTAATACCACGCCTGTTACGTCATGAATAAATCAGCGGTGACATTAGCAGAATGCGCGATACTGCGTACTGTTACAAGCGGACAGAGTTAAATTCGAAAAATAAAATTGCGTACGCCTTAGTACTCAATCGGCGTCAGTGGCAATTTGTCGCGTTGTTAGCCTTATCGTAAGCAGGCTATATTGAGCACGTAACTTTCGGTCCGCTATTGCTAAAGCTTCTTAATTTGTATTTTTCCATGATGTGTTAACTGTATTTTGTTTTTCTTTTTTTACAGCTGAGGCAGCGCCTTCTCAAGCGGGGGGTGAGTACTATTCCATTTTTAAAAATGTTTTGCTCTATCTAACGCATAGACTCGCGTTTTACGTACAAGGCACTGCTATTTAACGAAGAATGCCTCCGCCAAATACTTCCTCTAAACAAGTTGCCCTTCTCAACCAGATTTATATTCGCACTAACACGGTCAGTATCACGGTTGAGCCTAGCATGCATATTACGTGATTACATAATCCTGTCAAAGCGCACTCATCGTGACCTATTTAGTCTCCCAAGTATTACAACTAGACGGCTGTACATCATCATAGAAAAAGAGCATTGTTTCTAAGCTTTAGATATCGCCGGGCGTATAGATTTGACAGCAAGCATGTTCTAAAATTTCGTACTGTATTAACGCAGGCTAGAATTCGTAAAATTGACGAATTGATCAAGTGAAATACCTAACCGCTTCCACGAGACGCTTTTGGCCAGAGAAGACGGTACAATTGGACCGTTAGGAATACAGCAGTTGTAAAACACTGCCAGAAACTGTGGCATCAGCAAAAACATGAAAAGCTTCATGGCACGGTTGTCGCCACAAACATTTTTTTCGAAGTAATCGTATGTCGCTTAAGAATTGGCCACACAAGGCTGACTCATAGTTACGTAATAAATTATAAACCGCTACCAATATGCCAACACTGCGATGAATTATTACACACGCTACACGTCTTAATAACATGTCCCGGCTTTCAAAAATGGACAGATATTTCCATTTCTTTTACGATAAAAGCATCCATCCCATGCTATCATTAAGCGATGAACCACCTGTGCCATATGGAGATACCTTTAATTATTTAAGGGCCACAGGAACAACTACAGGAACTGTAGCACATTTCATGCTCTTATATTTTTACTAGGCCATTTACACCATTTCACCGCATTTGAACAAATAAGTTACTTCGAAACACATGTTCTCGGAGCATTATAGCATGCACGGCTGCTGCGCCATTTAAATCTCAAATCATCACTACGAGGGATAAATACCCGGTGGGACTTAGTAGAACTTGATGCATAGAAGGTTCAGCGCGAAAAAATAAAGGGGAGTAGAGGGAGGGGGGCAGGAGGACAAAGAAGCAGACACAAAGAGCGCTGAACATCAGTCGGACAGCAAGCGCTTGCGTCTGCCTTGTATTTTGTGCCTTCGCGCTGAATCCACTACGCATTCCTGGATGTCGCAGCAACTGCACCCACTTGCCTTTTGTTAAGCTGTGCGAAGCTTGTGCGCGGTAGATGTAAGGTAGGATCCCACGTGGAGTTGTGTAGCAGATGTTAGCTACTCAACATATGTACCGCATTATTCTTCGCTTCTTTCGTTTTGTTCTCCCTCTCTCTCATCCATCCCCGTGCGTATTTGCACCAAACTATTCCTAAACAGTTTAGCTGCCATTAACCCAGTCACGTATGCTACAGATGTGTCACAGAAGGACTGGGCTTTATGTGCCTGATATTTATGATCGTCAAATTGTGTAGGCTCAGTGGTCAAGTGGTGAGAACGTGGCGCGACTTTGAGCGCGATCTGGCGTTGTTGATTTGTTGGCTGCAAGAGTAAGCAACAAACAACCAACAGCTCTTTGTTGGTTGTTGGTTTGTTTATTCACATAGGCGGCGTCGCATGTGTGAATAATGTGCGAACCTTTTGCCATCGTATTTATTTGATAATCATTATTGACGATTGGACAAACTTGACCGATGCAATTCCTTTCTTGTACTTTTCCAGAGCCCTCGGCCGCGCCAGCCTGTGAGTCATACGTCGTTTTCTCCTTATGATCGCCAAAGCGCACATCGCTGTTATTAGGTCACTAATATACCCGAGTTTTCGACCCCGTTGCGATGGGGTCGAATTCCCAGAGCGAACAACTACTTAACGCCAGTATGGCTACATTAGCAAGTTTCCCGCTACGTCTAGGTGTATTTCTTTTTTCTTTTTTTTTTACTTAGCCACGTAAGATGTCATTTTAGAGAATAGTAGCTCGTTTTCTTGCATACCTTGTAGGAAATCTTTCTCAGCAATGGTTTTAGTTAATTACAAAGTGGAGAGTATTATATGAGGCAGAGCACAAGGCGTTTCAAGATGCCTCTTTGTTGTAGTATACGCGTTACGATGACATTCAAGTGACTTTTCTGAGACCATTTACATTGCAACGCGAGATCATTTTAAAAGTATTCTGTTAGACTTTTGCGTTGATGTGAAACAAGGGGTACGAAACTATCTTTTTCCGTGTTAAATCTTTTTTTTTTTGCATCTTCTATGCGAAAATAACTTACGCAACAGCAGACCCCAAGGACGACCGTTAGTTGCGTATGACGTGCTTTCCAATCGCAGAATTTTTGACGATGATAAAACACTTGTAATAAGCAGGATTTAGTAATTCAATTAAAAACCGCGAACAATTTTCTTTACAAGTTTACGTGAAAACGTATGCATGTTAAACGTACATATTTCTGGTCCGCGGGTGCCTTTTAGCAAAGCAGCAAAAGTAAACAAAATAAACAAATACTTCACATTGTAAGGGATTTTAAATGCTGTTCGTGGAATTGTGGGAATACATGCCACAAAACATGCCAGGGGACATTGCAACCCACCTCTTCAAAGAGCGACTGCTCGGTCAAAATGTATTAGCTTCATTTTACGTAATTACCAATGAACGCCATCCGTCGTAGGCCTCGCGAAAATGAAAATGCCCTTGCGGTAAATGCAACCGCTTTTAATTTGTAGTTAAGGATTGTACAAGCAGTTGCTCCCATTAGAAAAGTTACGTTTATTGAATTTGTTTTGAGTACATCCGTAGGAGTATGGGCATAGCATTGATTTGATCATACAAACCGATTGATTAGGCGGAACCAGATAATTCCTTTTCCTTCAAGAACAACTCTTACAACACGTTGTAGAGTCGTGAAAAGCGACACTACACCCACTACACACTACAAGTTATAAACGTAGCCCTTGATTTTTGCGCTTCCTTTTTCATGTATACAATGGCGTGTACTGTCAGAAACGTTGCGTATTATTGGCACTACTTAAATGTCGTACACGCGCACTACGATTTTTTTAAAGACGCCGTGAAAGGAATATTGTCCAAATGACCGTTCCAGCTAAAGCACAGAATCGCTGGCGCGGAAATTTCGGATATCATTTCCATGTGGTTTGCGTCTTGCTGCGTTTTCATGCATTACTTGCCTCTTTCGTCCACGATAAATCAGAAACGCACGTCGTACAAGGTGACGCTATACTCAAATAGTGCCAATTTTGCTGTAACCAATCCCGTGGCGCAATCTGTAATCGCCATGGTAAAAATGGTAAAAGCACCCTTCAACACAGTTGTAACGGGCGGGGCAGCCACTCAGTTGTGCCAAAGTCTATATCCTTGAAAAGTGGCGTACGTCGCTTAGAAAAAAACCTTATGCTTCGGACTTATCGAAAGCGAAACGGGCAAATTACGTACCCAAATGTGCTAAGAAACTGGATGCACCACCAGCATTACAGGAAAGCGAAATTCAGTCTACGACATGTATTGGTATGTGTCGACTGGGATGGTTCGTCGGGTAATCCCACAGCGCGGAATGATCGAAACGTCGTCCCGATGGACCGTCGAAGGTGCAAACCCGTGGTGGTGGTCTCCAAAAACGTCATCGATGTACCCTCATAGTGAAGAGCGCCCTACTAATGATGCGCCATTGAAAGTGGACATATATGAGGTACAAATTGTTACGTACGTCCATTGAGAAAGATCGGAACGCGATCGTCCTGACGAAGACAACGACGAGGAGATTCGCGCGCAAGCTGTTAGCTAAACTGTTCGGCGCTGCAATATGCTCTACATAAGACAACTTGATTGATCTCATCATGCCGCCATCTTGATAATATTGCTACGGACCAGTTAACGACGAAAAGGAGGCCAGCAGTGTAAAGACGACAATTAGAGGCTTGCGCGCGCTGTTGCATTTCGGCCTTAACATCAGACCTTCACCGAGGTTAAAAAGGGTGTCTATCTCCTATGACGCCTTTGATTGCCTCCACGATGCTCTCTATTTCTCTTCCATTAACCACTGCTCAGGCTACTGGCAGATTGCCGCGGAAGGTCCAGACAGCGAGAATTAAGACAGCCTTTGTAACAAGCGAGGGTCTTAATCCCTTGAAAGTGATGCCATTCGGTCTATGTAACTCTCCGACCGCATTTGAGCGCATCAGGGACTCCTTTCTTCACGGCTTCAAATGGCCAACATGCATTTTGCTACTTTGACGACGTTATAGTATTCTCCCCAACATTCACGACGCACCTTGACTGCCTCTCAGCAGTACTGAGCGTTTTTTCGTGGAGCCGGACTGCAACTGAACGCATCGAAGTACCACTTCTGCAGTCGCTAGGTTACCGCGCTTGGACATCTCGTTGATGCGCACGGAGTGCAACCGGACTCGAGCGAAATCCATGAAGTTACACACTTCTTTCTTCCGAAATGTCAATGATAGGCGCAGCTCCATCGGCCTTCGCTCGTACTTCCGCCGCTTCGTGAAAAATTTCGCGGCCATAGCACGACCACTAACCGAGCTGTTGAAGAAAGACGCCCCTTTCAAGTGGGGCTAGCACGAGGCCTCTGCGTTCTCGCATCTAATCGCCCCTTCTCACAACGCCGCCCGTTCTGGTCCAATTCGATCCTTTTGTACCTACCGAAGTTGGTACCGATCCAGTGGTCACGGAGTCGGCGCAGTACTAGCACAACGCCAGTGCGGCGACGATCGTGTTACACCAGGAGGCTCCTCTAAGCCTCTGAGCGCAACTATTCCATCACTGAGAGTAAGTGTCGACCCTAGTTTGGCCCATTGCGAAGTTTCGTCCATACTTACATGGCCGACTCTGTTCGGTAGCAGATCATCACGAGCCTACAAGAATATTCGTATACTTTCATTTACCAATCCGGCCCTCTCCACAAGGATGCTGATTGCCTGTCTCGCTACCCGGTCGACAAGCCCGACGACGCCAACCGTAGCACCGCCAAAGGCATTTTCTTTCTCTCTCTCCGCTAACATCTCCGACGAGCAATACCGGGTAGGCGCAGTATCAGGGCCTATCGCTGCGGGCACTCAACGAGCGCCTCACCTGCCGACACCTCCGTTCGCCAGGGTTGCCTCGAGGGTGGCATTCTCTAGCGGAGGAACTTCCTCCCTGGCATGTCTGGTCTTGTCGTGCCCAAACATCTAAGAGCTCCATGATTCACCCACTGCAGGACACCTTGGGCTATCTCCCACGTACGACCGCGTCCGCCGCCACTTCTAATTAGCCCGTTTTCGCTCACTGCTTCCGACGGTATGTTGCTGCCGGTAATTCCTGCCAGCGTCGGAAAACGCCTCAAGTGCTACCTGCAGATCACCTCCAGCCTTTTATCGCCCCTGTGGAACCATTCTTCCGTGTTTGATGAGATCTCCTCGGCCCATTGCCCGCCCGCAGCATCCTCTAGGAACAAATGGGTAGCCGTTACAACTGATTACGCCACTTGTTACGCAATCACACTGGCTCTCTCGACGAGTTGGCCACTGATTTTAGAATATCATCATCATCCTCATCATCATCATCATCATCATCATCTTTTATGTCCACTGCAGGACGAGGGCCTCTCCTTGAGATTACCCCTGTCCGGCGCCAACCGATTCTCAACTAGCGCCTGCGAATTTAATTTATCCCCCCACCAAGTCTTCTGCCGTCCTCGATTGAGCTTACCTTGTCTTGGCACCCATTTTGTATCCCTAATGGTCCACCGGCTGTACAATCTACGCTTTACATGACCTGCCCAGCGCCATTCTTTTTCTCTTAATGTCAATTAGAATATCGAATATCCCTGTTTGCTCTCTGATCCGCACCGCTCTCTTCCTGTATCTTAACATTACGCCTAACATTCTTCGTTCCATCGCTCTTCGCGCGGTCCTTGTTTTCAAGCTTCTTTGTCAGACTCCAAGTTTCTGGCCCATACCTTAGCACTGGTAGAATGCACTCATTGCACACCTATCTATGGAGTAGGCTTCCAGTCAGCATCTTACAATGTCTGCCGTATGCGCTCCAACCCATTTTTATTGTTGAGTAAATTTCCTTCTCATGATCAGGGTGCCCTGTGAGTAACCGACCTAAGTAAACGTATTCCTTCACACTCTCGAGGGTGATTTGCGATTCTGAACTCTTTGTCCCTTCCCAGGCTATTGATCATTATCTTTGCTTTCTGCATGTTAATCTTCAACCCCACAAAACATTTGTTGCAACTCGTCCCCAGTCAGTGTTGCTGAACAGGACAACGTCATCTACAAACTGAATGCTGAGGTATTCGTCGTTGATCCTTACTCCTAAGCCTTCCCATTTTTATAGCTTGAATACTTCCAAGCATGCAGTGAATAGACAGGGGCCACCCTGTCTGACCCCTTTCTTTATAGGTATCTTTCTACTTTTACTGTGGGAAATTAAGGTAGCTATGGGATCTCTGTAGACATTTTCCAAGATATTTACGTAAGCCTCCTGCACTCTTGATTACGTAATGCCTCTATGACTGCTGGTATCTCGACCGAATCAAATACGTTTTCGTAATCTATAAAATCCATATATAGAGGCTGATTGTACTCTGCGAATTTCTCGATTACGTGATTGATGAGCTGGATATGATTCATTTATTATAGTTTCCCTTCCTGAACCAGCCTGTTCTCTTGGTTAACTGAATTCCAGGGTAGCCCTTATTCTTTTCGAAATTATCTTTGTGAGTATTTTATAAAATACTGGAAGTAAGCTAATCGTTGTATAATTGTTCATTTGGAGCCTTGCTTTACAAGTGGAAAACGTGGGGGGAAAATATCATTACGTCATCGAGATTGGGGTAAGTGGTCTATTTAAATATCTGCCGTTTTGTGGATTAGTATGCCGGCGTTATTCCATTTCTCTGGGACCTTTTAAGTCATGAAACAGTTAATCTAGGGGAGGCTGCCAGCTTTTCAAGCATGGCTCCTCCACCTGTGAATAAATCGACTGTTATTCAATCTTATCTTGCCGCTTCTCCCCGTTTCATGTCTTACACGGCCCTCCTAACTTCACAGCTAGTCATAAAAAGAGATTCTATAACCTGTTCAATACTACTTCGAATGGATGTATCGTGGCTGCTCTGGGTACTGTAGAGGTCAGTGTCGAATTCTTCCGCTGCTTTTACTATATCATCAAAATTGCTGATATTACCTGGCTTATCTTTCTGTGCATATATCTTGGCTTGTCCTAGACCAAGTTTTCTTCTCACTGATTTCATGCTGCGTCCATGTTTTATTGCTTCCTCAGTATTTCGTTACGTTATAATTTTGAATATGCATGCCTAATCTCTTGACTTGGACACTTTTATTATTTGTCGTTTCCATATTAGGTATTTCGTTAATTGGGAGAGCTCACCTAGCGGTTGCCTTGATGCCTAAGCTCCCACTTCAATTGCTGCTTATGAAAGCAGCCTAGTTACGGTTTCATTCATTACCTCTGTCATCTTCATCTCCCTCTGTCATCTTCAAACGCGAAAATACCCGTGTACTTAAAGTTAGGTGCACGTTAAAGAATCTCAGGTGGCCCGAAATTTCCGGAGTCCTCCGCTATGGCGTGCCTCATAATCAGAAAGCGGTTTGGGCGCGTAAAACCTCATAATTTATAATAGCTTTCGAAGTGTGACCACACCAATTATAAATTGGCTCTACCCTGTATTACATCGGCCCACAATTCGTCGTGCCGTGACACTGCCAGTTACTTTCTTCGCACTCTGTGGTCAACAGCCTACGCTACCTCTGGACGCACTATGCCTATCTCACAGACGCCTCCCCCCCCCTCCCGCCCCAAGACACAAGCTGGTAAACATGCACGTGATACTGCGACCTGAATCACCCACGCACGTCGCATTGCCCACGCTCGCCTCTTCACCTTGCGAGGAAGCCAGCGGGGTTCGTACAATCAATGACACCGAGACGTGATCCTTACGCCCGCTTCTCAGGAAAGTGGAAAGTTGGGCTAGTTGGTGAGTGATCATCATACATTGCTGGTGAAGCAGCGCACTGACACGGACACAGTGAAGACAAACAGGAAAAGACGACACTTCTCAGGAAACCTTCTGTCTCGGTACGTAGGCCCATACCAAGTGGTTCGTAGCATACCGAGTCGTTCATACCGAGATTGGCCCCGTTACCCCTGCTACGGCATCTGCCTAATAAAGTGACAACGGGCATGTCTTTCACCTTAAATCCTACACCACTGTACTGCTTCCGCCGATCTTTAGACGCGTCGGGACAGCGTCTCTTCCGCAGGGGTGAATGATGCCGGCGTCCATTCAAGGTCAAAACACCACTTCCAAGGAAGACGACGGAGACGCTCGCCCGCAAGCTGTTAGATTACCTGGCCAGCACTGCAACTCGTTGTTTAAGTGCGTCGCATACAGTTTTCTGGCATTTTTCATTCGCGTAACATTATACATAACATGCCATCAGCGTACGAGATACACCTGAAGCTGATCGACACGGCAATCGCGTTACGGAGCAGTTTTATCGTCCCGTTAACAAGTAAGGCAAGCACTACGAAGTTCGCCTGGACCTCCATGCCCAAGAAGAGGCTAAGAAACCAAATAGTGGTAAGAAAGATGGCAAAGACAATAAGGGCAAAAAAAGAAAAAACCTAACAGAGGAGCCGACTTCCAGAGCAGTAGTGGCATGGGATACCAATGAGATTTCACATGCTGTCTTGCAAGGAGAGGACATGAGACCCGGAATGCTATCTTAATTGAAATCAACTTATTAGTGTCTGTCTTTATTTAAGGTTTTGCCGCTTCGCTCTAGAACTCAGAAGGTTAATTAGTCAAGGTCACAAGGATAAACACTCAGCATTACTCAAGCGACCTACTGTGTCAACGTTAGTTTCTGCTTCCTATTACGTTATGCAATTCGCCTGGTTTCGATTGATTTGTGAGGCTTTGTCACAACGCAACACTGGGGCTATGAAAGTGCTTTTTGCATAACGACCCATCGAGATGCGGCCACCACTGCCGGGAGTCGAACCCTCCGCCTCATGTTCACAAGCGCAACACAATAGCCTCCGAGACACCATGATGGGTTGGTAGATTTCTCGGGGCTAAATTGTTCCGCCGGTATTCTAACGCTTCGCACTCGCGCCTTCTTGCTTGCCTTTCTGTACACTTCCTATGCTTAATATGCATTCTGCTTTCCTTTTTCCTTTGTACAGCTACTGCCGAGTAAGTACAGCATCTCTATTCTCTGTCGACGGTCTAAGGGTACCTTGTAGTGCAATTCCGAATAACTTTTGTCAGTTTAGTTATCTTAAATCAGCATTATGGGAAATTTGCCGCGCTTTTCCTTTCTCTTTCCTTCTATGTTGAATAGCTCTCGTCTTAGTGATTCCGCTACGGAGCCTTTATTTCTATAAAGCTCAAAAAGACCGTTAAAGACGGGACTATTCCATCACAAGCGAAGCAGCTTTGAGTTAGAAAGGTAGCAGCAGCGTCGGATGAATTACGTGCGCCGTCATGCCTATAGCTCTTCGTCTCACGGCATCGGTGATGTACAATGCTTATCGAGAGAAGAATGTTGACAAGGGGTTCCGCGTAGGGAATCGAGACGCATTTTTCAGACGTCTATATGTTGTCACGGTCACATCTCTTGCGGTGGATTGGACAAGAATGCGCGCTTACCCGGGGGTACACACCGTTTTATTTACCCAGTGGCCCAACTTGTTGCATCTGCCCTGTAGCCACTGCTTACTCGGCAGCCAGCAGCAAGTTGTCACTTCGGCCACGCATTCAGTTGCACATAACTAATTGCACAGTTGCCCATAATTAACAGCTACCTTTAACAACTAACAACTGTGAGCGTCAGCTTGCCTTGAAACATATTCAGCATACTCAAGCCCCGAGCCCAGGCGAAGCTTTCATTTGGAATTTGAAATTATGCAAACTGCATTGAAAGCGCGTGTGGATGTGCTGAAGAACCAATATGTGTGAGCAACTGATCTGTTTTTCTCTAATAAAAGCTGGCATTATGTCTCATGCGATTATTTGTTTGGCATCAGATCATTTTCTGCATCATGCTTGGCTCGTCAACATTTTATTGCAGTGTACCTTTGAGAGCATGTACAAGGAATAGCTTCGTAAGATACTCTCTTCTAGGGCACACCGAACACTGGTGCATTGCCTTAACGGGCAGTTCCCTCGAGGGACAATGTGTTCAGAGTGGGTCTGGGCACACAAAAATCTACATTTGGCTTGCTTGAACGAAACTGTGTACGAGGACAGATCGTTATAAAAAAAAATGTGCGGCCTTGGTAAACAACAGCCCCATTTCCAACGAAGTTTCTTTTTCGAGCAATTCAATAAGTATTTGTCTGTAATTATTCGCGACCCACTTCAAGACGGTTTCCTGAGCATATAGCGCTTTTAGACGTATACGAAATTCTTTTTTCAAGAGCCGTCGCAATATCCACGCATGTTTACCTCCACAATGCGGTGACCATCATCTCAGGCAAACATGGCAGCGCTAAACGCCATTGCTAAACCGCAAGTTCAAAAAAAAACCACGCTCCTTTGCGGAGTTTCCGGTCCCTTCTTCGCACGTCGCCAATACAGTATGTTCGCGCGCATGACCACCCAGGGGCAAAAACGCGTTCCATTAGTTATAGTTCGCCGTGTAAATATACGACGGACAAGACCTTTGCAAAAAGCCCACTCTCGGGAGAGCGGCCTCTGTATGAGAAGAGAGCAGGGGCCTTTCCATTGTGCGCCGTTGATCCTTTCGTGAACCCGCCGTGGTTGCTCAGTGGCTGTGGTGTTGGGCTGCTGAGCACGAGGTCGCGGGATCGAATCCCGGCCACGGCGGCCGCATTTCGATGGGGGCGAAATGCGAAAACACTCGTGTACTTAGATTTAGGTGCACGTTAAAGAACCCCAGGCGGTCGAAATTTCCGGAGTCCCTCACTACGGCGTGCCTCATAATCAGAAAGTGGTTTTGGCACGTAAAACCCCATAATTTAATTTTTTTAATCCTTTCCTGAAGCTTCCGCTCAGTCGGCGTCGCCCACAAATCGATAGCGGGGCGGTATTCTTGGGGCGATCGCTTTCGGAGATAGTTTTCGCGAGAAATTGGCAATGGATGCTTGCGCGCGAGGGGTCCGACAAACGCGAGAAAGCTTTCATTGGCTCTCGTGGTCCGAGTATTGCGAAAGTGAAACTTTCGCCCAAAGTGATCCCGCGATAGAACATTGCCCCAGAGGCAGACAACGGGGGAGCGACTATACCAGGCGTTTTAGCGAACACTTCTAAAAAATTTAAGAAAAAAGATTGCCTGTGGCCGATAGCAGAAATCTAGTCCATGAGCTGGTCTACTCGAAGAGGCAGAAATTATTTGCACAAAAGGAAACTAAATACATAATCGACTCACTTTTAACTAATTACCTTGTGGGCACGTATTGCAGCTTACAAATTCGAACCGGGGAGCTTGCAAAGCACTTGGCATGAATCCTGAGGATGACAAGTTTCGCGATATTAATTCCCGAACCTTGCAGAGAAATGTATTGGCGTTCCGGTTACTTTCGTGCTTCAATGCATAAAACGACGTTTTGGCAAGAAAGTGGAACGATGGTGCATTTTTACCGCAAGCTTGACGGCTCACATCCTGTTTTGGTGTCATCCACACAATTCTTTTCACATGGATATGCCTTGCAGTATCGCCCTCTAGAATTTGTAACTTGCAATATGTGCCGCAATGTAATTAGTTAAAAACACATTAAGCGAATTTTCGTTAACTAGGCGATTATGCATTTTAATATTTTGGGCAACTAATGCCCACCTCTTCGGGTAGACCAGCTCATGGGCTAGAATTGCGCTATCTGTCACAGGTGATTTTCATTTTTTTTTGTGTTCCCTGAATTAACGTGTTGGGCGATGGCGGGTGCGTTGGGTGTCTTTAGCTGTATGGCACGTTCCCCTTAGTGTATTGCACGAAACTACTCATTCAGCTCTATTAAATGTCGATGATTACTTCCACAAAAACTGAAAATGTTTAAGAAAGCTTCACTAACTAAAAAAGCACATCCGCCTGGAACGGACTTTGAAATAAGCTCAAGTTTAGAGATAAGCGCTAACGCCTTCTTATGCGCTGCATTTCGCCGCCCACTTTGGGAACACTCATCTCGAAACGAGTGTCATCGTCAGAATTTTTACAAGTTTACACTAATTCATAATTTACCGATTACAATGATAAAATTGCAGTATATGCCGTAAATTAGTAAATTCGGGGGTAGGGAAAATTCTGGTAAGTTGTAGCTGATGCATCTTGATTTCCAGTCCAAAGAATGTCCGCCTTTTCAATAAATCCCGCTTAAAAAATATTTGTGCGTTTTCCAGCTCAGAGTGGTTTAGGGGTTCGTTAAGAAAGTCTTGAGGAGGCGCAGGTCATCCACACATTTGCTTTCACCAGCTCATCAGCCATAACATTCCACTTACTTTCACGGAATGGTATCTCCATGGGTGCGATAGGGCAGCGGACTAAAGGCTGCTGTTCGTAAAACACATAACGCTCCAAAAACCCTGCATTCGTAAATTCCTGCAAAAACAATTTTACCTTTGCACCCTTTGAAAGCCGTGCCTTGTTCATTTCACCGACGACGGCGTTTAAACCTACTAAGTGCCTTTATAACCTGTAAGATAGGCAGAAATGTAGTATTAAGTAATGTAATATGCTAGAACCACTACATATTTATCCACACATCACCACTAACTTGGCCCCCATTTTCATTGTCAATGCCATGTCACGGAGTGCTCAGGACACTAGAAAATTGAACAGTAAACGGCAGTAAACGCTTTCAAGCTCTTGTTAGTTTTATTACAGAAGCAGTAATTAAGCTTCCTAACACTGTGACTACTCGTCACTCACAAGATTTCAAGAGATCTATTGAAATCCCAACTTACTCACACGTTTAGTTATTTCAGGACATAAGGCAAACTTCCTACGCATTTAGTAAAGAAACGCTTTCGACGTTCTGGAACGCCTGTATAAGCAAGTTTCTGCAAGAAAGCTAACATTTCTTTCAACACCTAACGCAGCATCACTCAACATACGTCATATAATATAAAAAAGCGAATAAACCAAAAAGCAACTCACTTCGTTTAGTCAATCGAGACGAGTGGTAAAACTACGCGCCTAAATCGTGCGAGTGGAGGAAAGTAAGAAATATTTGCCCAGCTTATAATAAGGCCTACTAAGTGCCTTTTATAACCTGTAAGATAGGCAGAAATGTAGTATTAAGTAGTGTAATATGCTAGAACCACTAGATCTTTATCCACACATCACCACTAACTTGGCCCCCGTTTTCATTGTGAATGCCATGTCACGGAGTGCTCAGGACACTAGGAATTTGAACAGTAAACGGCAGTAAACGCTTTCAAGGTCTTGTTACTTTTATTACAGAAGCATTAATTAGGCTTCCTAACACTGTGACTGTGAAGGTTAAAAGGCCAAGTAAGCAGAGCAGGCAGAGAACCAGTTGGTTTTGACGGCTGAAATGAAGTGCTGAAAAAAATTCCGCTCGTGATATCGCTACACTGCATGCGCTAACGCTAACGACGTCGTCTTCGAGTCGCTGGAAGATGGGCGGATTTTAACATCCTCTTGGCTGACCGAGCTACGCGGGACTTGTCCTTGCTCTCTACGGGTCCTTCCAAGTGATTCCAAGAAATCTTTGCAAGAACGGGCATCTTTCACTGGGAAACGGTCAGCGATTTCGGCGATTTCGGCGATTTCCCACTGTTGCCCTGGATAATTTTCCTTTCGTCGGTCGCGACGTCTCCCATGTTGGCGTAAGTGGATCTTCCATTTTTGACAACGTGAGCTGAGCAGGTGGGTCAGATGCATCCCCGTTACCATAGGTTCCACAATTGTCTCTAAATGTGTCCAAAGTCGTCCAGGTGTCCTGGTTGCCCGAGTACGTTATTTTCCACAACCTCTGGCTGGGCATGCATCCTTTAAAAGTGAGGATAAATTTCCTGAATGAAATGTGCCTGCAGCTAGCTCGATATGATTCCTGACAAATGCTAATGCCAGGACGGATGATTTCACCATGGTTCCGCTGTTCCTGTCATACAAAGGCTGTGTGGTCGATCCTTAAGGTAGCCAAATAATGTCTTGCAGCTAGACGAAGCATTCTTGACCTGCTGTGTGGAACATTCAATTCACTGAAACTCTTTTCAAATGGTTTCCTTCCTGTTTGGCATACTCTAGAGCTAGTCTTCGGCTTCCTGCAATTACGTCGCCTGTAGAGGATCTTCCACTGAGGATAGCGAGCTTCAGCAGTTCTGAAGAATGCCTTTTTGCTGTGTTGTCTGCAATGAGATCTGTTACGTCTACGACCACAGAAACAGTACAAATATTTATGGTCGAACAAGTGGCCTCTTCATCTGCGCAAGCGGCCTCTTCACCAGGAGTAAGGTCGTGGTGGCTGTGGTCGTGGTCACTGTGAGCCGCTCAAAAGCTTTCAACAACTTTAAAGAAAATGTTTGCACAAACATTAGTTCGAAAATCTTATTCTTTCCGGCACCAAAATTCGGACGCATCTACTCACTGCGGACTAGGTCTTGTGGGTCTTCGCAGTTTACTCCAAATGCTACCTCCTCGGCGAAGTTGTTGTTCAAGTAGCCTCAGATTGTTGCATCATACTCCTTTTTGAATTCCAGATTCCAACTAACTTTATTGTTGCAGAAATTCCAACGTTTACGACGCAATGTTATGTTCCAAATTCCAAAGCAGTTTGACTTAGTACAGCGCTTTTGAAATTATACATGGCGTCCACGTGCTCGATTGATTCGTCTAATTCGAGGTATTCAATTTCTCTGAAAGACGGGATTTCCTCAGAGCTTTTCTCGTCCGTTCAACTCACGTGAAAGCTTTACTTCTATCGGCTCCTAGTGAGGAGAAAGGTACGTGACTATCGCTCCATGTGGGGAGAAATGTATGTGACTTCACCGTGTGAAGTCCAGCCCATGATGGTTTCGACACTAGTTAGCAGTTCATTAGAGCGTTCGACTCCAGTGTCAGTTTACCCTTAGAAATCTGCCCCTATAAGTACGTTGGCTTCTGGCTGACTGCACTCGTCGAGCAAACACACCAGCAAGTATAATCTTTTCATCCAGTTTCTTCAAAGCTTGTCTATATTATAGCATGGCCAAGGTATTACAAATCCACAGTACTTCAGTTACCTCAATCTTCACCAGGTTTGAGGTGCAGGTGCTTTGCAGCCTTCTCTGCACTTTCTTGTGAAGATTCGAGCAAGATTCCGAGCTCTAATGTCCAGAAATTGTCAAAATCTCTTCTCCAGACGCTGCGCTGGCTTTCAGCTCTTTCGTGAAAGTTCCCACAAAGAAGCTAAGTTTCACTTTTCACTTTTTTACCTTTTCACTTTTTGGAAGATCAGATGGGCAGGTACCCGCTACATTTCGCAGAACACGCGACATTCTTAAGAAAGTTTTATGATTAACATGGAGTCGGAGCTTGCTTGGTGTTTACATGGAAGTCATATTTCTCGCACTTCAAGCCACCGTGAAGGTTTAATGGAAACTAATTTCCGTCTCTCGGCTTTGGGCTAGATGGTTCAAGGTATTGGGAACAGACATTTCGTTCATTTTGCTGCGAAATACGCATGCTGGTCACAAAAGACGGCCTAAATGTTCTTAAGTGCATCTCTATAACCTCATGTAGACGTTGAGTCCCATGAGTCATCACAACATTGCACCTGACGTCAATGATAAGTGACGTCTGGTTGAGCTGGATCCCAGCTGTAATGGCGATTCTACAATTCTCTATAGTGGTAAGAGAGCCTGTAATATCTGCTTCAGCTTTAACAGTCCAATAGCCACAAAGATACTTCAGCTTGTCGACATCCGCTAGCAAATCATTCTGGTGGATGTCGATGGTCGACTTAAACTGGTCGCTAAACTTCAAACACTTAATGAAATCTGTAAAATGTCTAGACCTTAAGTATGAGTAGCCTGAGCTGCGCGCGTGTAGTTGGAATGTCAGCATAGCCTGAGGTACCTCTGACGTTGGTTGAAGCGAATGTAACCGTAAGCGCCCAATTCAAGGCTTCGTAACGGTAATCGATTCCTGGTGCTGCCTGACCGTGTAAACTTCTGCCCCTAAGTCCTCATCCGCCACACGTACTTCAATCTGGCTGTCAAGTTCGCTAGCGTGGCCTCCTTACGCCTCGGTCTAGTCAAATGTTCAGTGTGCCTGCCTAATGGCGCCAGTGTGTCGTCTGATAGCTTTCACCTAGTTGATGATCCTTCTTATCCCAACTCCAATCGTACCACGATTCTCTCGGCGCCGATTCATGGTGGAACGACTCCTGGCACGATATCCCATCATCATTGTGGTTACCACATATAATGAAGGATCCTTCAAGTTCTCTTCAATGGGCTCGCTTAACCAGTAGAGAGCCTTCAACGTTGTTCGTGGCTCGATTGCGTTGAAGACCAAGGAAGCAGAGAATCTACTACAGAACCAGCTGCTTAGTAGAGCAAAAAAATATATATATATACGATGCGCCATACGAGATATCGCAGGGCTGCTCGCGATCTTGCAGCTTCGTCTTCGACCCACTGAACAACAGGCAGTTTTAACACCTGCAAACTCACTCGCTCATGAGCTGAAGTTGATTTGAGTTGAAGGGAGGGAGTTTTCGCTGACTCATGTCATGCCCTAAATTTTCTCCAAATCAAGTTGTTGCAACTTTTATTTTTCTGGGCTCGACCTGGAAACTTTGAGCTTTTAACATAACGTGTCAAAACGGGCAGAGAACGAGTTCCGCAATGCTCACTTATCTCATATTAACCCACAAATTTGACTGCTCATCACCTCTGACTTGTCGTCGCCAACCTCTTAATTTACTCAGTGTATAAACTATATCATTGATCTAGTTCTCGCAGAACACCCTGAAGAGCCTGACATAACGTTTTCGAGAGCTTGTAGTCACACTGACAGCAACACCTACAACCTCGATCGCTTTCAGCTTGTATACGCCATTGTTCCTCACGGACATGAGCAGACACAGCGCTCCAGAAAGGTTGTTCGGAGACCTCTGTGCTGAGTTGCATGAAAAGCATGACACACATAACCAATCTCTCTTGAGTAGAGGCTGAGAAAGAGGCGAAATCGCCAAGGAATCGCCGAGGATTGTCATTAAAGCACAATTTCGAGAGTTTGTGTAGCGCTTTGAACGAAAGGTCGAAGGCCTATTCACATTGAGTATATTTTGAAGGCTCTCTTATGTAGCGGCACTACAACGTGAACGCAGAGCAAGAACAAGCCGCAGACGCAGTGCTGGGTGTCTTCTTTCTCCGCTAGTTACACTAATACACCTTCCTGCGCTACACCGAAGAGACTTCAAGATGACGTACCAGCAGGCCCAAGTCTCCCCACTGATTCACCAATATTGCTTTCATCGTGCAGCCGTGTCACACTGAGTCGTAACAGCGCTGCCATATTACTAACACCATGTTACTAACGTAATCAAATCTGCTCACCGAAACATGGGCTACCTGACGCGACACTACGCCATGCAACACCGCATGTCACATTACTGGCTTATAACTCTCTTGTCAAGTCGAAACTGAAGTACACGTCCACCTTATGTGATCCTAGCCAAGTGTACCTGAGAAAATGCCATCGAATAAGTTCAAAGTCTTGCCATTACATTCGTTCATTCGGCATGCTGGTACGACATCAGCATTTCATATCTGAAAGTGCAACCTGATTTAATTCCTCTTTCTCTGCGCCGTGGCGTTGCGAGCCCGTCCTTCTTCCACAACTTTTATTATTCTTCCCTTAACCACGCCGCCTTATACTTCAGCCCCATAGCGCACATCTAGCAGTACTGGTCATCCCTGCCAAGTTGCGCGTCCACATGCCCACACATTTTCCTCGTCATTCTTTCTCCGAAAAGCCACTCGCTGGAACTGCCTTGCCCTGCATTACTGCGACCACCGGTCCATCACCGTTTTTAATGGCTCTGACTGACCACTTCTGTATTTCATGAATGCTAGAGATCTTTTGTTCGTTCTCTGTTTTGACGTTAGCTGCGGCAAAGTATGTTGGATATGTTGATCGCGGACTAAGCAACGCACGCTAGGTTACATCGAAGCTCAGTTGCACCTGTGCTACACTGTGCAAATAACTTTGGCAGCACGTTAACACGCACTGAGAAAAATTTATTAGGCTACGTTGTCACCGTCTCCAACACTGTGCCGTGTTAGTGTGTTCGGTAACATGTTGGCCACACCTACTAGGCTACATCGTTCACGTTTTCAACGCTGTTGTGATGTACCACGGCATGTTTGGCAGTATGTCAATTGCGCACTAAGCAACGTACACTAGGTTACATCGCAGCTCAGTTGCAACTGTGCAACATTGCCCGTGTGCTGTGGGTCGAGGCCACGTTACAGATCTCCTGGTGGTCAAAAGGTATCCCGAGTTTCCCACTACGTCGTGCCTGCTAATCAAATCGTGGTCTCGGTGCGTAAAACCCGAGAATTCCCAATTCAGATAGCCTCATGTGCAGCCGAGTTTCAGAACGGGCGCGTCGGTTCAGCGTTCTAAAGCGTGTGGTGTAATCCATCTCCTCTGCGGCCTTCAGCTTGGATGCTTGTAGCGGCGAAGCAAAACATCCAACCTCCGCGCTAACGTGGTGCGTCAGCAATGGGATGGATAGTTGGACGAGCTGACACGGTAACGTAATTTTGTTGCAGCGCGCAAAGGACGAAGACGTAGGCGAGATACGCGAGACGAGCTCTGCGACTCTCAATTGAAGGTTTCATTGAAAAAGATCGCGTATAAGCGGCTGCAACACACACAGAAACCAAGTAACACGTGGCCAGATACAAATGCGAAGGCTAACAAGGCATAAAAGTTTAAAGAAAGCAAAAATGAAACATACAAGGCTGCCAGTAAAAAAATTCGACTGCAGAGGCAGAAAAACAGAACTTAATGTAACGGATTAGGTAGAGTGAAGGCACGTGCCAAGCAGATATGCATATTTCTTGTCCGAAAAGCCTGGCTGATGCATGCATGCACCATGCTTTTAATATTTCTGTGAGTTCTTTGGCGTCTATGCCTTGAAAGGACCAACGTGGGGTATGCATCCGCATGTTATACGCGATGTGTACTAGACGCGTGCGCGTCGCCAGACTGGGGTTGTGTGCAATTCCATTCGCATGCGGAAAATCGCATGTGGGTCAGAGTGACAGGTGGCTCAATAACCGATTAAGAGAGCGCAAATAAATACTAGAAAAAAGTCTACTACATCGTATGTGAGGATACACTGCCACAGACGCGGCTGCACATTCATGTTTGTAGATACCGATGTCGCTCCTAAACATAAACGCTAAAGCAACTCGCTAATTATGCAAGCGTTTTCACCTAAAAGAACGGGGCACGCAGGCGTTAGCCAGGCTTTTCGGACAGAGAACGTTCGTAATTGCTTAGCACGTGGGCTCACCCTACATAATCTTACGTTAATTTTTTTTTCCTCGAGGGTCTACTTTCTTTTTCTTCTGGCAGCCTTTCTTTTTTTGCTTTAAACTTCGTAGCTTTCGTATATCTATCTCTCCACGTGTTCCGTAATTCTTGTTTTTTGCCGTTGCTTATGTACGATATTTCTTTTTCAATAAAGATCTTCTGTTGAGTGTCAGCTATCGTCCTGTGCGTCTATTCGACGTCTTCGGCCTTTCGGGCTGCGACAAGGTTATCAGCACGTGCAACACCAAACAGCGTTACACCTGAGCCATGGTGAAGCACGTTCCCCAGTTCAGACCACCGGATTTCTATACGTGAATACTGTTTTTTTTATGCGAAGCATACTAGCCGCACAACCACGCTCTTCCTTGCTGCGCCGCGCGCAGCCGCGTAGCTACCATATGACGTCATAACAGCTGCAAAAGCGGAGGCTCAACTCGTGCGCTCGCTTGCGGCCGCGTAGCTACATAGCCGGGTCTCAGCTCGTGCGCTCGCCTGCATGAGTTGTTTCTTCGTCTAGCCGAACCAAATATAGCCAAGCAACAGCAGTTCACCAGGCTAAACAGTGGTTCAACAACTAAAACAAAGGCTACTATGCTTCGCATCCTGGGCTTAACCTTAGCTAAGCCACAGCCATTTTTTGTTTTCGTGAATACTGCTTCGAAATTGCCGACGCCCTGCCAGCCTCGCGACACATGCAGGGCGGTGCAAGTAGAAAGAGTGCAAGCTGCCCGCTTCGCTCCGCCTTCGAAACTTCCTCCATCCGTCAAGCCATGATGCATATTCATGCGCTCTGCTGCTTTGGCGCGGAGTAACAGGAAATTGGCTTTTCGCCAGTAACAAGGGAGTTCACTGAGGAAGTGCATATTTTAACGCGATAGCGTTAAGGAGCTCGTATCGCAGAAAAGCCGGTGTCGTCGGCGTCGGTGTCGGCGTCGGTGTCGGCGTTTTTTACCTTAATGTAGAGAACTAACCATGCGATTTCGGAGATTTTTTTTCTTTTTTTTCTCCGTGCCGGAAACTCGGTCGACGCAGTGTAATTACCAGCGAACTACATGTAACCGCGGCGACACGTGGTCAAGAGTGGCCGAACAGGGAGAACACTCAAGTCTCGGATCCAGCGTTTTAGCAAGGCGGTTTGTCCAAGTAGGTAAACAACCGCTGCTGAAACGCTGGCGTGTGGAATGCGATAACGAGCGCTGAAGTGAAGTGTTCGCATTGGCCCTGGAAAATATTAACTGAGCACCATGATACGTCTACGGCTGGCGCACAACGCATCACATCCGATGCGGCTATTGAGGCCCGCTAGTGGGATCTTGATGAGGGCTCGTTTGTCCATATTTGGAACTGAGGTTAAACAATGCCACAGACAAGGGGCTGTTTAGCCTCATTTCTGGAAACCCACTAATTTTAAGCGTGAATATGCGCGACGCTGCTGAGTTTGCTTGTGCGCTTGTGTGGCAGACGATCGACCGCATTTGCAGCAGTCTCTAGCGGGAACTGTTAACCATGTCCAGGCAAATATAGGGCCTCACCTCCGCTCCCTTCTTTCATTTCAGAGGAGCCGCTGCTGGCGGCGAAGGCTCCAACATGATGCTCATAATCGGTGCCATCATATTGCTGCTCGTGTTGGGCGCCGCTGGTATTTTCTTGGTCTTCTCGGGGAAAAGCACCGGTGAGTCTGTCAAGCAGACCGTCTTCGACGAATGCTGATTGGTTACGTACGCAGCCTAAAAAAGCGCGCTATTCTCTCCGTCCGCGACAGTTCCCAGTTTTTTGCAAGGGCCAAAGCAAGGACGTCGGGCGTGTGACGGCCACGAAACATGCATTGTCACTGTACTCTTCTTTGCGTAGTTCCGTGCAGCGGAGCCAAGGGCAAGTCCTTGCGCAGCGAGATGTAGTGCCATAGTTGGGAGCCCGTTGCATGAATAAATTTATTTATTTCTTTATTTATCATACCCTCAGGGCCATTACAACATTATAGAGGAAAGTGGCTACAAGGAAAATTATATATATATTAATGTGTGTGTGTGATTCAGGTTGACAAATGAGAAGAAAGAGGTTCCTGATTATACAGTTCTAGCAATGACATTCTTGAATAATTGATAATCTGCGATGCTGGCCGTCGAGGCTGGAAGGCGATTCCAATCATTGGAAGTGCGTGGTACAAATGACTGCAAGAAATCGTTGGATCAGCATAATGCAATGCCGACCTTATGAATGTCATCTAGTCTATGCGATACATACGGAGGTGGGGAAAACAGACGCAACACGGCGCTATCTGTTTGTCGCGTAGCAGTAGGTGACGGAACAAATTATTAAAAAGGCACAGACGGAACAAATTGCCTCGACGAGCAGTTTCGTCGGCAGGTGTTTTACTTGTAAGCGTCTCCGCGGGTGGCATGTCCGATTTGTTGTGCAGTTTTGCTTCGTTAATCAATAAATGATTTACTGAGGCTCTACGATACTCGGAGCACGTCTCCACTTGCTCAACGACAATGTGCTGCGAAGGGGAAATGTCAACAGTTTGCGCCATCGTGGCTTCCGCCGTCTCTGCAACCCCCCTCCTCTGCATCACGAAAGACGCACGGCTTTTTGGTGCCACAGCCAACACGAAACGAATTTCCCAACGCCGCCATCGCAACAGCTGATCTCGTTGGGCAGCCACACTCTTACTAGATAGATGTGTTCGAGCTCCCGATTTGGTCTATAAAGCGTATAGCTTACATAGTGCTGCACGGAACTACTGAGACAAAGTAAACAACACGTGGTAACAACCTTAACTTCGAAATGTTTTGTGCTTTAATTAAACGTTTGCATCCGCGGAATGATTTAAACACTCTAACAGTATCTTTCGCGGTACGGGTACGAACGCAATTGTTATTCCCGCCTGCGAAACGTGGCGAAAGCGTTCTGTGCTTAGAAGCGAAGTTCCAATGGCCGATGACACAGACGCTAAGGCGATCTCAGCACTAGGGGCACGGGTCACGCGACGAATGTGACGCAACACGGCGCTATCTGTTTTGAAAATGACCTACTTCTCCGTTTATTTTATTTCTGCATTTATTTATTTCTTTTGGCACGTGGCAGCATACCGTTTACAAACACCCGCCGCGTTATACATGTGTGACTATTTCTTCCACAGAGTTCGAGGTCGCTGGTTCGAATCCCTTGCGCGTCAGCTGCGTTTCGGTTGGAGCGAAATGCGATCCTAAACGCAATATAATATATCGCAGAACTGCTAATTCTAAAATTTATTACCCGGTTTTTACACGCATCTTATGATGCGCCTCGCCCATTTTCTCAGTACTGAGAAGAAGGCTGAGGTCTTCAATTGGTTTGTTGGGCTCCTCAGAGTCCTTGTCCGGACAACGACCTCGCTAAGGATACTCAATTTTTGAAATAAGTTATACCATGTGTTTGGCGCATGATAGCCTAAGTTGCTTATGCGCCATAAAACCCAATACAATACAATACAATGCAAAATCGCTCACACAATTAACGCTAAGGTGCGCGTTCAGAAATCGCAGGCGGGCAAAATCAGTCCGAAGCTTCGCGCTGTTTGGGGCACTTCCTTTGTGCTTTTTCGTTCGTAGTACGTTTTCATTCTTCATTCATTGCGGCGCAAATGAAGACAAAGCTTTAGTTAAGTAGTTGGCTAGGTAAATTCAAGACAAGGAAGCGATTGTTCTGCTCGGCAACCGCTGCCAATTTCGATGAGGTTTGCTGCGTTTAAAGAAAAACCTAAATCTATTACGCTTATTCGAACGCGATCTCTATGTATTCGTTCAAAATTGCAAAAGCGAAAACGAGTTCTGCAGAGGCCAATGCACATGTAGGCTGGAATTTCTGCCGCGAATAATGGATTGTACAACTAACCGCGATGCGCGAAATTGTTAAAGTTTCATTCCATGCGACCAGTAATCTCGTGAAATTCTTCATGCACCGCACATGTGACTACAATAATGTCACACAATTTCTTTCTCTTTTTTTTTGCTTTCTTGTCACCTATTTTGTCATAGTGGCGAATATACATTCCGGAGACATCGCCAAGAATAGCGCTACCAGTGCTGGCACATACAAAGTCGCTAAATCAAAGAATTAGTGCGCCATTTCATGAACAAGTCTGGGTGCGCACTCCATAAAGATAACCTGTGAGCCAATCGGCGTTGTGTGTGCTCGTTTTATGCAGGAATCTGTTAATACGCCGAACAGAGGTGGTCTTTCTTTCAGTACATTGCAGTTCCGCCTCCCATTGAAAATTAGCGCCGCCATGGCCTGGAGTGGAACACATTACCTCGTTCCCTGTGCCAGACCCCATAGGTAAAGCCACCATGGAGTTACATGCTCAGTTACACCATGGAGGGTTACAGGTTGTTCCAGTTTATTCAGACAAAAACCCAGTTCTACGTGATGCGCCAGGCCCGTCTTCCCACATGTGGTACACCACTCTGCGTGGGAAATTTCACGCGGCAGTACGAGACTGTACGTCTCAATAATGGCTGCAAATTAAGTTTTCGTGAGACTGCATACGAATACAAGCCAAACGCTGAAACGAAAAGAAAATACACACTTTTATAAATATTAGCGTCGCATGTACCGAAAGGTAGATCGTTAAACCTCCAAGCTAGAATAACAGATTTCGTTTCTGTACAGTTTCTCCGCTGTTGTACTGATATGCAACCAAAAAGCGGGCTCGACTGCGTTTAATCGCGCTGCCCGCAACCTATATACAGTCAATCTTCGTCAAGAGCCAAACGCAGCGACAGTGTGAAATGCGGGGCCACGGCAATTGGCGAACAACTACGGTTTCACTACACGTTCACCACGGCTCCCCAAGAGTGGAATTATATAGCGTTGTACGGATAGCTGTGCAACTACGTTTCATTTCTATAAAAAAAAAGACAAGGGCTCTGGCTAAAAAGCTGCCCCTGAGAAACATCTGGCAGAGGTCTCCAGCCCCATCTGTACAATGCACTCAGCCACAGCAGCATGCACGTGATACATAGTGTCGCGTGCATCATCCGAATAAGAAAAAAATGACAATGCATGGAGGAATGATTAACGTTAGTGTATTCGTTATTAATGAAATGCAACTGATTTATTTGCTCCAAAAATGATAACGTTTTCAATGTGTAGTAGCTGGACAGTCAAATTCACTACTGATGTGTTTATTCAAAACAGCAGGTAGTAAATTCGGCAGTCTTTCTCTGAATAATTTTGGCAGCAAGCAGCTTGCATATTTCTTTGTAGGGTGACCCGAATCTGCGATTTGCCTTTAGCTTTCAAATGGTACACATTCGAGCATCTCTACAATGAACCCTTTTACAAAGTGACTCGTATGACGAATGATTTCGTATAAGGCAAACTACATCTACCCGCGCGAATTAGCTCATGTGTTTGACACTCGTAGGAAGCATTAACCACAATACGGTAAACTTTCTGTGAAGGAACATTTTTGCATGTTTGTGAATTGTCTCCATATCTAGCACTAAAAGGAAACAGAAAAGCACAATTAGATGTGTTTAAATTGATATAAGAGAAATAAGAACATCGAGTACAAATGTGATTTAGTATTGTATAAACTAACGGCTGCATTGAAAGATGTTTCTTTTTGTTCTTAGTTGCCTGTGTATTTTCTTTAATATGCTGGCTCTGTGAAAAATTTTTCCGCATTGGTCAGAAATTATTACTTCATTCATATGTTGTTACATATATGATTTCAAATGTTTGCCAGACTTTTTTTTTCTACTGCAGACTAATGTTAAAAAGCGCTGACCAGTGCTATAGTTTCGCCAATTCATGCAACATATTTTTTTACGCATTGTGTATGCATTCTTTGTAAGAACTGAACAAAATGGCGACCATGACGTCACATGAATACCATGCTCTAACGTTGGAATGTTGTTCTCCAACGAAATGGTATCTTTCATCTCCACTTTAGCCTCCCAGATAAGCGAGGTTTTCGTAGTGTTTAGGTTGTCGCTCTGATCTTTTCCTATTACCCTTTCCTCCTTATCAGGCAAGTCTACAGATGCAACCGAAGGCAAAGCAGCTGATAACGGTGGTAAGCAGCCCATCTGCACAATCCTAAGAATTTTTTTGAAACACATACTAGAGTGTCGAACCGAATCACTTTTTCCTTCCGATTTTCGCTTCAGTTTTCGTTTCGGTTCACTGAAATCCGATTCCACTCCAGGGCGAAAAGATAGTGGTTCAAACCACCTAGAGCTGGTTACATAACCGAAAAATAATTGCACGAAAGCAGAGCAAACTTATTCTGTGCAATAACTCTATACCTCTGCTAAACTTCACTGAAATATTACGCCCGGGAAAACATTCTATGTAAATAGCATGCTGTCAACTGGTGCTGACGAGGAGATGAATACCTGCCGTTCATTCGTACTGGGGACCAGCAACAAGTATGTTTTTTTTTTTTTTTTACGGTCGCGGGTATTTTTGCCCACACCTACAGTCCGGCGAGTCCTCGTATTGGGTGCAATGCAAAAACATTTTAAAATCACGGGAACATGGTCTGCGTGTATAAGTGAGGTAGCATATTTGAGCAGGATGAAAGTGCCCGTATGAAAAGCTCCTGACAAAGCGGCAAACCTGAACCAAATTTTTTTTTTCGATCCGGCGTGAAGAGAACAAACATTCCAGTTTTCGGTTTTTGTTTCATTTCCGGTTCGATACGCTACATCCTACTGTATACAGTGAGAGAGAACAGAAGACGAGGAGGATCATATTTCGATGGAGGCGAAAAGCATGAATGCTCCTGTACATTCATTACGGCGTGCCTCATCATCGGGTTGTGGTATTGACATGTAAACTTTCTTTTGTCAAGAAAGAAAAATGCAGTAAGAAAAGTCTTGCGTTGTGCAGGTCGCACAAGCACTGAGTATAATGTAGGAATGCTGTGCTGCCACAAAAAGCTTGTGGGGGAATCCGCTGACCTGTATTTTCAAAACATAAAGGAGCAGGACGAGCGTTGGGAATATTTCTAATTTGCGTGCGTTTTTGGACCACGAACAGGACTAAATGTGTTTAGCTGTCTAAGCCATTTGGGGCTATTTCGTTTCTCAGCCAGATTAGCTGACTGCGAAATCAAGGGGTGGCAATCCCTGCTCGAACAATGACACTAATCGAGCGTGTATGGAAGTAACACGTGGTTGGCGGGTGACTGTGCTCGACTGATTGCCAAGAATACTGGGCGTGGGATGCCCTCTATCCGAGGCCGTCAGCTTTGTGCTGTGTAATTGAATGGGCACTGTGGTTCGAAAAGATCTGCTGAATCTTGTCAAAAAAGCCCACTATCAATTATAACGTTGTGGATATATGAAAGAAGACATCTAGTTGGAGCCACATTCGGCATCATTCGGCTCTACGAGGAAAAAATCTCTAGGTTCTCGGCAGTTTACGTCACTGGGTCAACCGTTGGAATTATCAAAATGCACCGGAACCTATAGTCAGTGGCAACCTAACACGAACACACACACAACTTGCACAGAAGCACCAGCCAATAAGGTTTGCCTGTTTTCGTGACGTCAAGCGGCTTTGCGCTTCTAAAACGGCTTTCTTCGCATATGTCTTTTGTATCGCTGGTTTTAGGGTAGAACCTGAACGTCCTGTTAAATTTTGTGGGTGATCCTGATATCATTGCTCAGCCATAGGTAATTCTAGCTTGTCCAGTTAGCCTTGCGTTTATATTGGCAGAACAATGTCATTAACGTGTAAAGGAAGTGCAGTTGGCTTGTGTTCTTTCAGAGATGCAGGGCAGGTGCAGTGCATTTTTGTGGGTTGAGCTTGTTATAAATTGAGGTTGTCACGGGCTGTAGAGCATATAGAGATCTCAAACCTCCGAAGATATATATACAACTGACAGTGATCCACAGGAGACTAATGTCAATTGCGATATATATTTATACAGAGGGTCCCAGCTAACTTTAGCCAGAGATTTAAAATATGCGAACGCCACGCAGCTGGACAGAACCACGGTAATGTTGTGCACCGTCGTTTGGAGATCCTCAAATTATTCTTTTTCATTCCGCCTAATTATATAATTAGTCTTAATTATAATTAGATGAAAAGTGTCAATGAGAATTGTAGAACGACATGAAAACTCCCGATAGAGTTTCTTAATCTGGGACACCCTGTATATGCACCGCGTGACCACCTTCATACACGTACACTTCTCTTCCCCTATGACACTGAATAATGCGAACGCATTAAAATTGAGACGCATTCCTGCGTTTGGGTTACCTATCTACCGGGTATGTACCCTTCGAGTCGAATCGACCAGTTTGTGTCGGGTTCGCATGAGCTTCCCGAATGTTTCTTGCCCTTCTGTAACGCCAACCAGCCTAGGCTCTTCTGCAGCCACCTATATACACCCGTCTCATACATGGGCCGTTTGTCCGAGCTAACGTGCTTCGAGGTTCCACAGTGGCACCAACAGTGTTTTGTTAGCAGAACCTTTGTGCCAGCTGTTATATTTTTCTCTTAATCATCATTAGCTTATCAGTCATAAGTAATTGTCAATATTTAATTGCACAAGTGCGTAAGCACGAATGTCAAATTGTGCATCGCATTCGAACGCATCATATTAACAGATTCCAACTCGCCAAGTGTTTCTCGGTTATTTGCTCCGCATTTCAAGTTTGTGGTGCAAAGCGCGAAAAAGAATGCCAGGTCCGCGTGTTTCCCGCACGCGACGCCAGCGCTCTCAAGAGGGGTTTCAACGAATCAACACCACTGAGTGACTGACTTGGTGATTGGGAAAATGTGACAAGGCGACGGCATAGCTGGTGGCTGCTGCTGCTGCCCCCCCCCCTTTTTTTTCTCAATGCGAAGCATTTCTTTGCCTAATAAGAGCCAAGGTCAAACGCGAGCCTTCGCAACGTCAGCTTGTCGCCGATGCGCGCGCCCCCTACGCACCCCCTCGCTGGCTGCTGCTCATTAGAAAGCTTTAGAAGCGCTTGCGTCCCCTTAAGCTCTCGGCTAGGCGCCACCTTGCTTTACACGCATGCGCGTGCACCCCGATACGCGTGCTCGCGTGCGTCGGCGAGCCTTTCACGGGCGAGTTCTCGCCACCACCCGTCGAAGGCTGCCTGTTCCTAGAGGGAATGCACAAGGCGTGGCGGTCCATGCGCCTGGGTGGATGTGCTCTCCACAATTAATCATATGTTGCGCGTACGCGTCTACTGGCAGACACGATGGCCCTTCGAGAGTGTCAGGCGGAAGAGTGCAAAGATTCTGCTGAGACTAGAGGTACGCGACGCGTACTGGATGGCGATCCAGAAGGGGAGTTGCCGGGGAGGGTGTGATTTCTTCAGGATTTTGCGCCACGTGTAGCGGAGAGAGGTTTCGCATTGACTCAGACAATCATCGACGATGGTTTGTGCCGTAATTATTCTCTTGTGAAAAAGCGCCAAATGGCCCACTGAACGAAAAGTCGGCCAAACCCTTCCCCTACCGGAAATTGGGGGTAAGAGAGCCTCTGGAGGACCTTCGTGATGGTTAAGTAACCTCATGGTAACGGTGCCGGATTGCCTCGTCCTCCAACTTCCTCAGCTCGGTATCTTCTTTTCCTTGCTGTCGGATTGTCAGGGCTCTGGTGACTATAACCGCTGGATCGGCGCGCCCACGGCGAGCCTTTCACGGGCGAGTTCTCGCCACCACCCGTCGAAGGCTGCCTGTTCCTAGAGGGAATGCACAACGCGTGGCCGTCCCATCAGTTTTCTGACACTTAATTTAACGGAAACGCATCCAGCGCAGCACGCGCGAAACCCTCGCCTGCCCTTTCCGTCCCCGGCGGAAGCGAAACTCCTGATTGGTTGCGCGCGTGGCGTGAGCTCGTGCCTATGCAGCTGTCAACTCATCAAACCGCCCTTTCCCGTATCTGCTATGCTCTGGGAACGATTTTCATTTTTTTTTTTTTTTGCGTGACAATGCCCCCGAAACTTGTGAGCCAATACAAGCTTGTTAACGTAGAAGCTGTACAAAAAAAAAACCTCGCACCAACTTATTCGCTAAACTCGACAAAATTACTCGCTGCGCAAAACTCGAAAGACCACTCAGTGGCGTTAAATTAGACCTAATGCTTTCGCATTCACGACTCGTAAGTGGTGAGGTGTCCTCGGATTTCCTTGCTTCGCTTCATTCCTACTTATTATCGCCGTCCTAAGCCGGTGCGCAATGTTCTAGCAAACAGCGTGACGCGGCCGCTGCGGCCGACAGTGACGTCATTGCCTTGTCACTTTTTCGGAGTCAGCCTTATTCTTTAAGGCACGTTTTAAGAGGAAGCTTTCACTCGGGGGCTCCTACATAAAATGCATGGGAAAGGAGAAACTCTTATTCTTTGCAGCCACTGCACCAGATTTTATGAGGTTCGTAGCTTTTGAAAGTATAAGTTAAAAATCTAGTGACTGTTGGTTTCGAATGCTTACTTAAGTCGTCAAATAATAATAAAACCGGCAAAAATCGCAAATTTTCAGAAAACTAAACTATACTGTTCACAACTCGGCAAAATCGTAATCACAATTCTGTCAATGTAACATTCGGCTAAGACATATTGGATTTATCCACTTAGGATGCTCTAACGGATGCAGTTTAAACTGGGATATCTGCCCTTGATGCCGAGCTAAATTTGTGAACTCGTGCTTCCATTTCTTTTTTTTAAGACCTGCAAATAAATTCATGCCTTGTATCAAAATTCTGCTACCGACAGTCAAGGATTCAACTTATTGACTCAAGTGCAAAATATTCCATAAAAGATCAGCCCAGCGGTTGTGTCAGCAAAAGTGTTTCTTCGTTTCACATGCGTTTGATTAAGTGGCAACGCAGTTGGGCCAGAGCTTGGTGAAATAACATAGCTCGCGGATAGCATACGCTGCAGGGAACATATCGGCGACGTTTTGCCGTCCGTACGCAGTGAGTGGAGCTCGCAAGCGGATTGTGAAGTCCCCATTCCCTCAAGCGCTCTTTTCAACAGAAGGAACTGTCCGCGCTCTATTCTAGACGCAATATTTCGTCGTCGGACGCACTACTTCGTCGGTCCCCTAGACGGCTGCTATTCGCCGGTAGCTGACATCATGCTGCGGTCGGCTACGCGGCGTAGATGCCGCGGCCGCCGCGAGGTGCCGCCACGAGTCCACTGGCTAAGCGCACTCCGGCTCGCTGTGGAGAATCGCGTTTGGCTTATGTTCAGCGCGTCGTAGGCACCAAAGGCGGAAGTCGGGGCGTCTACGTTAACATCCAAATTGAAATTTGAACTGCGCGCCACGGTGACATTTAGAAGGCGGAACGTTGTCGGTGCGCCACACTGTGCTGTAGCCATCGCAGTGCAAGGCATTGAAGACGGAAGGGGAGCAAAGCGGAGGCCGTGTCTGATTGCCAATAACACCGCTTCTGCTGAACTCAGGGAAGTACTTCGTGGGGTAAATCATGAGAAGCCAACAAGCACTGACACAAAGGACAACATAGCGGAAATTACTTGTGCTTAATAAATGCAATAAAGAAACGATGAACCAATGGAAATGAAAGTGGATGAAAAAGCAACTTGCCGCAGGTTGGGAACGATCCCACAACCTTCGCATTTCGCGTGCGATGCTCTACCCATTGAGCTAACGCGGCGCCGTTTCCCCATCCGCGTTCTTGGGTATTTGTTTCCTAGTAGAATCCTGAGTGGGTTCGCCAGCGTAACCACTCACAGACCTTGGTGTCGGATGTTTAACATAGTAATAAAAATCGGGCCCCTCGGTTAACCCTCTTTCTTCTCGTTTATTACATAATGAGGGTCTCGAATCCGGCAACACTGATGCCTTCAAGTAGCATGTGTGGGTTTACTGACCGGTTGCTTTCACCCAAAAAGAGCGTGCGTCTATTTGTCGTACAAAAATCCCTCACGTGACCTGATCCTAGGTGCCTAGGGACAGCATCGTTTAGGGATTTTTGAGAAGGCGCGATGCTAGCGCCGAGCGACGCCATGGCGTGTTCGTCCTCGGCGTGATCGTTCTCTGGAACGCGCGTTGTTCAACATTGCTCATGTGATTGTTACGTGCGTTGCTCGTGTGTTGGTTGTAGGTTCTGTGTTACTTGGCGGAAAGCCGTGAGTAGTGCGGCAGTGCTGCTTTGCCCTCGGTGAGCTCTGGCAGTACAGAATCTGCGTTGTGTGACCCGTGCTTTCTTGAGAACCCGGCGGTGGTGACAATTGAAATATCGAAGTGGCCTAGCGCCTCAGCAGCGAAGTTCTGCGAACCGCGATGTGGCGTCGCCATGTCCGACTTTGCTTAACGGACATCGAGGGATGTGCTGCCCGCTGCAAGTCATGTAAATGCAATTGCGTCGACCGCCCACTGTTCAGCGCTGAATGTGTGTTTGGTGTGCTGTGCTTGAAACGAGTGGTGCAGCCGTGCAGCGAGGGTGGCGGAGGAGCAGAGTGGCTTAGGGGCTCCGTTGGCGCGTTCAGACATGTGCACCCGTCTTGGTCTCATTAGCGACTGTCGCGGGATTGTGGTGTGATAGGTCCTTGCCTGGTATGAAGTTTACGACGCTAACACACAGCATGTTCGCGTTTTTCCGCGCTATATGTCATTTGCATGACGGCCGAGTTGAAAACGAGACATAGGTCTGTGTTCTTTGCGTTTGTGCGTTGTAAGTTACTTTCTATTGTGGAATTTCGAATTACCCATAATACCCTTTACGACTGATAAGTGGGCTACACGACCTGTGTGAATCAGCTACCGTATGTTGTGACGCTCTTCCATGTGGTAGACTGATGCATGGTGCGCGTTTATTTCTGTACTGTTGGAAAAACCATTTGTTTATTCACTCAATACGAATGTACGGCTTCTTCGCCGCAGTACAATTTAGTTACGGGGTGAAGCATACTAAAAGTGGGAGGGGGCCGCTATCAGCCAGCATAGTATGTCCACTTAGGCGACCTGAGAGGCGGCGGGTGCGTGAGTGTATAATTAAAGAACTCTTATTATGTCCAGTGACAGTGGCCCCCTTTCACTTTTAGTATGCTTCACCGCAGTACACTGCTTAGGCTTCAACGCGAAATATTAGTGTATTGCGAGAAAGATAATCGTAAAAAGCCTAATTATGCAACATTTCTTTTGTAGCTTGCTACACAGCATTACAGGGTGTAAAAAAACATCGTGCAGTAAAGCATACTACGAGAGGAAAGGGCGCATAGGTTTACACTGTGCTCATTATTTTCAATTGTGACATAATTTGCAAGTGCATCTGTGCTTGTGGTAAGCTTCACTGACAATCCTTTCTACATTACAAGTTCATATTGCAGGGAAGCTTACTAAAGCACATTCGCCATTTTGTAACATTGATTCACCTTCAATGCAGGAGCACAATGCGGATTCTCGCCCCTGCTTTTGGCTGGACTGCACATGCTCTTTGAGAATTGATTCATTTCATTGATTCATTCTATGATTCTATGATTCTATGCGAGACCTAGCAATGGGTAGCCCAAATATAGATTTGAGAAAACCAAAATGAATTCAGCAGTAAGAACTAAAGGGTTGGTTTGGTGTAGACCAGTGGCCAAGTCCGGATATGAAAGAGGAAGAAAAGCCGAGTCTTTCCACTTAAACACTGGGAGGTACAACTCGCACAAATAAATACGACTCTTACTTATTTGACTTTTTAAAGGAGATTACCGACTAGCATTGGCAAGTGTTCACTTCAACAAACACTGCATGAAGTAAGCTTCCTGCGCATATTTCACCAGTTACCGCATCATTGTTTCACATTATGAGTGAAACTGCAATTTTCTTTATGCCTCAACTTGCCCAATTTTGTGTTTTGCAGTAGGATGTCTGCAGTGCTATTAAGGCACTCAAATACTCATGAATAGTAAGAAATAAAAGTAAGAAAGCAGTGGCTTTTTGTGCGTAGAATATGCATACACCTGGTGCTCTTATGTTCATTTTTTCCCTATCCGCTAAAACATTCTAAACAAGAAAAGTTTATACACAATTAGTTTATACACAGACCACAACTAAACCACAGGTATCGTTGGTAAGCTAAGTATATTTATTCGGTGACATTTTCTGCAACCCTGCTATTGGGCTTTCCTTCCTTCCTTTTCAGCTGTGCAGGTTCATTAAGAAGTGAAGAGACAGTTTGGCAATTTTAATCGTTGAAAGACTTAGCGAAACCTTTTTGGGGTTATTTCTTGGTTTCAGATTCTGCACATGGCACTTTAAGGCGTGTTTTCTGTGTTTTTTGCTTTTTCTTTATGGGTAGGGAATGTCAACATTTTTTACACCATGTCAAGTATGTGGTGCCACAGACTCTTCTTAGATGGAGTCTTGCTCTTTCATTCTGTACAATGTGATGTCGGTTTTTTGTGTCCAAGGCTGGTGATTGTAGCATTTTGTTGTTTTGCCTCTGTCACCCAAGCTTGAAAGATTGCTACACACTGCTGGTGGCATGACACATGTGACATTTGCAATATATGGCCACCATAAATATAATAAATAGAAGTTAATTCAAGAGTAGTGCCTTTGCATGGCGGTGCAGCCATAAATTGTGGCTGTAAGGTACCAGAAGTGCAGGTAGCACTGCTTGTGCAGAATATAGTGCAACTCTACTACTTTCAAACATCATTGTTCTTAACGCATTTGTATAGCTCCAGTTCTTGTGAACAACACACACCTGGTGGAAGAGTAACTTGCACCTGCAGTTGGGGCCAATGAATAGCCAAATTTCTGCCTGTTTTCATGTTATTAGCATGTTAGTAAAGGCAGTCGTTCTTATAGTGACCTGTATGCCCAGTGTAGAAGCTGCTGCGGGGTGTCAGTATCTTGTACACATCTTCAGCTTTGCAGGGGACACAGCATCGGGCACATAGTTTGCCACAGGCCATGTCTTTGGTGCAAGTTGAGTTGACCCACTCGCAGAGGGAGAACCAAGCTTGTTGGATATGATGTAAACCGCTTGTACACTCAGTGCCCTTCATTCATTTTGTGTGACATATGTGGTTATAGCGACCCCTGTTTTATGCACTTCTTGTCCGGCAGCAGTCTTGCATTTGAAACACTTGGCATAGCTTTCAGCAAATTGGACAGGAATAACACTGAAAAACCAGCAGATTTTAATCATTGCACTTATCATGCGAAGGTTCGTACAGTATGATGAAGGCGTAAATAAATGAGGGTGTTCCTCAAGGCCTTGTAGCATATGTCACGAGTTTGGGGCAACATGATGTATAGCACTTTTTTGATCGCATGCTATAGGTTTAGCAGCTGTGGCCATGGTTGAAGTGCAGTGCAAGGTCAAGAAAACGGATATCTATGAGCAGCGCCCTGGTAAAGGAGACTCTGGGAAAACTAGTGGGAAGCCTGTTGAACATCTGGTTGACCCATTTGGCTCCATCAGGCAAAGTATGGTAAAGAGAAGGAAGTCGTCAACATATCAAAATATTTTTACATATAAATACTGTGCTAAGGTCATAACAAGTGTTAGCGCGCAGGCTGGGCACGACCAACTACATATGCCTTCTGTTCGGACATTGCTTATTGTTACTAACCAGGATGGAGTGGACAAAAAAAGAACAGCAGCTCCATTAATTTGGATTCACTGGTATCAACAGTGTCTTGTAAGTGTACATTGCCATACTCCCCAATGCCTTCTCGGGTGACATCAGCAAGGACCAGCTTGAGGCAAGGGGTAATAGACGTCTTTACAAGCTAAAAATGTATGCGTGCATGTAGAGCACATTGTGTCGAAAAAGTAGGCACTTCACAGGGGCACTGGAGAAGGAACAGATTATTAACAGTGGGCAAAGACAAGCTACTAAACACCCAACAATGTTGCCATTTAACGACATCTGAAACAATCCCTCTTAAAGAGGAAATCATCGTTGTGTATCCATAAAGAGGGCAGATGGGCAAAGCCCCTTCAGTAATGCTGCCAGCTTCAAAAGCCCACTTTGCATGCCCTGAATACTTCCTTCTTGCGACTTTGCTGGGTGCAAGCATTCTACTGTCCAAATGATGTCATTGAGAGCGCTGTTGGTTTGGTGGCAATACATTTCAGAAGCAATTGCAACAAACCTCCCTACGTAGTTGGCCTGGATGCTCACGGTACTTATGAAGCAGCACCATGAGGCAAGCAAGGTGAACGGATGCCTCGAAGCCCTTGTTCATTTATCACACTGTTCTGTTAGTAACAACCATGAGACTTGAAACCAACAAGCTCAAGTTCGGCACTCGCGTGGTTACTGCGGAGTATCCATAAAAAGCACAAAAACAGAACACTCAAGGGAAAGGATACAGCACCATTTAACACTTAGTATTGCTGCAGCCCACCCCTTTCCTTTATTTTGTGTGGTCGTGCTACATCTTTTTACTATAGATAGGCATGAACTTAGGTGATGTCCCCAATCAGTGTCCAATTTTTATATACACTATGTGCTGGTTCAAAGAGTCTCGAAACACTGCAATGGAAGCTTCAAGTAGAAAAGGTGCCTGGAAGAAAAAAAAAGCTGTGCTGCAACCATCTCGGCAACACCTTGACCCCTTCATAAAAATTGTGCTTCCATATCAACTTGAGCCCTCCAGTTTACAGTAAGTACCAGTGCACTTGTGAACAACTAATCAATTCTCAAAGAGCGTGTGCAGTCCACCCAAAATCATGGGCTTGAATCCACATTGTGCTCCTGCATTGAAGGTGAATAATGTTACAAAATGGCGAATATGCTTTAGTAAGCTTCCCTGCAATATGAATTTGTAATGTACAAAGGATTGTCAATGAAGCTTACCACGAGCACAGATGCACTTGCAAATTATTTCACAATTGAAAATAGTGAGCACAGTGTAAACCTATGTTCCCTTTCCACTCTTAGTATGCTTTACTGCACGAGGCTTATTTACACCCCTGTAATGCGGTGTAGCAAGCTGCAAAAGAAACATTGCATACCGTATTTACTCGATTCAAAGCACCCCCTTTTTTCACGTTCGCGATGCCCAAAGTGAGGGGGGTGCTTACATTCGAAAAATCTAGCATGACACCCCGCCCCCCCCCCCCCTCTCCCGCCTTCTTTTCGCTGCGACATCACGACTAGGCGGGTGCGATAATAACATATTTTGCAAACATTCAAAAGAGAAATCGGTGAACACAGTGAGCCCACCGCTTGTGTCGGATGCTCAGTTACTATCACTGCCACTCGAGTTCGTCGCACCGCTTGAACTGCCACTCTCGGTATCCCACAGCAGGTCGTCTTCCGTTCGGTCGAAGTGGTTTGTGATCGAGCAGTTCCTAAATGATTTGACCACAACATCCACTTGAACCCGCTTCCACGCGTCCGAAATCCACTTTGCGATGGTTGATGGGGACGCTTTCTGTAGCTTTCGCCTGATATCCGCACAGTCCGGCTGTACGCGTACTCGCGCCGCGGACGCCGTTCCATCTCGGCACTCCGACGGTTCCGGCTCGCTGACAGTGTGAGCAAGCGCGCTTGACGGCCTTGGCTACGCGCGCTTCCTAACAAATAGGGGGGTGCTCAGATTCCCATGCAAACTTTTTTCCCAATCTTTCCGCGAAAATAGTGGGGGGGTGCTTAGAATCACGAAAATACGAGGCTTTTTACGATTATCTTTCTCGCAATACACTAATATGTCGCGGTGAAGCCTAAGCAATGTACTGCAGTGAAGCATACTAAAAGTGAAAAGGGGCCACAGTCAGTGTACATAATAAGAGTTCTTTAATAACAGGCCGCTAATGAGACCAAGACGGGAGCACATGTCTGTGCTCTGCTCACACTCTGCTCCTCCGCCACCCTCGCTGCACGGCTGCACCACTCGTTTCAAGCACAGCACACCAAACACACATTCAGCGCTGAACAGTGGCCGGTCGACGCAGTTGCATTTACATGACTTGCAGCGGGCAGCATATCCCTCGATGTCCGTTAAGCAAAGTCGGACACGGCGACGCCACATCGCGGTTCGCAGAACTTCGCTGCCGAGGCGCTAGGCCACTTCGATATTTCAATTGTCACCACCACCGGGTTCTCAAGAAAGCACGGGTCACACAACGCAGATTGTACTGCCAGAGTTCACCGAGGCCAAAGCCGTACTGCCGCACCGCCACTACTCACGGCTTTCCGCCAAGTAACACAGAACCTACAACCAACACACGAGCAACGCACGTAAGAATCACATGAGCAATGTTGAACAACGCGCGTTCCAGAGAACGATCACGCCGAGGACGAACACGCCACGGCGTCGTTCGGCGCAAGCATCCCTAGGCACCTAGGATCAGGTCACGTGAGCGATTTTGGTACGATAAATAGACGCACGCGTTACTTTCACGCAAAAAGATGACGTTCTCGTGACGCCTGCGGCAGAAAGGATGTTCCACATCCGCCGCAAATGTCTATAGGCGTGGCGCTGGCTAACACCCCCAGGGTTCTATACTAGGAAACATATACCCAAGAAAGTGGATGGGGAAACTCCGCCGTGGTAGCTCGTTTGTTAGAGCATCGCACGCGAAATGCGAAGGTTATGGGATCGTTATCCACCTGCGGCAAGTTGTTTTTTCATCCACTTTCATTTCAATTGGTTCATCGTTTCTTTGTTTCATTTATTAGGCACAAGTAATTTTCACTGTTATCCTTTGTGTCAGTGTTTGTTGGCTTCTTATGATATGACTAATAAAAATCGGGCCTCTCGGTTAACCTCCTTTCCTCCAGTATTCCTGAAATAGCCCATTCTCATTTCAGATGCCTTTCTCCACTTCGGTCCACACACCCTCCACAGCCTTCCCTCTGCCAAAGCAGAAAAAAAAATAAAACTGTTAGAAAGCAATGGATAACTGTGGACCTATACAAAAGAATACGTAAAAAGAATACTAACAGTTTCATTAGATCTCGAAATTGTGACATATTGACTGAGTTTAAAAGATTCAGAAATAAATTAAACTTTGAAAATTTTACAAAATGCGAAACGATCAACGTAGATTGTGGAATACTGTGAACGATTTAACTCGACGAGGGTGAAAAACGCATATCGTGAATGAAATTATAATCGATAATGCCAGTGTAGTTGTGAAAAATTTGTTGATGAAATGAATCGACAGTTTGTTAGCACAGCGGTATATAGTGGACAAGACTCAGAAGCGGATAGTTTTATGACTACAGGGCAGGTTGATTCCATTATGCTTACAGCAGCAACCCCTACTGAAATTGAAACAATTATCATGGCCTTAGAAAACAAAGCTGCAGGCTGGGAAGACGAAATAAAGGCCTTACCTGTTAAGTATGCCGCTCATCTTATTAGTACTGTATTAACCCATATAATAAACTAGATGCTTACACGTGGTGAGTTCCGAGATGAATTAAACATAGCTAAGGTCACCCCTGTTTACAAAGGTGGCGATGAGAAAAAGCTTACCAACTACAGGCCGAGATCTGTTTTGCCGGTGTTTTCCAAGATACTCGAGCATGTTATTAATGAATGGTTGGCTTACCATCTTTTTTCCTAAACACGAAATAATTGCGAAGTCGCAGTATGGCTTTCAAAAGGATAAGTCTGCAGAACTAGCTTTAATAAACATAAAGGACAAAATAATTCAAAATATTGAGAACAATCTACTCACTCTGGGAATTTTCTTGGATTTGAAAAAAGGCATTCGACACTGTGCAACGTGATACCCTTCTTAAGAAGCTTGCTGCGTATGGTGTACGAGTTGTAGCACAGAATTGCATCATATCTCTCAAATCGGTATCAGTATGTATACGTCGACAATCTGGTATCACAAAAATTGAAAGTCGAATATGGCGTCCCTCAGGATCAATCACAGGACCCCTCTTATCATAAATGATATAACGTCAAACCAAACTCACCTGAAATAATAATGTATGCTGACGACATTAATATCTTCTTCACTGGCACTACAAAGGAGGTCATAGAATCACCAGCAAACAGTTACCTCGTACACCTCTCCATGTGGCTTAAAAGCTACCGGCTGTGTTTAAACACATGCAAAACCAAATATATAAATTCTAAGCCAGCAAATAAGAGTCCCCTGCCGCTACCCCTACCTTAACGTGTACTTTGAGGACACGTTACTGAAACACGTTCTTGGGCGTATGGTTTAAAGAGGTCCTTAGATGGAATACTCACGTTAAAAAGTGAGCTATATCGAGTTACTGGCTGCGTGTATAAAATACAAAATATATACAAATACACCTGGCTGAAACAAATTATGCTAGTCACTTTTCTATTCAAACCTCAGTTACGGCATTTTAGTATGGGGAACTATGACAGGTTCAAACTACAACAAACTAATCATTGTACAAAAGAAAATATTGAGAATGCGTGAAAACTATGTGGGTGGCAAACGGACTCCGAACAAAACCGCTCTTCATTAAATATAGCAGGCTTTACTCCATTGGATTTATAAAAATAGGCTGCACACAATACCTGTCGACAGTTGCACCTCATACGCAATACGTAGGCCACACCATCTAAAGCCAGCCACAAGAATTACGGAAGGCAAACATTGAATTATCAAACGATTAATATATTAAAGAGTGGTAACTTTAACGTACAATACACACAATCCTTCCGCAACTTCACAAATGACTGTAAAAACCTATTAGTGGGCAGTGACATTGCATTTTCATTTTGAGTAACTTGTGCTCATCCCTGATAACACATGTAGCCTCAATTATGTTCCAGATTTTCTCAGCGCTTGTAAATTATATTTGCCATTGTTTCGGCGCTTACATTGTACATAAGTCTAAGTTATTTTCTGAAATGTTTCTATGTAATGATCCATTTACTGTATATGCTATTTATTTTCGCGCCAGTGGTTCTATGGCTTTCTTTTCTTTGTTGACTTATGATGTAAGCCAATTTTATTGTTATATAATACTTATTCCTCATGTATCTTTGCTTTTTCAAAAATCTATCCCGTTGAAGCAAAAGTTATGCTTTGAGGCATGCGTTCTGAATAATTGAATTTTTCGCTGCTGTGTGCAGTGTGTTAAATATATGTTTGGCAAATATGCATATGAATGTCATGTCGTGCTGCCTTGAACCGTAGGGGCGCAGAGGCTCTGTCAGGCATTTTGCCTTTACCTCTGCCCCCTACACGGAGAAAATCCGCGAAACAATTAAAAAGTGGTTATTACTATTATTATTAAAAAGCGGTTCAGAGCCCCTTTAAGACCGTTGCGGTAGCACGCGCATCAGGTAATCCACGTTCGTACGGTCCTTGCAATCAATGCCAGTACATGCTTAGGCACCCGAGGCTTAACCGTTGCGAGTGATTCCCTCTGCCACATGCCTCGCTTCCACGCAAGCATGGCGTCCTGATTAGGCCGGCTCAGCTATTTTAAGCCCTGCACGGGTCCACCACATATTCAATTATGTACAGACCGTCACAGCTGCCTCCACTGCACGGGATAGATTGCACGTCTGTTTGGAATGTCCCGCCATAGGGCCCCACCTCAATCAACTGCGCCGATCACAGACAGCTGTGCAATCCGCTCAGCTGGACCGGCTTGGCTGGCCCAACTGATTCTCGCGAAGACCAGCAGAATTTAGAGGGACTCATTCTGCTATTTCTGTCTCTGTGCCAGGAAAACGCCCTGAAATAAGGGTGTTGTCACTATCCACCCGCCTTCACTTGGCATTCTTTTTCGTGTTTTGCAGCAGAATTTAGGAAGGCGGAAATAACTGAGAAATGATACTGGGCTGGAAAGTATTCAATGTGATGAATTCGAATGTATGGCACAAATTGACATTCACGTCCACACAATTATACCAGTAATTATAAATTTAGGAAATTTTTAGTCGTTAAATAAAGCGTGGTACCAGGAAAAGGTATCGGAAATATGCGCAACGCAACGGCTATACAACACACCGTTGGTTCCATTGCCGTATCGCGTTGGCTGGGACACATGTCCTTATTGACGCCTAAAGGGACGCTAAAGGCAAACAAGAAGTCGACGTAGACCACTTAAATACCGTTGCAGAAACCTTGCAACGCTTGTTTTGTGTCAAGAAAGGGCTTAGTTTACGAGAAAAGTGCATCTGAAGGGTCCGAATACCAAAACGCAAACGCGCGGCCAAGGAGAAACCGAGCCAAGACAGAGCGGCGGATTTGCCGCTGCAGCTTGCGTTCTTGGTCGTGGACCGGTCGGGCATCTCGCGACATAACATGGAAGTTGAATTCTCGGCTCCTTGCAGCATGTGCGAGTTTCGCGAGCCTGCATAACCAGCGCAGCACTACGCTGTAACGAAACCGCTGTGTGTCAGTGCACGTCTCAGCGCGTAAAGTAGTGCGGCATATGTTGACTAGGCTTACAGTCGCCAAATTACAGTCGCCACTAGGTGGCGCGCCGATTGTCCAGCTACCGAGGGAACGGTGGTTAGTGCAGGTATAAGGGGGTGTCGCTTGCACCGAGAAAAATGCACTCAACGGCGCAAGTTGGTTTACAGTGTGCCACCAAAGGTGCCCTCGGATATGCAGACGCATTCCGTGGTATAGAGGATAACATCTGCGGGTTTAGTCTACACAGGGAAACACTTGTTACTACCGATGTATATTCAGAGAACTCACTCGCAAAGAAACTTTGCATCGGACGACATTTCCGCGGGTTGTATCGGTGCGGTGGCCTTTCTGCCTTACGCTCAGTCTACGGGCAAGTTCCTGACTGAGCGTTAAATTTGATGAATATCCCTAATTGAGTGCGAATGTCAAGATTCTTGTTTTAACTGGAGGTGGGTTAAAGCGTTGCTCTAAATTTGACTTGAACGAGCACCTCCAGTGTTCCAAGAAGAATATAACTTCAGTTAGGTAATCAAAACTCGCTTATTTAGCGGGACTGCTCCGCGAAAAATGCCACGCTCGTTACGCTCAGAGTTGTTTTATGAAAAAGTAGACTAAAAGAACACGCTGTATTAAAAAAAAAGAAAAGTTCCGCTCTCCTCCACTCTCGTCCCCGAAGCGCAAATATTATATCAGCCCTCGTGGTCCGAGTTTCATAGCTGAAGTGACAAATTAGTATTTCTCTGAAAGAAAAAAAAAATCTGTTCAGTTTTTGACAACGTATCAAAGGTTTTCGTTATCAATTGCTACCTCAAAGTGTCAGCGAAAGCAATAATTCAATTTTAATTCACATTCACAATGCTGAGAAACATAGCCACCAATTGTTTTAAGATCATTTTCGACCCACTCAAGGCACGTTATAAGCCCTAAGCAGCAGGCTCCCAACCTGTACCTCAGAGCCCAGCATCAGCGGGACAAGACGCATGGTCATTTGCGAAATATATTGAACTAGGTTTACCTGCTACACCACTTCGACAAATTACGTGATCATTTTTTTTTTCGGTAGCGTATCTGAGGTTTTCCTCATTATTTGCCAACTCAAGGGGCCGGATGAAGCCCAAGGAGTAAGCTTATAATTAGAACTCTCCAACGGAAGAAAGATCCGTCGTGCAGTTGTTTCTGAGATATTTCTGTGTCGAAGAATGCACATGCAGATATGAGAAAAAATGCACATAAATATATCTGAAAATAAATTGAGAACCCAAGCGGTTGGAGAAAGCCCATAAAAAAAGTCTATTTATAGATATCCGCTAGATATAATTTTTAGGTATCCGATATGTATACACATAACATAGTGAGCTATATATATATATATATATATATATATATATATATATATATATATATATATATATATATATATATATATAGATACAGTGAGCCAGCGTTTTTCATTGCTACTTATACTGTGTATTTTCAGCACGTCATTTTTAAACCTTCCTCATATAGGCTCTCCCTTCTCAAATGTGCGCTTACTCTGAGGGTAGTGCAAATAAATGAATGAATAAATAAATAAATAAATAAATAAATAAATAATATAGCTATATTTATAGACATCCTACCACTGTGCCGTACCAGCGGTACCAGTGGTATTATATACCGGTAATACTGCGTGTAATAAAGTGATTCTAGGTTCTACCGCGCACTTTTTATCCTTGTGTAAGGCTGCACTGTCTTTCAAGTTTGCCCACAAGAACGGTTAGACAGTAACAAGCAATCCCAGTGAGTTCCTGAAGTATCTTAAACGCATTACAAATTCATACTAAGTCATGACCTTCAACTCTCCAATATGCGTAACAAGCCTATTGCAAGATTACTCAGACCCCCTTACGTTGGGCGTAGCTGTCCATAGATAGCAGTTTTCGATTGCTCGAATCGGCAGAGAAGGAAAGCTCCATGCAGCGGCGTAGAATTGAACTGTGACAGCAGTGTCCGCCATGTGTTCCAACTCCAGGAACCGTTCTTAATTACTTGTATTTTTTACGCGCTTTCTACAAGACCATAAAGAGAAGGGGCACGAAGACACCACCAGCCCTCTTGGACCACCTGCACCACCAACAGCGCACGAACGTAAGTAGCTTTACTGGACCGTTTGTCTGGCGTCGCGGCTTGTACGAGCACAAGACACTCTCATTGCAACGTTTCCAATCGCTACAGCTTTCTTAAAAAAAATTACGTGGCCGAAATACTTTTTTCTTTGTTTTCTTGTTCTGACAGCAATTGCACACACTCGGGCGTCGTTCGTGTGATCGGCACCGCCGCCGCCGTCGTGCTGTACCGCTATCGAATGCGCACGCGTGGTCCCATGTGGGGGCAGATTACACTCCCTTTCATGTATAGATAGCGGGTAGCTGCCGAAGCTACTACATGCGTGACTTTCGAAGTTACACTAACAGAAGTTTGAGTAAAAATCGTCATGCTACCTACGCAAAATCTGCTTGCACAGGTGGCTTATCCGCCTTCGCGGACGCCAATTTCCGGAAACGTTAGTCGTCAAACGCACAATTGAAAAAAATATGAACTTTTCTTTTGCGATATCGTGATTGTCGCGTAGGTTCAAATTGGAAACTTGAGACATTCGTCTCTGAAGATAACTTCACTTTGAATCTCCTGGAGCGTTTCTGCTTCGAGGTAGTCATCTTCAAGGGCGACGCTCACTCACCTAATTTCGCATTCCGGGCCATCGATATAGACACAGCGTTGACCCTTCCATTGTGACATATCTTGCTGTGTGTGTCTCAAAGTCTTGATTAACGGCAGCGCAAGGACACCAGAGGGGAGACAATAATTTACTCTGCGCTGTGTCATCTCCTTGGCGCTTCCCGTCACTCCTCGTCCTCGTCACCTTACGCTTCAGTGGTCTCCGAGCCCATGTAGGGGAACTACGGACGGCGACTATGGGGGGTGAACCCAGTGAACTGTGAGAAGAAAACCCTGAGCGACGAACTAACGACGACCATTCAGCACTTCCACCAGCGATCCGACAGCCGTCAAATTGCATCCACCGACATTACCGTCACCGTCGGCAACAGCGCGGTTACAGCTCTCGTCGCCTCGGGGCCGATTGTTAAGCTATAGAACTTTCTGCACAATTACGAAAAGTTGCGACAGCCTGGCAAGGACAGAAGTTGCGCACTGCAGGTGGCCATCAAGTGGAATGTGCGCAGCACAAATTAAAATGCGTGAGACGACATCACGGGATCGTTCCTCGTGCCACTGTCAATTATCTTTGGCATACATTCTCTCAGTGAATACGGTGCGATTATAGGTCTTCGCTACTTGCTCGTGGCGTTTCCAGAGCCTAATTTTACTGCAGCTGACAACGTTCAAACTCGGAACACTGCGTTCCGCGTTTCCGACAAGCTGGTTACGCTGCCCATCAGATTTTTGCTGCACTGCAATGGGCAAAAAGACCTATTAGTAACGGTCTGCAGTGAGCAATACTCGCATCTCGCAAAGCCCACAACCATCGCTTACCTTAACTAGCCTGCGGACTCCCTGGCCCCTCGACATTAGCCGCGCTTTCGTCGTCCGATCATCCTGTCTAAGTGTTAACTAGCAAACTTAACGCCAATCACACGATCAGCACAAAAATAGGTCCATCTAAATATATTGAACTACTTCGGCGATTGCTTCGCTACGTCGAGCCAGAGTCAACCAGACGGGCTCGATAAACATCGTATTTTAAGTGCACTGAAAGATTCGTCCGCAAACATGCCTAGAGAATGTCACGAAAAAAAAAACCTATTACGCATGAAACGCGGATGGCACCGAGCAAGGCCGATGCGTCGAGATCCCTCAATTCGCTCAAATTAAGTGCGATTTCTGCGAGGCCGTCGTCATAGCACCACGGCATCACGTTTATGAAGATATATGCTTCACTTCAAGACCAATTTCCACCCTGTGAGTTTATTTTGTGCACTTCCGCGAGGACTTTTTACCCGAGGCGGGCGCCATGTCGCCTAGCCTTCTACACAATTACGAAAAGTTGCGGCAGCCTGGCAAGGACAGAAGTTGCGTGCAGCAGGTGGCCATCAAGTAGCGGGGAGTGGAATGTGTTTAACACCATACCCGCCGCCGAGTTCGCCGCTTGGCCGGACACCGGGGCTCCCGCCGGCACAGACATCTACCCAAGTCTTGCCAACTGCACTGCAACGAATTACGAAGTGATCGACCGAGAAATCGACCCCTCGGAGGTTTCGGTCAGGAACGGGTGATGCGACATCGGCCCTTGAAGAACGACCAATCCTAAGCCTAGCCTCAACGTGGCCGCCAACGTGGCAGCCTCCGGCGCCAGAGCGAAAGCACCCAATCCCGTGTCGGCCCGTAAAGAAATCAAGGCAAGTAGAATGCCCTTACTCCCGCAAAACGAGTCCAAAGTAGCAATTCGCATCCGCGGTGGACTGGACATCGCCAAAACCGGACACGTGGAAATTGTGCAGGCCATTCAAGAAGCAGCCAGACTCGAACCGACGCAGTGCCACGGGGACACGATTTGCCCCAACTTAAAACAGCACATCATGGTCGTGAGTTCCCCGCTTCCCGGGAACGTCAACGGACGTTTGAAAATTCAGAGCGTCACCATCGCCGGACCAGACGTACGAGGCCTCCTCCTACCAGACTGCGCCGGACGACACGTGCAAGGGAGGCATTCGCGACATTCCGCTCCACCACACGCACGAAACGATAACCAGGATCGTCGTCAACCAGAGAAACCCGCTTGCACTGCGGCGAAGCGCAATAAGGAAACCGGGACGATAAACGTGGTCTTCGAAGGACGCAAAGTTCCCAACCACGGGATGTACGGATGTGCATGGCGAGTGCTACAGGAAGCAGATCACCGAAGTCATGCTTGCAGCAAACTAGGGCATCGAGCAGACGTACGCCTCACACCACACCGGAGAAGCAGACTTGGCAGGGGCTGCGGCATTGCGGACCCCGGAGCAGATCACGCTTGTGAAGAGGTCTCTTGCGCGTTGTGCGACGAGAAACACTTGGAACTCGCGATCCCGATCGGCCAGCATAGGTCGCAGGAGCCGCTGCCGCACATCAGGGAGCTGGGGCTGCTCCACCTCGGGGGTGCGGTTCGTACCCCCTGTCGGAGCCAACCGCTGGGCCCAGCGAATCAAGGCGACACGGGATGCCAGGCCTCCGCAACGGTGGGGACGCTGCCCCCTAACTCTGGGCTGCTGAGGGACCCATCTCAGGTGAGCTTGGAAGCCTGGCCAGAGAATAGTGCACACAAAAACATCTGAGAAAGAATTAAAGCACTCGAGCACGAGAACTCTCAAGTCCGACGCACAATGACATAACTGGCTAACGAGAATAGATTTCTTAAAACGCAAACCGGCATACCACACGCACTGACACAGGACACACACATGGACACTTCACCCAGTTCGGCTCCCCTCCAGCGTAGCGGAATCAGAAACGGCTAGTCAAACCCCACCCGCGGGCACACCAGCCACGAAGACATGCAAGGCCAAGACCATGGAAGGCGACACGCCTTCCAAGGACATAGACGGTAAATTGGACAAGATCTTTCGTACTCTACGTCAACTCCAACTCGATGTCGAGTCACAAAAGAAGGGACATGACAGACTAGTAGAGGTGGTTGATGGCCTAACGGGCAAGGTAGAAGTGATAGAGGAGGGCTTCGGCGCCAGGATCTAGGGCCTCGAGAGAACAAGTCTTTACTCACTCCACGGCACCGGTCAACTCCCCCGCCTCCCCCATGGTCAGAAAGAACACTGCAACAAGCGATATCGTTACATCCAAAACGGTAGTAAAGTGCGCAACCAAAGTAGAAAGTAAAAATGGAGAAGGCAAGCAAGAACCATCCGAAAGGCACCAAATGCAAAAGAGCAATCAAGGCAAGCTAATAATCTGGCAATGGAATTGTCGTGGGTTCGCAACAAGCGGTCCTGCATCAACACATCTGACACTACATACAAGCCGGACATCAAATTCATTCAAGAGACCAACACCGACACATCTGCACTTCGGGATATGAATGCAATTGCTGTTCCACTCACAAAAACCTGCAGCGGCGTAGCGACGTTTGTCAGTAACAGGCTCGCGTGGGCCGAGATTGACAGAAACAATCAGGACAGCAAATGCGAGCACTTGCTCATCGAAGTCTTTCCCAAAGGCAAAAACGCTAGCACTCACGTACAGCAGCCCGCACCACAGACCGCAACGTTTCCGACGATTGTTGAAGAAGGCCAGGGACAAAGTCGGAGACAAGCCGCTAATTATTGCCGGGGACTTCAACGCTCCAAACGTAGAATGGGGCCACGGTGTCACCAGCTTCAAAGGCAGAAATCTTGCCACCGATGCGGAAGAGATGGGACGCACCCTGATCACGTCCGCGCTCTACCCCACCAGGATGGGCAACTCGGTCTCGAGGGACACCACCCCAGACCTCACGTTCATCCTCAACACCGAGGCGGCCGCCTGGCATAATACTGGTGACGACCTCGGCAGCGACCATTACATTGTGGAAACGTCAATAGCAATCGCCTCGAAACCCCTACGAAAGTGGAGATACACGTATTGGGATGCGTTTAGACGGGTAAGAAAGCAACGTACCCACAAGCTCGCTACACTAGAACACTAGAAAAAGATCGCACTACTGAACAAGGACATTGAGCAGCACTGTGTGCTACTTTCCAACCAACAATGGGACGAAGTATACGCGAGGGCCAATGGCAGCATGAAATCGGGCAAAACCTGGATCCTGCTCAAACACTTTTTTGGCAAGGGTCAAACCAGGGGCTCCCAGACCAAGGCGGCCGACAAGATGGCGAAACGCGAACTCAAAATCTCCAACGAGCAAGAATTTATGGCACGACTTGCCGAGAGATACATGCCACTCTGAAGCAGCGACAAAAACGAGGCCGAGGCACCCAGTTCCCTGTACACGGGAGCGGACAACTCCGACTTTGACGAACCCTTCAACCTGGAAGAAATCAAGACCGTCCTTCAAAACTTGAACGGCACATCGGCCCCAGGTCCGGACGCTATTAGTAACAAGACTTCATCCTGTTCCTAGCGGATTGAATCAATTAGGTCTGGGCTTCCGACAGGGTCCTGTCGAAATGAAATAAAGCCACCACGGTTCAGAATCAGAATCCACTTTATTTCCAACACACTAGTTGGGCGTCCCCAGGCGAAAAGCAGTCGCAGACAGCTTGACGGGACGTGGGAGCCTACAGATATCTCATCCCAAAGCACAACAAGCCCTCGGGCGTCGAGAACCTCAGACCCATATCGCTCATCTCGTGCGTGGGTAAAGCGGCGAGACACGCCGTTCAGAACAGAATCTCCAGATGCATCGCAAACAAGGGACTGTTACCACACACCCTCATCGGATTTAGAGCCGGTCTGTTGACTAAGATTTTATTCAAGCACCACATCATTGATGACCCCATTGGAAACACCAAGACCATTCTCGGGTTGGATCTCGAGAAAGCGTTCGATAACCTCTCTCACCAATACATTGTGGACACCATTTCCGACCTCACTTCGGAGCTAGATTCCATGCGTACGTCAAGTCATTCTTGGATAACAGGACGGCTACGCTCCGATTTGCCGACCTCTCCACGGAGACTCTCTCGCTGGGAAGCAGGGGCACCCCGAAGGCTCGGTCATCTCCCCTATGTTTTTTAACCTTGCCATGGTGGGACTTCATGAGAAAGTGGGACAGATCCACGGGCTCGAGCACACCATATACACAGATGTCATCCAAAGGAACCCTGGGCGTGATGCAGGACATCTTGCAAGAAGCAGTGAACACCATAGAAGAATTTCTAATTCCCACAGGACTCAGATGTCCGCCTACCAAGTCGGTGCTGCTCGTACGCAGATCCACTCAGAAGGGCCGCAGGCCATACTCGTCAGACTTCGATTACAATCAGGAAATCACCGTACGAACCAATTCGGGACATGCCATCCCGTGCATCAACAAAATCGGGGGCCTGGGTATGATCGCAGAGACTAAAGACGTCAATGCCTCTATGGTTCAGAAGCTCATCATCAAGACCAACAATGTTCTTGGGCTCATCAGAATTGCCAATGGACACAGGGACCACAAGGAACATAATCTCATCAAACTCATACACACGTTCGTCAACTGTCACTTCGCGTACGTTGCGGCAATACTCAATTGTCAAGATCCGAGAGAGAGAGACTCAATCGCAAGCAAACCCTCGGCATTCCGACCAGCACCAGTGACAAGAATCTGGGGCACCTGGGCTTGCAAAAAACCCTGGAAGAAATTGCCGAAGCGCAGCAGCGGGCCCAGCTTGCTAGACTTCCGACGACGCCTCCGGGGCGCACAATCCTAGGGAAGCTAGCTGGGCTTTGATTAAGGAGACAGAAAAGGATTTTGCGGACCTCCCACGGGACATCCGCGCCAGGATCACGGTTCGACGTATACCCAGAAACGTACACCCCGAAAACAGGGGCAGACAAACGAAAGGACAACGTCTCCTTAACCAAGCCTTGGCGAACCGCGAACGCTCAGCTTTTGTGGACGCGGCGGCATACGCGGGAAACAAAGCTTTCGCAGTGGCGATTGTGGACGGCTGCGAATCCACAAGACATGCAGCCACGGTAATCGCAAGGAAGCCTGAATAGGCCGAACAGGTTGTGATACCGTTGCACTCACCGACGAGTCTTTCTCACATCTACAGCGACTCCATAGCCGCTATCAGATCTTTCCAAAAGGACATGGTCTGCGCACAGGCCCTCAGAATTGCCACAAAGAAAGATACTAAGAACCACGTCATATACTGGCTCCCGGCACACTTAGGACTAAAGATGGGCGACGTCCCCAACCATAATGAGGCGGCAGACGAGGCTGCGCGCGCGCTTGCACACCGCGCGGCTTCACCCGACCACCCGGAGAAAAAGGACGCCCCACTACATACAATGAAATCACTAAACACTACTACCTATAACGTAGAGAGTATAGTACGCCACACCGTACGCTCACTCGAGCTCAAGAAGTTACACTCACAACGCCATAAATAGACACATACTCTAATCAAAGACTACACTACTACATGCCTGAGCTCTACGACAAGACTTATTGCACCAATTGTAATACACCCCTTAACGTCTATCATTTACTTTAGCCGTGCTCGCAAGCTCACATAAACTCCAAACCGGGCAAGCACGAGTTTGAAGAAGCAATTCGGAGCGAAGAACTCGCTGCCCAACTCTGGGCCGTCCAGCAGGTCCACGACGACGCCAGGAAACTCAACCTCCGGGTTCCATCGTGGGAAACGCCCACTCCATGAGGGCCCCAAAGCTTTCGTGGCCTGTAGGACCTTGAATAAAGTTGATTTCCTTCATAGCTTCCGATCAATGCATAAGCATTCTTGGCGAGTATCTCAGGCGAATTTGTCCGTCACGCGAAAAGTGTAATGTGCCGTATCTGCAGAAATATTAATAATTGACGACGTTATGACGTTTAATTTATCTTTATTATAATTCATAATTTAGTAATTAATCTATTTATTTTAGTGTATATGTAGATGACGGGCAGCTTTATAGGCGATAAGGAACAATTGAAAAAAAATGATCAGCGAATACCCATACGGATAAATAGGGCTCCATAGAAAATCCATGGGGATACATAGAGCTCCACAGAAGATGCAAAAGGAAGCTTACAGTAGGAGTATGGGCCAACTGAAATTTGGGGATAGTTCAAATTAAAAGAAGGGGCTGAGCCAACCGAACTTGGAGGTAGGCCAACTTTAATATTGTTAAGTGGTAGTGACGGTGAAGAAAGCAAAACGGTGAATGGCGAAACTAGCGTTTCATTGAGCGACCTTGTGCCCGCAAAAGCAAGTTACACTTAAGCACAACTACAGCGGTGAACACAGTCGGCGATCGTCGGAAATCTTATCAGCGGGTCGAGCACGTCGGCTTTTTATACATCAGTCGTCGAATGTTCCAGAGTAATCGCTGGGACCCGCGTGTCTTCCACAAAGTTCTGTGCCATTTGCGTCACGCATACATGAAACCAGATTACACAAGGTTCGGTGACAGACAGCGGATGGAACCATGGATAACATTCCAGAAACTTCCGACACAAGCATGCGCGTCCTCCGTTGTGCCATAACATTTGTTATGCGGTGAAACGTGATCGCCCGATAAACAAGTACACGTGTCAGTAACCCCCCTCTTAAAAAACATTGCCACGATGCTACAAACATAGGAGAGCAAAACAAAAGGACACTTCGAGAAGTAAGTCAAAAGATCATTCACGCAATGTCGCAAAGTTCATTAGCGCTGGTAGAACGGCTTGAGTCGCACAACGTGGACTATTTCAGGTTGTGAGCGGCGCCCCTGTGGTAGCGAAATGCCATCTGGTACGACTTCATAATCGAGTGCGCCAATGTGTCGGATAATCTTGTAAGGTGCGAAATAGCGGCGCAAAAGCTTCTCGCTAAGTCCACGTCGGTGAATTGGCGTCCCAACCCAAACACGGTCATGGGACTGGTACTCGACATAGCGTCGTGGAAGGTTGTAGAGTCTGCTGTCGGTCCTCTGCTGGCTCTTGATTCGCAGGCGGGCGAGCTGCCGGGCTTCGGCGCGCTGGAGATAGCTGGCGGCGCCAAGATTCTCTTCGTCGGTGGCGTGCGGCAGCATGGCATCGAGAGTCGTCGTCGGGTTTCTGCCGAAAACTAGCCTGAATGGCGTGATCTGTGTTGTTTCTTGCACCGCCGTGTCGTAAGCGAAGGTTACGTATGGCAGGACGGCATCCCAGGTCTTGTACTTGACGTCTACGTACATTGCTAGCATGTCGGCGACGGTCTTATTCAGGCCCTCCGTAAGACCATTCTTCTGCGGGTGGAAGGCAGTTGTCCTCCTGTGACTTATCGGGCTGTATTCCAGAATAGCTTGGGTGAGCTCCGCTGTAAAGGCCGTTCCTCTGTCGGTGATGACACCTTCTGGGGCGCCATGTCGCTGCAGGGTGTCCTTGACGAGGAATTTCGCTACTTTGGCTGCGCTACGTTTCGGCAGAGCTTTCGTTTCGGCGAAATGGGTGAGGTAGCCAGTTGTGACGACGATCGACTTAATTTCATGATGTTGACTTCCGAAAGGGTCCTAACATCCCGATCTGCTGACATAGTCAGCAAGGAGGATCGGTCGACTGTAGCAATCCCGCTGGCCTTGTCGGTGGTGTTTTGCATCGCTGACAGTCTGAAATGCTGACAGCCTTTCTTCGACTTGTTGTGTTATAGCTTCACGTTCTCGCGTCGAAACTCTAAGGACTGTGACCGAGTGCTCGAGCGCACTCTTCGGTTATTATGCGATGCTTTGCGACAGGTGTTTGTCGAATCCTCGATGACGTCGAAAAGCAGTCTTTGTATCATTGGAGCATACTTCTGAGCTATTGCTGCTTATTCATGGGGAGACTTGGATTTATGTCGAAGTCTAGTTCAGGAACTACGGTCGTAGGGGTAGATGCGACAGAATCTGAGAGGACAAACGCATTGGCGGTTTCCAGAATTCCTCGATATATGCGATCGTCGTGTCCTTGTTAATGCGCTTTAACTCCTAACTGAAGTTTGTCAGCAACACTTTGTTTTTCCTCCGTGCAGTCGCGCAGTCGCTCTTGCGACTCAAATTTCACAGTCGAGCTGCAGACGTTGGTCACCCTCGATGACGCCTTCTACGTTGGGAGGTGTTTTGGTGCCGACGGAAATGACAATGCTGGAGGGGGCAGGATGCTGATTTGATTTTCGAGCACACTCAAGCCTTGTGACTACGAGAACTCTCTGGCGGTATCGCTTGGTCTTCGTATAGCGTTCGGATTGCTCTTGGGATCGATTGGTCTTCAGCGCGATCACCGACTTCAGGTCGGTGATCGCGCCATGTTCGTTCAGAAAGCCCATGCCGAGACTTGTCTCGTGATCAATGTTGAAGGATAACGAAGGAGGCAGGGGAAGTCCGGTCATGAACGGCAATTCTCGCGGCGCACATTCCGGTCAACATTATTAGGTGTCCTCCAGCGGTCCCATTTCAGGGCCTTCCCATGCCGTATTAACCTTCAACTGGGCGGCGATGGGTCCACTCATGGCGGAGTAGTCGGCTCTTGTGTCCCCTAAGGCGGTGGCTGCATGGCCGTCGATGAGCACGTCGAGATCGGTGGTTCTTTGTGTTGCGTTGCAGTTAGGTCTTGGCGTCGGATTAGGTCTACGGACGGCCCACTGAAGTGGAATTTCTCTCGCTCCCATATGCCAGGAATCAACGTGTAATTAACGCATACAATTACAAAGTGCACACTTTTGGGATCCACCGAATTTGTTAAAGGGTCCTTACCGATTGTTATTAGGAGAAAACACTTGTATGGCAGCACTTTTCTTTTATACTGTAAAATCACATAGAACTGAAATAGCTCAAGTAAATAAAACAAGAACAAGAACAAGTAAAACATGCTTTCCGTCGTTTTTCATGGCATTGTTACAGAAGTGGTAGTAGGAGCCGTCTTGGTGGCGTCGAAGATACGCTTGGTGACGTTCTTTTCTTGGAATGAGTATTAGTCTTTGATTAGTTTTCGGTTTACCAGGCCTGCTTGGCGGCGTATTTGTATGCGGCGTCCATATCTTTTCGCCTGCGCTCTTTTTGGTGACCATTTCGGAGTCGCTGTGGTCGCTGTTCATCGACCTTCGTGTATTTAATTTTCTGATGCTGTTGCGGCAGCTACTGTAGCGTTACATTCTAATATGGCCTAGACTTCTTTCGGGTAGCTGGTACAGTGATTTCTTTTGTGAGGCTCCTCCAAGGGCGGCGGCAGCGACTTCCGATTCGACACGAAACACTGGCTCCACTCCTTGTTTCGTTGCTAGAAGTACCCTTGACAGCCCTCTTCGGCTAAACGCTCCAAGTGCGACGCTTCCTTTCCAATTGTCGTCACATTCCCGAAATGCCGGCGAGCAGGAAGGGTGCTCCAAGCACAGTGATCGAATTGCGTTCCATGCCCACACGCATTATCCATGCGGAATCCGCGGGGGGGTGTGTTCTGACTGCTAAAAAACATCCAGCGTCCCTCTTTCTGCAAATTTGCTTGCACCCGGCATGCGCGATCGCTACGGCTTCTTTGGTTCAATGTTGGCAGCAGCAGCTGGCGAGCGCGGTCCTGCGGCCTTTGCGGTTGTAAATAGAGGGAGCGGCTCGCATTCGCGGAACGTAGCAGATGTATAACGCGTGGAAGTTGAGAGAGCCTGGGTATTCACAAATTATTTGCGCTCCTCATAATGAAACGAGAAACGTCAGTTTCGCCAGGCACTACGCATAAGTTGGCCGCCCCATTTGGTATGGCGATAACTTTTTCCCGGCCACTAGGAAACATAGCGGATAACGGGGCTATAATGACTTGAAGCACCTCAAGGAACCATTCGCGATGTCCATACGCTGGCGCACCTGAAACGTGTCCACACATGCCTCTCTCGTAACTGTGTGGTGCGTCAAGTTTTTCAGGCCACTGGCACCACTACTACGCTTATAGTAAAATAAGCTTGTAAAGCTCTGAAACGCTTGTGTAAGTCTGTAATGAACCCTCAGATTGAATTTGGCTACACAGCGCCACTAACATGCCCCCTACTCTTTACCAATATTTTTTTTCTCTTTTGGTTTGACCGAGGACGCATGAAAATTTTCTTGTGCAACTTACAAATTACGAACAAAACGACTATTCGGCAATTTTCACAGCACCATAATTGACCCACGCAAGTCGAACTTCGGGTACGCGTCCCCCACATTATATTCTCTTCTCATGTGATAACTTTGCCTCCTTGCATTTTCCTGATGTAGCAGGGAAGCTTTGTAAGCATTTCATATCAAATCTAATCAGGTGAGAAAATGAAATTCTGCCATTTTGATGTATCCGCTAATCAACGCACGCACTTGCGTAACTATATGGCCCCACCTCCATATCTAGACCTAAGCTAGTTAAATATTTCATGACAGGCCTGAAATGCTTTCGCGATCATTTATAGTCGTGCTTCTCACATAGATTTAACTGCACGTTAAAGAAACCAAAGTGGTTTCTTTAACGTGCAGTTAAAGTGGTTTCTTCCTCCTCCCCCCCTACGACTACGGCGACCTGCCTAGACCGTGTGTTGCTCCGGGATGTTCCGCAATATCGATTTTAATTTCATCTGGGACCTTTCTGCCTTCTACTTTCTTGCTGGTGAAAATTAGGGTAGACTAGGGAAAAATTAGTTCTTGTTCTTGTACCATTGTTAACGCCTTTTCCTTTAAGCTCACAAAAATTTATTGGAATTTATTGGACAAGGAGGCGAGCTCAAACAACGCTCGCAGGGAGAAAATCCGTTTATGACAACTATTACCATTAACTATCATGTTTATTGCCGCAGACAGTCGCCAACAAAAGAACCTGGTTTCTTCCAACGGTTCGGCCTTGCCCCTAGTAGGTAAATGTGTTATCCAATCCAAGCACCCTTTGAGCACCAATAAGGATGTCAAAATGTTTAGTGTTAATATTTCTTCAATGTTGTTGGCAAAGCTGACGAACGTCATTATGCTCGTGTGCTAACCTCGAATGACCGTCTTGTGCAGTTCATGGATACCATGGCATTCATGTCGGTGCTTTCAAGGAGGCGGTCCACAATGTGATGGGACACGTTTACGTAGCTGACGAGAAGACGATACACATAATGCAGTTCTCCTACGATGGAAAAGGTCCCGGTAAGTGCCAAAGTGTGGAACGCCACAGCGCATGCGCAGCCAGAGCACGCAGTCGTCAGTGAATGTGCTTAAGAGGCCTAATGCCCCGGACACCTTGGGGATTAAGCTGGCCATGCTAGAAGCGTACTCTTAAAACAGTTGCACCCTTTGGAGGTTATATTTTTCCCCCACCAATAATAGTCATCTATGTTCCTTGTGTTTCTTCAAAACGCTGCTCTCGCTACTTTCCTGTCGAGAATATGTCACGCTGATAACGCGAAAGCCGTTCGTGACTTGGAAGTACAGGCTCCGCAGAAAATGCGGCCAAGGCACATGACGAGAATTGTTGCGGGAAAAGATACGCCCCAATGGGTGCAAACTTAAAAAAAAAAGTGCACCAACCATATTCCGCCCCTTTTCTCATATATATATATAAACGAAGGAGTTCGAATTTTGGTATTCATGACTATATAAAGCCAACAGACAATGAAGTCAAAGAAAACATCGAGGAACTTAGCTGCACTCGAAATCGAAACGCCGAAAATGAAAAGGAGAAACGAAAATGGACGAAAAGACACTTGCCGCTGCTGGGAGCCGAACTCCCAACATCCGCATTGCGCGTGCATTGCAACTGTGCTACGGCAACGGCCGCTGGCTAAATAGAAGGCGCGGCTTGGCGCGTGCGTCTAAAACTATGTGCATCTTAAACTATGTGCATCTGAAACTCTTAGGATTTGAGACTGACTCCAACCAAATTAACTGAATTTTATTAGCCCGACGTTTCGGAGAAAAGCTGCGCACCGCCGACCCCCGAAGAACAACCCCCCTGAAGAAGGAGCCGAATGGGCTCCGAAACGTCGGGCTAATAAAATTGAGTTATTTGGTTGGAGTCAGTCTCAAGCCCTAATCAATTTCCCAACCAGACAGGCAATTCTGTCGAAATGTTTAGCTTCATATAAAGCTCTGTGCACGTAAAACTCTGTGCATGTAAAACTCTGTGCACATAAAACTCTGTGCACATAAAACTCTGTGCACATAAAACTCTGTGCACATAAAGCTCTGTGCACATAAAACTCTGTGCACATAAAACTGTGCATCTAAAGCTCTGCCGATCTAAAGCTCTGCGCATATGAAACTCGGTGCATGTAAAACTCTGTGCATATAAAACTCTGTGCATATAAAACTTTCTGCACACAAAACTATGTGCATCTAAGGCTCTGTGCAATGAAACTCTGTCCATATGAAATTGTGCACATAAAACTTGGTGCACATAAAACTTGGTGCACATAAAACTCGGTGCATATAAAACTGTGTGCACGTAAAACTCTGTGCACATAAAGCTCTGTGCACATAAAGCTCTGTGCACATAAAACTCTGTGCATGTAAAACTCTGTGCACGTAAAACTCTGTGCACGTAAAACTCTGTGCACGTAAAACTCTGTGCACGTAAAACTCCGTGCATGCAAAACTCTGTGCATGCAAAACTCTGCGCATATAAAACTCTGCGCATATAAAACTCTGCGCATATAAAACTCTGTGCATATAAAACTTTCTGCACACAAAACTATTGTTAGATATGGAGCTGGTTCCTGCGATTACTTCGAGTTCCCCAGACCACATCGGATTGCAGCACAGCTAATTGAGGAATGCAGAAGCAGGAAAGCGCATTCCAGAGAAGCGGCCGAGCAAACAAGTTTAAGGCAACAAGTTTACGTGCCAACAAGTTCGTGCGCCGCCGGGATTAGCAGGTGGGCATCCGACAATGAAGCAGGTGCAGCCCTCCCCTTCTCCTTGTTCGAAGTCCATTGCCAGTCTGCGAGGCAAGACCGCAGCAAGCCGCCAGGTGTGACACCACGACACGGGCGCCTACCATTGGCTGCAAGTGGCGTCATCGGAGTGGACTCTCCCATTGGTCAAACATGACGTGACTTGCAGTGCTCGAAGGGCTTATAAGAAGCCTTCCAGAGAGACCTGAGGATTCTGGGACAGACCCTGATTCCCTGTTTCACCTCTCTCGAACTTCTTGCCGCGGGCCGCAGCGTCCGAGTTGCTGCCGGCCCGTAATGACAGTACGTCTGTTAGTTGACGCTCACCTCCCTGTATAGAATGTAGAAAAAATCACCCCCAAGTTTTGGGTTTTCATCCCGACGTCCGTCCCTCCAACCCCTACATCTGGTTGGCAGCGGTAGGATCGCCTCCGAATACATCAACTGGTGGCAGCGCTACGAATCAACCTTCGTCGAGAGAGATCGTAAGGAACCGGAAAAAGCGAAGAAGAGAGAGCCTTCGTCGAAAGAGGTCCGAAGAGACTGGGAGTATCGAAGAAGGAGCGAGCCTTCGACCCAGGGAGTCCGGAAGGAACCGGGAACAGCGGACAAATGAACCGGATGGCGGGGTGCTGCAACCGTAAGTGAGCGCGTGGTTTTTTTCCTTATGATTCGCCAGACTCAAAGGTTGTGTGTTCAATTTTGATAGTTCTGGGAATCGGGAGTTTGTTGCATTGTGTGTTTGCACAAATTAATTAAGGAAAACAGTTTTAACCACCTGTCGGGGCAGCTGCCATGGATCTTAGAAGGTTGACGAGGTTGGATTTGTTGTTGGTGTGCGACGATTTGGGAGTTGAGGCGGACGAACGGATGGAAACGCCAGCTATCATAAAGGCGATTAATGATAGTGGCAATGATCACAAAAGCATTGAGCTTGCTTGGGAAGTGATACAGGAGCCACGGGAGCGAGAGCGTCGTGTACGTTTGCGAGCGCGTCGTGAACTTAGGAGTGAGCTTAAGCGTGAAGAACGCGAGAATGAACGGAAGCAGGAGCTTCAAGAACTTACTCTTAGGTGTCAGCGTCACGAACGTGAGAAGGCACGCGAACGTGAGAATCAACGTAAGCTTGAGCAAGAGGAAAAGTATGAGAGAGAGAAGGCAGCACTGATCAAAGAGATACAATATTGTGATCAGTTATTGGCACAGAGACAACGGCTGTCTGAGAATTCTGTAGGTAGTACAGAGCGAAAGAATGAGGCAGCATCGAGCAGATTTTCGCCAGAAGCCGACGAAAAGAGTAGTGCCTGTGAGATTGGCTGCCGATTCATAAGTGAAGGGAAAACGCTAGCTGCTAACGATGCCTTAGTGGCAACAGAGGCCGTTAAAGGCCGTAGTGAGAGCGACGAGGTGCTGTGCCAACAGATGACTGTAGAGACAGCTAGGCCAGCTGCGAACAAATTGGCACAGTTACCGAGCGTGTGCGTCGCTGGTAATGTTAGCGAGGTTGCTAGCGAAGAAAGGGGTACTGCTGACCAGACAGAAGCGAGCACCCATGTAGAGCCAGATGTGCGTGCAGAAATGAAGTGCGAGCTGGACGATGCAGTTGAGAATAGTTCTCGGGGTGGCGAGCTCCGTAGCTCACGAGAAAACAACTGCATTGTTCAGGGATCGGTGCGGCTCTCCGCCAGTCTAGATGGCCTAGATAGGGATGATTCAGTTGTTAATCATTCGGACTGTGCGCGTGAGACAGCGATCGATACCGACGGGCTGTGTGCCGATGCACAGCGTGAGCTGGGCAATGTAGCAGAGGGCAGTTCGCAAGAGAGCGAGTTGTCTTACTCGAGTAAAGCCTGCTGCATTGTGCCAGAGTCGGTTGAGCTGTCCGCCAGTCGAGGCAGAGAGAGAGTAGATTTAAATGTAAATCACTCAGACAATGCGGGTAAGAGGCCGATCCGGGCCGACGAAATGTGTACCGGCCAGCACGAGGCACGAGAAGGCGACATGAAGGCTAGTGCAAAGAGAAAGCGCCTTAAAAAGAAGCGCGGTAGAAACCGAAAGTCGGTAATTAATGTAGCGCCGCCAAAGATGGCGAGAAACCCAAAAGGGCAGGGCGCGAGGAAGAAGGAGCGGTCGTCTAGGACGATGTTGACGCATCCAAAATGGTCGAGCCACCGGTCAAAGGGGGACCGCGAAGAATGCTCTGCACGGACGCGGACAAAGGGCACGAGGCAGTTAAACGCCTCGTCGTTCCGTAGTTCTTTTCAAAGCTCAGCGTGCAGTTCGAAGAAACGCAAGGTGGCAGGACGAGACCAGGTGGGGAGTAGCGACGCGGTCAATCGAGTTCGTGTTGAAAGCGGGGCGCCAGGACGCAAATTGGCAGGAGATCGTAACGTCTGGGGGGAGCTGATAGTGAATCAGCCCTTTTGTTGTCTCTCGGCAGCAAGAGTAGCTTTCAAGCCGCGGCCACCGCGAGGACGGCTCAGAGTATGAGTCAGACATAAGCGTTTGGAAAGGGAGGCGAAGAGCCCTTCCGTAGAAATGAAGTGTCTTGTTTTTTTTTTATTTTGAGCATCGGAAAGTTTTTCGCGATTTGAGACTAGGATTTCTTTCAATGTGTAAGGTTTGAGCTTTGTCTGTGTTTTCGTTTGAGAAGCTCCGTGATTTGAAAGATGAGGTTTATGTAAACATGTAGTCTCGCGAGATGCTCATTAATAAGTAGATAGGTTTTTTTTGTGTGTGTGCGAGTAACCTGAAGGTCAAGGTTATCGTCGAAAGGCCTATGGTAACGCGCGTGTGTGTTATTTAACCTTCTTTCTTTTTAAGTGTTTTTGAATTTTGTAAGGTTAAGCGCGTAGGTTTTTAGTAAGTGCATGATTTGCACTGAGAAGCGTTCTTAGTTCCATTAGCGCGTGTCCTGTGTGGACGGAAGGAAGCAGACTTTATGACTGGGTTGCTAGTGTGTGTGGAGGGCAGCCGTATTCTGACTTCTTTAGTGAGCGTGCGTGGAAAGAGTTAGTAGAAGACGCATCATTTTAAGAGTTCTGCGGAGTGTGTAAGTCCCGCGAGTTTAATTGTTCGTTTATGTCACGTGTCCTGTAGGACTTTCAGGAAAGAAACGTGAGTAAGCGTGAATGAAAAGTTTGCCTACAACGCAAGTACGCGATTTGTTTAGTGACCACAAGGCTAGTGCGCTTGTGATTACGTACTTGTGAGGTTGACCAGATTGTTCAGTGGCACCAATACGTGCGAAAAGTACGCCACTGTTATAGATTGGAAACATGCTGTTCGTGTAGTTAGGCCACTTAAGTTATGTTCGGCTGTTTTCATTTGTTGTTTGCATCGTCAACGACCCTTTTGTTTTGCAACAACAATAGTACTCTGGTCTTGTCGGCAATCGAGGAGAAATGGATAGCTGTTTGGAAGGGTGGTTGGAACTGTTGTCAAAATTGGGGAACTAAAAGATCAGGGTTGATTTTGACTCAGTAATAGCCTGGCGAGTCAGGGGTGAAGAGCCTGCGCTTACACGTGGGGCAGCGCTGTGTTGTTTTGTTTGTTTGACGTCTGTTCTCCAGGGCCAAGGATCCCGAAGTTCGTCAAACGAGGCTCGACCCCACTACCCTGCAGCTTCTATCAGCGTTCCTCATGGCCAGCGAATTGAGTTCACCGGCCATTCAGAACTACCGGGGCGAGGACGAGCTGTTAGATATGGAGCTGGTTCCTGCGATTACTTCGAGTTCCCCAGACCACATCGGATTGCAGCACAGCTAATTGAGGAATGCAGAAGCAGGAAAGCGCATTCCAGAGAAGCGGCCGAGCAAACAAGTTTAAGGCAACAAGTTTACGTGCCAACAAGTTCGTGCGCCGCCGGGATTAGCAGGTGGGCATCCGACAATGAAGCAGGTGCAGCCCTCCCCTTCTCCTTGTTCGAAGTCCATTGCCAGTCTGCGAGGCAAGACCGCAGCAAGCCGCCAGGTGTGACACCACGACACGGGCGCCTACCATTGGCTGCAAGTGGCGTCATCGGAGTGGACTCTCCCATTGGTCAAACATGACGTGACTTGCAGTGCTCGAAGGGCTTATAAGAAGCCTTCCAGAGAGACCTGAGGATTCTGGGACAAACCCTGATTCCCTGTTTCACCTCTCTCGAACTTCTTGCCGCGGGCCGCAGCATCCGAGTTGCTGCCGGCCCGTAATGTCTGTACGTCTGTTACATGACGCTCACCTCCTTGTACATAATGTAGAATAAATCCCTCCCAAGTTTGGGTTTTCATCCCGAAGTCCCGTCCTACAACCCCTACACTATGTGCATCTAAGGCTCTGCGCATATGAAACTCTGTGCATATAAAACTCTATGCACATAAAACTCGGTGCATATAAATCTCTGCGCATATAAAACTCTGTGCATATAAAACTTTCTGCACACAAAACTATGTGCATCTAAGGCTCTGTGCATATGAAACTCTGTGCATACGAAGCTCTGTGCACATAAAACTTGGTGCACAGAAAACTCGGTGCACAGAAAACTCGGTGCATATGAAACTCGGTGCATATGAAACTCGGTGCATATGAAACTCGGTGCATATGAAACTCAGTGCATATGAAACTCGGTGCATATGAAACTCGGTGCATATGAAATTCGGTGCATATGAAACACGGTGCATATAAAACTCGGTGCATATAAAACTCTGTGCACGTAAAACTGTGCACATAAAGCTCTGTGCACATAAAACTCTGTGCACATAAAGCTCTGTGCACATAAAACTCTGTGCACGTAAAACTCTGTGCACGTAAAACTCTGTGCACGTAAAACTCTGTGCACGTAAAACTCTGTGCACGTAAAACTCTGTGCATGTAAAACTCTGTGCACATAAAACTCTGTGCACATAAAACTCTGTGCACATAAAACTCTGTGCACATAAAGCTCTGTGCACATAAAACTATGTGCACATAAAACTATGTGCACACAAAACTCTGTGCACGTAAAGCTCTGTGCACGTAAAGCTCTGTGCGTGTAAAACTCTGTGCATGGGAAACACTGTGCATGTAAAACTCTGTGCATGGGAAACTCTGTGCATGTGACACTCTGTGCACATAAGACTATGTGCACATAAAGCTATGTGCACATAAAACTCTGTGCACATAAAATTCTCTGCACATAAAACTCTCTGCACATAAAACTTTGCATCTAAAGCTGTGTGCATCTAAAAGTATGTATGACGCTGCGACGCCAGCAGGCGGAGACTGCTGGCGTCGCGGAGTTGTCTGGGATCGGCACAGAAGCCGCGCCGAGAGAGAGACAAAGAAAATCGATGCAGCGATTGGCTTTGTCAAACTTTTTGATGCAGGACGCCGATCGCTGCATCGATTTCTGTAACAATATGCACCCCACATATCTGTAGCTTTTAGTACGACTACAGAAACAGGCTCTTAGAATTATGACCCACTTGGAATACATAGATCCAAACAGACTTGTGTTCGTCTTCGCACAAAATGTTAACACAGTGTAGAATTACTGTAAGTTGTCGTGTTCTCGTCCTCATTGCGCATTATATTTAGTCAGTAGTTCCTATAATTCACCATGAACTGGTTTATTTACCCTTTATTGAATACTGTTATCATGACAATTAAAGAACATATATGCAGAATTACTTCACATGAAAGACCAATTTTGTGCCGCTGTGGTATAGAAATTCCAAATAATGGCAAGTTCAATAAGGATAGTGAATGATAATTTTATCGTTATATATTAGACCTATAAAAAACAAGGAATTAGGATTTACTTAGTGTACATCTTGAATATTTCAGTTCTGGTGGGAAGCATGAGTCTATTTTCCTTTTTGCTTTGTTTTCGACATGCACATCAAATATTTGGCAATGGTAAAATAGGCATACAAAATATCGAAAAAGAGGGAATAGGCATCACATGCACATCAAATATTTGGACAGCCATGTGATGCCTATTCCCGCCTTCTCGCTATTTTGTATGTCTATTTTGCCATTGATCCTCTACTAGCCTTCTGGATTTTGTGCAAAAGTAAAATACTAAACTCTGAAGAGAAAGTGAGGCAAAAAGATTGCCGAAATTCTCGCTAGTACTGTGAAGCAAATTTTAAATAACGAAGGCATTTTGAAACGCTAGTGACCTGAATCATTGACCTAGTAGTTTTATGTTTGTCTACTGTGTGTACAGATGACAAAAACCGTGAATCTAACACCACTCTGCAGAGGAGTCTTACCTTGCTAATGTTTTGATAACGGGTGATGAAAGCTTCAGTTCTGCGTTTACCTTGAGATTGTACAATTACAAATACAACGCCATTCAAGAGAACAACCTAGCTTTTCCAGCAAAAACAAACACCTAGTCTATAGTATCCCTCGATGTTTCTGGCTCATAGCCGTTCGTGGCAGAACTAAATTCTGTGCAACGCGCTTGGCCGCTTGTTAAAACTACGACAATTACCTGAGATTTATACAGATCAAATACTACGCTCCGCGTTTGATCTACCTGAAAGCCGCCGTGAAGTAGCGGTTCGTCCAAAAGCCGTGAGAAACGGATGTGATTTGTTCCGATTCACGTAGATGAGCTCAGCCACTCCGATATCTGTGCCTTTCTATGTAACGGATCGGTGTTGTCAACCTAAGTTACTCCGACATTTGCGAACGTCCGCCAATCGAATGCATTTAGTAATACCGCATAGAGCCCTTGCGTGCGAAAACGCCCGTGTACTTAGATTTCGGTGGACGTTAAAGAACCCCAGGTGGTCCGAATTTCCGCAGTCCCGCACTACGGCGTGCCTCATAATAGATCGTGGTTTTGGCATGTAAAACCCCAGAATTTAATTCTTTTTACCGTAGAACCCGCAGCGTTTGCACCCATTCAAATGGGTTGTGTAAAGAGTGAAAACATATCCAATTTTGTGTGCGCTATATGAAGACTACCACAGTGAAGGCAACCGTTGCTTCATCAGGCACGGAGCCTGCATTTCCTGTAAGTCGCGGCTGCTTACATGTAGTTCTTTAATGGTAAAGGTGTGTTCAAGGACAGTTAGACGCAATAGTATTCAACGGCCCCGTGTGGCTGGAAAACCGGTGACAGCGCCAACGCCGAATGTCCGTATGAGAAAGAAAAAAACACTTCAGAGGAAGCATTAGCTCGGGTGCTCCTGTCTAAATACACGTAAAAGGAATTCGTTTTTCTCAGCAACCACTGTACTAAATTTGGCAGGGTTTGTTGCACTTAAAAGAAAAAGTTGAAATCTAGCGACTGTTTTTTTCGAATTTTTTATTTAGGTCCTGAATATTTTAATAAATATCCGCAACAAATCGAAAATTTTCAAAAAGAACGAAGCTATCAAGCGTGCAACTCTGTGACTCAGCAACGAAAAATAATACAATTCTGTGAATTGCATCTAATAGTACAGCTAAAGCGGACAAAATTGATATATTACACATGAATCTCAATATGTTCAGTAATAAGGAAATACAGCTTTTACAGAATCCTTGTGAACAACGTAACAATTCGCGTAACATATACAATGACATATCGAATATGTCCGCTTTCAATTGTCTAATGGATGCCGTTTGCAGAAACGCGATTTCTGGTCTTGATGCAGACCTATGAATTTGAAAACTTCTTGCTTCTATCTTTTTTTCAAACTGAATTTCTGAATATCCTTCTAACAAAATTAAGGACATATAGCGAAATTCCGCTTACTGCAGTCACTATAACTTTTGGAGACTTTCTCTCTGAAATGATAAATTCCAAAATGCAGCAAACTTTATGAAAATCGGTCGAGGGGTTCTCAGAAAAACGTTTCTGCGTTTTACATGTATTTGAATAGGCCGCGTCGGAGTTGGGCCCGAGCTAAAGCTTCTTCTTAAGCTTCACCTTTTTGAGTGTGGAACGCGATAGCATTCAAAGATCCCCGACTACTTCTCACGCTTCCCGCTAACTGCAGCTTATGCAACCGTAGTGTTTTCCTGTGAACGCTGATGCACGAAGGCGAGCTTTCCGGTTCTTTTTTGTTTGTCCCCCACGGTGGGTACCGCCGCGGATGCGAACATCATCGGGATGGTGTTGAAAGGAACCGAGCGCGGTGCACATTCTCCTATACTAAGACGGCAGCTGGAAAGGAGGTTTGTGTTTGAGCGTCCGCGTAGGATAATTGTGTTTTCTCGTGATTTCAAATTGCAGTCCCACGCTATCGAGTCTGTAGGTTGTGTGGAAGTCGTACTTTGCGAATTTTTCCGAAATTCAGTTGGTTCATCGACGCCTATGGGCCACGCGCATGGCCGGCGTGGATCGGGATGCGTGGTTCGGGATTTTTCCCATACGGAGGTCGCCGTCGGCGGTGACGTCGACACCGACGCCGGATTTTTTGCGACACGAGGCCCTTAGCGCTATTGTGTTAAACCTCCAAAACAGTGATTCACTCCGATATCTCATGCTGAAAATCAATAAAACAAGAACAAGAGTGGGTGCTTGCTGCACAAGCTGGGCTGCAGAAGTCCTGCTTGCATGTTGCTCAAAACAAAGGGGGAAAGAAACAAGAAACGACAAGACTCTTGCAGTTTCCTCTAAGCAATGGTCATAGCAAACAGTACAGCGCCGCTTCGCTTTAAGTGGGAGAGAGCACAGCTCTTGCTCGTTTGTTAGATAATTGTGCAGCGCCATCCCGAGTCATTACCTTATTGCTTGGCAGCAAAGCGATCTGTGAGGGCTAGCAGTAGGTCGCATGCCTGGTGCGTTCACAGGCATCAGATGCTGTATTACGAGGCACAAGTTGGCGAGACAGACAGCTAGTGGAAATTTTTTCATGCTAACATGAGCCAAAGTCTTTTACTCTAACGGCGTACCATTCTAATTTTTTTTTACGGTTGACAATACCATTGCGATTTTTTCAACATGGTAAAGTAACCAAGGTTGCTAATAAACGTGTCCCTATAATTCGATATTCGGCTCGATATTCGAAGCTATTTGTATCGATTCGTGTTCAGAAATATTTGCATTCTCACATCAGAGCTGTCGCTGCATTCAACCCCATATAAACAGGACAATGGCGGATGTCTTACCAGCTCAACGATTTTAAGTTGCAAGAGCAAGAGTGTAGATGAATCGAATTGTGTCAATACAACTCGCGGATGGTGGTAAACTGGATGGATTTGTTTCATGTTACCTGCGATTGTCAGCAAACAAACGTGAAATGTTGTCATCGCAGGCTCCCAAAAAATATCAATAGACCGGTAACAAAAACCTTTTTCTACGCTACGACTACCGAAAGGGGATATTCGTCTATGAAAGTACATTTTTTTAGAAATATGTTCGAAGCTGCTGAACTATGTAACGTGTACGTTAGTCATTGAGTATGACATGATATTTGTTATATTGCGCCTTCAACTAGCCATCGGTTCCAACCCAATACAATACGAATTGAGTAATGATGCCACTGGACAGTGCAGATCACTGAATATGACACCGTTTTTAGATACAATAGAAGGTGAATACAGCTCTGTGCATCGTTTTCTAGCAGTTTATAATAACGATAGCGCGGTCTGAATCACTTAACTTTGCTCTACAATTCCGCCTGTCTAGCATGTCTCTTGCCCACCGATTCAGACCTCTGCAGTTGCATGACGTCTCGTGTAAATCCACTTGTCTTTGCGTAGCGGCTGATTAGCAAAAAAAAATATTTCATTCCCAAAAATTTAGCGAAACTTGAATAATTGGATAACTTGAATGGTGAAAGAGTGAACCTAACAGCAGAAAACTTTGTTTTTGCAGATGCCTTCTTCGCGGTCTCAAAGGAAGAAAAGCTGGGTGGTACACCAGAAAAACTTAAAAACGAGAAGGGCGAGTAAGTTCAGCGTGCTTGAGAAGTATAGCGCCCAGTCGTACAACTGTCGCGACAGCATGAGACGCATATCATGCAGAGACAATGGGTTCGCGATTCACGGACGGAAAGCGTTTATTCTACAATAATTCTGCGTTATTCAAAACATTTTCTTGAATACCGCTCACGGCCAACGCCGCCGACACCGACACCAACGCCGACGACACCGGCTTTTCTGCGACACGAGCTCCTTAACGCTGTCGCGTTAAAAGTTAAGTAGCATTCAGATGATCGATTACGCTGGGTGAGGAGTGGCGTCGGCCGTTGCGGCAATACACAGCACATTCCACCAGCTGAAAATGAGAGCGCTCTCCCGCCGCCATCTTTTGCGGTATTTGTGATTCCGGCAGCAAGCTGCCAAAAAGTGGGCGCATGCGCAACTCCGCACCAAGAAAAAAAAAGCGGCGTTTGGTTCGTTCGAGAACGCAAGAATGCATTGTGGGATGCGCTCGCAGTTTTGTTCCCGCCTCTGCATTTCTTCCTTCTTCTATAAACTGATAAGGCGTCAGCGTGTCCGTAGCAGAGAACAATCTACTGAGTCTGCTGCGTATAGTTCTACCGGGTATAGGATACACCAGCTAAGAGGAAAAAGTCCTTTATAATAGCGAAATTGAGTGAAACGCTGACGAGAATGCAAACACATACGGTGCCATGTAGATGCCTGTTCGCATGGATTGAAGGCGAACGCCTGATTCAGGAGGTTGATGCCGTTTTCAGTCTCGAAGCGCGCACGCATCGTGTGCGATGCACCTACTGCACTTCGTTCCAGCGTTGTTTTGCCTTGGCAAGCGTGCCACGTCTCGGCTTGTGGCCGTATCCTTTCCAACGGCCGAATGAGAGAAAAACTATACAGATACAGGCTCCGGCGCCTTCTCGACGGTGCTACATGCAGCAAGCATGAGCACATTCTCTCGTTAAGCCTACATTGCACCGCTAATCTAACTCGGCGCCAATATGGCACACTATACCACTGTTAAAGCCTCTTTACGCTAATTGCGATCTCTAGTGGGTAAAGAATGACCCGAACAGTGCTGGCCGAATACTCGAAAGATCCGATGCGGGCGGATAGTTGTAACTTCGACGCGCGCCGCCTCTTGCCCTACTTAAGGCTCCCCTTGCGTGCATTAGTGTGGAACTGTGCAAGTACGACCCAGCTATCCAACGCACGGTCCAACGCGCGCACATGTGGAAGCACGCAACGCTAACTCCTGGAGTTTGCTGCTATGGGCTATCAGCAGCGAGAACCTGGAGTGGAAGAAAGGACGGAAATCAACTTTATTCAGGTCCTGCAGGCCACGAGAGCTTTGGGCTCTCATGGAGTGGGCGTCTCCCACGACGGAACCGGGAGGTTGAGTTTCCTGGCGGCGTCGTGGACCTGCTGGACGGCCCAGAGTTGGGGAGCGAGTTCTTCGCTCCGGATTGCTTCTTCAAACTTGCGCTTGTCCTGTTCGTAGTTTACGTGAGCTTGCGAGTACGGCCAGAGTAAATGATATACGTTAAGGGATGTATTGCAATTGGTGCAATGAGACTTGTCGTAGAGCTCAGGCATGTAATGGTGTAATCTGTTTTGAGTGGGGTATGTGTCTGTTTGTAGCATTCTGAGTGTAACCCCTTGAGCTCGAGTGAGCGTGCGGTGTGGCGTGCTATACTGTCTGCGTTGTAGATAGTAGTGTTTAGTGATTTCATTGTATGTAGTGGGCGCGTCCTTATTCTCCGAGTGGTTGGGTGAAGCCGTGCGGTCTGTAAGCGCGCGCGCAGCCTCGTGTGCCGCCTCGTTAAGGTTAGGGACGTCGCCGATCTTTGGTCCTAAGTGTGCCGGGAACCAGTATATGAAGTGGTTCTTAATATCTTTCTTTGAAACAATTCTGAGAGCCTGTGCGCAGACCGTGCCCTTTTGGAATGATCTGATAGTGGCTATGGAGTCGCTGTAGATTTGGGAAAGATTGTCGTCGGTGAGCGCAACAGCGATCGCAACCTGTTCGGCCTGTTCAGGCTTCCTTGCAATTACCGTGGCTGCATATCTTGTGGATCCACGGCCGTCCACAACCGCCACTGCGAAAGCTTTGTTTCCCGTGTATGCCGCCGCGTCCACAAAAGCTGAGCGTTCACGGTTCGCCAAGGCTTGGTTAAGAAGGAATTGTCCTCTCGCTTGTCGTCTGCCCCTGTTGTTTTCGGGGTGTACGTTTCTGGGTATAGGGCGGACCATGATCTTGGCGCGGATGTCCCGTGGGAGGTCCGCAAAGTCTTTTTCTATGTCTCCTTGTGCAAAGCCTAGCTGCTCTAGGATCGTGCGCCTCGGAGGCGTCGTCGAAAGCCTAGCAAGCTGGGCGCGCTGCTGGGCTTCGGCAATTTTTTCCAGGGTGTTGTGCATGCCCAGGTGCCCCAGCTTCTCGTTGCTGGTGCTGGTTGGAATGCCGAGGGCTTGCTTGGTGACCTTTCTGATTTGGGCATTCAGTCTGTCTCTTTCAGATCGTGTCCAATTGAGCATTGCCGCAACGTATGCGAAGTGACAGGTGACGAACGCGTGTATGAGTTTGATGAGATTATGTTCCTTGAGGCCCCTGTGTCTATTGGCAATTCTTCTGATGAGCCTAATAGCGTTGTTGGCTTTGGTGATGAGCTTCTGAACCGTAGAGGCATTGACGTCTTTAGTCTCTACGATCATACCCAGGACTCTGATTTTGTCGACGCACGGTATGGCGTGTCCCGAAGTGGTTCGTACGGTAATTTCTTGATTATAATCGAAGTCTGACGAGTATGGCCTACGGCTCTTCTGCGTGGGTCTGCGTACGAGCAGCTCCGACTTGGTAGGCGAGCATCTGAGTCCTGTGGGAATTAGAAATTCTTCTATGCCGTTCACTGCTTCTTGCAAGATGTCCTGCACTATGCCCGGGGTTCCTTTGGACACCCACATGGTGATGTCATCTGCGTATATGGTATGCTCGAGCCCGTGGATCTGCCCTAGTTTCTCAGCAAGTCCCGCCATGGCAAGGTTGAAAAGCATAGGGGAGATGACCGAGCCTTGGGGAGTGCCCCTGCTCCCCAGCGAGAGAGTCTCCGTGGAGAGGTCGGCAAATCGGAGCGTAGCCGTCCTGTTACCCAAGAATGACTTGACGTACGAGTGGAACCTAGCTCCGAGGTTGAGTTTGGAAATGGTGTCCAAAATCTATTGGTGAGAGAGGTTGTCGAATGCTTTCTCTAGATCCAACCCAAGAATGGCCTTGGCGTTTCTAATGGGGTCATCAATGATTTGGTGCTTGATTAAAATCATGGTGTCTTGAGTTGATAGACTGGGTCTAAATCCGATGAGGGTGTGTGGAAACAGTCCCTTGGTTTCGAGGAATCTGGAGATTCTGTTCTGAATGGCGTGTTCCGCCGCCTTACCCACGCACGACGTGAGTGATATGGGTCTGAGGTTCTCGATGCCCGAGGGCTTGTTGGGCTTTGGAATGAAAACCGTGGTGGCGTTCTTCCATTCCGGTGGGACCCTGCCGGAAGCCCAGACCTGATTGATTTGATCCGTCCGGACCATTCTAAAGAACCACTATGCGCCGAAGTCTAATGAGGTTGCCGCAAGTTACAAGTTCTTTACAAGGGATTAGGCTGCAAGCGAATCTGTCCGGGACTATGTTGTTGAGCTACGCAAGCTTGCGGATAATTGTCACTTTGGCACCAGTTTGGACCGTATGTTACGGGACCGCGTTGTTTGTGGCATCCGGAATCGGGTGGTGCAGCAGACGCTGCTTGAAAAAACTGAACTCACACTTGCCCAAGCTGAAACGATTGCCATAGCGGCAGAGACAGCCGCACTCGAAGTAAGCGCCACGACTAGACCTGATAATGAGGAAGCGCTGTGCACTGTAGCGAGTAAATCGCGCCGATATCAGACCTTCACCAAATATAAGCAAAGCCATACTGAGTGCGCACGCTGCGGAAACTACGATCACGAAGCAAGCGACTGTCCGCACAAAAAGGAGCAGTGTATTCGCTGTCGGAAGACTGGTCATTTCACAAGAAAATGCCGCCTCCCAGTCGTAGGCGCGATGGCATCGCTAACGCAGTTCATTATGAGAGCGCTGTATCCGGAACGGAGGAAGGCGATATTTCATCAGTCTTCACATTGCAGGAATCACGGGAAAAGAAATCTTTGCTCCAGGCTTTCCGCAGAGTTATCCACTGGGGTGGCGTGCCCTTGAACATTATTGACACGGGATCACCTTTTCTATCATTCCGCAGGAGGTGTATCTAAAGCACCGTCTGAGTTGGCCACGCTTATCGAAATGCAAACACACGCTCAACTGTTACTTGGGCAAGCTACCCATTGTCGGTGAACTGCACCTTGAAGCCCATGTTGCGAGGAAGACTGTACCTGCCACATTGATAGTTACAGGCTGCTCGAGTCCCAGTCTTTGCGGAAGGGACTTAATCTAAGCGTTCTCGCTTTTGCCGTCCGAGTTTCTCGCTACGGTTCAATCGACGTCAGCAGATCCCGACAGCCTCAGGACCGAGTTTCCTGCCCTTTTTGAGCCAGGACTGGGAAACATTCAGGGGCCACCTGTGAAATTCCACATTCGAGAAGGCGCCCAACCGAAGTTCCACAAGGCGCGGTCAATTCCTTGTGCTCTTCGTGAAAAAGTGGAAACTGAGCTGGACCGTTTAGTAGAGCAAGGCATGTTATCGCCCATAGCACATTCTGAGTGGGCGGCGCCAATCGTACCAGTACTGAAGAAAGACGGTTCCCTTCGCATCTGCGGCGATTTCAAAACCACAATCAATGCTGCGTGCATAACTGAGCAGTACCCTTTACAAAACATTGAAGACATTTTCGCGTCGCTACGTGGGGGATCATTTTTCACAACACTGGACCTTAAGGATGCATATAACCAACTCCCATTGGATGAGCAGGCGAGGAAGTTGGCCGTGATAAACACTCACAAGGGGTTTGGATGATGCATTGATAGCGGAACGTCAAGACGATAATGGCTCAGTGCTTCGGGCCGTTTTGCGCAGGCTTCAAGAAAATAGTATCAAGCTGAAGGCCCAAAAATGCCATTTTCGCAAATACTCAATCGTCTACCTGGCCATCGCATTGACAAAGACGGCTTGCATCCGCTTGAGAAGAACCTAGCAGCAATATGCGACTCGCCACGGCCTACGAATGTGAGCGAACTGCGCTCGTTTTTGGGTCTGTTGACTTATTATCACCGGTTCTTGCCACACATGTCAACGATGCTGGCCCCGTTGTATCTCCTGCTTGAAAAAGAGCATAAATGGCACTGGGGAACGGCGCAGGAAAATTCGTATCTCAAGGCTAAACAAACACTTCTGAGTTCGCCTGTTCTGACATATTTCGATCCCAACCAACCAGTGCGCTTGGAATGTGATGCGTCGCCTTCGGGTTTAGGTGCCGTAATCTCGCACTGAATTGGAAAAGTGGATAAGCCCATTGCCTTCCGTTCAAGCACGTTTACACACGCCGAAAAGAATTATTCTCAGCTCGAGAAGGAAGCGCTCGCACTGGTATTCGGAGTAACAAAGTTTCGAGACTACCTGCTGGGCCGCGAGTTTGTATTGGTTACGGACCACCAACCACTGGTGGGACTTCTACGAGAAGATCGACCTGTGCCCCCAATGGCGTCGGCACGTATTCAGAGATGGGCTCTGTTTCTAAGCCCATATAGCTACCGCATAGAGTACAAGGCCGGCAAGGAAAACGCCAACGCGGACGCACTCAGCCGCTTGCCCGTGCCGATAACAGACGTTTGTCGATCGGGCACCTTACCAGAATACGTGTTGTCTTCAGAGACCCTTGACAGCTCGTTCGTGCCACCGGATGTCATACGGGCGCTGACGAACGGAGATGAAAACCTTAGCGTTGTGCAGCACTTTGTACTGAATGGATGGCCTAAACGCTTGTCACCGTGTCCCAATCACCTTCAACCTTATTTTTGCAGAAGACTGAAGCTGTCAAGCGCAGAAGACCGGCTCTACTGGGGTCATCGCATCGTCGTACCCCGCAAAGCGCGAGTCTCCATGCTCACTGAGCTACATCGGTCACACCAGGGTGCATCTGCGATGAAATGATTTGCCCAGGACGCTGTTCTCGTGGCCTGGGTTGGATGGTGAGATCGAAAGCCTTGCACGTTCGTGCATCTCATGTGTACAAGCTCAGCCAATGCCCCATCGACAGGTTCCTATCTGTTGGCCAGAAACGGGCACCAAATGGTCAAGGCTTCACACTGATTACGCCGGACCGATAGAGGGACGCATGCTGTTGATAGTCGTCGACTCGCATACTAAATGGATTGAGGCACTTCCCGTCAAGTCGGCGACCACAGAAGTCACAATCGCGCGGCTTCGAGAATTGTTTGCGCGTTTTGGCTTGCCGCAAACAGTTGTATCAGATAACGGGCCTCAGTTTGCAAGTCAGCAGTTTTCCCAATTCATGACTGTCAACAACATAACTCATCTACGTAGTGCGCTGTACCACCCACAATCTAATGGTCTGGCAGAGCGTGCGGTCCGCACAATAAAGGATGACCTTCTTAAGCACTCGATGGTGAACGATCTCGAAACAAAACTAGCGCGAGTGCTCCTAGGCTATCGACGTACCCCACTGCCATGCGTCAAGTGTTCTTCAGAGATGCTGCTGAACTACCAAATTCGTTCGCGCTTGGATACTTGCGTCCTGTCTCTACCTCGAAGTTACTCGCAGCCTCCCAGATTCCAGCCCGGCGACCAGGTGTGGGTGCGCAACTTTGGCCAAGGGAAGCGTTGGCGCCTAGGCATCGTCAAGAGCACAGAGGGTTCACGCCTTGTAACGGTAGACACTCCAGATGGCCTAGCCAGACGTCACTTCGACCAAATTTTCCGTCGCGTGCCTGTGTCACCCGTGACCCCAAAAGCGGAGGCTCCCGACTCTCTTCAACCCAGCCCGGACAACAAGAATCGGCCCACGTCCACGCCAGAAGGCCGGTGCAGCCTGGCCACTCCAGAAGCAACTGGCACTGCGCCTGTTCCTTCGACAACACCTCCAACGTCCCTCCCAGCCGAACAGGCTCTCTGTCCCCCAAGTCCGCCGGTCTTACGGAGGTCTACCCGACAATGAAGACCCGTGAAAAGAGTGCAGTTTTAAAAGAAAGGGAGAAGTGATATGAAGTGCTGTGCCACACGTGTCAAAAATGATTCGTTCTTTTTATGTTACGTCATAGGCAAGCAGCCTATACATATAGTTCGCTGTCACTGAAAGAACAGTGTGGTATGTGCTCCTGGATCGTCTCCGTCACTCTGCCACCCGCTACAACAGGGACCGCCTCGGTAGCATGGGTGACCAGGGCAATGTCTAGCTTAGAGAGTAAAGTGCGGACTGCCGTGGCTGACGCGGTAGCCGACAAGCGAGTCAACTGTGCTGTTGGGGTAGCTGCTGCCAGCTCCTGAAACGTGTTGTGGGTACCGAGTTTGAGGAGCCGGACAGTATATGGGCTGGGGGTAGGCCGAGGCCGACCTTCGTGCAGCTCCTGAGGAGTGCGTTGACGCGGTCCCGCTCCTTCTGCTTGAGGGGGCGAGGTGGAAGTGCGTACGCCGTGCGGCTCGTGATGTAGGCAAACGGGCACGTCGGTGCGCAACGCGCCGAATGAGACGGGTGGCTTGTTGGGTGTGGGTCTGGAAAGTTTGGATGGTACCGCTGTGTGCGCTGTAGGAGTGAAGAACGAGGCCCATGATGCGAATCTTAGGGACTAGGGAAATGGGATGGTTCCCTTGCCTGAGTGAGATGAGATGGTTGGTGGGGTCGCGCGGCTTGGTGTGGTAGAGGAAAAGTTCCGATTTGGAAGGGGAGCAGGCTAGGCCGCGTGCACGAACGTGCCAGTCGATGGGGCCGAGGGCCGACTGTAAGTTGTACTCAATGTCGGCATCACTGACTTGGTTGTCCCACGCAGTGATGTCGTCAGCATAGAAGCTGAAATGTCGGGCATTTGGACAAGTTGGTGGGAGAGTTGGACAAGGGCTATTTTGAATAGCACAGGCGACGGCACAGCACCCCGCGGTGTCCTCCGCGCTGCCAGTTAAGGCACCAGAGAGCCGGTGGTTCCCCAGGGTGAGTGCGGCTGTGCGCTGGGAAAGGATGTCGTTGACGTAACTGTACATCCGCCTACGCCTAGAAGGTTTACGCCTAGGTCGTGGAGGCCTTGCACAATGGCGGCGTGGGTAACGTTGTCGAAAGCTTTCGTTAGGTTGACTGCGACGATAGCCTTGGTGTCACCCGCGGGGAAGTCAATCATGTGCTGTTGGAGTTGCAGAAGGACGTCCTGGGTGGACAAGGCCGAACGGAAACCAAAAACGGATGAGCGCAAGAGGTTGTTCTCTAGATACCGGCTGAGCAGGGTCTGGAGAACGTGATCCATGAGCTTGCCCACACAGGACGTAAGGCAGATGGGACGGAGATTCGCGGGGAGAAGTGGTTTTCCTGATTTATAAATTAAGACTACCTCAGCATCCTTCTACTCAGGTGCGATGGCACCGCGCAATCAGCATTCATTGAAATGTCGGCTAGGGCTTTGATGAAAGGTAAATCGAGATAGCGGAGTGCTTTGTTGTACCCTCCAGCGTGAGCGGGAGCTGAAATGCTGTTGAGGCATAAGTTCTGCCCTGACTTCTGCCTCTGTGATGAATTGGTCGAGGAGATCGTTGGGGGGCCTGTATTGTCAAGGTGGTTTCCGGGGGGACATGTAGGGAAGTACAGGTCGCGAAGCATCTCCAGGAGTTCCTGCGGAGAAGCCTCAGATGTGTATATGAGCTTGGTGAGCTTGTCTAGGACTGAATCGAAACAATGAGATGGCGGAACAGGCTCCAGGAGGCCTGGGGCAGGCTCATGTTTCCGTCCAGCCGGCGTCTGAGTGTTCTATTCCAGCGGTGGCACCGCCACGTCCGGACGAGCCCGCTTTGGCTTCCCAGAGGTGCAAGGGATGGGAATCGATCGCGTTTGCAGGGAAGCCCTCTGGGAGGGGGCGAGTCGCAGCACGGACGTCACGCTGGAGCTGGTCAGACTATGTAGCTATGTCTGAGATGGTGTGTAGAGTGAGGGCCACTCGGGAGGTGCGGAACGAGTCCCGCTTGGTGGTGGTATACCACTACGAGATTCGCCTGGTTGTTACACCACGCAGCGTGAGAGGTAGGCGGTGGGTTAAAGGGAGGTCGGGAGTAAGGCAAGTAGAGTAGGGTCGGGAATAGGAGAGAAGACTTTGCAGATATTGTTCCCGGTGCGTGGATCTGTGAAAAGGAAGAAACCAGCTTGCTGAGCTGCGAGCCTATATACTGCGCCCCTTGGGGATGTCCTTTGGATAGCACTATGCCGTGTGCAGGGTATTGCAATCCCCTACGATTGGGAAGGGGCACTAGTGTGCGGCGCACTTGGCGAGCGTGAAGAGTCGGTCGAAGCCGTGCTGCAGTCATTACGGCTGGCTGTATACGTTAGGGATGAAGAGGCTGGTATACCGAGCACAATGTGGCACGAGTTCGATGAGCAGATGATCTGTTTCGGGGACGTCTAAGGGTGAGACATAGTAGTGAGCGCACGGCGTACGAGGGATGCGACCCGAGGACGTAGGATGAAGATTGGAGGGCTCGAAGTGCTCTTGCAGCGCGAGCACGTTGGAGCCATCTGCCCGAGCTAGCAACTGATGAACCAGTCGCCGCTTGGAGCCAAATCACCGACAGTTTCACTGCTAGGTGGTAAGGCTAGTGCGAGGTCCAGCTATCATTTTGGGTTTCGATTGCAGCCGGGGCAGCTGGGGGGAGAGCAGGGGGGGCTGCTGGAGAGGCTGCGAAGCTAGACCTTTTCAGGCCGCGCGGCAGTACAGGCTGTCGAGAGACGAGCCTCTTGCTCCTTAAATCGCTAGTCAATTTGGCGAGCGGTCGTCTAGACGAGTAGGGAGCTTGGAAAATTCTTGGGTGAATGTCTCGATGGCCGTCTGCATAGCGGCCTAAATTTTGACCTCCACGAGTTGTTCGAATTGGGGGAGGGTGGTGTAGAGCCAGTGTTGCCCTGGCCGGGCAGGTGTGGACAGGAAGTGGGAGTTGCCTCTTTTTGACCGGCTGTTCGCGAATAAGGGGAGATGGTGGTGAGAGATGGTAGGGGGGGGGAGGTGTAGGAGCAGCCAGGGCCACTGTCACTCGGGTAAGTGTTTGGCCCTGCTTGAGGGCATGCAGCTGGGACTGAAGTTGGTGGCTGGTGGTGTGGAGGGAGGCGAGTTGTGCGCGGAGATGCAACAGTTATTCATAAAGCGGGTTGAGGGAGTCCCAGACTACGCCCGCCCAGCTCATCTCATTGGTGTGGCGGCCGGGTTCCTTTGCAGGTGGTCTCGGGGGGACTAGAGGTGGCGATTGCCTGAGTATGGTCCAGGAGTGGGATTGGACCTTGGGCTTGGTGCGGTTGGAGGGCTGTTTCAGAGTGGCAGGCTGCAACACCGGAAAGGACTCGATGGTGGGCTGCAGCGCCTGGGGTTTGCGGGTCCTGGAGTCTGGTTGGTGGAAGCCTTGATGCGGGAGCCCGGTTGGGGGTTGCCTCGGCGACTCGTTTGGCATACAAAAGCCGCCTCTTGACGAGGTATGGCTTGCAGTAGTGGGCTCGCAGGCTCTGTGCGCCGTAAGGTGTGCTTTGCCGCAGATTTGCAGAATGGCGTGCAGGCGTGGTCCTCGGTGGGGTCGACTTAGGAGGGGTCGCCAGGGCAGCGACGTTGCTTGGGAGCCAGCCACACGGCCGCGTGGTGGCAGATTGCGCCGCAGTTATGGCAATGCTCGATTTTCCTTTTGCAGAGCTAGCACGGAGAGCCCGGAGAGCCCGGAGGAATGGTAGATGTGCTTGGGCACCCAGTCTTGTTCGAAAAGTATGGAGATGGACTCAGTCGCGCCCATGCGTCCAAAGTGGAGGACGAGAGGGTTTCGCTCGTGATTGAGATGACCCTGGATGTCGTCGTATGAGTGGCCAAGAGCAATCCCATGCACCACGCCGCGGGCGCAGTCTTCCGGACCGCTTGGTAGGAGTAGATGTCATAGGCAGTGCCCTTGAGTACGGACTACTTGATGGCGATTAGGGGAGTAGGCGTTGCGGGTCGGGAGTGTTTATGAGGACGAGGTGTTGGAGAGTGTTAGTGATTACGTTGTCTTGCTTGGCCTCTTGGTGTCCGAGGAGGGCTGTTTTGCAGAATGGCATCGCGAAGCTCAACGCCATTCATGATGTGAAGGTTGGGGCTGCCACGGCGGGACGGAGGATGATTTTATGGTCGTCGATGGGTAGCGTGGATGGCGCAGTGCAGAGAGTTGGGGCGGCCGTGGCCGCTGCCCCGCCTGGGCTTGAGGCGTTGATGGCTGCTTACATTTCGCGGCAGCTGCGGAATTCGCAGTAGTGGTGGGGCAGGAGTGGCGAGCTCAAGCGAGTTCGTGCGCCGATTGCCAGCCGTTGGTAGAGGTAATCTCCGAGAGTAATGTCCTCTACCTCGACGGGCTCCATGCCGCCGTCGAGGCGCCGATGAGCTGGATAGTCCTCATGCAGAGCTGTTGCGGCGTTCAGTCTCGGTGGATGCTGCGCTGCCAGGCTTAGCCTCTTGACACAGCGTGGTCAGAAAAAGAGATGAACTTGCCTCTTGATGTGGTGGACCAAACTGGGAAGGTTGGTATCGGCAGATTACGGACGAAAAGTGGAGGCTGAAGATACTGAATTCATGTGGCTGGGATGAGTTTCACGAACTCGTGAAGAAAGGGTGTCTGGGAAGACGATCACGTGGTAGATCTATAGTCACGTGCTTGAAATGTGTACGTGTGTATATATATGTGCTAAATTTCGGGATTTGAAACGCGACCCTTTATGCAAATAAATTCCGGACGAACTTTTGTTAGACGGAAGGCACCACATATATAACGTCGATATAACTACGCTGGTTATTCATATCGCATGCAGTACAAATCAGATCCGCCCGGGACCCCAGAGGTGCGACGTAATGCTGGCGCATTTCTCTACCATTTTTCGAATTTGCCGCTGCTGAAGGTTTGTTAGAAAACTTGTTAAATATCGCAGCGACGTTCGAAAAAAAAAAAGCATAGTCATATTTTTTTTCTGCATCTAAAGCGGACGAAACTGATGCGATATAGACCACTTCGAAATGTACCAATAATTTATGTGCTGCGCTTTTGCGAAACTCCTGTAGACGTTGCGAAACTCCCGTAGACGATGCAACAATTTCCCGCAACTTGGTTCAGACGTTGAAGCGGAGTCGAATCTCAAACCCATTTGGCATTTCCCGCCATTCACACCACCGGTGCTGCTATCAGCTCGCGAAATACAAAAACGAGACTGCGCGATTGTACTGCAACACAGTTGACCGAGTATGCGGTAAGTATGTTCTTTTTCTTGGGTTAGGGGACGGGGGGGGAGTGCTTGGCTTAGCGCACTTCGTGGAGAACCGGTAACTTCGCGCAGCCCCCGAATTTAGGCTCTCGCGGCAGTTACAAACGTGGTCGGCACGTGGCTGCATAACCTGACGGCTCGCTTGCTCCTTACGTCAGTCAGCATAAATGCCGTTGCGAGCAATTTTTAGCGTAACCACATGTAAATACAACCATACTCTATATGTCACATTTGTTCTCTTTTCAGGGATACCAAACTGGCCAAGTACGAGAACGCTAACGTCATGGTCAAGCTAGAGAAGGAGTTAACTGAGTACAAGTCTTTCGGCGTGTACTGCTTCAAGGCTAAAGTGAGTACCAGCCCCGACGATGACGATATTTATTATTGGTATCCCCTTTGAAAAGTGGCGACAAATTATCGCCTAGCCTGCTTCGACACAGCTTTTACGGCTAGTGTAGCAGTATCGCATTTTTCTGTTTCTTCTTGATCTTTTCACGATTAGTACCTTTATCTCTCCTCATATGACCTGTGAAGGCAACCCACTTGCTTATCCACGAACGCGTTTGTTTAGAAGTGCGAGTGCTGTCTTCAACCGGATGTGCAGCGCCTGCACTGAAGGGCCTCAAAACTCAAAAGGGTAGCTGTCACGAGGGAAGAACGCGAAAATGCTTCCCTTCCTAACGGTGGCCACGCGCCATGCTACCGTACCACCGGCAGTGTTTTTTTTTTTATCGCTCTGTTAGGCTGGTCTGTCTTGGGCGTGGGTCCACGAAAACGGCTAGGCACGAAGAAGCACGCTTAGTTCCGAATCGGTGGTTCCCCATGAGTGAACAGGCGCCACTGTCCCCGAGCCCGACCCTTTTAGGCCGAGCGAGGCGCCGGACCCCGCGTCAGTGCGCGGCTCTGCTCTCCGCGTCATTCTGCCACGCTTCGGCGCACAAAACCGAAACTTGGCGTCTCCGCGTGAGTCATGAGCCGCTTTCGCATTTTTCGCGTGAAGTATGTCTTGCCCACGATCCGTCCCCTCTGCCTTCGCCGGGCAACGCTGTAGCTGGAGAGGCGCTCCTTTAGTCTTGCGACTCGGCCTGTTCATCGTTTCACCGCTGTTTGTCTCTAGATTGTACACGTAGGTGCCACGAGCTTGTCGTCTGGCGGCGCATAGTGTCGGCAGATCGTTTGCACGCATCCTCACACGCTGTCAGAACCAGCGACGTAACCACCCTTTCGGAGGCATTATCGTCGCCTGAGAAACTCGAGAAACGGGTTACAGTGAAGGACAATAGCAGAGGGCGTGGAACTATTGTTTACGCGTTCAAATTCTCGGTTTTTCGAGCGTCCTTGTGCTGCTGTGCAGCGATGCAGAGGTGAAGTACCAGTATTAGCGAGGCCTGTTTTACCTCAGCAGCCCCCCAGGTCGTCGGACCACTTCTTCTCCCTCTGCGGTCGCTGCACTCAGTACTTAAAAGGAAGCTTGAGCTCGGTGTCACGGATCTCCTCCGGAGAACGCTCTGGCCGAAAGAATGGACGACGCGACAGGTCTACCCACACAGATGCACATTTAATACAACCCACGTGACACGAACAGCAGCACACAAACCTACCAAAACTAACACACAAGATACAAAGGCTATCAGTACACACGAACCGGTAACACTACCACTAGCGTTCTATTGAGAGTGGTTGGCGTTGGTGCTCACGTCTGGTTCGGTGCGGATGTGGCGTGGTGTGGGTCCCGTAGCCGGCGTCGGAGTGGCGTTCAACGTTCTAGGGCTGGCGTCGCTGGAGGCGTCGTTGGTTGCGTCGTACACGCTCCCGGTCCAAGCGCCCGTGGAGGTGTGGCCGATGATGTTGGCGTTGGGGCACCACACGGAATGGTGACAACAGCGGTAGAGACACCCCTGGCCGTAGCAGGTGGTAGCGTCCTCCGTGGACTCCCCGGAACGGGCTCAGGAACGGCAGGAAGTCTGCGGTGCAAAGCCGTAGAACGCGAGCTCCCCGGAGCAGTAGCCGGCGTCGCTCTCTTCCGGTCTAATCGACCCGGACCCGCCGAGTCTCCGCTGCCCCTGTGTCTCGCCCTTCCTCGCCCTTTTATAGCCTTCTTGTTAGTCCACGTAATCCTTCTCTTCGTCTTCTTCTCTTCTCCACCAATCATCGCTTTCCATCTCACCAGATACTTCTCGACCAATCATCTCTTGTCACCTCACTGAGAACTTCTTTATCTTCTTTCATCTTCGGTTAATCCACGTCATTCTTACGCCAACCTCGTCGTCTTCTTGAAACCGTTCTTCGTCTACCATTTTATTTTATCTTCCCTCTTATATGTGACACTCGGGATCTAAATACGTGGGAAAGGATAAATCGTTTACCTCGGCAACCGCTGCACCGAATTTGATAAGGTTTGTTACGTTTAAAATATAAAAATAACGTCTAACGAATCTTAGGAGCAGGTTTCTTTTTAATTTAGGCTGTCGATTCTTTATAAAAATTAATAGAAACTATCAACTTTAGAACTCCGTAATTAGCAATGAAGAATTATACAAAATTCATATAAATATTATTTATTAATACATCTAAAGCGGATAAGATTACTGAAATGTAATGAATGTAATAATAATGTATTCACGTCTGTGAATAAATTATTTTTGAGACTTAGCACTTAAAACCTATTTAAACACGAACTAGCCCACTTGGGCTATTAATTTCGTCTGCTTTAGATGCTCTGATAGATGTAGTTTACAAAACTTGGATGCAATTTCGGGGCAGTCTTATGGATTTGTAAATTTTGTGCTTTCACTTTTTTCTCTTACCACTTTGCGTCAGTTGTATAAAAAAATGAAGGCCCTAAATCGAAATGTTTCTTTTCCACGGTCATTAGACTCATCTCCTAAATGATCGCCTGAATGCAACAAATTTCATTAATATTGCTGAAGAGGTTATGTGTGAAATATGAAAATGTATGAAATAGCATTTCTGCGTTTTACATGTACTTGAGTAGGCGGCGAGTAGGCGACATCGGCGGAGTTTGGCCTGAGCTAATGCTTTTTTACTCTTACACGTACACACAGGAACAAGTGTCACTATTAGGTGAAGAATATCCTTTGTAGAACGCAGGACTATTCTTGCAGTAACTGCACTGCTTCTTTCTGGACAATCAACAGATATCTAGACATGCATTTGACGCTAAAACACGCCATTTCAGAAATAGTGTGTAGAAAGAAGTGCTTCAGTGCTTTCAGCAGAATGAAATGCATTCGACGCTAAGCGAACTGTTTCAGAACTACTGTTGGGGGAAAAAAGGTACTTCAATGCGTTCAGCAGGCGCGGAGTTATCGGCAATCAAAGATGGTCTTTGATCCCGCTTTGCGGTGCTTCCTCTATCTCGAATGCCATGCACTGCGAAAGGCTACGGCGGGGCGCGCCGGTGCCCGCAACGCTCCGCCTGCAAAACGTCGTCTTTGCGCGCGCCGTTCAAATGTTCACGAACCCGCCGTGGTTGCTCAGGGGCTACGGTGTTAGGCTGCTGAGCACGAGGTCGCGGGATCGAATCCCGGCCACGGCGGCCGCATTTCGATGGGGGCGAAATGCGAAAACACCCGTGGTACTTAGATTTAGGCGCACGTTAAAGAACCCCAGGTGGTCGAAATTTCCGGAGTCCTCCACTATGGCGTGCCTCATAATCAGAAAGTGGTTTTGGCACGTAAAACCCCATAATTTCAAATGTTCACTTAAGATGCCACGTACTCCTTGGCGCTGTTTTGATCAGTCGTTTACTCCGCAAAACCAGTAGCTCACCGAGCACGCCACCATGGTGAATGGGTCAATGGGCCGATTACCTCGTCACAGCCATCCCCGATTGCGACGATTCATGGCAGGCAGTTGTGCTCTGCCGAGGAGGGACCCTGCCAGGATGGGTGCAGAGAGAGACACACGTCATCTGTAATCGACCCCAGACTGCCACATACGCGCCGGAGACAGGGGCCATTGTACCCCCCTCTTTCCCTTTTTCGTGCACAGTGATGAGCGCGCGTTTTGGACAAAGCTCACCCCGCAGGAAAAGGGCTTGTGGTGTGCGCCGTCTATGCGTAGCTTTCCAGTTAGGCCAGGGTCCTTCTCTACCTTATTAAGGACCTTGACAATACCCACTCCCGGTAGAGGGAGCGGACGGACGTCGCAGGAACGCGTCGGCGACCGTTATAGCGAGTCATAATTCTAGATTGCACTGCATCGGGCACAAACATGCGCACATGTACGCACAAACGCCGATGTCCTCGCGGGCTTGCCCGTTAGGATTTTACGCTCGCTGGCCATTTCGGCGTCCTTAACCTCCAAATTGTCGTCGTTGCCTGGGTCCCGTGACAGAGGCTATCCATTACAGACTTGAAATCCCGAGAGGCAGGTTGCTGTAGTCGCTGTGCGCAGGGATAGCGCTGATGCTCACATCCGCAGGTGGTCATTAGCGGGGAAGAGTCGGCCGTCAGGTGTTTTGTTCCATGCCAATTAAGAACACTGCCGAATTAAATCGTGGGGTCGTACTACAGTCGCTAGTTAAAGAAAGCCTCACTTAGAACCACACCTAAAACACAAGCGCTTAGCCGGAAAGTATGGTGCATATCGGGGAGCTTTAGCGTGTCCGCTGTCCTGGCAGCCACAAGTTGACTGGGCGTTATACCGACTGAGCGGCGGCGCAAACTCCCTGCACGGTGCAACCTCCTGGAGGCGCAGTGTATGTTGCTTAGGTGTTGGTGCAAATTATCGGCAGCAGCACGATTACGCCTCTACCCGGAATTTACACCAGTAGCAAAGTGTAATACACTAGGTTAGTGCAATATTAGCTCCGTGTTTGGCTGGTGGGGCTGTGCGCTTCCAGGCGACTGCACCATGCAGGCCGCTCACGTTTGCGCTTCTGCCCATCCGGTAAAACGCCCAGACAACCTCCTCCTTAAAAATAAGGCATCTATAAGCCCCCTTGTTTTGTTACGCATGCTACAACATCTTGAAGGGGCATTCAAATTCAAATTCAAATTCAAATTTTATTTTGCCACCATGGTACAGATGATGGCGATACATTGCAAGACGATAAAAACAAACGACAGCGCTGAACTCACAAGTCACTTAGTAGCATGCACAAACTTCAGTACTAACCCGCCGTGGTTGCTCAGTGGCTATGGTGTTGGGCTGCTGAAATCGAGATCGTGGGATCGAATCCCGGCCATGGCTGCCGCATTTTGATGTGGGCGAAAACAGCCGTGTACTTAGGTTTAGGTGCACATTGAAGAACCCCACGTGGTCAAAATTTCGGAGTCCCCCACTACGGAGTTCCTGATAATCAGAAAGTGGTTTTGGCACGTAAAACCCCATAATTTAAGTACTACAACCTACACCCACGTGCTGTCCCATATCAGGCGTCATGATCAGCGCACAGGCAAATAGCTAAAGCTTGTAATCTAATGATATGAAGTATAAAATAACTATGAAGTATAAAATGCAGATTTACTGTCATGCAAATTTATTGAAGGCATGCTTACACCACGCGATCATTTTTTTTCTCACATAGTAAGCTTCTGTCTCCCTCGTAGTCTGATTGCTATGTGCGAAAGTGCGCATAGTGTGCGCGACATGAGTAGGCATTACGCGTTAGCGAGAGCCTGTGCTCTGACAATATAGTGGTCACGTGACCACAGGAAAATGGAAGCTCGTAAAGCCCATTCTCCAGTGTGCAGGCGGGGACGTGTACTTAACACTGAAGTCTTCCCAGCAAGAATAGACAGCCCGCGCCAACTTCCTATCAATCATATTGCAAATTTTCTTGTTAGGGACAGAAAAAAGAACCCTCATATCATACCTGCCTGCTGTGAGATTCCCGAGTCTGTGTGATAGCTTAGGTACACATAAAATTACAACTACTTTTTTCATCTTGTTGGCAGGCTCTGGATTATTCTTGTGGGAGCTCCTAACTCTACACGCTTAGCAAGCTTCTGCACGGTCATGCGGGTAGCATCCTCCCGAAAACCTCCCCCTTTCAAATGCTCCAGTTTTAAAAAACTCTTGGTATCCTGGTGGAAACAAGATTTCCAAAGTGCGGAGAATAGAACCGAAAGAGCAATTCCACTTTTTTTACCACGTTCGAATGTGCAGAGTTAAAATCTAAAATTGGTTTATCTTACCTTGGGAAATGCATGCAGCATACATGCTTACCAATTAGTTTAAGCCTGGTATCTAAAAGTTGCAACTCATTCTTATCTGGCGCTTCATGTGTGAAATTTCATGTGGAAACCATTTGTTGGAAATTAGAATTCTTCACAAAGACCATAATCTCTGGTCATTTAGGTCACTTTTTATATTTCTGTCAATCCTGCCTACTAAAATGTTAGTACCGGATCAACTTTCGAGCCAGTGCAAATGCCAGATTTTTGTCAATATTAATTTCCTTTACATTCAACAATAGTTGAAGCTAAGTAAAACGAGAATCTCGAGAAAACTATCTGATACGCCACCGTAAGGTACGTAAGGTATGACTAGGTCACGCATGTACGGTTCAAGCAGCTTTGCGTTCCCCTCACTCCTGACAACTCTCAAACACGCACGTCCTTTTTTATTTCTACATTTCGCAGCAACATACTCTGTTTACGGTAGTGAAAGCACGCGATCAATTTCTTTAGAGGCTCTGCCTTAGCCTCAGAGGCTCCTTCCGCATTGAGTGCTGTTTTCGTTGGGATCCACACTTTACGTCCTCTCCAGCGGCATGAACTTCGGCCTCAAATTGGTGATGGCAGAGTGCTTGTTCACCATTTTTACCCCACGAGCCCAACGCCTTACGAACTCTTATGCTAGCTCGGCGGCTATGGATAACGTGATAAGTGATATCGCCTAGCCTGTCTTGCACTCGATATCACACGTTCTCTCTTTCCCTCTCTCATATATATATATATATATATATATATATATATATATATATATATATATATATATATATATATATATATATATATATATATATATATAAACGAGAAGAAAGGGGGTTAACCGAGGGTCCCGATTTTATTAGTAATATCATAAGCAGCCAACAAACATTGACACCAAGGACAACATAGGGGAAGTTATTTGTGTTTAATAAGTGAAATAAAGAAACGAGGAATTAATGGAAATTAAAGTGGATGAAAAAACAACTTGCCGCAGGTGGGAACCGAACCCACAGCCTTCGCATTTCGCGTGCGATGCTCTACCATTTGAGCTACCGCAGCGCTGTTTTCCCATCCACTTTCTTGGGTATTTATGTGTCCTAGTAGAACCCTGGGAGTGTTAGCCAGCGCCACCACACACAGACCATGGCGGCGGACGTGGGACGTCCTTTTTGCCGCAGGCGTCACGAGAACGTGATCTTTTTGGGTGAAGGCAACTGGTCAATAAACCCACATATGCTACCTGAAGGCATCAATGTAGCCGGATATATATATATATATATATATATATATATATATATATATATATATATATATATATATATATATATATATATATATCCTAATCATCCTAAACGTCTTATTTCCGTGTTTCAACACTTCAAAGCGGCCATGCAAGTTGGAATAATTGGTATGAAATTATTTGTTGAATCTACCTGATTACGCACTCCACACTGGGAAAGCGCGGCTCGCGATGCAACCCACCTTTTGACGCTGCAGGGGGACGCGAAACGGAGCTCGGCTATACGGCCACCATGAAGCAGTCCGTCTCGCCCCTGCTGCTCCAGTGGGTATGCACCCAGTCCGAGTTTCGCACAACGCCAATCATAATAATGTTGAGGGAAGTGCGGCGGCAGCCTCATTGTATGCCCTCCTCACAGGAGGGCAAACGAGATCGGGTGAATTCGATAAATAATTTGAGGCCACTTATTTCCGTTTACACGCCTGTTTTGAAATGTTGAAAAAGTGTAACCGGACAATTATGACCATATCGTTCAACTTTCCAATGTAAACACGCGCCGTAAACTTTGCACCTAGAAGTTAATCAATGTAATTAGTGAAGTGATTGCTTTCACTTCTCTCCCAAATGATGGCCGCCTTGAGGACATAAATTGTCTGTAGCGACGTGATCTGTGAAGCTTTCGGTAGCTTTAGTGTCCGCGGTAAAAGAAAACACACTATGCACTCAATGTTCCTTTAGAGCGAACGCGGAAGTATTTATTTGTTTATATACCCACAGCGCCACAGTGGCACTACAGTGGGGGGGAGGTGTCCAAAAAAACACAAGGGCAGTCACAATGACAATGAAAGCCCTTCATTGTCAGTAATATTAACAAGAAATGAAGATAAAGCATTCCATTCACGAACAGTGTGAGGAAAAAACGACATCTTGAACATATCGGTTCTCGACCCGAAGTCACGCACCTTGTGGTTATGATCAACCCGCTCGGATCTGTAGTGTGGATGAAAGATGTACTTCTCCCTAGGAATAGCAATCTTATAGTACATCTGTCTCGCGCCTCCTCGCGGGACAGATGCTCCTAAGTTATTCGTGTTGTTGGGATCCTGGCTCTGCGTTCGCGTTTCGAAGTCGTGGCTCACACGGTCTTGATTTGAAGATTATAACAGCGCGAGCACACGCATCCACAGAGGAACAAGGATGAAGCACAAGCGCTGCGCGTCCCGGCGCTTGTATCTCGCCCTTGTTCCTTTGTGGATGCGTGTGTTAATTAGCGCTGTTAAAATTTTCGAATCAAGTATGCAGCCACCAACTCGCCCAGAAAGAAGATTTAATGAAATCACACAGTCGTTTGTCGATGCCACCGGAGCGTCTAAAACGCGGAAGTTGATCTTCGCTATACCGGTGCGTCGCATTAAGCTTATTAAGAGGGAAAACGCCGTCTCGTCCTTCTCTATCGCCAAGAAAGAAATTGCGCAAGGTTGCATCCAAGCACAAATCTTGAAGCACCCCCCCCATCACGCGTACGTGTCTGAGCACACACCACACACAGCACCCAACGTGTGCTCCTTTAAGCAGTCATTTTCCTCAGGTCCCTGGCCAAGGGAACTCGATGCTTTATTCCGGCCAATCGAAACGATCGAACTGGCCGCAGTACTCAGCCCATTTTTTTTTTCGCTCCATCTCGGCGTACTCCGTCCCGGATGTGCCTTCATTCCCACATATAACGCCATCACGAAGTAATCGGAAAGTAGCAGTCGACGCATTTCTTACGGTGGGGCGTTGGCTCTTTGCAGCTATTGGCTGGCTCTCCATGACGGTCGGCTTACTTGCAGCGACTGCGGTTTCACACGAACATCGCCAGACTACACCGGTTGACAGACGCGTAGACGTCGGCAGACGAGTTCCGCTATGAGAGCGACTTCGAGTTACTTAATAGAGGCTCTTGACCGCCTCGCAAAGCTGGTGCACTGTCCCGCTGGAATGCTGAGCTAGCCACTGGTCCTATGAACCCCCACGTCCATGGGCGTAACAAGGTCCGGGTGCGAACGCGAACTCTGAAATGCCGGTATAAATTGCTAATCTACGACATTCTGCATGAACAGAGCGCCCAGCTGCTAACAATTAAGCAGCGCACTATTGATGAGCTGACGTAAATTTCATGTACTGCGTTGCCTCATCATCTTTGCGTTCGTGCAAATGCCGTGGTTTCAATCTCTTTGTTCAACTGTGCCTTCCACTTGCAGGCAAGCTTCGGTTATGTACCCATAACAGCAGCTGAGGTTCCGAAAGAAATGGAGTTGCCCGTGCTAGAACCAGCCCCAGAAGAGGCGATAACGGTCCATCTCACGAACCAAAATACCATGAAAGTCTCAATAAAATCCACGGCAACAGGTAAGCTACTTAGAACAGTGGTACTGCAAAATGGAAGTAATTTTTTTTTTGAAATCTTATGACTGAGTAGAACTGCACATATTTAGAGACCTCCATCGAACAAAATTTTACGGCAAAACCCGAGCCTGCGATACAGGGTGTCCCAGCTACATTTGGCTGAAGTGCAAATGTCACGTAGCTGAACAGAACAAAGGTAATGTTGTTTGCCGTCGCTATGAGGTACTACTTCTTTCATTCCGCTTAATTAGGTAATTGTTAATCAACTTCTCCAATATTATACTTACATGAAATGTGTAAATGAGAAAAATTGAAGAGTGACATGAATAACTCCCGATACATCTTTCTGTTCCTCAATACATGCTACAAAGAAGTGTTTTTCCGAGCGTGAAAGAAGTCCGCGAATACACGCAAAGTGCCTCGAATGGTGAGTCGCGCAGTAAGTTTGCGTACATTTGCGGGCTCCTTTCAGGCTCGGAAAAACACTTATGTGGCACGTATTGAATAACAGAAAGCTCTGCAATTTTCTCATGGCACTTTTCGTTTATTACATTTGAGAAGTTGAATAATTATCTAATTAAAGTAATTATCTGATTAGGCGGAATGAACAAAGTAGTTTCAGTATATTCAAGCGATGGCGACCATTATCATTGTTCTGTCCAGCTACGTTCGCATATTATTTTTTAAACTCTGGCTAAAGTTAGCTGGAACCCCCTCAATAGAGTCGTGTCCGCCCATCATGTGATACTTAATACGCTCGTCTCCCTCAACTTCGCCCCTTCCTTCTACCCAAGAGAGAGAGAGAAGCGGTTAACCATATGTCGATGCTAAAAAAAAGTCAACGAACATCGTGGTTCAACTGATTTTGATGACATGTCGATCAAAAAATATTTGTCTCTCTGTCGGCTTTTCGCGCTCCTTGGTCACTCATTCTGTATCATATTCACATCATATATCAGGTGCAATAACGTCGCCCTAGTCTTCTTAGCGTCAGTACTTAGTTTACCCTCCATTCCTTTTCTTTTTTACTCAAGGAGGCCAGCTGGGCTGATCCCCGAGATAGTGAAGTCAGTGATTCATTGCAAGTAATTTTGGACTGTGTTAATTTTACATACTCGGCGAGTGATTCTCACTTCTTGGGGGCACCGGTGAAGCCACCTTCGAACACCATTGCCTCGTATGAGCTTTGCTTAGTCGAAGCGAACTTCGCTACTGCCGCTGAGGAAAAGCAGCCGCACGGCGGCTTTCCCTCGACGTTTGTTTTACCCGCGGTACGGTTAGATTTACCTACTCTGCGACGAATCAGACCTACATTTGGGTTTTGTTTACGAATCCCTACAATGCTCTGGAGGCAAGAAAGGTCGTCTTTTTACCTAGGAGCGGGTACAAGATAGCCAAGATCCTAGATATGCCTAACTTCTGTGAAATCGGCTACGGAGACCTTGTATTCAGAAACGAAGCGTGATCTGTACTTGACACTTAATACGCACTACGAATGACTAACCAGAAACTGGTCGGATTGTAGAGTGACTTGAGAAACTCCCAATACAGCTTTCTGTTCAATACATGCTACACAGAAGTGTTTTTTGAGCGTGAATTTAAAGAAGCCCGCGAATACATGCAAAGTGCCTCGAGCGACCAGTCGGGCAGCAATAATGCCTGCATTTTCTGGTTTATTTCACGCTGGGAAAAACTTTTGTATTGAGCAATGTATTGGCTAAAGGAAGCTTTCTTTAGGTTACATATTATTACGATATCATTGAGCGATGCTCAAGAGACGAGCCGCCGTGTGAACGACGAAGAAGTTGGTCGGTGCCCTTGGCACGAGCGAGTGTCAGCCTGGCTGCCTGGCTCCAGTGTAAATAGCGTGTAAATAGCATGTTTCGTCTGTGTCTTTCCACACGTAACATTTCTGGTGGAGGTCAGCGATCCCCGTCATCACCACGGAACTCCGAAGTGGTCGGCACACCGAGCTTGTCACCATGCCTCCCGGTGCTGAGCCCCCCTCTGCAACGGCTTCGGCTTGTCCGACTGCTCCAATCATCATGGTTGCCCCACATCGTGACCCAGGTGTGTTCTCTGGCCTGGAGGGACAGGATGTCGACGACTGGATCAAGCTATATGAACATAGCAGCGCTAATAACAGGTGGGACCCAATGATTATGTTTGCCAATGTCATCTTTTATCTCGGCGGCACCCCACGTGTGTGGCACCAAAGGCATGATGACGAAATAACCAGTTCGGACAGTTTCAAAGAAAAGCTATGGGAACTGTTCGGCGACCCCATTGGGCGCAAGGCTGCCGCGAGAAAGGCTCTTGCGTCTCGTGTTCAGTCGCCTACAGAGCAATACGTTTCATACATCCTCTACGTCTTGGCTCTATGCCGTAAAGCTGACGATCATATGTCAGAAGCAGATGAAGTGGCACATGTGCTAAAAGGCATCGCCGACGACGCTTTCAATTGTCTGGCAATGTCTCGACTATCGACGCCATTATAGAAGAATGCCGTAGCTTTGAACAGGCTAAAAGGCGCCGTATCTCACACCACATTGCGCGGCTACCCAACACTGCTGCTACGTCGACATGTGAGGGTCGACCGCGTCAGACCACCACCTGTGACATCACCCGCATTGTTCGCCGCGAACTGGAGGCCGCCTGTTCGCCTGCAGCCTTCTCCACGACACGCCTCCCGATCCGCCAGCAACCACCATTGCGATGATTCAGGCCGTCGTAAGACAGGAATTTGAAAGCATGGGTCTGAACACCGTGTGCTCCACGTCCCGACCCAGCGTTCCCCAGTTATCTAGCGGCCCTCCTCGTCCCCGGCAGTCTTTTTCTACCACATCTCGCCGCAAGCCGTCCGAATGGCGTACCCCTGATGACAGGCCGATCTGCTTCCGCTGCTGTCGCATCGGCCACGTCACCTGTCACTGCCGCAACCGATGACCACCACCTCCTCGGACTTACGCCGCCACTTATTCCCGCCCCTTTGGACCTTCTGTACCCTATGCCCCCTGCCATGAACCCACTACCGCTGATGCCCCTGCTCCGAACCTTCACTACAGCCGCTCGCGCTCACCTCGACGCCATCAGTCTCGTTCGCCCCAACCCCGTCGTTTCTCTCTGTCGCCTATCGCCTCCCAGATCCAGCCGGAAAACTAGGCACTGCAGCTTCTGGAGGTGAAGCTGCGTTGTCGACACTACCCTCAAATCCTCTACTCACGTTACCTACTAACCAAAGCATTCTTGACGTTGACGTTAACGGCTATGCTGTCACGGGACTCATCGATACAAGAGCACATCTTTCTATTATGAGTGCTGCCTTCTGACGACGACTGAACAAGCTCCCCACCCCAGCGTCGGGACGCGTCGTCCGCGTTGCGGATGGCGGTACTGTGCCTATCATCGGCATGTGTACGGCCCGTGTTAGCATCGCCGGCCTCCACACTCCTGTCCTCTTCAGCGTGATTGCTCATTGACCCCACCACCTCATTCTCGGCCTCGATTTTCTCTCCGCCCATTCTGCTGTTATTGACTGCTCTTCCAGTACCCTTCGCCTTGAGTTGCCGATACTCGCAGAACCTTCTGACGCACCCCACTGCCGCTTACGCTCCACCGGCTTTCTTCGCCTGCCGCCAAAGTTCATAGCCTACATTGAACTGTTGTCTTTCCCACCAGTTCCTGATGGCGAGTACCGTGTCACTCTTCTGCCCGACATCCCAATACAGTATGACGTCACCGAGCCTCACAGTATACTTACTATTACTGCGAACCACACTCGCATGCCTGTCTGTAACTTTGGATTGGCAAAGCAAATTCTACCGCAAGGTATTTGCCTTGCCACCATTGATTTTCTCGGTGACCAATACGTGGCAGCGTTATCGACCGATGGTTCTCGCGAGCTTAGCATGCCCCTCGCGCCAGCCTCGGGCGTCGATCCCAACATAAAGAAAATTATTGCAACGGACCTGTCCTCTACGCAGGCTGAAGACCTTTGCGAAGTATTATCATCCTACCGCGATATTTTCGACTTCGACGATCGCCCTTTAGGCCATATGCTCGCGGTCAAGCATCGCATTCTCACTGGCGATGCTGCGCCTATTCACCGACTACCGTATCGAGTTTCTTTGTCGGAACGCCGAATAATTCAAGATGAAGTGAACAAAATGCTCGATAAAAACATTATTGAGCCTTCATCGAGTCCCTGGGCGTCACCTGTGGTGTTAGTTAAGAAGGACGGCACGTGGCGATTCTGTGTAGACTACCGTCATCTGAACATTACTAAGCAGGACATCTACCCGCTCCCACGTATAGACGACGCCCTTGACTGCCTCCATGGTTCCAGCTATTTTTCGTCTATTGATCTTCGTTCGGGATATTGGCAAATTGCTGTTGACGACATGGACAGAGAAAAAATTGCGTTCATCACACCTGATAGCCTATACCAATTTGAGGTGATGCCGTTTGGATTATGCGACGCCCCTGCCACCTTTGAGCGTATGATGGACTCCTTCCTCCAAGGTTTCAAATGGTCCACATGCCTCTGCTACCTCGACGACGTCATCGTCTTCTCGCCAACGTTCGACACTCACCTTGAGCGTCTGACAACTATACTTGATGTATTTCGCAAGGCGAAGCTGCAACTTAACTCGTCCAAATGTCGTTTTGGCCACCGACAAATTACTCTTCTGGGCCATCTCGTTGACGCTTACGGAGTACAGCCTGATCCCGACAAAACTCGCGCTGTCTGAGAGTTTCCGGTTCCGAAGACAGCCGCAGACGTTCGAAGTTTTGTAGGGCTGTGCTCGTACTTTCGTCGTTTTGTTCGAGATTTTGCGACAATTGCTAGGCCCCTAACTCATCTTTTGAAGAAAGGCGTACAATTCTCGTGGGGTACTGCAGAAGCAGCCGCCTTCTCTCGTCTTGTCACTCTTTTAACCTCACCACCAATTCTCACCCACTTCGACTCTGATGCCGCTACAATATTACGTACAGATACCAGCGGTCATGGCGTAGGTGCCGTCTTAGCCCAGCGTCAGCGTGGCAAGGATCGCGTTATTGCTTATGCGAGCCGCCTCCTAGCACCATCGGAGTGCAACTATTCCAGTACGGAACGCGAATGCCTTGCTGTTGTCTGGGCGGTTGCGAAGTTCCGTCCTTACCTTTACGGTCGCCCTTTTTCCGTAGTCACTGACCATCATGCTCTCTGCTGGCTCTCATATCGCTAAAACATCCTACAGGCCGGCTTGGTCGATGGGCTTTAAGGCTGCAGGAATTTTTATATACCGTGGTGTACAAGTCTGGCCGCCTGCACCAAGACGCTGACAGTTTGTCGCGTTTCCCTGTTGACGACTTTGACTCCTCCAATATTGCCAGTGCTTCTTGCGCATTCTCTGTATACCAGCTGCTTCATTTCGCCGACGAGCCACGCCGTGACGCCTGCATCAGAGCACTCATGACCGTTTTGAACACTCTCCGGCCGATGCTGCTCTACGCCTCTTCGTCCTCCGCGACGGTACTCTGTACCATCGTAACCTTCATCCGGGCGGCTCTGAGTTCCTGCTTGTAAGGCCTAAACACCTCTGCTCCACCATTCTAGAAGAGGTTCACGACGCACCAACGGCAGCACACCTCGGCGTATCTCGAACCTATGACCGTGTACGTCGCCGTTTTTTTCTGGCCGGGCCTTGCCCGTTCCGTACGACGTTACGTCACCGCTTGTGAACTTTGCCAACGACGCAAGAAGCCTTCCCAGCTCCCAGCTAGCTGGTTACCTGCAGCCGCTCCACATCCCTGCCGAGCCCTTCCATCGTGTCGGCTTGGACCTTCTTGGCCCATTTCCGGAATCTACATCAGGAAACAAGTGGGTTGCAGTCGCGGCGGACTACGCGACTCGCTACGCCATAACCCGTGTTCCTCCGACCAGTTGCGCAACTGATGTTGCGGACTTCCTCATACATGATATCATTTTGATGCATGGTGCTCCGCGTCAATTGCCTACAGACCGCGGCCGCACCTTTTTGGCCAAAGTCATTGACGACATCATGCGTGCCTGCTCAATACAGCATAAATTTACCACCACCTACCACCCCCAAACGAACGGCCTCACTGACCGTTTGAACCGCACCCTTACAGACATGCTATACAAGCACGTTTCAGACGACCAACGTGACTGGGACCTGGCTCTACATTACTATACGTTTGCATACAACTCTTTCCGTCTCAAAACTGCTGGCTTTTCCCCGTTTTACCTCTTGTATGGCCGCGAACCGACGCTACCACTGGACACTGTGCTTCCATCCGCCACAGCTTCAACTAGCGATTATGCCCGTGATGCAATCGCCCATGCTGACCATGCTCGCCAACTTGCGCGCGCTCGTCTACAAGTGTCTCAAGACAAGCAGAAACAACGCTACGACCTCCGTCACCGTGATGTCGATATTGTGCCCGGCGCCCTCGTGTTGCTTTGGTCACCGTCGCGGAAAGCCGGCCTTTGTGAAAAACTGCTTTCCTGTTACACAGGCCCATATCGCGTGATACGCAAAGTGACCGATGTCACATATGAAATTGTTCTAGCCACGCCCACTACGTCCTCCGCTGTGACAACCAGTGACATTGTCCACGTTGCCCGACTCAAGCCCTACAACTCTCCATGCACCTTGGATATGTAACGGCACCGTGACGGTGCTTTTGCCTCCGGGGGGTAATATTACGATATCATTGAGCGATGCTCAAGAGACGAGCCGCCGCGTGAACGACGAAGTTGGTCGGTGCCCTTGGCACGAGCGAGTGTCAGCCTGGCTGCCTGGCTTCAGTGTAAATAGCATGTTTCGCCTGTGTGTTTCCGCACGTCACAATATGGATGAAATATTCCTTTAAAAAAGGGCTATATGTGATGTAATTGACAGGTTAATTACTGCTGAAAACGAAAGCCTAAGTGAGTAGACAAAGAAAATTTGTCTAATAACGCCAAAGCCACGACAGCAAAGACTCGTTTGACCCGCACGGCTTCGTGTTTCCAAGTTGTTTTTCTTGCATACTATTGGATTTGGCGGTCGTAGCTGTAGGGATGAACTTGAGAGGACGGGACTAGGCGAGCAGGGTTTATTAGAAGTATTTACATATTAAGCAATATGCATTGACAGTCTAGCGTGACTCCCATATGGAGCCCGCAAGACTAACATACAGCAAACAGTTTATGAGCACACAGCTCACTAGTACATTTCTAGCATGACAACGAGCACTCAGCTCCCGACGACGAGCACTCTCTGGCAGCCGGCAACCGCTGCTTATAAGCCCTTGGTCCCCCCTTGATTCCAAGTGAACGGAAGCGTTCTTGCAGTCATCGTTCGACGTCACCGTTTGACGTCACCGAAGATGACCCGCCCTTTTGGAGGAGGCGGGCTCACATATTCGTGTTGCACACACACACAGGTGAAAAGAGCCGTAGTAGACGTCAGAGGGCTTCGTAGAACTCTGCTTTGTCCCGGGTGGCGCTGGCGGGTAGCACATTCCTGAGCTGACCGCGCGCCACGTGGCTGCCGGTCATCCGCAGTTCTCTGAAGTGCGCCTTGTCTGGTTGTATTGGAACACGTGCAGCGGGCTGAAAGCTGGCACGTTGCCACCCCGTACGGCCATTCCTAACAATACTAGCACTGTTCAGGCTCTAATTCGCCTTTTCGCGATCACCTGAGTCGTTCGAAAAGTTTTCACTTACCGGACCTCTTCACCCAACATCAATCGGCGTGCGTACGTGCGTTACCGCTAGGAGACAGCAGCGCGAAGCACGGCGACACTGAATGTGGTAAACTATTGCGTCGGAATCCCATACAGTGGTGAAAGCCGTAGAGCAACCACCCCCAAAAAAGGCGTTGCTCCCGGGTTCAAATCACGGACCGGGAGGAACGTTTCTGCGAAGCTCTCTGAGAAACCAGCATAGGTTTATCAGAAGCGTGAGAAAACTTACACAGGCCCATATCGCGTGATACGCAAAGTGACCTATGTCACATATGAAATTGTGAGTCGTTACCAGAGTCGTTACCATCACTTCCTTGCTCACTCGGGGAAGAATAGCTGAATCACGGAGTGTGACTGTAACACTAAGGGCATTCGCAATCGCGTGCACACTCGTTCCCTTTTCGGGGCACTTTTGCTACGTTCCTGATCTGCCAGAATCGTTCGGTCGTCTTAGGCAACGCGGTTCGGTTGCAGATGGACCAAAGTTATGACAATAATAATAATAATATATGGGGTTTTACGTGCCAAAACCACTTTCTGATTATGAGGCACGCCGTAGTGGGGGACTCCGGAAATTTTGACCTCCTGGGGTTCTTTAACGTGCACCTAAATCTAAGCACAGGGGTGTTTTCGCATTTCGCCCCCATCGAAATGCGGCCGCCGTGGCCGGGATTCGATCCCGCGACCTCGTGCTCAGCAGCCCAACACCATAGCCACTGAGCAACCGCGGCGGGTTAAAAGTTATGACAAGGATGCCTCTGTCATCCTAAGCGGCAACCTTGTCGTACGTCCCTTCTGCTTGGCATGTGCTAGCTAAGCCGCACCAGATGCATGCGCGGCACAAATGTCGGCATTCAGTCTGCAGTTATCGCTGTATTGTCCGAGTTCGCCACTTTTTTACCGCATCCAGACGTGCGCGTGACGGTGTCATCTGTCAAAAGGACCCTAAAAGGCAACGCTTGATTTAGGCTGGTTAACGTACTTCTTCATAACACCAAAGGGAAAATTTCCATGCACCCGAATGTAGCACGAAGCTACAAAAGAAACCTATACTGGTTCCTCAGAAAGCTTCGCAGTTGAGCAAGCATTCCTCTTGGTCCATGATTCGAACCCGGGACCAGCGCCTGTTGTTGGGGTGGTTTATCTACAGCTTTCTCAACTTTGAGGGATTTAGCAGAAATTATTTACCACGTTCAGTGTCCCGGTGCTTCGGGCTGCTGTCTACTAGCAGTCTGGTTAAGTCACCGGGTAGAGTACCGCTCCGGAAAGGTGTTGCTCCCGGGTTCGATTCCTGGACTAGGACGAATTTTTTCTCGGCTGCGAAGCTTTCTTTCTGAGAAAGCAGTAGAGGATTCCGTTCGTAACTTCGTGTTACATTCGGGCATATGAATCAAGCTAGACATGTACTTTGAAGTCCTCGCAGGAATTAAATTTTCACAGCGTACGGCTTTCTTGATACATGCCTGCTGGGAGTCTCCTTGTGGCATACTGTGGCAGGCAAAGTAAAAAATAAAAATCACCGACGTCTACAATATTTCCTAGTGCGAATTCTTATCGTAGCTGTTTAGGTTTTCTTTAATTCGCCATGTGTTGTGGCAAAGAATTTGACTCTGAACGACATGGTTCTCTCTGCGGCGGCGCTTAGCCTCTCTGCTCGGGCAGCTCGTTTAGCAGCATCGGCATACGAAGCAGTTCTACCGGCTGCGTCGATCGTTGTTCAGGAAGCGTGAACACGGCAATGCGTGGCTGAGACGGCTCCAAACAAGCGAAAGTGGACGATGTGACATGGCATCGTGACGCAGAACCAATGAAGGCAGAGCTTAGCCCCAATCGCTCGGCGAACGAGTTGGGGAGGAAAAGCATGGCTAAGGAGGAGGGTAACTTCTAATCGCTTGTAGCTCCATTAATAGTAACGCTTCACTTAAAATGTGGTGCGAATGTTCTACTCAAGCTGTGCCCTACGCGTCTACAAAATTTGTCCGAACCGTTTCAGGGGCCCTTTAAACTTCGATAAAGAAGCGACACTCTCCTTCTCCGCCTTCACTCCTCGTTTCTCCTCTTACATGCTCCCTCCTCGGCGGTGGCGCCGCCTCCACTGCTCGAGCGTAGCAACGGCGCCAACATGGGCTCCTCGCCACTCCGTGGACGTTTCTCGAGCAAAAATGGCGCTGATGCACGGGGCGAGGGCCCACGTGATGCTATTAGGCCAATAGCGACGCGGCGTCGGCCTCGGTGAGAGCGCGCGAGGAGGAGGCGGCATTCTTCAAAGCGTGGCGCTACTTTAGGAAGTTTAAGGGGATTTACTGCACTCCGTCTAAGCTCTTTCATCCTTCGCTGGGCTAGTTAGCTTGGTTAAGCTGAGGGACGCCAAGGCTCTACGCAGGAACGGGCGCCTAAAACCAACACCGCACGTAGGCTTGCGGACGCGCGCAAGCTCGCGTACTCGCTCCCGCGCATGCGCAGACGGTGCGGCACGGCTCGTATACGCGTCGAAACGCGGCGCGATCTCGGTGAACAGCTGCTCCCTGTTATCTCGCGCTCGGGCTGCCTCGCGTCGGCGCGCCTGGCTATGCAGCTACGGTGCAGTATACTCAACTCAAAAAAATGCAGTGGTTAAGCCTTCTTTTTGTGCTGATCCAACAGTTCTAAAAATGTAACAATTACGTTTATAGATGAAGCATTTTGAAACACTGGTACGAAGCGGCGCATTTGGAGGCGTCTGTGACTTAGCCAGTGAACGTGCGCACATGGGGAGCGCGTCTTTGTGGTTGCGAACCACATTCCTCGCGAGGCACGGCAGGCGCAAGGCGCGTAGACGCGAGCTTGCAGGCGTCCGCAAGCGTACGTGTGGTCTGGATTTTCATCGTTTCAGAGCTGCACTCTGAAACTAGGAAAACGGTAAATATTAAGAGCAGCACTTGCTTCCTTCCTTTAAATTGAATTGAACGTACCCCAGTACGTGAAATTAGCTAAGCACTAACGCGCCCAACATCGTGTTTTTCCAAGTCCCTTTGTGCTTGCGTTGTGTTACTTCGAGCACTCGCAGTAAGGTGTAGTCTATGAGCGCACACTACCCTTTTCACGTAGTTTTGCCATTTGCATGCTTACAAGCATTTATATTTTAACAGAGCTGCCCGTCATTCATGTCTATGTCAGCCAAGAGGTTCCCCCAGCGATGAAAACGAGCACTCCGATCAGGTGAGTGAAAATATGCACCTGGTATAAAGATGCCTTGTGACAATAATTTTGTTACGTTGGTGTGCTATGTTACGACATTGAACGACACTTGGTTAGACGTCTCCTTTAGTTTACTTTACATACACAGATCTATTGCAAGTTAAATGCGATAAATGTATTATAACTACATGCTTTACATGGGTAAACTCGCTTCGCGGCCACTTGAAATTTACGCTTTCGCGGGCGCTTTTAGTCGCCCGTGTACGCAGAAGCCGTGCCGCATCAGTCGGTGTCATTCTTTTTTTTCTCACGTACGGTTTCGAATCCGAGGTGAACTTCTTTCTGTGATCGCATCAGATTAAACTTTTAAAGGTCTAGAGCGACGCCCACTGCAGTGCCAAGAGTGCAAGTCAGGTCCAGGGAGGATATACTTTTACGAATGAAAAAAACTGTTCCTCCTGCTTGTGGTGTTTTCTCTCGGCCCCGCATTACGTAGTTTGTTGCGAACACTGCGTGCCAGTCGCGTGAGCCAAACATTCGCGAGAGTCGGGGATCAGCCGTTGTCCGTTGCCCCACAATGCGCTGCGCGTTCAGATTAATGGCACATGTTGCTGACTGGCTAAAGGAACGCACGCACCTGGCGCAGTGCCCGAATTCAGTGACGGTCACCTCGGAGTCCTTTTGTTCACCGTCATTAACTCGTCAATGTTAAACTCAAACCAATAAAGATCTCGGCATAGGTCAGAGAGCAGCCAGCCATGAAATCTTAACAGAAGGTTAAAGGCATGTGCCAGGGAAGAGTGGCAGGACAAGATGGAGTACCAGCCGAATAATTCACAGAGGCAGGAGATACTATACGACATGCTGAATGCTGACACCGCCGGTGACGGCTAGGACTCACGGCTTCAAGTGTACCAGAGAGCCGGAAGAATTTCATCCATAAGGGATGCGTTGAAGAAAAATTAATTATAAACCACCTTAGTCTTCCGCAAGAAGCTAGGAAAGTGGTAAACAGAAAAAGCGGCACTGGCTTCCTTCCTTTTTTTTGTGCTACAGTACCTTGCTATTCAATGCATGCCTAGAATAAGTATTCAGGGTATTAAACTGCAAACGATTAGGAGCGAGGATCAACGATAAATATCTCAAACAGCTTTCGGTTTGCAGATGATGTCGTCTGCAAAGTGTTACACTACATGCGCGCCGCGAAAACAGCTGAAATTTTAAGCCTAACGCCTCGCGCCCACGCCTAAAGCCGGAGGGTCGAGGTCAAACGTACACGTGCGCTGTACGTAATTCGTATCGCCGAAACGTCAGTATCCGTAACAGCTGACTTCGTGAATTATTCAAGGTGCCAGCAATTATTTGTTCCATCTGTTGCTCCCCTATAGACAGACGACTTAAAGTTTAGAGAAAAGCCACAAAGTGAATGCCTGCAAGTGTTCGTTTTACTCTGTGCCGTGACGTACTTCCGTTTCGTGTGCTTGGTCCCCCGTCGTGCAGTCGTGTGCGCAGAAAACGACCCTATCCGCCATTTTCTACGAGGTTCCAGCGTGCGATCGTGCTCTTTGAGCCGCTTGCTTCTGCTTCAGTGTGGCGCTGCCCTATAGCCCTACGCTGTAAAATAATTTACACCCTAAAAGTGGATGAAGGTGTAAATGTGTCTATAACACACACCCTAAGGGTGTGAGTTTACACATTTACACTCCTTTTCACTTTTTAGGGTGTTAATTATTTTACAGTGTAGTCAGCTTGTTCTCGTGCACAGCGCGCAAAATCGTGTGTTGCGCGAAGAGACAAACTCAACAAAATCGTGTGTTGCGCGAAACCCGTCACCGGAATGCGTCACTCAGCGCAAACAAGAGAGAATAAAAAACAGGATGCGTGACGCATGCGTCATGTGATCCCCCAGCTCTGGTTTAGGATAACGCAGGGAAGGAATTTTGTTTGCGGAGGCAAGACGGCGGCAAGGTGGGAGATGGTCGATGACACTTCAGGTATCTCTAGCCGTGCCATTGGTGAATGAATTTCAATAATTCTTGCTGTAAAACATTCCCTAGAGGACACGTAATATCCAGCCTAAAACCAAAATTTGCAATGTGGCCTGGTTGAGGGACCCTTTGATATCAAACTTGTAAAGATCATTTACCTTTACACCCAAGAAGCATACAATAACGTGAGTTCTGAAGGTGTAAGGGTAAGCAGCAGACGGTTTACGCACTTATGCACGGGAGCGTTAAAGAAAATGACTTTGAACTTTATTTTCTCTTCTAATATTTACCACATTATCGCGAACGCCAAATGGCAACCTCCATTCAAAGGGCGAAAGGAGAGGGGGAGGGGGTAATTTACTCATGTATATACACATTAAAGTGCGCCTTTAAGAACCTTAGGTGGTCAAAAATGACTCGTAGCCTCCCTCTAAGGAGCACCTCACAATGAGATCTTTGTTATGACAAGTACTATCCCCGAAAATGTTTTCCTTAATTTCACCCTCTTCCGGCAGGCCAGACAAGCTGGAAGTAGGCGCCGAAGAAGCCAAGGAGACTGAGGTGGTCCTCCCCGATAAGGATTGGATGTCATACAAGTCGGTCGGGTTCTTCGATGCGAATGGCGTGCTAAAAGGCTACGTGGCAATACCCGACAAATTGACAGTTCCTTATGTCCAGCACGCCAGTAGCCGGCGCGGTATCAAGGGACGTCATGCTGCTGGCACACTGGCCGTCAAGGCCGCACCGAGTGAGGAGTAGCATCTTGAACCTCTTTATTTTTTTTTCACCATTTCACTAGAATTGATTTCAGTCAATGTCAGTTCAAATTATTCGAACCGACACCTTCAACTGTGTGCAAACCTCTGGCGAAATTCACACAGGATGGCGAAGCCCGCATCCGGAGGCCAGCAGCGAGTCCAATGTTGAATGTCGCACAAACGTGCGAGTATTGTAAAAGTAACAAACTGCGACTGCACTTGCCGCCCAACTACAACATAGTCTGTTTTGCTAAGTTGACTTTAAATGAATTTAAACTCTTTAGGCTGAAATAAGTTGATACACTTTTCGATGCATATTTAGAAAAGGTTTTAGATTTCAAGCTATCTCGCACTTTTAGATATGAATTATTTTTTATTGCTTAAATGAAAGCCTCTGGTGTATCTTGTGCGCGACACGCGTTTGATGTTTTAAATGTATTAACAGAACACAGGAAATCCCTTAATTTTAGCCAGGAGACTCCGGTTGACAAACGGTCTCCAGTTTTTAGACATTTATGGGAATGTTTCTGACAACGACGTACCGTCCCGCCGTGTGCCTTTCACCTTCTGACTTCGCCCATTCCAAACCTGGAACACGAGCGATCGCATCTGTGAGTCTGGAATCAGAATTGATGAGATCACGCCGTGCAAGCTAGTTCCTTTCAGCGGGTTATCCTAGAGTGTGTCGCTATCTTTCATAGCTGAAGCACTGCTAAAGCCGTTCAAAAGTAAGCCTCCTGGTTCTACAATTCAACATGGTCTTTCCCTGCTGTCACACACCGGCGCACAATCTAAACAAGGCGGCTTTCAAGTATGACGTGCCTGTGGCTTTCTCTGCGCCGTGCAAATTATCTAAGATTTGCAGATGTGTACTGGAACACGGAAAATGAGAACAAAATCGGGTAAAATAGCATGCTAGGTCTTTTGTAGAGTGCTGTGTGAGGGCAGTTTACGAAAATCCGTTAAGATGTGGCAACGTGCAGTTCGGCCAAGCTTGCCGATACATCAGTGATTGCTTAGAACATGCACTGTCCGTGGCGGATGGAACTGGCTTGCACCATCTTCATCGCTGTAAATGCACATGCGAGTCCGTGCTATCGGGTGCTCAAATTCCGAAACAAAGCCGTGATGCAGTTGTACGCGAGTTTCCTGGGCCATATTTTGTCGAAGAAGGATGATTCATGTTCAAGTGAATCTTCTATTGCAATGCACAGCAACGAATGCAACTCTCTGGGAGATCGCTTTTGAGTGTGCAATGTTGCGCGTATCCTGTACGCCTGTATATACAGTGTTCTTCCGATAGTAAATCGGTTCTAAGGATGCGCCCGTCCATATTGCTTTTGTCCTGCCTCGTCTTTTGCAGCGTCACAATTCTGGCAATTAGTCATGCACCTGCTATCCTGGCGGCGTGTTTATTTGAACTATTTAAGCAATCTTGACATGGCCATTTTCATCTATCAATTCGGCACATTTGATCGCAGTTCAACTACGCTCATTAAGCAGCTGCAATCATGTTATCTCTGCGAACGACTCGCAATATTTGGACAAGGTAGTTGAACCCACAGCGGGAGGCCAGCATGCAGCGTGACCAATGCCAACCAGATAGGTAAATTTTTAGAGGACAGCTGCAACGAAATTTCACTAATCATCGCTCACTGCTTAACGCGCTTCTAAAATAGTTGCTTCTTCTGTGGGCAGTACAGACCTCAGCGGTGTCGCGTGTTCGTAGCCTCCTGAACCGTAGCACGTTAAAAAAATTTCGCTTGCAGGAAAGGCTAGGCTTCTCGTGTGCTCTTACGGCGAGTCTGGGGTGGTGAAAACCATGGTGCCCTCGGACGGCTTGTGCGACGTCGTTTTCTACACGGATGTAACCTACGACGGTGATGCTGAAGCCATCGTTCCCAAGGACGGAAGTCCGGCATTTGACGTTCTCAAGTCCGCCGCCAGGAAGTACACAAGGACATCGTTCGGCACATCCATGGCCACTGGGTGAGCTGCCCTCGATAGACGCACGCAGTGGTTTGCGTCAGAGTATAAGAGTGTTTTAGTTGAGCGTCTTTACGATACGCACCGCTCCGAGCTGCCCCGCTAAGCCACAGCGGAGCGGCGGGCGATTTTCACGTTTTAGTTTTACGCTTAACGTAGCGGAGCGGACCTTTCGGACCTTTCGACCTTTTGCAGCACCCCCTGGCTAAATTCAGGGTAATGAAAGAAAGTAAAAAAACTTTATGATCACTCTTATACAGTAAAATGTATATATGTATACATATAACTTATTTCTCCATGAAGTATCTAGGCGTGCGCTTGTAATGCGTTACCGGTCCATTTTATCCAATGGGAAATAAAGCGCCGTCTTGGGGAACGCCACGTGTTAGCCAGCGCACTTGCTTTCTGCATCCAATCCAATCCGTTCTGACGCCAACGCTAGCCAAAGTGCTGCGCGGCACGCTCTGCTCAGGCAGCTTCTAAGCGGACCGTGTTCCTCGCTCCGCTATCCCGCTTACGGCTAAGCGGACGGCGCATGCGCATTCGCGCTTCCGCTCCGCTTAGCTGCTTAGCGGAGCGTAAACACGCTCAACTAAAACACTCTATTGGTAGATTTAGCACAGCGGAGATGAACTTGCTACGCAGATAGAACGCACGCGACCACAGCGTTGGCGGTGGCGACGTCCCTCTTGGCGCTTCGCACAGTGTTCATTAGCGAGATTTAGCACATGGTGGACGCGTCCGAGAACAGCGGTTCTCGGGGTGGCATTCTGGTTGGTGCGGGGAGGTGCGCTAACCATGGCCCATGTGTCTCCTGGCCGGAGGTACAGGTACACAGAGACCCTGGTCCAGTGTTTTGACTGTGTCAGCCCTGTTCTCCGACACGCTGGCCTAGCTGTTTGTCCGTAGAAACGCCACTTGATTCCTTGTAAGTCGCCTCCTCTAAGCCAGCCTGTCGCCGCTTCTTACGCCGGCGGCAGTTGTGAAAGCTCGGCTTGACTGAATTAGCGGTTGAAGCGCGGGTTTATTTCTTTTTCTTTCCTCATTATCGTATGCTGAATACTCTGCTTGAATGGCACCGCCTCGACGCGATCTGTGTAGTCCACGCACTCACTCGCATACGCAGTCACGCGCACCTCTATTGGCCGACACTCGCCCAACATTCATACTCACGACCACTCGAACACGCCGTTATTTCTGCCCACGCGTTTTAACCGGCACTCACTCCTGTAGTGAAACTTCTACCGCTGTGAACGTAACGAGAGCAAGGGAAATGCTGCGATGCACCCTATACACATTTTCAAAGTCCAGGTGCATTGCAGACCGCCTAAACTTCGGCGAGTGAGCCTTTCTCTTTTTCTCGCTGCAGGGCCATCGCGGATGCTGCGAAGGAGAAGAAATCTGAATTGATGGCCGCCATGGCAGACCTGTTCAGCGCCAAGATGCTCCACTTCGGCATGTTGAATGTCGAGAACATCGAGGACTACGACAACCTCAAGGACGCCGATTTGCAGTACATCAAGGTGAGTGAAAAGTATATAATAGCTGTGTCTTACCAGTACTCACCTACGGGGCAGAAACCTGGAGGCTTACGAAAAGAGTTCTACTCAAATTGAGGACGACGCAAGGAGCTATGGAAAGAAGAATGGTAGGTGTAACGTTAAGGGATAAGAAAAGGGCAGATTGGGTCAGGGAACAAACGCGACTTAATGACATCTTAGTTGAAATCAAGAAAAAGAAATGGGCATGGGCAGGACATGTAATGAAGAGGGAAGATAACCGATGGTCATTAAGGGTTACGGACTGGATCCCAAGGGAAGGGAAGCGTAGCAGGGGGCGGCAGAAAGTTAGGTGGGCGGATGAGATTAAGAAGTTTGCAGGGACGGCGTGGCCACAATTAGTACATGACCGGGGTTGTTGGAGAAATATGGGAGAGGCCTTTGCCCTGCAGTGGGCGTAACCAGGCTGATGATGATGATGATGATGATGAAGGTGAGTGCGCGCGCCTCGCTCTTCGACAGCGCCAGTGCGACGCATACATGGCGCACACGGCACGCATTACGATTGACGCTGCAGTGTGAGCTTACTATTTGGGTCGGGCAGGCTCGGAGGTGGTTGAGAGAAAGCTCTAGTAGCACGGCGCACAGTGAACGGTTCAGTCAATTTGAATGAAAACTCATTGTTACCCAATCTGGAAATACGATTAGATCTGCAGCTGTTTTCGATCGAGAGCTGTTAAATTAGGAGCTCACAAGCAAAATACACGTGTACATTCAGTGTACCGAATTCTATGAGGCTGGTTGCATATAAAATAAATGGAGAAAATGCACCCTCGTGCAGGCTATCAAATAATTTTAACTACGGCATATAGGTTATTAAGTCTTAACAACAAACTTGAATCGAATTAGTTCGGCTGTTTCGAGAGCATTTGTGTTTTACGTCCATTTGAATATGAAAATTCACGGTTGCCGCTGAAGTAGCGCAAATTTGGTGTGCGAGTTTGTCAGCTTCTCACAAAGTCATAAACTCTAAAAAATCGACTAATGAGTTGCGAGTGGTTATGAATTGGTAAACGTGACCTTTTGAGGCCCTTAAAAGTATGTTAATGTACGCGATATAGCGCCAATAAATTTTGAGCAGGACATCTTTAACGCCCTCGCAAACATGGTGAAATTTCGCGCAAGCTGAGGCACACATCGCTCGGGGCAGTTAAAACGGATTTGAGGAAGTTTCCGTGGTAGCTGTAAGCTCACCGATTTTGGAGAAACTTTCTGAAGAATGTCATGCGCTTAAGCAATTTCTCCTTCCTACCGTCATTATAATTCATCGTTCGTGCTTAAGAGTTAAATCAAATGCAGCTAAATGGTTAGGACGGTATTGCAAGTCACGCGTACGCGAGTATGCAAATCGGAGTTCGTCAATGTAGTGCAAATGGGATAGTTTATACAGCTTGTTGCAATACTGTTACGATATGTAATAGGGCCCTGCAATGGAATTCGTGGTATATTTTTGTGGCGTATATAATACATCAGTCTTCATGTCATGTGGCTTCGGTTAATTCCTAACATTTAACTTCAATTTTTTTTTAACCGTACACCAACCAATTGCTCCGGTCAGTCGTTATACATCAACTTCTGCAGTTAAACGCTACGAACATGTAATTTTCTTCCATGCACGCCCACGAAAAATATTTATCACTTCAGATAAGCGTGCGATGACGCGCAAGTTTTTTTTTTGTCTGACGAAAAATTCTGTGCAATTGTTCAATTGTACAGAGTTGTACAATTGTTCAATGCTACAATTCTGCACAAACACAATCTGTACAAGTCTTTTTTTTGTTTTGATTTTGCGGAGCCAGGGAAAGCAATTCGCTTCAGTGAGCTCATGTCGCAGCTCGGATATCTCAACACGCTGCAGTATTCGCTGCTCCGACCTTGCAGGTAGCCGACGAGTTTCTGAAGCGTAAGCCGTCAGCCCGTTCGTATCACAAGGCTCTGGGTCTATCACTCCGAGACGGTTCGAAAGGAGCAAAGATCCTCGACGCCGCCAAGCGAGTTTCCGTGTAAGTGTCGTCCAGTGATAACGCGCCTGATTTTGACACTGAACCGTATTTTCTGGAAGCTGAACACTCAGGGCAAATTAGTAGTGAAGAAACATCTCCAATAGTGAATTTATTACAACTCGAGGTTGAGGAGCCAGCACTGCTTTGTTTTAACGCGACAGCGTTAAGGAGCTCGTGTCGCAGAAAAGCCGGTGTCGTCGGCGTCGACGTCGGTGTCGGTGTCGGCGGCGTTGGCCATGAGCGATAAATCCCAGCAAACACTTCATGAATAAAAAACAACTTGCAAGATGGGCTGGGTGGGAATCGAACCAGGGTCTCCGGAGTGTTTTCCCGCCGGTCAAGAACGCAAACGTTACCATCTCTAGTGGTGCTCTCCCTACACCCCCCTGCCCCTAGCGTAACGAACTCTTCAAAGCATATTCCGAGGAAGCTAGGAGCAGAGTTGGCTCATAACCGCCGGGTATAATTATGTGCACTCTTTTGTTCTGAATGTTCTTAATTCTAAACCGTATTCTAAACCGTAGAAAACCGTTCCCCATGAACAAGATCTTGGGACCATGATCTTGTTCTTGGGAACCAGATCTTGGGACCAGACTAGATCTTGGGACCATGAACAAAATCTTGGGACCATTTCTCGCCTAGGCGAGAAATATAACGCTTACGACATCAACACTTGCTGCTCGAGGTCTACTCTCTGAAGTCGTCATCCTTGGTGAGTTCTGTAGCAGTGTTCGCGTATCAATTGCTGAACACTGCTTTGACTTCGACGGTGGTCTGACAATCCTCACGCAGCTTGTTCTGCATATAGTACCAAACTTGTTAGCGCTCATTTTTTTTGCGCTTTATCTGCGCATGCTTCGTCAAAAAAAAACAAATGCCGATTTGCCTTAGTCTACGGCTTTCCTGGTCTTCACATAGGTATTCACTTGGTCTTCACACTCCCGGTGATTAGCAGGAACAAATGTTCAAGGCCACGATTACTGTGGACGCCGGAAGTGACAAGGTGGCATCACGGACGCCATATTTAGTACATTTCCCTCAATGTGTGAACGGTGCACACGATGGCTACATCGCCGTATTTTTTGCCCGACAAACCAAGCGAATAACTTTGTCAAGTGTCGTGTTAAATGATCGGGATCATAATTTGCGACTTTGCTGCGAAATTTCAGTACATATATTTCAGTGTATGAATTCGAGTATATAAATTTGGAAATATATATAAACAGCTTTTAGTGAAGTCTTTGTTTCGAAGCGCACAGCTTATGGTTGGCCATGGTTCCCACTTCAAAACACCTTATTCTGTGTTGCTGCGAACGGATGAGAAAAAGTAGAGTTCTTCTCAACTTCTGTTGCTGCACTCTTTTATACCCTCCTCAGACCAGAAGCCCGCTCAGGGGAACATAACATTTCAAGTCGGCCCTCATTATCGACTAGTATATACTATGAAATTAATATTTCATAGTATTTTTATTTGAATACACAGGTTGGATGCTAGAGGAAGCATACCCATGTAAATGGAAAAAAAAGTGTCGTCTACTTGCGATCCTTGTCATAAAAAAAAATCATAGCTGATCGTACATGATCTAACATCACTCGGTACGCTGGCTTATTGACGCTGCATCCTCTTTTTTTATCGTATCAACTTAAGCCAATCGAGAGGTACTTGATAGTTTCCTTTTGTCGTCTGTGACTGCGCAATGGCCATAGCAAATCGGTGGGAATTTTCCCAAAGGCTTACAGCAGTAATGCGCCTAAACCGTTCTTACACTTTTCCGCACACCTCAGACTTTAAATTGGGATTCGATATTTTACGTAATTTCTGCTGAGCTAATCCTGAAAAGGAATAAAACAATGTACATAACTGGGAACTATGGGACTGAAGAGGATGCAAAAGTGTGCTCACATAAGACAGCTTTAGTTCAGAGGACGCAAGCGGCTTGCGTACGGAAGAACTAGGGGCCACAGTACTGTGCATGCGCAGAAGCGGTCTGCGTGGCGCAGTACTGTGGCCCCTAGTTCTTGCGTACGCAAACCGTTTGTCCCACCCCCTATCGTAAAACTCTCCATGAATGTATCAATCCACGCTTTTCATAGAGAACTGGCCTTTGGTCTGCTACGTACACATAGTATGCACGTGACGTCACTTCCGCTGCTGTCGTCTGCGTCCGCTACCTTCCGCCATCTTGGGGTAGCTTATCAACAGGCGCGCGCATAGGCCTATAGGCTCCCCAACATGGCGCTGCCGTAAACCGGAAGTCGCGGAGTATCGTTGAATGACGTGCGTGCATACTATGTATTCTGCAGAATAACCACCTGATATAACTGCGACTACGTTTGTGACATTTGCGGCAAATCGCAAATCGTTTTGTATGCGTTGAGCGTCCATTATACAATGGGCCACTGTGCCTTGGTCGCGAATGCAGACGGCGCTCTGCGGAAGCTATGCCCCGAGCGCGGCCGTGCGAACGTATACGTGCGTCTCTTCGTTTGCTCGCCGTTAGGCAGCTAATACGCTCAGATCTGCTTCGTCTCTTCTGTGTGACAACAGCTTGGTCAATTTGTGACGTACAATCGTCATCAGCATCGGCGAACAGCGAAGTCTTTTAAGGCGACCGTGACTCGCTATATATGAGCTCAAATCTGGGAACTTGGTACGCAACGTTTCCCTTAATAACTTTCTTGTATCATTGAACCCTTTTGGCTTTTATGAATGGTACGTGTGTATGGGCCCTACGGGCGTTTGAAAAAGCATAGGTGCTCCCTCTCGTATGGGTCACGGCTGTACAAAGTCGCCCCTCACGTCAAGCACAATCGCATCAGTTGCTGTCATGTAGCACGCCATATTTGTTTGTCCGTAAGTGCAGATGGTGCGAACAGCTGCTCTAGCGTCCGTCAGCATTGCGTGCTGTGTGATGCTAAAGCTTTATGTGATGCGTGATCGTAGCGCCACCTACCTTGCCTTGTCGCATTACATTACGGCGCGATTATAGAGCGCACGTGTAGGACAGTGCATCTTATGTGCTCATCATACCTTGCTGGTGAAGCAGCGCACTGGCACGGGCAAGATGAAGACGCGCAAGAAAAGACGACACTCGCTGCACTCGCAGCTATTTTATTTCAGAACAGATACTTCACACACACACATATATATATAACATATATATATATATGATATATATATATCATATATATATCATATGATATATATATATATATATATATATATATATATATATATATATATATATATATATATATATATATATATATATATATATATATATATATATACCTGCGCAATCTCAGGCGTCAAAGACGAGATCAAGGCAAGAATAAAGGCATTTTTTAATCATTTGCCCGCGCATACTCGGGCATCACGTCACTTAGGGCACCTATCTATCATTGTGTGCAATCCTATCGCATTTGTTGCACCCCTAACAAACATTCTTATTACAAAGTTTTTTTTTTCTTTAGTCTTCTCTTGCGTCTCTTCACTTTGTCCGTGTCAGTGCGCTGCTCCACCGGCAAGGTATGATGATGAATCACCAACTGTCCCAACATACAACATTACTGATCTTATGCGCTGCTCGTTCTGAATGATAGCGACTTCCCCGAACTGACCATGGTCATCATCAAGCTGCATACCGAGAACTTCGGCCCCGCCGGCGACCACTGGCCACTCGCGCCCAACCCCGACGATGTGGACTTGTCCGAGCACAACGCTCTGTCTCTGGTGAGTAAGAATGTGTGTGCGATGCCTCAGTGCCTCCACGTTAGAGGGCATGTCCGTCCGTGCGTGTATGGCTTTTATCTGCGATGGCGAATTTTCGCCGTCGCTGTAAGGTTGCACACACATTTATGTATATGTAGGCAATATGTTCATGCCGTACACGCAAAGAGCAGTCTTATTTCAAATATTCCTCAGAATTTTTTTTAATTGCAGCACGCAACAAAGTCATGAAAAATTATACCCCAGTGCATGCTCTATATATTAAATTTATTTGGACAATTAAAACACGCAAAACAATGGTACTTCTTACAATATGAAACTGTTAGTTCACTGGCGCCAATCTCTACGTGGAGCGCGGTGAAATAACTGTTAAATAAAAAGTGAAATACTGGTAGCACAGTGGCGTCTGTGCGATAATATTACACGCCCTACGCAGCGTGTTGAAGCATTCAAGGGTGCCAGATATTTAGGACACAGCCGTGCATGTAGCATCCGCGCACAGTTAAAACACCTTCAGAGGAGTTGGTTGAGTGCAACGCTAAATCTTGCTATCGCTATAAGTGCGTCGCCCGTCGGGCGAAACTCCCACTTTTATTGCACTATTGCTCCACATATATTTAGGTATATGTATGCTATACGCTTATCCATGCCCTATGGACGGATTATATAGCGACATTATTGTATAACTAAAGATGATTATGCCTACAACTATTAAAGATGCCTACAAACTATTTACTAAGGTAATCGCAAATAGAATCAGGAACACCTTAGACTTCTGTCAAGCAAAGGACCCAGCAGGATTCCGTAAAGGCTACTCAACAATATATCGTATTCACACTATCAATCAGGTGATAGAGAAATGTGCAGAATATAACCAACCGTTATATATAGCTTTCATTGATTACGAGAAAGCCTTTGAGTCTGTCGAAACCTCAGCAGTCATGGAAGCATTACGGAATCGGGGTGTAGACGAGCCTTATGTAAAAATACTGAAAGTTATCTATAGCGGCTCCACAGCCACCGTAGTCCTCCATGAAGAAAGCAACAGTATCCCAATAAAGAAAGGCGTCAGGCAGATAGATACGATCTCTCCAATGCTATTCACAGCATGTTTACAGGAGGTATTCAGAGACCTGGATTGGGAAGAAGTGGGGATAAAAGTTAATGGAGAATACCTTAGTAACTTGCGATTCGCTGATGATATTGCCTTGCTTAGTAACTCAGGGGACGAACTGCAATGCATGCTCACTGACCTGGAGAGGCAAAGCCGAAGGGTGGGTCTAAAAATTAATCTGCAGAAAACTAAAGTAATGTTTAACAGTCTCGGAAGGGAACAGCAGTTTACAATAGGTAGTGAGGCACTGGAAGTGGTAAGGGAATACATCTACTTAGGACAGGTAGTCACTGCGGATCCGGGTCATGAGACTGAAATAATCAGAAGAATGGGCTGGAGTGCGTTTGGCAGGCATTCTCAGATCATGAACAGCAGGTTGCCATTATCCCTCAAGAGAAAAGTTTATAACAGCTGTGTCTTACCAGTACTCACGTACGGGGCAGAAACCTGGAGGCTTACGAAAAGGGTTCTACTTAAATTGAGGACGACGCAATGAGCTATGGAAAGAAGAATGATAGGTGTAACGTTAAGGGATAAGAAAAGAGCAGATTGGGTGAGGGAATAAACGCGAGTTAATGATATCTTAGTTGAAATCAAGAAAAATAAATGGACATGGGCAGGACACGTAATGAGGAGGGAAGATAACCGATGGTCATCAAGAGTTACGGAATGGATTCCAAGGGAAGGAAAGCGTAGCAGAGGGCGGCAGAAAGTTAGGGGGGCGGATGAGATTAAGAAGTTTGCAGGGACAACATGGCCACAATTAGCACATGACCGGGGTAGTTGGAGAAGTATGGGAGAGGCCTTTGCCCTGCAGTGGGCATAACCAGGCTGACAATGATGATGATGATGATGATGATGATGATGATGGTGGTGGTGGCATCGCGTTGCTTAGTAAGTAAGGGGACCGATTGCAATGCATGCTCATTGACCTGGAGAGGCAAAGCAGAAGGGTGCGTCTAAAAATTAATCTGCAGAAAACTAAACTAATGTTTAACAGTCTCGGAAGAGAACAGTAATTTACAATAGGCAGCTAGGCACTGGAAGTCGTAAGGGAATACATCTACATAGGGCAGGTAGTGACGGCGGATCCGGATCATGAGACGGAAATAATCAGAAGAATAAGAATGGGCTGGGGTGCGTTTCGCAGGCATTCTCAGATCATGAACAGCAGGTTGCCATTGTCCCTCAAGAGAAAAGTATATAATAGCTGTGTCTTACCAGTACTTACCTATGGGGCAGAAACCTGGAGGCTTACGAAAAGGGTTCTACTCAAATTGAGGACGACGCAACGAGCTATGGAAAGAATGCTAGGTGTAACGTTAAGGGATAAGAAAAGAGCAGATTGGATGAGGGAACAAACGCAAGTTAATGACATCTTAGTTGAAATCAAGAAAAAGAAATGGGCATGGGCAGGACATGTAATGAGGAGGGAAGATAACCGATGGTCATTAAGGGTTACGGACTGGATCCCAAGGGAAGGGAAGCGTGGCAGGGGGTGGCAGAAGGTAGGTGGGCGGATGAGATTAAGAAGTTTGCAGGGACGGCATGGCCACAATTAGTACATGACCGGGGTTGTTGAAGTATGGGAGAGGCCTTTGCCCTGCAGTGGGCCTAACCAGGCTAATGATGATGATGAAAGATGCTTATACCACGTCTTACGTTTTTGACTAAACCATTCCTGAGAATTTTGACAATGGCAGTCCACGAACAAATATTATGAAACATTACATTCACCGGGCACGCCTTTCATCTTAAGTCTTCTCAGACTCTTACATATTAGTGATTCACTGGCACGGCTCTTTACGGGCACCGTAGTTGTGTGGGTGCAATGTCATTACCTGTGCTACTCTGTATTAAATGCTTAAAAGGTTCCAGGACTTTTGACTCCCCCCAGCAGTTTTGACGCACCCAGCAGTTTTGACAAGCCCAGAGCTATGGGCGTGTCAAGTTCTGGGGGTGCCAAGAAATTTGGCACCCAGAACTTTTGATGCACATGATAAGTTCAAGCGCAGTAAAGTGGACCGATCGCTTCAATCGCAGAGACTGCTGGTGAAAGGTGATCGACCCCACCAAAAGCGTAATGGAAGAAACATTTAGAAACGTTGGTTTCGAAGAAATAAAGGACTGTTGTAAGGATCGCACACATTGATACTGACACCAGTACACGGCGCACGTCCTCCAAAGAGTTTTAATGCAGTTTGTGCAATGCGATCATCTTTGAGCTCAGTTTGTTTCAGTTTCTTGAGCGTTCTTTTTCACACAATGATGTGCTAAAATACAATGATCCAATATTCATATGCAATAATAGTGGTTACACACAGAAAAAGAAACGTATAATGAAACAGTGCAATCATCGTAATCATGATATTGCACAACAGTCATTCAGGTATAGTATGTGGGCGCCTCTTTCTCCCGGTTTGATGTCGGTGCTTCGCCAATTTGACGTAGCAGGCGGCGCCTTGTGCAACCACCGCGCCGGAGAGAGAAAGCTCAACGAACACTCACAGGACAAAGGACATGAAAGGAAATTATTAGGTCGAGCTAGACGGTAGTATCAAACTTGTGTAATAACGAATTTGTCATTTGCGGCGAGAATACAGCTTTTCTAAGCCAGTAAAAGACGGAAATGAAAACTCGGGGTGGCGGCCAACTGTCATGGGGTATGCCACCCCTTTCGGGTAAGGACTTCAGTACACCTGGTGGCTGGCAGGGCCCGTTAGCCGGTAAACGGAGTCGGATGGCTCGAGGAACACTGCCAATGCGAGTAAAAAAAAGGAGTGGTTCATTCGCAGTAGCGGCAGAGGTGTTGACGTGCACATTACGTCATGGCCTTAGTTTTGGCGAATGAAGGAAGGATTGAATTCGTTTTTACTGTCCGCTTCTCTCGACCTATTCCAGGCTCAATGCAAGACGTGATGAATGAATGAATGAATGAATGAATGAATGAATGAATGAATGAATCTCCTGCCTTCCCCTCGCAATTTTCTTCAGGCTGCGATCAAAGACGACATTGAGGAGCAGCTGGAGGCGATCTCGAGCCAACGCAAGTACGCGCTCCTGTCGTTTGCCATGTTCGCGAGGACCTACCGCATGAAGAAGACGTGGAGTGGAGCGGCTGCCCGCGAGATGTCCGAGAGCAGCCTCAACATGGACTACTCGTCGGTGAGTCTGCGCCGCTCGTCTTTAACCATCGCAAGAAGAGCCTTGGATTGCGCTCGCAGATTTCATCGCGGCTGTCCATATAATACCGTGTTTACTCAAATGTAGGTCGCACCAGAATATAGATCGACCAGTACACCCTGCCACAAAAGTTTACGGACCACGGGATCACAGAAAACGTTCAATTTCCAAGCAGCCTGTAGCAGTAGCCAGTAGAACTGCGTACGAAAATGTTCTTAACATATTTTAGCCGATGCCCGAAATGTAAATACCAGGTTGCGTTGTGAGGTTGTGGAGATATTCAGCTTTTTCTCAAATTTCGTGGTCCATAATATCTTGTGGCCGGGTGTACATATCCAACTTGCCGAGAAATGAAAAGTAATTCAAGGATAGGACATTTTTTTTTCTTTCGATATCGCTGGTCGCTGCCCCTCTAGCAGTTTCTCAACGAAACTGCCGGAGAAACGTCGTCCTCATCGTAGGCTTGGTAGGTGTCTTCGGCACATCAAACGAAGTTTTTCCCCAGTGTATTCGAATGCGTTGGATATACGGCAAGCATCGGAGGAACTCCGATACCTCGGTATGCTAGCTTTCTTCACGACTATACGTCGAGATCCTTTGGTCGCGAATATTGGTCGACAGCTTATATCGGGTAATGTTTTCAAAAAGTAAAGTTGTCATACATTCGAACAAATAGCGTCTGTGGTTAATTTGGTACGGTCTGCATAATCAAATAATAAAATTTAAAGCTCGCATCCCGCATATCTACTATCAAGCCGGTAGAACCCGTCGTGGTTGCTTAGTGGCTACGGCATTGGGCTGTAAGCACGAAGTCGCGGGTTCAAATCCCGGCCTCAGTGGCCGCATTTCGATGGGGGCGAAATGCGGAAACACTAGTTTTTGCGACGCCTGTTTCTCGAAGCTCGACCGGCGTTACTATTGGGTTGCGTGACGTTGTCGGCGGGCTGCAGGCGTCCGGTAGACCATGGCGACCAGGCAAGTACGAGATGATTTCTAGTGCGAGCCTTCTACTGTTAATCCAATGGTTTGAGAAGGATAAGAAGAGAATGAATGAAAATAAAAGTTCATTACGGGGCCCAAGTAGGCCCACTAAAACCGTAGGCGGGATCTGGCTCACTTCAATGTCACGTGACATGCACTGAGTCCCCCTCGTTGCTTTTCGGCTTCTCTCACTTGCCTGGGCGATGTTGCACGTCCCCGGTGGTGCTTTGCGGCTGCTCCCACTTTCCTAGGCGACGTTGCACTTGCCTGTCTCCGCTGGTGCCAATCCTTTCTTCAAGGCAACGTTTGTTCGCGGAAAGGGTCCCTCCTAGAGTCGCACAGTTTGTGAAAAGGGTTCTCCCCTTGGTCGCACAAACACAAAGCGGCCTGTAGACACTCCACCAGACTGGCAACAGCACGAAACAACCATATTATGGTGGCTGGAAGGGAGAGGTGACGCCAACGGCGGATGGAAGCCGCTCCTCCATTTCAAGCCGGGCGTAGGTGGCGCTGTTGGCCGTAATGCGATGCATGATACGCGCCGCTGGCTTTGAGCATACGCAAGGACGCAGGCCTGCCGTGCACGCAACGCGTCGGCCTTTTAGTGATGTTGTTGCAAGCAATGTTTTAGCTCATTAAACGCTAGTCGAACGTGAACACGGCTGACAGAATGCAATTTTAAGCCGTGGTGGTGCAGTGGTTAGGGCGCCCGATTGTTGTGCCCAAAGATGAGGGATGGCATCCCGGCCGCGGCGGCCGCTTTTCGATGGAGGCGAAAAACAAGGCGCTCGTTTGCTGTGCGATGTTAGTACACGTCAAAGAACCCCAGGTGGTCGAAATTTACAGAGTCCTTCATGTCTCCACTATGGCATCTCTCATAGCCTGAGTCACTTGGGCACGTGAAACTCCACAAACAAAACCATTAAAATCGAGTTGTTGCCTCTGCAATACATCTGCTGCATAACACATCGGCGTATCTAAAGCGCTATTCGCGAATCCTTTCAGTTTCAGGAATTGAAGGGTCCGAATGAGTCCTGTGTGGTCAATATAGGGCATGATGACAGTAAGAGACATAGACCAAAGGATTAGGATGGAAATATGTTTCGGGTCCGTGCGATCGCATTTTTTTATTAACGTTATTTATTGCCTCAGGGCATAAAGGAATATGTAAAAAGGAAATTAAAAGGGGTATTAAATGAGAGAAAAAAGGTTGGCTGTTCTTTGGCCGGTGTCTTCCACTCCTTAAGTTTCAGTAATATGAAGCGTCAGCTTACTCCTAAAAAATGTGAATGGGGTTCAGAACAGGTAATACAAAGCATAGCGAAAATTTATTGCACATCGTAGTAATAGCAAAGCACTGCACATCATATATTCAGGGTAATTCAAAATACAAGATATGACATTTACACATGCTTCTGTGTATATTTGAAAGAAAAACATTAAACATTGAACACCCACTAAGAAATGGGGAGGCAGGGATATTACTTTCCTCTAAATAAAAAATTAAGACGTTCGCCCTTGAAGCAATATGCAACTTAGCGCGCCCTCCTAAGTTTAGAGCACCCTCCCCGCTGCCTCGACGACACATAGCCGGACGTGCAGCCAAGGGCGAAGCAGTGACGCTGCCTCGCGTTTTTTCGCGTTGGAATTCATCTGTTCGGCGAAGTCCGGCACTCACATTAACATGTCAGCAGCGAAACACATATTGCCATAAACGAGAGAACACTTTGGCAGCCGCGAAGGAACAGGAACGCTGTCGCGCCGGCCAGACACCGCGGGAAGCTGCACACGCGCGCAACCGCGTGACTGCATCACCAAGCTGACCGCAGCGCCACCGCGGCCTTTGCGGCAGCACTTGAACGAGAGGATCGCGCTTTCTCGGCGGATATGCCGGCGCTGGCGTCACCTCCCCCTTCTAGCCACCATAAGAATATCAAATTAGGAATCAATCCTCCGTTTCGGTTGAGCAGGGTCTTTCGTGCATCCTTTTTGACTGGGGTGTTACACGCCAACCGTAACACCGTGTGCTTCGATTTGTGAAAACGCCACTACAGCTTGCCTGATCATGATCATGATCTGATCATGATCAGATCAAAACCATGATCTGATGATCATGGTTTTGGCACGTAAAACCCTATAACGTAATTTAAGGTCTGTAGAACGAAGGGAACCGGGAGGCTTAACATTTAGTACCAACTGTATGAACCTATCAGACGATGAAGCTCATGCTTTTGGTATTGTTAATGAAGAAAATAGAAATTAAAGCTAACGATAACTTCCAGCGTGTGAGAGGCGAAATCACATCAGCTTGACGCATTCGATGCTCTACCATTCGTACCACGGCATCGTCTGTCCGTTCACTCAACTTCTAGGCCATTTGTGACTAGCCAGGGTCATGGCGGCCGATGTGGGAAATCTTTTCTCACAGCCTGCGGTTTTTCGTCAGTTGGACCGCCTTTCTTTCCCAACTTCCCTTTTCCTTTATCAACAACAGCAAAAGGTAATCGCAACGTTTATCTCTGCCTCCTTATGTATGCATATTCTCCAAATCAGTTTTCATTAGAAGCATGCATCATGGTGTCTAAGCTCGATGGCTTAGTTGTTATGGTAGGTTGTGTGAGGGGGCGCTTCTCCGCCATCTGTTCTGGCTGTTGCGAGGAGGAATCAATGATGAATGAATGATGCCCATTGCCGAAGTGTGTTGCTCGTCCCTTGTTGAAATGCGCGGTTCCGTCTTGCCGGTTTACGAAGCATTCGCTTGCACCGCAAAGCAATTGTACAGTACAGTTTTATGACTGCGAACACGAGCTCGTTCCTCAGGTTACACGCAGAGCACTCTGGCGAGCGGCGAACGCACTACCGGAGTGAGTATAGGCGTAGCGGAAGTAAATCGCGCGTCGTGTGCGGACAGTTTTCTGCCAGACCGTGAACAATGGGCGCATGCGCACGAGACTGCACATTTTTCAGACTTGATGACGTATCGACAACCAGTTTCCTTCAATAATTATTAGAGGGACCTCTGGCGCTGCATACTGTTCAGTATCCATGGAAATTAGGCTTAGTGCATGGATTTGCCTGGTCTTTCTGCACGTGGCTTCAGACATACTTGTGGCTTCATTTACTTCGCCTTTTCTGCCCTGATTGGCCTAAGTTTCAAAGCAATCTGCTTTGTCTTTGAATTCTGAAGGCGATACTCTGCGAGCACGCGTAATCGTTGCCAATCGCGGCGGTTTCGCTTGTCCATGCGTTTGTGACGGGATATTCTCAAATTCGGTCTTCTATGATAGAGGTCCTGTGTTCTAAGCCTGACGTCGGGCACTTGTAATAATGTTTGTTTGTCTTTATAAAGCAGTACCTTGTTGAAAATGAGTTGAAGCCAGTAGGACTAAGTTCACGCAAATCCATGCTTGCTTAACCGCCCTGCTAGCGGCTTCTGTAGAAACTTGCGCCACAGTACCTTACAGCGATTGTATGGAACTCTGTGGAGACTGTAGCCCTAGCGCTATTAATAGGGAGTGTGCTGACTGCTCGTCAGAGTGCCGTGCTCTGCCATAAGGCTTGAGATATACATGTTTGCTAAAATATAGGTCCATATGTGTGGAGTTCGTTTCTAGAAATTGCCGGAAAACAGATAATTTCGTTTAGCAGCTACCGGTGTCGATGCGCCAGCATGCAACTGTTCCCGGCAGTAATAAGGCGAGTTGTTTTGCTGATTTCGTCCCCTAATTTTTCCAAAGATGCAGGTACCGTGTTAAATATTGTTTGCAATATTCAGCGGAATTAATACGCACACAACTAGGCGATAAAGGCTGCTGGAATACTCAACTTCCTTGTATTTTTTTATTGCTCGTAGGTGTGCAAAATGAAAACTGAAAAGGACAGCGAGGACACTGGCACCCTGTACGCTACGGACGAGCACAAAAAGTTCCTCGCTCTCTTCGATTCCGCAAGCACATTCACAAAGAAGGTGAGCCAAGCAACGGCCTAATGTTCGTGACAGTGAAAGGCAGGCGTAAAAAAAAAACACGACCCAAGCAGGAACACAAACGCCGACCATTGGCCTTTCGCCGGCTATGAACTCGGAAGGTCTCACAAGTGTGCACGCTCGCTAGGAGGCAGTACCAACCCGTCAGTTCATGGACGCGTTGGTGCATTCACGAAACGTTAACGAAGTAATCTCGGTTTGGGATACCCAGGAGGCAAGTGCGCTACCGCTATTAATAAAATACTGTGCTGCAGAACCAAACCACAAGGCGCACTTCACCGTTCTTATGCTTGCACAGAACCGTACTCTCCTCAAATTTCGGAGTACGTTTTCGATCACGACAGTGTAACGGAAGGTTAGACGGCGTTCCGCCGATCAACGTGCAACTAATATTCGCTACAGCTTCATGAATTTTATATCTGGTTACGGTAAAGAAAACACAAGGGAAACAATAAGCCGATTGAGAGAGCTCCAGTCGCGCTAATATCACGCAAAACGTTGATTAAAATGATGTAGTTCCCAGTCTCACTTTTTTCATTTCGCTCCGCGGACAGAGCCCTGGTACGTCAGTGTGACGTCATGAATCTTTCTCGTAGTTTGGCTCTTGTGACTTATTAAAGGTAAACACTTTTTAAGCTCTTTCGAAAAAAATACTTATTTTTCAATCTATTATTGCTATAGATATATAACTACAAATTATTGCCTAAATATTACGGTAATGCGTATCTCTACAATGTAGTTTTGGTTTCGGTACCGGGACGGTGGGCGCGTCATGACGTCACAATACACGTGCTCTCTTCGTGACTGGAATCGCTGCGGCTGTCACCACAACCGGAATTTAACCAATATTGTGACAAAACAGCCATCATATGTGACCAGCTTTTCTCAGGAGATACGTTCACAACAAGCAGACCTTACATTTAGTGGACGTTATATTTAGAGATTTTTATGAAAACGAAATTGGCACATCCAAAATGTAACCGTCAGGCCATGGCTACTGCTACCCACCACGCGAGCGCATCGTATAACCGCTCAAAGCTAATCAATTTGAAATCCTCATCGATGGGTTGGTACTACATCATTTTTTTCTTTTTGATAAAAAAGGCTCGATAAATTAAGCTACTTCCTTCATGTAGTTTCAGAAGGGAGGGAAAATAAGTGCGGGTACAGCTCCGAATAATTGTCTTTACTACGAGCTATCCAACTTGATGGGAACGCGACAAAGCTCTGCACGTGCAGAAGTCCATGCTTTTGGTGTAAGCTGCGTAGTGAGTCACGTGCAAGCTGCGGTCAGAAACCGTTGTCGGAGTCTAACAGCGAGGCATTAGCTGGTATCCACCTGCACAGGGTAATCATAATGTTAGACGTTGAGGGCCGGAAACAATCGTCGAATAAAAAATGTCCGGTGTGTTTATCAGCTACAGTGCCCAGGCCTGCTTGGGACACAAGCACATTCTACTTCGTACTTCGTAAAGCGCCTCGCGAATTTCCGTAGGCATTTGGCGACAGCGCCTCCGAGATCTACGGCGCGGTAGGTGACGAGTCACTTTTGAAGGCAGGGGAGAAAAAAAAATTATGTTCGACTGCATGGGAGAATGTTCGACTTCATGAATAGTTGACTTTCGAAGGCTCGCTATATGGCGGAAACACAGGGAATGTCTAGTTGCCACAATATAGTAGGGGAAATGGTAGGCCTAATGGAAAGAGACACGGAGACAGTTGTGTGGATTAGAGTGAATGAAGTTAACAAGCCGACATAATGCATAGGGTGGATAACCACTGGTCTATTAGGGCTGCAAAGTGGGTGCCAAGTAAGGAAAACACGGTCTACGACACCAGATGTTGAGATGAAATTGGGAATTTTCAAATACGAGGTCTTCATGAACCTCGAAGGATACTCTTTTGCTGGCTGTAGACAATGTCATGAACGACGTGTTCATGACATTGTCTACAGCCAGCAAAAAAAAATATTCTTCGAGATTTGGTTCCGTTATTGAGAGCCACTGCTGTAGCGTGTATTTGGAAGCCACTATTGAAAGATTATCAAGCATAGGCGAAGCGAGACACAAGACAGTCGAGACAAGACATCACCGGGAGAGTCCTTCGTTCTGCAGTGTACATAGAATAGGCTGATCATGACAGTGATTGTGATAATTATTAGCTGCATGCACTGGTTCTTCCGCTTGCGGTAACATGGTGCTGAAGCCTCAGCAGCTCGCCTTCGTCGCCGTCATTTCGGGGGTGGCTGGGGCATGTCGGCAAACCAAGGCCAGTTTTCGTGAACGTTAATTTTCCCTGCTGTTCTTCTACAGGCGAACAAGCGGCTGAGCATGATGCCCCGGAATTTCACCGGCCTAGCAGTGTACAACGTTGAAATGGACGACTACAAAGGTGCCTGCGGGAAAGGAAAGTTCGTCCGGCTCAAGGCCATCAAGTCGGCGCTCGCAGCGTGACGCACTAAGCCGCAGCCAATGGGCGTCCGCGCAAGCCGTGCACTGCGCCACCTGTCGGAAACCAGTGGCCAAGCAGAAGTCACTCGGAGTAGCGACACTTTGACAAAATGATGGCCTTGCGAGCAATAAAGTATTTTCTTTAAGTGTAGTTCTAAATCTGACGGAATCTGTGTAAGCGAAGCATGCTGTGCTGGTACCAGTGAGTTACCATTGAGTCTACCAGTGATGTGATACGCAATGAGTTACCATTGAGTCTACCAGTGATGTGATACGCAATGCACGACCTCCAGACCAGTCGCCAGTTTCTATTCGTCGTCGTTGTGTCGCCTTCCGGACAGGTGAGGCGAGGTGAGAGGGTTTCTCACCTCTCCGGACAGGAAAGGTGAGAGGGTTTCTTGCAGACCGTGTTCCTAACCCGAGCAGGCACCTCTTGATCCAAGAACTGACCCCGTAGTCGGTGGCCGCGGCGTCTGTCCATTGACCGACGACTTCTGGCGCCCGTGAGAGCGGCGCTGCATCTCTTTCCAGGAATTCCCCCACTCCAAGCAACCCATGGTGGCCACGGCGAATGCACTAACAATACTTGGTCCGCCGATTGCGTTTAGTCATAGCGGTGCCGAGGGGGTGTTGATGCGGCACATCGTCGTCCCAAAGAGTCGCCGCAGCAGGTGGGGAAGGGTTCCAGGGTCGCTTCTGGGAAGCTCGCCACCTCCGCAGCTGCGGCTGGCTGGGAAAAATTTTGTAGGTCAGTACCCTTGCAGGCCGTACGTGACAGTAGGCACCGCTCTTTGAACAAACCCATTGATGCTGACCTAGAACACTAGGGTCGTGCTACTTGGCCTGTGCTGGTCTTCAGTGAACCTCTTTGATACCAACTTGGGTCACAGGGTATGTGGCAGTAGGTTTGTGCCGCTCCTCAATGAACGCCTTTGGGGCCAAATTGGGCAACTAGTTATGTGCCACTAGAAATGCGCTGCCTCACAATGATAGAATATATCTTTTAAGTGTATCCCACTCATGGTCTAATCGAACCCAAACGTCACAAAGGTTCCTCAAGAATCACAACCCGACGCGTTTAGCAGGGTACGCCTCAAATGCGATCAGGTGTGCGCCGGCTTTCGAGGACCCTCTAGCCAACCTAGGTCGCTGAGTATGTGCCACTGGGTGTGCACCAAGCGAGAGAACGATTGTCGGCGCTCGGAGGCACCGCCGCACCGCGCTTCTCTTCTGTGCAGTGGCATTAGACGGATGGAATCACTGAGCGCTGTATAGCAAATTTCGGCAGCCCACTTGGAACCTTTGAATTACGCTTTCGAATTACAGAAGCGTTTAATAAAGTCGCGAGAATATCGTTCAGGAAAACCACCTTCTAAGCAGCTCTCTGAACTTCGAAGTCACTAGAATGTCGCCACATGGTTCTGTCATCTCGCTGAAAAGATGTCACTTCGCTAATCATAGAAAAAATACGCCGCTTAACAGACAAAAAAAAAGTGTTGCCAGATCTAGTGCCAAAATCGCTGAAACAGCAACGCTGCTACGAAATGATCCTGCTGTGCTTGAGGTGGCGGGCCTTATTCCTAGCCACACTGTACATCCTGTACCAGAGGTTGGAATGCGGAAACGCCCATGCAGCGAGCTTTCCGTACCTATAGTGAATTCAGACTCCAGAGCCCTCCGCTGCACGGCGTCCTAAATAGCCAGGTTGTGGTTTCGAGAAGTGAAAGCCCGTTACTGGTAACACTTGCGCGCTCGCAACCTACGTATAACCACGAACGAGCAGCTCACAATGATAGAAACAGTGTCCCAGAGCGCTTCGAAACGTGCAAACTTAGAAAATAACGGCAAACTTCCTTACGATGGTTTGTTCTTCATCGTCTTCCTCTTCTTCTACAGCTTGTCCAATGTCTCCAACAAGCTCCATTTTGAGATTGATTGTAGCTTATAGTTCACCAGAAAAGAAATATGTAAAATTCCGCAATGGCAACTGCGAAGCAATGTGGAAACGAAAACAGATCATGGAACGGCAGGGTAAGAAGCAAGTCAGTACGGATTCATAAAGTACAGAAAGGCAGGCGGACACAAACAGAACGAGGAGGAGAAATGCCGGCGCTTATGTTCTTTTATGTGGAGAGAGAGAGAGAAACTTTATTAGGTTTCTTCAAGGATTTAGCGTATCGAGGTCTCCGTCGTCTTCTTGGGCGCCGGCGACTTGGAGCCTCTTCCTGCAAGGGTAGGCCCCTATTCCAGGGCTCCACTCAGCCTAGCTACCTCACAAGCGTGCTGCACTAAGGCCCTTTGGGCCGTGATCTCGCAGCTGGTAAGCCGACTCTCCCATTGCTCCGCACTCGGGTTATTGTGTTGGTGGAATGATTCATTGTGTTTACATCCCCATGTGACATGATATAGTGTGGGTGTGTCCCCGCACCATTGGCAGGTGTATTGTGTTGGGTACATTTTGTTTAGGATGTATAAATTTGGGAAGGAGTTTGTCTGTAATCTGCGCCAACTCGTTGCTTCCTCCTTCGTTAGAGCTTTGTGCGATGGGGCATATTTGGCTCTCGTCCCTCTGTATAAGTTTAAGATTTCAGTGTATCCTCCATCACAAGCGTGTGGGTGATACTCAAAAAATTTGAATACAAGCCCCTTTAGAGCCGGCATCAACAAAATCCCAAATACATCTGCTCAGGCAAGTGTAATACAGAAAACTCAGCCAACAAAGAAAAAAACTGTGAAGCCATTCCACTCGGTGAAGGGGGATGACCAGCGAAGCTGTAGCTCATCACACAGGGTTAGACAAGGCTATATGTATCTATTTCCACCATTTGGTAATGGTAGTGAATATAGCTTTGTGATTACTTTGATATACACTGATTAGTGCGGATTACACTGATTAGTGCGGATTAACGCAGGCAGAATCTTGATCAAAGTTGAAGATATACACTACGGTTCTTGAGCGGTTGAGTGACTTGGAATGCTGGGACACTTCCAAGCACACTCTTTTAGTACAAACTCAGTGAACCATTCCTTGTCGCGCCTTGAAATGTCCACATTGAAGTCTTCAACGATGATCTCAGTGGTAGTATCAGTGGTAGCATCAGTGGAGTTAACTAATAAACGGGAAGTGAGACATCCACTCAAACGTACAAATTGCTACAAGCCCTTGCGGGCTTCCGCAGAACTATTACGACAAACTCTTGCCTTTGCTTCAGAGTTCTTGATGAGTTCTACTTCGTCCTACCATCTGCTAGCCGCCTGGTTAGCTCAGATAGAAGAATATAGAAGAGCGGCTGCCCAGGCAAGGCGGTGGTTCCGGCTTCGCATCCCGGACCAGGACAAATTTTTTTCAACTACGAAGCTTTTGCTTTCGAGAAACCCATTTGGATTTCTTTGGTAGCAATTACTATGTATGGGTGGATCTATCATTTTACCTTTATTGATGCTTCCCTCCACCTTGCGCGCTTTCGCAGAACAATTACGTCAAACTCTTGCCTTTCCTTCAGAGTTGTTGATGAGTAAGACTTCGCACTGCCATCTGCCAGCGGCTTCGTTACCTCAGATGGTAGAGCAGCTGCCGTGGAAAAGCGGTGGTCCCTGGTTCGAATCCCGGACAAGGACGATTTTTTTTCAGCTGCGAAGCTTTTGCTTTCGAGGAACCCTATTGGGTTTCCTTTGAAGCGATTGCTACGTATGGGGGGATGTAAAATTTTCCCTTTATTAATGCTTCCCTTCACCTTGCGCGCTTTCGCAGAACTATTACGTCAAACTCTTGCCTTTGCTTTACAGTTGTTGATAAGTTCGACTTCGTCCTCCCATCTGCTAGCCGCATGGTTAGCTCAGATGGTCGAGCAGCAGCCCCGGGAAGGTGGTGGTCCCTGGTTCGAGTCACAGACCAGGACAGATTTTATTCAACTGCGAAGCTTTTGCTTTCGAGGAACCCCTTTGGGTTTTCTTTGTAGCAATTGCTACGTATGGGGGGCCCTCCACCTTGCAGGCTTTCGCAGAACTGTATGTCAAACTCTTGCCTTTCCTTCAGAGTTGCTGATGAGTTCAACTTCGCCCGACCATCTGCTAGCCGCTTGGTTAGCTCAGACGGTAGAGCAGCTGCCACGGAAAGAAGGTGGTCCCTGGTTCGAGTACCGGACCAGGACGAATTTTTTTTCAGCTGCGAAGCTTTTGCTTTCGAGGATCCCGTTTAGCTTTCCTTTGTAGCACTTTCTACGTATGGGTGGATATCTCATTTTTCCTGTATTAAAATTTCCTTCCATCGTGCGGGCTTTCGCAGAAATATTACGTCAAACTCTTCCCTTTGCTTCAGAGTTGTTGATGGCTCCGAACAAAAAATTCAAATTTGTGAAATCCGTTTATTCATCGCGTAAGTAGGCGGCAGCACTTGCATTCACCTTGTATAGCCTTGAGAGTTGTGTATGTGACGGCGCAGCACTTTCCAGAGAAGTTAGCCGACCGGTCTTCCCCTGAAATTTCACTGGGCTATAGCCTTACCTTATTTCTGAAAAATGTCAAATTTGTGAGATCCGTTTATTATCGCTTAAATAGGCCGCAGCACTTGCATTAGCCTTGTATAGCCTTGAGAGTTATGTATGTAACGGCGCCGCGCTTTCCAGAGAAGTTAGCCGACCGGTCTTCCCCTGAAATTTCACTGGGCTATAGCCTTACCTTCTTTCTGAAAGATGTCCAATTTTTGAGATCCGTTTATTAATCACGTAACTAGGCGGAAGCACTTGCATTAGCCTTGTATAGTCTTGAGAGTTGTGTATGTGACGGCACAGCGCTTTCGGTCTTCCCCTGAAATTTCACTGGGCTATAGCCTTACCTTCTTTCTGAAAAATGTCAAATTTTTGAGATCCGTTTATTATTCGCGTAAATAGGCGGCAGCACTTGCATTAGCCTTATATAGCCTTGGCAGTTATGTATCTGACGGCGCAGCACTTTCCAGAGAATTTAGCCGACCGGTCCTCCCCTGAAATTTCACTGGGCTATAGCCTTACCTTTTTTCTGAAAAATGTCAAATTTATGAGATCCGTTTATTGACCGGGTAAATAGGTGGCAGCACTTGCATTAGCCTTGTATAGCCTTTGACAGTTCTGTATGTGACGGCGCAGCGCTTTCCAGAGACGTTAGCCGACCGGTCTTCCCCTGAAATTTCACTGGGCTATATAAGCCTTACCTTTTTTCTGAAAAATGTCAAATCTGTGAGATCCGTTTATTGACCGCGTAAATAGGTGGCAGCACTTGCATTAGCCTTGTATAGCCGTTGACAGTTACGTATGTGACGGCGCAGCGCTTTCCAGAGAATTTAGCCGACCGGTCTACCCCTGAAATTTCGCTGGGCTATAGCCTTACCTTCTTTCTTAAAAATGTCAAATTTGTGAGATCCGTTTATTCATCGCGAAAATAGGCGGCAGCATCTGCATCAGCCTTGTATAGCCTTGGGAGTTGTGTATGTGACGGCGCAGCTCTATCCAGAGAAGTTAGCCGACCGGTCTTCCCCTGAAATTTCACTGGGCTATAGCGTTACCTTCTTTCTGAAAAATGTCGAATTTCTGAGATCCGTTTATTGATCGCGAAAATAGGCGGTAAGACATGCTTGCATTAGCCATGTATAGCCTTGAGAGTTGTGTATGTGACGGCACAGCGCTTTCCAGAGAAGTTAGCCGACCGGTCTTCCCCTGAAATTTCACTGGGCTATAGCCTTACCTTCTTTCTAAAAAATGTCAAATTTTTGAGATCCGTTTATTAATCGCGTAAATAGGCGGCAGCACTTGCATTAGCCTTGTATAGCCTTGAGAGTTGTGTATGTGACGGCGCAGCACATTCCGAAGAAGTTAGCCGACCGGTCTTCCCCTGAAATTTCACTGGGCTATAGCCTTACCTTCATTCTGAAAATGTCAAATTTTTGAGATCCGTTTATTATTCGCGTAAAGGGGCGCGAGCACTTGCATTAGCCTTATATAGCCTTGGCAGTAATGTATGTGACGGCGCAGCACTTTCCAGAGAAGTTAGCCGATCGGTCTTCCCCTGAAATTTCACTGGGCTATAGCCTTACCTATTTTCTTTAAAATGTCAAATTTTTGAGATCCGTTTATTAATCGCCTAAATAGGTGGCAGCACTTGCATTAGCCTTATATAGCCTTGGCAGTTATGTATGTGACGGCGCAGCACTTTCCAGAGAAGTTAACCGACCAGACTTCCCTGAAATTTCACTGGGCTATAGCCTTACCTTTTTTCTGAAAAATGTCAAATTTTTGAGATCCGTTCATTAATCGCGTAAATAGGCGGCAGCACTTGCATTAGCCTTGTATAGCCTTGAGAGTTGTGTATGCGACGGCACAGCGCTTTCCAGAGAAGTTAGCCGGCCGGTCTTCCCCTGAAATTTCACTGGGCTATAGCCTTACCTTTTTTCTGAAAAATGTCAAATTTTTGAGATCGATTTATTGACCGCGTAAACAGGTGGCAGTACTTGCATTAGCCTTGTATAGCCTTTGACAGTTATGTATGTGACGGCGCAGCGCATTCCAGAGAAGTTAGCCGACCGTATAGCCTTACGTTCTTTCTGAAAAATGTCAAATTTGTGAGATCCGTTTATTGACCACGTAAATAGGCGGCAGCACTTGCATTAGCATTGTATAGCCTTGAAAGTTGTGTATGTAACGGCGCAGCGCATTCCAGAGAAGTTGGCCGACCGGTCTTCCCCTGAATATTCACTGGGCTATAGCCTTACGTTCTTTCTGAAAAATGTCAAATTTGTGAGATCCGTTTATTGACCACGTAAACAGGCGGCAGCACTTGCATTAGCATTGTATAGCCTTGAAAGTTGTGTATGTAACGGCGCAGCGCATTCCAGAGAAGTTGGCCGACCGGTCTTCCCCTGAAATTTCACTGGGCTATAGCCTTACCTTTTTTCTGAAAAATGTCAAATTTTTGAGACCCGTTCATTTATCGCGTAAATAGGCTGCAGCACTTGCATTAGGCTTGTATAGCCTTGAGAGTTGTGTATGTGACGGCGCAGCACATTCCGAAGAAGTTAGCCGACCGGTCTTCCTCTCAAATTTCACTGGGCTATAGCCTTACCTTCGTTCTGAAAAATGTCAAATTTTTGAGATCCGTTTATTATTCGCGTAAAGGGGCGCGAGCACTTGCATTAGCCTTATATAGCCTTGGCAGTAATGTATGTGACGGCGCAGCACTTTCCAGAGAAGTTAGCCGACCGGTCTTCCCCTGAAATTTCACTGGGCTATAGCCTTACCTTTTTTCTTAAAAATGTCAAATTTTTGAGATCCGTTTATTAATCGCCTAAATAGGCGGCAGCACTTGCATTAGACTTATATAGCCTTGGCAGTTATGTATGTGACGGCGCAGCACTTTCCAGAGAAGTTAACCGACCGGACTTCCCTGAAATTTCACTGGGCTATAGCCTTACCTTTTTTCTGAAAAATGTCAAATTTTTGAGAACCGTTCATTAATCGCGTAAATAGGAGGCAGCACTTGCATTAGCCTTGTATAGCCTTGAGAGTTGTGTATGCGACGGCACAGCGCTTTCCAGAGAAGTTAGCCGACCGGTCTTCCCCTGTAATTTCACTGGGCTATAGCCTTACCTTTTTTCTGAAAAATGTCAAATTTGTGAGATCCGTTTATTGACCACGTAAATAGGCGGCAGCACTTGCATTAGCATTGTATAGCCTTGAAAGTTGTGTATGTAACGGCGCAGCACATTCCAGAGAAGTTGGCCGACCGGTCTTCCCCTGAAATTTCACTGGGCTATAGCCTTACCTTCTTTCTGAAAAATGTCAAATTTTTGAGATCCGTTTATTAATCGCGTAAAGGGGCTGGAGCACTTGCATTAGCCTTATATAGCCTTCGCAGTAATGTATGTGACGGCGCAGCACTTTCCAGAGAAGTTAGCCGACCGGTCTTCCCCTGAAATTTCACTGGGCTATAGCCTTAGCTTTTTTCTGAAAAATGACAAATTTTTGAGATCCGTTTATTGACCGCATAAATAGGTGGCAGCACTTGCATTAGCCTTGTATAGCATAGCCTCTGACAGTTATGTATGTGACGGCGCAGCGTTTTCGAGAGAATTTAGCCGACCAGTCTTCCTCTGAAATTTCATTGGGCTATCGCCTTACCTTCATTCTGAAAAATGTCAAATTTGTGAGGTCCGTTTATTGACCGCGTAAATAGGTGGCAGCACTTGCATTAGCCTTGTATAGCCATGGCAGTTATGTATGTGACGGCGCAGCACTTTCCAGAGAAGTTAACCGACCGGACTTCCCTGAAATTTCACTGGGCTATAGACTTACCTTTTTTCTGAAAAATGTCAAATGTTTGAGATCCCTTCATTAATCGCGTAAATACGCGGCGCCACTTGCATTAGCCTTGTATAGCCTTGAGAGTTGTGTATGCGACGGCACAGCGCTTTCCAGAGAAGTTAGCCGACCGGTCTTCCCCTGAAATTTCACTGGGCTATAGCCTTACCTTTTTTCTGAAAAATGTCAAATTTTTGAGATCCATTTATTGACTGCGTAAATAGGTGGCAGCACTTGCATTAGCCTTGTATAGCCTTTGACAGTTATGTATGTGACGGCGCAGCGCATTCCAGAGAAGTTAACCGACCATTCTTCCCCTGAAATTTCACTGGGCTATAGCCTTACGTTCTTTCTGAAAAATGTCAAATTTGTGAGATCCGTTTATTGACCACGTAAATAGGCGGCAGCACTTGCATTAGCATTGTATAGCCTTGAAAGTTGTGTAGGTAACGGCGCAGCACTTTCCAGAGAAGTTAGCCGACCGGTCTTCCCCTGAAATTTCACTGGGCTATAGCCTTACCTTTTTTCTTAAAAATGACAAATTTTTGAGATCCGTTTATTGACCGCGTAAATAGGTGGCAGCATTTGCATTAGCCTTGTATAGCCTTTGACTGTTATGTATGTGACGGCGCATCACTTTCCAGAGAAGTTAACCAACCGGTCATCCCCTGAAATTTCACTGGGCTATAGCCTTACCTTTTTTCTGAAAAATGTCATAGTTTTGTGATACGTTTATTATTAGCGTAAATAGGCGGCAGCACTTGCATTAGCCTTATATAGCCTTGGCAGTTATATATGTGACGGCGCAGCACTTTCCAGAGAAGTTGGCCGACCGGTCTTCCCCTGAAATTTCACTGGGCTATAGCCTTACCTTCATTCTGAAAAATGTCAAATTTGTGAGATGCGTTTATTGACCGCGTAAATAGGTGTCAGCACTTGCATTAGCCTTGTATAGCCTTTGACAGTTATGTACGTGACGGCGCAGCGCATTCCAGAGAAGTTAGCCGACCTGTCTTTCCCTGAAATTTCACTGGGCTATAGCCTTACGTTCTTTCTGAAAAATGTCAAATTTGTGAGATCCGTTTATTGACCACGTAAATAGGCGGCAGCACTTGCATTAGCATTGTATAGCCTTGAAAGTTGTGTATGTAACGGCGCAGCGCTTTGCAGAGAAGTTGGCCGACCGGTCTTCCCCTGAAATTTCACTGGGCTATAGCCTTACTTCTTTCTGAAAAATGTCGCATCTCTGAGATCCGTTTATTGATCGCGTAAATAGGCGGCAGCACTTGCATTAGCCTTACATAGCCTTGGCAGTTTTGTATGTGACGGCGCAGCACTTTCCAGAGAAGTTAACCGACTGGTCTTGCCCTGAAATTTCACTGGGCTATAGCCTTACCTTTTTTCTGAAAAATGTCAAACTTTTGAAACCCGTTCATTAATCGCGTAAATAGGCGGCAGCACTTACATTACCCTTGTATATCCTTTGACAGTTATGTATGTGACGGCGCAGCACTTTCCAGAGAAGTTAACCGATCGGTCTTCCCCTGAAATTTCACTGGGCTATAGCCTTACCTTTTTTCTGAAAAATGTCAAATTTTTGAAACCCGTTAATTAATCGCGTAAATAGGCGGCAGCACTTGCATTAGCCTTGTATAGCCTTGACAGTTGTGTATGTGACGGCACAGCGCCTTCCAGAGAAGTTAACCGACTGGTCTTGCCCTGAAATTTCACTGGGCTATAGCCTTACCTTCTTTCTGAAAAATGACAAATTTTTGAGACCCGTTTAATAATCGCCTTAATAGGCGGCAGCACTTGCATTACCCTTGTATAGCCTTGAGAGTTGTGTATGTGACGGCACAGCGCTTTCCAGAGAAGTTAGCCGACCGGTCTTCCCCTGAAATTTCACTGGGCTATAGCCTTACCTTCTTTCTAAAAAATGTCAAATTTTTGAGATCCGTTTATTAATCGCGTAAATAGGCGGCAGCACTTGCATTAGCCTTGTATAGCCTTGAGAGTTGCGTATGTGACGGCGCACCACATTCCGAAGTAGTTAGCCGACCGGTCTTCCCCTGAAATTTCACTGGGCTATAGCCTTACCTTCATTCTGAAAAATGTCAAATTTTTGAGATCCGTTTATTATTCGCGTAAAGGGGCGGGAGCACTTGCATTAGCCTTATATAGCCTTGGCAGTAATGTATGTGACGGCGCAGCACTTTCCAGAGAAGTTAGCCGACCGGTCATCCCCTGAAATTTCACTGGGCTATAGCCTTACCTTCTTTATGAAAAATGACAAATTTTTGAGATCCATTTATTAATCGCCTAAATAGGCGGCAGCACTTGCATTAGCCTTATATAGCCTTGGCAGTTATGTATGTGACGGCGCAGCACTTTCCAGAGAAGTTAACCGACCGGACTTCCCTGAAATTTCACTGGGCTATAGCCTTACCTTTTTTCTGAAAAATGTCAAATTTTTGAGATCCGTTCATTAATCGCGTAAATAGGCGGCAGCACTTGCATTAGCCTTGTATAGCCTTGAGAGTTGTGTATGCGACGGCACAGCGCTTTCCAGAGAAGTTAGCCGACCGGTCTTCCCCTGAAATTTCACTGGGCTATAGCCTTACCTTTTTTCTGAAAAATGTCAAATTTTTGAGATCCATTTATTGACCGCGTAAATAGGTGGCAGCACTTGCATTAGCCTTGTAAAGCCTTTGACAGTTATGTATGTGAAGGCGCAGCGCATTCCAGAGAAGTTAGCCGACCGTTCTTCCCCTTAAATTTCACTGGGCTATAAGCCTTACGTTCTTTCTGAAAAATGTCAAATTTGTGAGATCCGTTTATTGACCACGTAAATAGGCGGCAGCACTTGCATTAGCATCGTATAGCCTTGAAAGTTGTGTATGAAACGGCGCAGCGCATTCCAGAGAAGTTGGCCGACCGGTCTTCCCCTGAAATTTCACTGGGCTATAGCCTTACGTTCTTTCTGAAAAATGTCAAATTGGTGAGATCCGTTTATTGACCACGTAAACAGGCGGCAGCACTTGCATTAGCCTTGTACAGCCTTGAGAGTTGTGTATGTGAGGGCACAGCGCTTTCCAGAGAAGTTAGCCGCCCGTTCTTCCGCTGAAATTTCACTGGGCTATAGCCTTACCTTCTTTCTAAAAAATGTCAAATTTTTGAGATCCGTTTAATAATCGCCTTATTAGCCGGCAGCACTTGCATTACCCTTGTATAGCCTTGAGAGTTGTGTATGTGACGGCACAGCGCTTTCCAGAGAAGTTAGCCGACCGGTCTTCCCCTGAAATTTCACTGGGCTATAGCCTTACCTTCATTCTGAAAAATGTCAAATTTTTGAGATCCGTTTATTATTCGCATAAAGGGGCGGGAGCACTTGCATTAGCCTTATATAGCCTTCTCAGTAATGTATGTGACGGCGCAGCACTTTCCAGAGAAGTCAGCCGACCAGTCTTCCCCTGAAATTTCACTGGGCTATAGCCTTACCTTCTTTATGAAAAATGACAAATTTTTGAGATCCATTTATTAATCGCCTAAATAGGCGGCAGCACTTGCATTAGCCTTATATAGGCTTGGCAGTTATGTATGTGACGGCGCAGCACTTTCCAGAGAAGTTAACCGACCGGACTTCCCTGAAATTTCACTGGGCTATAGCCTTACCTTTTTCTGAAAAATGTCAAATTTTTGAGATCCGTTCATTGATCGCGTAAATAGGCGGCAGCACTTGCATTAGCTTTGTATAGCCTTGAGAGTTGTGTATGCGACGGCACAGCGCTTTCCAGAGAAGATAGCCGACCGGTCTTCCCCTGAAATTTCACTGGGCTATAGCCTTACCTTTTTTCTGAAAAATGTCAAATTTTTGAGATCCATTTATTGACCGCGTAAACAGGTGGCAGCACTTGCATTAGCCATGTATAGCCTTTGACAGTTATGTATGTGACGGCGCAGCGCATTCCAGAGAAGTTAGCCGACCGTTCTTCCCCTAAAATTTCACTGGGCTATAGCCTTACGTTCTTTCTGAAAAATGTCAAATTTGTGAGATCCGTTTATTGACCACGTAAATAGGCGGCAGCACTTGCATTAGCATTGTATAGCCTTGAAAGTTGTGTATGTAACGGCGCAGCGCATTCCAGAGAAGTTGGCCGACCGGTCTTCCCCTGAAATTTCACTGGGCTATAGCCTTACGTTCTTTCTGAAAAATGTCAAATTTGTGAGATCCGTTTATTGACCACGTAAACAGGCGGCAGCACTTGCATTAGCATTGTATAGCCTTGAAAGTTGTGTATGTAACGGCGAAGCGCATTCCAGAGAATTTGGCCGACCGGTCTTCCCCTGAAATTTCACTGGGCTATAGCCTTACATTTTTTTCTGAAAAATGTCAAATTTTTGAGACCCGTTCATTATTCGCGTAAATAGGCCGCAGCACTTGCATTAGCCTTGTATACCCTTGAGAGTTGTATATGTGAGGGCACAGCACTTTCCAGAGAAGTTAGCCGCCCGGTCTTCCCCTGAAATTTCACTGGGCTATTGCCTTACCTTCTTTCTAAAAAATGTCAAATTTTTGAGATCCGTTTATTGACCGCGTAAATAGGTGGCAGCACTTGCATTAGCCTTGTATAGCCTTTGACAGTTATGTATGTGACGGCGCAGCGCATTCCAGAGAAGTTAGCCGACCGTATAGCCTTACGTTCTTTCTGAAAAATGTCAAATTTGTGAGATCCGTTTATTGACCACGTAAATAGGCGGCAGCACTTGCATTAGCATTGTATAGCCTTGAAAGTTGTGTATGTAACGGCGCAGCGCATTCCAGAGAAGTTGGCCGACCGGTCTTCCCCTGAATATTCACTGGGCTATAGCCTTACGTTCTTTCTGAAAAATGTCAAATTTGTGAGATCCGTTTATTGACCACGTAAACAGGCGGCAGCACTTGCATTAGCATTGTATAGCCTTGAAAGTTGTGTATGTAACGGCGCAGCACATTCCAGAGAAGTTGGCCGACCGGTCTTCCCCTGAAATTTCACTGGGCAATAGCCTTACCTTTTTTCTGAAAAATGTCAAATTTTTGAGATCCATTTATTGACTGCGTAAATAGGTGGCAGCACTTGCATTAGCCTTGTATAGCCTTTGACAGTTACGTATGTGACGGCGCAGCGCATTCCAGAGAAGTTAACCGACCATTCTTCCCCTGAAATTTCACTGGGCTATAGCCTTACGTTCTTTCTGAAAAATGTCAAATTTGTGAGATCCGTTTATTGACCACGTAAATAGGCGGCAGCACTTGCATTAGCATTGTATAGCCTTGAAAGTTGTGTATGTAACGGCGCAGCGCATTCCAGAGAAGTTGGCCGACCGGTCTTCCCCTGAAATTTCACTGGGCTATAGCCTTACCTTCATTCTGAAAAATGTCAAATTTTTCAGATCCGTTTATTAATCGCGTAAAGGGGCGGGAGCACTTGCATTAGCCTTATATAGCCTTGGCAGTAACGTATGTGACGGCGCAGCACTTTCCAGAGAAGTTAGCCGACCGGTCTTCCCCTGAAATTTCACTGGGCTATAGCCTTACCTTTTTTCTTAAAAATGTCAAATTTTTTAGATCCGTTTATTGACCGCGTAAATAGGTGGCAGCATGTGCATTAGCCTTGTATAGCCTTTGACTGTTATGTATGTGACGGCGCATCACTTTCCAGAGAAGTTAACCAACCGGTCATCCCCTGAAATTTCACTGGGCTATAGCCTTACCTTTTTTCTGAAAAATGTCATAGTTTTGTGATACGTTTATTATTAGCGTAAATAGGCGGCAGCACTTGCATTAGCCTTATATAGCCTTGGCAGTTATATATGTGACGGCTCAGCACTTTCCAGAGAAGTTAGCCGACCGGTCTTCCCCTGAAATTTCACTGGGCTATAGCCTTACCTTCATTCTGAAAAATGTCAAATTTGTGAGATCCGTTTATTGACCGCGTAAATAGGTGGCAGCACTTGCATTAGCCTTGTATAGCCTTTGACAGTTATGTATGTGGCGGCGCAGCGCATTCCAGAGAAGTTAGCCGACCGGTCTTCCCCTGAAATTTCACTGGGCTATAGCCTTACCTTCATTCTGAAAAATGTCAAATTTGTGAGATCCGTTTATTGACCACGTAAATAGGCGGCAGCACTTGCATTAGCATTGTATAGCCTTGAAAGTTGTGTATGTAACGGCGCAGCGCTTTGCAGAGAAGTTGGCCGACCGGTCTTCCCCTGAAATTTCACTGGGCTATAGCCTTACTTCTTTCTGAAAAATGTCGCATCTCTGAGATCCGTTTATTGATCGCGTAAATAGGCGGCAGCACTTGCATTAGCCTTACATAGCCTTGGCAGTTTTGTATGTGACGGCGCAGCACTTTCCAGAGAAGTTAACCGACTGGTCTTGCCCTGAAATTTCACTGGGCTATAGCCTTACCTTTTTTCTGAAAAATGTCAAACTTTTGAAACCCGTTCATTAATCGCGTAAATAGGCGGCAGCACTTACATTACCCTTGTATATCCTTTGACAGTTATGTATGTGACGGCGCAGCACTTTCCAGAGAAGTTAACCGATCGGTCTTCCCCTGAAATTTCACTGGGCTATAGCCTTACCTTTTTTCTGAAAAATGTCAAATTTTTGAAACCCGTTAATTAATCGCGTAAATAGGCGGCAGCACTTGCATTAGCCTTGTATAGCCTTGACAGTTGTGTATGTGACGGCACAGCGCCTTCCAGAGAAGTTAACCGACTGGTCTTGCCCTGAAATTTCACTGGGCTATAGCCTTACCTTCTTTCTGAAAAATGACAAATTTTTGAGACCCGTTTAATAATCGCCTTAATAGGCGGCAGCACTTGCATTACCCTTGTATAGCCTTGAGAGTTGTGTATGTGACGGCACAGCGCTTTCCAGAGAAGTTAGCCGACCGGTCTTCCCCTGAAATTTCACTGGGCTATAGCCTTACCTTCTTTCTAAAAAATGTCAAATTTTTGAGATCCGTTTATTAATCGCGTAAATAGGCGGCAGCACTTGCATTAGCCTTGTATAGCCTTGAGAGTTGCGTATGTGACGGCGCACCATATTCCGAAGTAGTTAGCCGACCGGTCTTCCCCTGAAATTTCACTGGGCTATAGCCTTACCTTCATTCTGAAAAATGTCAAATTTTTGAGATCCGTTTATTATTCGCGTAAAGGGGCGGGAGCACTTGCATTAGCCTTATATAGCCTTGGCAGTAATGTATGTGACGGCGCAGCACTTTCCAGAGAAGTTAGCCGACCGGTCATCCCCTGAAATTTCACTGGGCTATAGCCTTACCTTCTTTATGAAAAATGACAAATTTTTGAGATCCATTTATTAATCGCCTAAATAGGCGGCAGCACTTGCATTAGCCTTATATAGCCTTGGCAGTTATGTATGTGACGGCGCAGCACTTTCCAGAGAAGTTAACCGACCGGACTTCCCTGAAATTTCACTGGGCTATAGCCTTACCTTTTTTCTGAAAAATGTCAAATTTTTGAGATCCGTTCATTAATCGCGTAAATAGGCGGCAGCACTTGCATTAGCCTTGTATAGCCTTGAGAGTTGTGTATGCGACGGCACAGCGCTTTCCAGAGAAGTTAGCCGACCGGTCTTCCCCTGAAATTTCACTGGGCTATAGCCTTACCTTTTTTCTGAAAAATGTCAAATTTTTGAGATCCATTTATTGACCGCGTAAATAGGTGGCAGCACTTGCATTAGCCTTGTATAGCCTTTGACAGTTATGTATGTGACGGCGCAGCGCATTCCAGAGAAGTTAGCCGACCGTTCTTCCCCTTAAATTTCACTGGGCTATAAGCCTTACGTTCTTTCTGAAAAATGTCAAATTTGTGAGATCCGTTTATTGACCACGTAAATAGGCGGCAGCACTTGCATTAGCATCGTATAGCCTTGAAAGTTGTGTATGAAACGGCGCAGCGCATTCCAGAGAAGTTGGCCGACCGGTCTTCCCCTGAAATTTCACTGGGCTATAGCCTTACGTTCTTTCTGAAAAATGTCAAATTGGTGAGATCCGTTTATTGACCACGTAAACAGGCGGCAGCACTTGCATTAGCCTTGTACAGCCTTGAGAGTTGTGTATGTGAGGGCACAGCGCTTTCCAGAGAAGTTAGCCGCCCGTTCTTCCGCTGAAATTTCACTGGGCTATAGCCTTACCTTCTTTCTAAAAAATGTCAAATTTTTGAGATCCGTTTAATAATCGCCTTATTAGCCGGCAGCACTTGCATTACCCTTGTATAGCCTTGAGAGTTGTGTATGTGACGGCACAGCGCTTTCCAGAGAAGTTAGCCGACCGGTCTTCCCCTGAAATTTCACTGGGCTATAGCCTTACCTTCATTCTGAAAAATGTCAAATTTTTGAGATCCGTTTATTATTCGCATAAAGGGGCGGGAGCACTTGCATTAGCCTTATATAGCCTTCTCAGTAATGTATGTGACGGCGCAGCACTTTCCAGAGAAGTCAGCCGACCAGTCTTCCCCTGAAATTTCACTGGGCTACAGCCTTACCTTCTTTATGAAAAATGACAAATTTTTGAGATCCATTTATTAATCGCCTAAATAGGCGGCAGCACTTGCATTAGCCTTATATAGCCTTGGCAGTTATGTATGTGACGGCGCAGCACTTTCCAGAGAAGTTAACCGACCGGACTTCCCTGAAATTTCACTGGGCTATAGCCTTACCTTTTTCTGAAAAATGTCAAATTTTTGAGATCCGTTCATTGATCGCGTAAATAGGCGGCAGCACTTGCATTAGCTTTGTATAGCCTTGAGAGTTGTGTATGCGACGGCACAGCGCTTTCCAGAGAAGATAGCCGACCGGTCTTCCCCTGAAATTTCACTGGGCTATAGCCTTACCTTTTTTCTGAAAAATGTCAAATTTTTGAGATCCATTTATTGACCGCGTAAACAGGTGGCAGCACTTGCATTAGCCATGTATAGCCTTTGACAGTTATGTATGTGACGGCGCAGCGCATTCCAGAGAAGTTAGCCGACCGTTCTTCCCCTAAAATTTCACTGGGCTATAGCCTTACGTTCTTTCTGAAAAATGTCAAATTTGTGAGATCCGTTTATTGACCACGTAAATAGGCGGCAGCACTTGCATTAGCATTGTATAGCCTTGAAAGTTGTGTATGTAACGGCGCAGCGCATTCCAGAGAAGTTGGCCGACCGGTCTTCCCCTGAAATTTCACTGGGCTATAGCCTTACGTTCTTTCTGAAAAATGTCAAATTTGTGAGATCCGTTTATTGACCACGTAAACAGGCGGCAGCACTTGCATTAGCATTGTATAGCCTTGAAAGTTGTGTATGTAACGGCGAAGCGCATTCCAGAGAATTTGGCCGACCGGTCTTCCCCTGAAATTTCACTGGGCTATAGCCTTACATTTTTTTCTGAAAAATGTCAAATTTTTGAGACCCGTTCATTATTCGCGTAAATAGGCCGCAGCACTTGCATTAGCCTTGTATACCCTTGAGAGTTGTATATGTGAGGGCACAGCACTTTCCAGAGAAGTTAGCCGCCCGGTCTTCCCCTGAAATTTCACTGGGCTATAGCCTTACCTTCTTTCTAAAAAATGTCAAATTTTTGAGATCCGTTTATTGACCGCGTAAATAGGTGGCAGCACTTGCATTAGCCTTGTATAGCCTTTGACAGTTATGTATGTGACGGCGCAGCGCATTCCAGAGAAGTTAGCCGACCGTATAGCCTTATACGTTCTTTCTGAAAAATGTCAAATTTGTGAGATCCGTTTATTGACCACGTAAATAGGCGGCAGCACTTGCATTAGCATTGTATAGCCTTGAAAGTTGTGTATGTAACGGCGCAGCGCATTCCAGAGAAGTTGGCCGACCGGTCTTCCCCTGAATATTCACTGGGCTATAGCCTTACGTTCTTTCTGAAAAATGTCAAATTTGTGAGATCCGTTTATTGACCACGTAAACAGGCGGCAGCACTTGCATTAGCATTGTATAGCCTTGAAAGTTGTGTATGTAACGGCGCAGCACATTCCAGAGAAGTTGGCCGACCGGTCTTCCCCTGAAATTTCACTGGGCAATAGCCTTACCTTTTTTCTGAAAAATGTCAAATTTTTGAGATCCATTTATTGACTGCGTAAATAGGTGGCAGCACTTGCATTAGCCTTGTATAGCCTTTGACAGTTATGTATGTGACGGCGCAGCGCATTCCAGAGAAGTTAACCGACCATTCTTCCCCTGAAATTTCACTGGGCTATAGCCTTACGTTCTTTCTGAAAAATGTCAAATTTGTGAGATCCGTTTATTGACCACGTAAATAGGCGGCAGCACTTGCATTAGCATTGTATAGCCTTGAAAGTTGTGTATGTAACGGCGCAGCGCATTCCAGAGAAGTTGGCCGACCGGTCTTCCCCTGAAATTTCACTGGGCTATAGCCTTACCTTCATTCTGAAAAATGTCAAATTTTTCAGATCCGTTTATTAATCGCGTAAAGGGGCGGGAGCACTTGCATTAGCCTTATATAGCCTTGGCAGTAACGTATGTGACGGCGCAGCACTTTCCAGAGAAGTTAGCCGACCGGTCTTCCCCTGAAATTTCACTGGGCTATAGCCTTACCTTTTTTCTTAAAAATGTCAAATTTTTTAGATCCGTTTATTGACCGCGTAAATAGGTGGCAGCATGTGCATTAGCCTTGTATAGCCTTTGACTGTTATGTATGTGACGGCGCATCACTTTCCAGAGAAGTTAACCAACCGGTCATCCCCTGAAATTTCACTGGGCTATAGCCTTACCTTTTTTCTGAAAAATGTCATAGTTTTGTGATACGTTTATTATTAGCGTAAATAGGCGGCAGCACTTGCATTAGCCTTATATAGCCTTGGCAGTTATATATGTGACGGCGCAGCACTTTCCAGAGAAGTTAGCCGACCGGTCTTCCCCTGAAATTTCACTGGGCTATAGCCTTACCTTCATTCTGAAAAATGTCAAATTTGTGAGATCCGTTTATTGACCGCGTAAATAGGTGGCAGCACTTGCATTAGCCTTGTATAGCCTTTGACAGTTATGTATGTGACGGCGCAGCGCATTCCAGAGAAGTTAGCCGACCGGTCTTCCCCTGAAATTTCACTGGGCTATAGCCTTACCTTCATTCTGAAAAATGTCAAATTTTTGAGATCCGTTTATTATTCGCGTAAAGGGGCGGGCTTCTCAGTAATGTATGTGCCGGCGCAGCACTTTCCAGAGAAGTTAGCCGACCAGTCTTCCCCTGAAATTTCACTGGGCTATAGCCTTACCTTCTTTATGAAAAATGACAAATTTTTGAGATCCATTTATTAATCGCCTAAATAGGCGGCAGCACTTGCATTAGCCTTGTATAGCCTTGAGAGTTGTGTATGCGACGGCACAGCGCTTTCCAGAGAAGTTAGCCGACCGGTCTTCCCCTGAAATTTCACTGGGCTATAGCCTTACCTTTTTTCTGAAAAATGTCAAATTTTTGAGATCCATTTATTGACCGCGTAAACAGGTGGCAGCACTTGCATTAGCCTTGTATAGCCTTTGACAGTTATGTATGTGACGGCGCAGCGCATTCCAGAGAAGTTAGCCGACCGTTCTTCCCCTAAAATTTCACTGGGCTATAGCCTTACGTTCTTTCTGAAAAATGTCAAATTTGTGAGATCCGTTTATTGACCACGTAAATAGGCGGCAGCACTTGCATTAGCATTGTATAGCCTTGAAAGTTGTGTATGTAACGGCGCAGCGCATTCCAGAGAAGTTGGCCGACCGGTCTTCCCCTGAAATTTCACTGGGCTATAGCCTTACGTTCTTTCTGAAAAATGTCAAATTTGTGAGATCCGTTTATTGACCACGTAAACAGGCGGCAGCACTTGCATTAGCATTGTATAGCCTTGAAAGTTGTGTATGTAACGGCGAAGCGCATTCCAGAGAAGTTGGCCGACCGGTCTTCCCCTGAAATTTCACTGGGCTATAGCCTTACCTTTTTTTCTGAAAAATGTCAAATTTTTGAGACCCGTTCATTAATCGCGTAAATAGGCCGCAGCACTTGCATTAGCCTTGTATACCCTTGAGAGTTGTGTATGTGAGGGCACAGCACTTTCCAGAGAAGTTAGCCGCCCAGTCTTCCCCTGAAATTTCACTGGGCTATAGCCTTACCTTCTTTCTAAAAAATGTCAAATTTTTGAGATCCGTTTATTGACCGCGTAAATAGGTGGCAGCACTTGCATTAGCCTTGTATAGCCTTTGACAGTTATGTATGTGACGGCGCAGCGCATTCCAGAGAAGTTAGCCGACCGTATAGCCTTACGTTCTTTCTGAAAAATGTCAAATTTGTGAGATCCGTTTATTGACCACGTAAATAGGCGGCAGCACTTGCATTAGCATTGTATAGCCTTGAAAGTTGTGTATGTAACGGCGCAGCGCATTCCAGAGAAGTTGGCCGATCGGTCTTCCCCTGAATATTCACTGGGCTATAGCCTTACGTTCTTTCTGAAAAATGTCAAATTTGTGAGATCCGTTTATTGACCACGTAAACAGGCGGCAGCACTTGCATTAGCATTGTATAGCCTTGAAAGTTGTGTATGTAACGGCGCAGCGCATTCCAGAGAAGTTGGCCGACCGGTCTTCCCCTGAAATTTCACTGGGCTATAGCCTTACCTTTTTTTCTGAAGAATGTCAAATTTTTGAGACCCGTTCATTTATCGCGTAAATAGGCTGCAGCACTTGCATTAGCCTTGTATAGCCTTGAGAGTTGTGTATGTGACGGCGCAGCACATTCCGAAGAAGTTAGCCGACCGGTCTTCCCCTGAAATTTCACTGGGCTATAGCCTTACCTTCGTTCTGAAAAATGTCAAATTTTTGAGATCCGTTTATTATTCGCGTAAAGGGGCGCGAGCACTTGCATTAGCCTTATATAGCCTTGGCAGTAATGTATGTGACGGCGCAGCACTTTCCAGAGAAGTTAGCCGACCGGTCTTCCCCTGAAATTTCACTGGGCTATAGCCTTACCTTTTTTCTTAAAAATGTCAAATTTTTGAGATCCGTTTATTAATCGCCTAAATAGGCGGCAGCACTTGCAGTAGACTTATATAGCCTTGGCAGTTATGTATGTGACGGCGCAGCACTTTCCAGAGAAGTTAACCGACCGGACTTCCCTGAAATTTTACTGGGCTATAGCCTTACCTTTTTTCTGAAAAATGTCAAATTTTTGAGATCCGTTCATTAATCGCGTAAATAGGCGGCAGCACTTGCATTAGCCTTGTATAGCCATGAGAGTTGTGTATGCGACGGCACAGCGCTTTCCAGAGAAGTTAGCCGGCCGGTCTTCCCCTGAAATTTCACTGGGCTATAGCCTTACCTTTTTTCTGAAAAATGTCAAATTTGTGAGATCCGTTTATTGACCACGTAAATAGGCGGCAGCACTTGCATTAGCATTGTATAGCCTTGAAAGTTGTGTATGTAACGGCGCAGCGCATTCCAGCGAAGTTGGCCGACCGGTCTTCCCCTGAAATTTCACTGGGCTATAGCCTTACCTTCTTTCTGAAAAATGTCAAATTTTTGAGATCCGTTTATTAATCGCGTAAAGGGGCTGGAGCACTTGCATTAGCCTTATATAGCCTTGGCAGTAATGTATGTGACCGCGCAGCACTTTCCAGAGGAGTTAGCCGACCGGTCTTCCCCTGAAATTTCGCTGGGCTATAGCCTTACCTTTTTTCTGAAAAATGACAAATTTTTGAGATCCATTTATTGACCGCGTAAATAGGTGGCAGCACTTGCATTAGCTTTGTATAGCATAGCCTCTGACAGTTATGTATGTGACGGCGCAGCGCTTTCGAGAGAATTTAGCCGACCAGTCTTCCTCTGAAATTTCATTGGGCTATCGCCTTACCTTCATTCTGAAAAATGTCAAATTTGTGAGGTCCGTTTATTGACCGCGTAAATAGGTGGCAGCACTTGCATTAGCCTTGTATAGCCATGGCAGTTATGTATGTGACGGCGCAGCACTTTCCAGAGAAGTTAACTGATCGGACTTCCCTGAAATTTCACTGGGCTATAGACTTACCTTTTTTCTGAAAAATGTCAAATGTTTGAGATCCCTTCATTAATCGCGTAAATACGCGGCGCCACTTGCATTAGCCTTGTATAGCCTTGAGAGTTGTGTATGCGACGGCACAGCGCTTTCCAGAGAAGTTAGCCGACCGGTCTTCCCCTGAAATTTCACTGGGCTATAGCCTTACCTTTTTTCTGAAAAATGTCAAATTTTTGAGATCCATTTATTGACTGCGTAAATAGGTGGCAGCACTTGCATTAGCCTTGTATAGCCTTTGACAGTTATGTATGTGACGGCGCAGCGCATTCCAGAGAAGTTAACCGACCATTCTTCCCCTGAAATTTCACTGGGCTATAGCCTTACGTTCTTTCTGAAAAATGTCAAATTTGTGAGATCCGTTTATTGACCACGTAAATAGGCGGCAGCACTTGCATTAGCATTGTATAGTCTTGAAAGTTGTGTATGTAACGGCGCAGCGCATTCCAGAGAAGTTGGCCGACCGGTCTTCCCCTGAAATTTCACTGGGCTATAGCCTTACCTTCATTCTGAAAAATGTCAAATTTTTCAGATCCGTTTATTAATCGCGTAAAGGGGCGGGAGCACTTGCATTAGCCTTATATAGCCTTGGCAGTAATGTATGTGACGGCGCAGCACTTTCCAGAGAAGTTAGCCGACCGGTCTTCCCCTGAAATTTCACTGGGCTATAGCCTTACCTTTTTTCTTAAAAATGTCAAATTTTTGAGATCCGTTTATTGACCGCGTAAATAGGTGGCAGCATTTGCATTAGCCTTGTATAGCCTTTGACTGTTATGTATGTGACGGCGCATCACTTTCCAGAGAAGTTAACCAACCGGTCATCCCCTGAAATTTCACTGGGCTATAGCCTTACCTTTTTTCTGAAAAATGTCATAGTTTTGTGATACGTTTATTATTAGCGTAAATAGGCGGCAGCACTTGCATTAGCCTTATATAGCCTTGGCAGTTATATATGTGACGGCGCAGCACTTTCCAGAGAAGTTAGCCGACCGGTCTTCCCCTGAAATTTCACTGGGCTATAGCCTTACCTTCATTCTGAAAAATGTCAAATTTGTGAGATCCGTTTATTGACCGCGTAAATAGGTGTCAGCACTTGCATTAGCCTTGTATAGCCTTTGACAGTTATGTACGTGACGGCGCAGCGCATTCCAGAGAAGGTAGCCGACCTGTCTTCCCCTGAAATTTCACTGGGCTATAGCCTTACGTTCTTTCTGAAAAATGTCAAATTTGTGAGATCCGTTTATTGACCACGTAAGTAGGCGGCAGCACTTGCATTAGCATTGTATAGCCTTGAAAGTTGTGTATGTAACAGCGCAGCGCTTTGCAGAGAAGTTGGCCGACCGGTCTTCCCCTGAAATTTCACTGGGCTATAGCCTTACTTCTTTCTGAAAAATGTCGCATCTCTGAGATCCGTTTATTGATCGCGTAAATAGGCGGCAGCACTTGCATTAGCCTTACATAGCCTTGGCAGTTTTGTATGTGACGGCGCAGCACTTTCCAGAGAAGTTAACCGACTGGTCTTGCCCTGAAATTTCACTGGGCTATAGCCTTACCTTTTTTCTGAAAAATGTCAAACTTTTGAAACCCGTTCATTAATCGCGTAAATAGGCGGCAGCACTTACATTACCCTTGTATATCCTTTGACAGTTATGTATGTGACGGTGCAGCACTTTCCAGAGAAGTTAACCGATCGGTCTTCCCCTGAAATTTCACTGGGCTATAGCCTTACCTTTTTTCTGAAAAATGTCAAATTTTTGAAACCCGTTAATTAATCGCGTAAATAGGCGGCAGCACTTGCATTAGCCTTGTATAGCCTTGACAGTTGTGTATGTGACGGCACAGCGCCTTCCAGAGAAGTTAGCCGACCGGTCTTACCCTGAAATTTCCCTGGGCTATAGTCGTTCTTTCTTTCCGAAAAATGCCAAATTTGGGAGATCCGTTTATTATTCGCCTAAATAGGCGGCAGCATTTGCATTAGCCTTATATAGCCTTGGCAGTTATGTATGTGGCGGCGCAGCACTTTCCAGAGAAGTTAACCGACTGGTCTTGCCCTGAAATTTCACTGGGCTATAGCCTTACCTTCTTTCTGAAAAATGTCAAATTTTTGAGATCCGTTTATTAACCGCGTAAATAGGCGGCAGTACTTGCATTAGCCCTGTATAGCATTGAGAGTTGTGTATGTGACGGCGAAGCGCTTTCCAGAGAAGTTAGCCGACCGGTCTTCCCCTGAAATTTCACTGGGCTATAGCCTTACCTTCATTCTGAAAAATGTCAAATTTGTGAGATCCGTTTATTGACCGCATAAATAGGTGGCAGCACTTGCATTAGCCTTGTATAGCCTTTGACAGTTATGTATGTGACGGCGCAGCGCATTCCAGAGAAGTTAGCCGACCGGTCTTCCCCTGAAATTTCACTGGGCTATAGCCTTACCTTCATTCTGAAAAATGTCAAATTTTTGAGATCCGTTTATTATTCGCGTAAAGGGGCGGGCTTCTCAGTAATGTATGTGCCGGCGCAGCACTTTCCAGAGAAGTTAGCCGACCAGTCTTCCCCTGAAATTTCACTGGGCTATAGCCTTACCTTCTTTCTGAAAAATGACAAATTTTTGAGATCCATTTATTAATCGCCTAAATAGGCGGCAGCACTTGCATTAGCCTTGTATAGCCTTGAGAGTTGTGTATGCGACGGCACAGCGCTTTCCAGAGAAGTTAGCCGACCGGTCTTCCCCTGAAATTTCACTGGGCTATAGCCTTACCTTTTTTCTGAAAAATGTCAAATTTTTGAGATCCATTTATTGACCGCGTAAACAGGTGGCAGCACTTGCATTAGCCTTGTATAGCCTTTGACAGTTATGTATGTGACGGCGCAGCGCATTCCAGAGAAGTTAGCCGACCGTTCTTCCCCTAAAATTTCACTGGGCTATAGCCTTACGTTCTTTCTGAAAAATGTCAAATTTGTGAGATCCGTTTATTGACCACGTAAATAGGCGGCAGCACTTGCATTAGCATTGTATAGCCTTGAAAGTTGTGTATGTAACGGCGCAGCGCATTCCAGAGAAGTTGGCCGACCGGTCTTCCCCTGAAATTTCACTGGGCTATAGCCTTACGTTCTTTCTGAAAAATGTCAAATTTGTGAGATCCGTTTATTGACCACGTAAACAGGCGGCAGCACTTGCATTAGCATTGTATAGCCTTGAAAGTTGTGTATGTAACGGCGAAGCGCATTCCAGAGAAGTTGGCCGACCGGTCTTCCCCTGAAATTTCACTGGGCTATAGACTTACCTTTTTTTCTGAAAAATGTCAAATTTTTGAGACCCGTTCATTAATCGCGTAAATAGGCCGCAGCACTTGCATTAGCCTTGTATACCCTTGAGAGTTGTGTATGTGAGGGCACAGCACTTTCCAGAGAAGTTAGCCGCCCAGTCTTCCCCTGAAATTTCACTGGGCTATAGCCTTACCTTCTTTCTAAAAAATGTCAAATTTTTGAGATCCGTTTATTGACCGCGTAAATAGGTGGCAGCACTTGCATTAGCCTTGTATAGCCTTTGACAGTTATGTATGTGACGGCGCAGCGCATTCCAGAGAAGTTAGCCGACCGTATAGCCTTACGTTCTTTCTGAAAAATGTCAAATTTGTGAGATCCGTTTATTGACCACGTAAATAGGCGGCAGCACTTGCATTAGCATTGTATAGCCTTGAAAGTTGTGTATGTAACGGCGCAGCGCATTCCAGAGAAGTTGGCCGACCGGTCTTCCCCTGAATATTCACTGGGCTATAGCCTTACGTTCTTTCTGAAAAATGTCAAATTTGTGAGATCCGTTTATTGACCACGTAAACAGGCGGCAGCACTTGCATTAGCATTGTATAGCCTTGAAAGTTGTGTATGTAACGGCGCAGCGCATTCCAGAGAAGTTGGCCGACCGGTCTTCCCCTGAAATTTCACTGGGCTATAGCCTTACCTTTTTTTCTGAAAAATGTCAAATTTTTGAGACCCGTTCATTTATCGCGTAAATAGGCTGCAGCACTTGCATTAGCCTTGTATAGCCTTGAGAGTTGTGTATGTGACGGCGCAGCACATTCCGAAGAAGTTAGCCGACCGGTCTTCCCCTGAAATTTCACTGGGCTATAGCCTTACCTTCGTTCTGAAAAATGTCAAATTTTTGAGATCCGTTTATTATTCGCGTAAAGGGGCGCGAGCACTTGCATTAGCCTTATATAGCCTTGGCAGTAATGTATGTGACGGCGCAGCGCATTCCAGTGAAGTTGGCCGACCGGTCTTCCCCTGAAATTTCACTGGGCTATAGCCTTACCTTCTTTCTGAAAAATGTCAAATTTTTGAGATCCGTTTATTAATCGCGTAAAGGGGCTGGAGCACTTGCATTAGCCTTATATAGCCTTGGCAGTAATGTATGTGACCGCGCAGCACTTTCCAGAGGAGTTAGCCGACCGGTCTTCCCCTGAAATTTCGCTGGGCTATAGCCTTACCTTTTTTCTGAAAAATGACAAATTTTTGAGATCCATTTATTGACCGCGTAAATAGGTGGCAGCACTTGCATTAGCTTTGTATAGCATAGCCTCTGACAGTTATGTATGTGACGGCGCAGCGCTTTCGAGAGAATTTAGCCGACCAGTCTTCCTCTGAAATTTCATTGGGCTATCGCCTTACCTTCATTCTGAAAAATGTCAAATTTGTGAGGTCCGTTTATTGACCGCGTAAATAGGTGGCAGCACTTGCATTAGCCTTGTATAGCCATGGCAGTTATGTATGTGACGGCGCAGCACTTTCCAGAGAAGTTAACTGACCGGACTTCCCTGAAATTTCACTGGGCTATAGACTTACCTTTTTTCTGAAAAATGTCAAATGTTTGAGATCCCTTCATTAATCGCGTAAATACGCGGCGCCACTTGCATTAGCCTTGTATAGCCTTGAGAGTTGTGTATGCGACGGCACAGCGCTTTCCAGAGAAGTTAGCCGACCGGTCTTCCCCTGAAATTTCACTGGGCTATAGCCTTACATTTTTTCTGAAAAATGTCAAATTTTTGAGATCCATTTATTGACTGCCTAAATAGGTGGCAGCACTTGCATTAGCCTTGTATAGCCTTTGACAGTTATGTATGTGACGGCGCAGCGCATTCCAGAGAAGTTAACCGACCATTCTTCCCCTGAAATTTCACTGGGCTATAGCCTTACGTTCTTTCTGAAAAATGTCAAATTTGTGAGATCCGTTTATTGACCACGTAAATAGGCGGCAGCACTTGCATTAGCATTGTATAGTCTTGAAAGTTGTGTATGTAACGGCGCAGCGCATTCCAGAGAAGTTGGCCGACCGGTCTTCCCCTGAAATTTCACTGGGCTATAGCCTTACCTTCATTCTGAAAAATGTCAAATTTTTCAGATCCGTTTATTAATCGCGTAAAGGGGCGGGAGCACTTGCATTAGCCTTACATAGCCTTGGCAGTTTTGTATGTGACGGCGCAGCACTTTCCAGAGAAGTTAACCGACTGGTCTTGCCCTGAAATTTCACTGGGCTATAGCCTTACCTTTTTTCTGAAAAATGTCAAACTTTTGAAACCCGTTCATTAATCGCGTAAATAGGCGGCAGCACTTACATTACCCTTGTATATCCTTTGACAGTTATGTATGTGACGGTGCAGCACTTTCCAGAGAAGTTAACCGATCGGTCTTCCCCTGAAATTTCACTGGGCTATAGCCTTACCTTTTTTCTGAAAAATGTCAAATTTTTGAAACCCGTTAATTAATCGCGTAAATAGGCGGCAGCACTTGCATTAGCCTTGTATAGCCTTGACAGTTGTGTATGTGACGGCACAGCGCCTTCCAGAGAAGTTAGCCGACCGGTCTTACCCTGAAATTTCCCTGGGCTATAGTCGTTCTTTCTTTCCGAAAAATGCCAAATTTGGGAGATCCGTTTATTATTCGCCTAAATAGGCGGCAGCACTTGCATTAGCCTTATATAGCCTTGGCAGTTATGTATGTGGCGGCGCAGCACTTTCCAGAGAAGTTAACCGACTGGTCTTGCCCTGAAATTTCACTGGGCTATAGCCTTACCTTCTTTCTGAAAAATGACAAATTTTTGAGACCCGTTTAATAATCGCCTTAATAGGCGGCAGCACTTGCATTACCCTTGTATAGCCTTCAGAGTTGTGTATGTGACGGCACAGCGCTTTCCAGAGAAGTTAGCCGACCGGTCTTCCCCTGAAATTTCACTGGGCTATAGCCTTACCTTCTTTCTAAAAAATGTCAAATTTTTGAGATCCGTTTATTAATCGCGTAAATAGGCGGCAGCACTTGCATTAGCCTTGTATAGCCTTGAGAGTTGCGTATGTGACGGCGCACCACATTCCGAAGTAGTTAGCCGACCGGTCTTCCCCTGAAATTTCACTGGGTCACATAGCCTTACCTTCATTCTGAAAAATGTCAAATTTTTGAGATCCGTTTATTATTCGCGTAAAGGGGCGCGAGCACTTGCATTAGCCTTATATAGCCTTGGCAGTAATGTATGTAACGGCGCAGCGCATTCCAGAGAAGTTGGCCGACCGGTCTTCCCCTGAATATTCACTGGGCTATAGCCTTACGTTCTTTCTGAAAAATGTCAAATTTGTGAGATCCGTTTATTGACCACGTAAACAGGCGGCAGCACTTGCATTAGCATTGTATAGCCTTGAAAGTTGTGTATGTAACGGCGCAGCGCATTCCAGAGAAGTTGGCCGACCGGTCTTCCCCTGAAATTTCACTGGGCTATAGCCTTACCTTTTTTTCTGAAAAATGTCAAATTTTTGAGACCCGTTCATTTATCGCGTAAATAGGCTGCAGCACTTGCATTAGCCTTGTATAGCCTTGAGAGTTGTGTATGTGACGGCGCAGCACATTCCGAAGAAGTTAGCCGACCGGTCTTCCCCTGAAATTTCACTGGGCTATAGCCTTACCTTCGTTCTGAAAAATGTCAAATTTTTGAGATCCGTTTATTATTCGCGTAAAGGGGCGCGAGCACTTGCATTAGCCTTATATAGCCTTGGCAGTAATGTATGTGACGGCGCAGCGCATTCCAGTGAAGTTGGCCGACCGGTCTTCCCCTGAAATTTCACTGGGCTATAGCCTTACCTTCTTTCTGAAAAATGTCAAATTTTTGAGATCCGTTTATTAATCGCGTAAAGGGGCTGGAGCACTTGCATTAGCCTTATATAGCCTTGGCAGTAATGTATGTGACCGCGCAGCACTTTCCAGAGGAGTTAGCCGACCGGTCTTCCCCTGAAATTTCGCTGGGCTATAGCCTTACCTTTTTTCTGAAAAATGACAAATTTTTGAGATCCATTTATTGACCGCGTAAATAGGTGGCAGCACTTGCATTAGCTTTGTATAGCATAGCCTCTGACAGTTATGTATGTGACGGCGCAGCGCTTTCGAGAGAATTTAGCCGACCAGTCTTCCTCTGAAATTTCATTGGGCTATCGCCTTACCTTCATTCTGAAAAATGTCAAATTTGTGAGGTCCGTTTATTGACCGCGTAAATAGGTGGCAGCACTTGCATTAGCCTTGTATAGCCATGGCAGTTATGTATGTGACGGCGCAGCACTTTCCAGAGAAGTTAGCCGACCGGTCTTCCCCTGAAATTTCACTGGGCTATAGCCTTACCTTCTTTATGAAAAATGACAAATTTTTGAGATCCATTTATTAATCGCCTAAATAGGCGGCAGCACTTGCATTAGCCTTATATAGCCTTGGCAGTTATGTATGTGACGGCGCAGCACTTTCCAGAGAAGTTAACCGACCGGACTTCCCTGAAATTTCACTGGGCTATAGCCTTACCTTTTTTCTGAAAAATGTCAAATTTTTGAGATCCGTTTATTATTCGCGTAAAGGGGCGGGAGCACTTGCATTAGCCTTATATAGCCTTGGCAGTAATGTATGTGACGGCGCAGCACTTTCCAGAGAAGTTAGCCGACCGGTCTTCCCCTGAAATTTCACTGGGCTATAGCCTTACCTTCTTTATGAAAAATGACAAATTTTTGAGATCCGTTCATTAATCGCGTAAATAGGCGGCAGCACTTGCATTAGCCTTGTATAGCCTTGAGAGTTGTGTATGCGACGGCACAGCGCTTTCCAGAGAAGTTAGCCGACCGGTCTTCCCCTGAAATTTCACTGGGCTATAGCCTTACCTTTTTTCTGAAAAATGTCAAATTTTTGAGATCCATTTATTGACCGCGTAAATAGGTGGCAGCACTTGCATTAGCCTTGTATAGCCTTTGACAGTTATGTATGTGACGGCGCAGCGCATTCCAGAGAAGTTAGCCGACCGTTCTTCCCCTTAAATTTCTCTGGGCTATAGCCTTACGTTCTTTCTGAAAAATGTCAAATTTGTGAGATCCGTTTATTGACCACGTAAATAGGCGGCAGCACTTGCATTAGCATTGTATAGCCTTGAAAGTTGTGTATGAAACGGCGCAGCGCATTCCAGAGAAGTTGGCCGACCGGTCTTCCCCTCAAATTTCACTGGGCTATAGCCTTACGTTCTTTCTGAAAAATGTCAAATTGGTGAGATCCGTTTATTGACCACGTAAACAGGCGGCAGCACTTGCATTAGCCTTGTATAGCCTTGAGAGTTGTGTATGTGAGGGCACAGCGCTTTCCAGAGAAGTTAGCCGCCCGGTCTTCGGCTGACATTTCACTGGGCTATAGCCTTACCTTCTTTCTAAAAAATGTCAAATTTTTGAGATCCGTTTAATAATCGCCTTATTAGCCGGCAGCACTTGCATTACCCTTGTATAGCCTTGAGAGTTGTGTATGTGACGGCACAGCGCTTTCCAGAGAAGTTGGCTGACCGGTCTTCCCTTGCAATTTCACTGGGCTATAGCCTTACCTTCTTTCTGAAAAATGTCAAATTTTTGAGATCCGTTTATTAACCGCGTAAATAGGCGGCAGTACTTGCATTAGCCCTGTATAGCATTGAGAGTTGTGTATGTGACGGCGAAGCGCTTTCCAGAGAAGTTTGCCGACCGGGATTCCCCTGAAATTTCACTGGGCTAGCCTTACCTTCTTTCTGAAAAATGTCAAATTTTTGAGATCCGTTTATTAACCGCGTAAATAGGCGGCAGCACTTGCATTAGCCTTGTATAGCCTTGAGAGTTGCGTATGTGACGGCGCAGCACATTCCGAAGAAGTTAGCCGACCGGTCTTCCCCTGAAATTTCACTGGGCCTTACCTTCATTCTGAAAAATGTCAAATTTATGAGATCCGTTTATTATTCGCGTAAAGGGGCGGGAGCAGTTGCATTAGCCTTATATAGCCTTTACAGTAATGTATGTGACGGCGCAGCACTTTCCAGAGAAGTTAGCCGACAGGTCTTCCGCTGAAATTTCACTGGGCTAAAGCCTTACCTTCTTTATGAAAAATGACAAATTTTTGAGATCCATTTATTAATCGCCTAAATAGGCGGCAGCACTTCCAATAGCCTTATATAGTCTTGGCAGTTATGTATGTGACGGCGCAGCACTTTCCAGAGAAGTTAACCGACCAGACTTCCCTGAAATTTCCCTGGGCTATAGCCTTACCTTTTTTCTGAAAAATGTCAAATTTTTGAGATCCGTTCATTATTCGCGTAAATAGGCGGCAGCACTTGCATTAGCCTTGTATAGCCTTGAGAGTTGTGTATGCGACGGCACAGCGCTTTCCAGAGAAGTTAGCCGACCGGTCTTCCCCTGAAATTTCACTGGGCTATAGCCTTACCTTTTTTCTGAAAAATGTCAAATTTTTGAGATCCATTTATTGACCGCGTAAATAGGTGGCAGCACTTGCATTAGCCTTGTATAGCCTTTGAGAGTTATGTATGTGACGGCGCAGCGCATTCCAGAGAAGTTAGCCGACCGTTCTTCCCCTTAAATTTCACTGGGCTATAGCCTTACGTTCCTTCTGAAAAATGTCAAATTTGTGAGATCCGTTTATTGACCACGTAAATAGGCGGCAGCACTTGCATTAGCATTGTATAGCCTTGAATGTTGTGTATGTAACGGCGCAGCGCATTCCAGAGAAGTTGGCCGACCGGTCTTCCCCTGAATATTCACTGGGCTATAGCCTTACGTTCTTTCTGAAAAATGTCAAATTTGTGAGGTCCGTTTATTGACCACGTAAACAGGCGGCAGCACTTGCATTAGCATTGTATAGCCTTGAAAGTTGTGTATGTAACGGCGCAGCGCATTCCAGAGAAGTTGGCCGACCGGTCTTCCCCTGAAATTTCACTGGGCTATAGCCTTACCTTTTTTCTGAAAAATGCGAAATTTTTGAGACCCGTTCATTTATCGCGTAAATAGGGTGCAGCACTTGCATTAGCTTTGTATAGCCTTGAGAGTTGTGTATGTGAGGGCACAGCGCTTTCCAGAGAAGTTAGCCGCCGGGTCTTCCCCTGAAATTTCACTGGGCTATAGCCTTACTTTCTTTCTGAAAAATGTCAAATTTTTGAGATCCGTTTATTAATCGCGTAAAGGGGCTGGAGCACTTGCATTAGCCTTATATAGCCTTGGCAGTAATGTATGTGACGGCGCAGCACTTTCCAGAGAAGTTAGCCGACCGGTCTTCCCCTGAAATTTCACTGGGCTATAGCCTTACCTTTTTTCTTAAAAATGTCAAATTTTTGAGATCCGTTTATTGACCGCGCAAATAGGTGGCAGCATTTGCATTAGCCTTGTATAGCCTTTGACTGTTATGTATGTGACGGCGCAGCACTTTCCAGAGAAGTTAACCGACCGGTCATCCCCTGAAATTTCACTGGGCTATAGCCTTACCTTTTTTCTGAAAAATGTCATAGTTTTGTGATCCGTCTATTAATAGCGTAAATAGGCGGCAGCACTTGCATTAGCCTTATATAGCCTTGGCAGTTATGTATGTGACGGCGCAGCACTTTCCAGAGAAGTTAACCGACTGGTCTTGCCCTGAAATTTCACTGGGCTATAGCCTTACCTTTTTTCTGAAAAATGCCAAATTTGGGAGATCCGTTTATTGATCGCCTAAATAGGCGGCAGCACTTGCATTAGCCTTATATAGCCTTGGCAGTTATGTATGTGACGGCGCAGCACTTTCCAGAGAAGTTAACCGGCTGGTCTTGCCCTGAAATTTCACAGGGCTATAGCCTTACCTTTTTTCTGAAAAATGTCATATTTTTGAAACCCGTTTATTAATCGCCTAAATAGGCGGCAGCACTTGCATTAGCCTTGTATAGCCTTGAGAGTTGTGTATGTGATGGCACAGCGCTTTCCAGAGAAGTTAGCCGACCGGTCTTCCCCTGAAAATTAACTGGGCTATAGCCTTACCTTCTTTCTGAAAAATGACAAATTTTTGAGATCCGTTTATTATTCGCCTAAATAGGCGGCAGCACTTGCATTAGCCTTATATAGCCTTGGCAGTTATGTATGTGACGGCGCAGCACTTTCCAGAGAAGTTAACCGACTGGTCTTGCCCTGAAATTTCACTGGGCTATAGCCTTACATTTTTTCTGAAAAATGCCAAATTTGGGAGATCCGTTTATTAATCGCCTAAATAGGCGGCAGCACTTGCATGAGCCTTATATAGCCTTGGCAGTTATGTATGTGACGGCGCAGAACTTTCCAGAGACGTTAACCGACTGGTCTTGTCCTGAAATTTCACTGGGCTATATATAGCCTTACCTTTTTTCTGAAAAATGTCAAATTTTTGAAACCCGTTTATTAATCGCCTAAATAGGCGGCAGCACTTGCATTAGCCTTCTATAGCCATGAGAGTTGTGTATGTGATGGCAGAGCGCTTTCCAGAGAAGTTAGCCGACCGGTCTTCCCCTGAAAATTCACTGGGCTATAGCCCTACCTTCTTTCTGAAAAATGCCAAATTTTTGAGACCCGTTTAATAATCGCCTTAATAGGCGGCAGCACTTGCATTACCCTTGTATAGCCTTGAGAGTTGTGTATGTGACGGCACAGCGCTTTCCAGAGAAGTTAGCCGACCGGTCTTCGCCTGAAATTTCACTGGGCTATAGCCTTACCTTCTTTCTAAAAATGTCAAATTTTTGAGATCCGTTTATTAATCGCGTAAATAGGCGGCAGCACTTGCATTAGCCTTGTATAGCCTTGAGAGTTGCGTATGTAACGGCGCAGCGCATTCCAGAGAAGTTAGCCGACCGGTCTTCCCCTGAAATTTCACTGGGCTATAGCCTTACCTTTTTTCTGAAAAATGCCAAATTTGGGAGATCCGTTTATTAATCGCCTAAATAGGCGGCAGCACTTGCATGAGCCTTATATAGCCTTGGCAGTTATGTATGTGACGGCGCAGCACTTTCCAGAGACGTTAACCGACTGGTCTTGCCCTGAAATTTCACTGGGCTATATATAGCCTTACCTTTTTTCTGAAAAATGTCAAATTTTTGAAACCCGTTTATTAATCGCCTAAATAGGCGGCAGCACTTGCATTAGCCTTCTATAGCCTTGACAGTTGTGTATGTGATGGCACAGCGCTTTCCAGAGAAGTTAGCCGACCGGTCTTCCCCTGAAAATTCACTGGGCTATAGCCTTACCTTCTTTCCGAAAAATGACAAATTTTTGAGACCCGTTTAATAATCGCCTTAATAGGCGGCAGCACTTGCATTACCCTTGTATAGCCTTCAGACTTGTATATGTGACGGCACAGCGCTTTCCAGAGAAGTTAGCCGACCGGTCTTCCCCTGAAATTTCACTGGGCTATAGCCTTACCTTCTTTCTAAAAAATGTCAAATTTTTGAGATCCGTTTATTAATCGCGTAAATAGGCGGCAGCACTTGCATTAGCCTTGTATAGCCTTGAGAGTTGCGTATGTAACGGCGCAGCGCATTCCAGAGAAGTTAGCCGACCGGTCTTCCCCTGAAATTTCACTGGGCTATAGCCTTACCTTTTTTCTGAAAAATGTCAAATTTTTGAGATCCATTTATTGACTGCGTAAATAGGTGGCAGCACTTGCATTAGCCTTGTATAGCCTTTGACATTTATGTATGTGACGGCGCAGCGCATTCCAGAGAAGTTAACCGACCATTCTTCCCCTGAAATTTCACTGGGCTATAGCCTAACGTTCTTTCTGAAAAATGTCAAATTTGTGAGATCCGTTTATTGACCACGTCAATAGGCGGCAGCACTTGCATTAGCATTGTATAGCCTTGAAGGTTGTGTATATAACGGCGCAGCGCATTCCAGAGAAGTTGGCCGACCGGTCTTCCCCTGAAATTTCACTGGGCTATAGCCTTACCTTCATTCTGAAAAATGTCAAATTTTTCAGATCCGTTTATTAATCGCGTAAAGGGGCGGGAGCACTTGCATTAGCCTTATATAGCCTTGGCAGTAATGTATGTGACGGCGCAGCACTTTCCAGAGAAGTTAGCCGACCGGTCTTCCGCTGAAATTTCACTGGGCTATAGCCTTACCTTCTTTATGAAAAATGACAAATTTTTGAGATCCATTTATTAATCGCCTAAATAGGCGGCAGCACTTCCATTAGCCTTATATAGCCTTGGCAGTTATGTATGTGACGGCGCAGCACTTTCCAGGGAAGTTAACCGACCAGACTTCCCTGAAATTTCCCTGGGCTATAGCCTTACCTTTTTTCTGAAAAATGTCAAATTTTTGAGATCCGTTCATTATTCGCGTAAATAGGCGGCAGCACTTGCATTAGCCTTCTATAGCCTTGAGAGTTGTGTATGCGACGGCACAGCGCTGTCCAGAGAAGTTAGCCGACCGGTCTTCCCCTGAAATTTCACTGGGCTATAGCCTTACCTTTTTTCTGAAAAATGTCAAATTTTTGAGATCCATTTATTAATCGCCTAAATAGGCGGCAGCACTTGCATTAGCCTTGTATAGCCTTGAGAGTTGTGTATGTGATGGCACAGCGCTTTCCAGAGAAGTTAGCCGACCGGTCTTCCCCTGAAAATTAACTGGGCTATAGCCTTACCTTCTTTCTGAAAAATGACAAATTTTTGAGATCCGTTTATTATTCGCCTAAATAGGCGGCAGCACTTGCATTAGCCTTATATAGCCTTGGCAGTTATGTATGTGACGGCGCAGCACTTTCCAGAGAAGTTAACCGACTGGTCTTGCCCTGAAATTTCACTGGGCTATAGCCTTACATTTTTTCTGAAAAATGCCAAATTTGGGAGATCCGTTTATTAATCGCCTAAATAGGCGGCAGCACTTGCATGAGCCTTATATAGCCTTGGCAGTTATGTATGTGACGGCGCAGCACTTTCCAGAGACGTTAACCGACTGGTCTTGCCCTGAAATTTCACTGGGCTATATATAGCCATACCTTTTTTCTGAAAAATGTCAAATTTTTGAAACCCGTTTATTAATCGCCTAAATAGGCGGCAGCACTTGCATTAGCCTTCTATAGCCATGAGAGTTGTGTATGTGATGGCACAGCGCTTTCCAGAGAAGTTAGCCGACCGGTCTTCCCCTGAAAATTCACTGGGCTATAGCCCTACCTTCTTTCTGAAAAATGCCAAATTTTTGAGACCCGTTTAATAATCGCCTTAATAGGCGGCAGCACTTGCATTACCCTTGTATAGCCTTGAGAGTTGTGTATGTGACGGCACAGCGCTTTCCAGAGAAGTTAGCCGACCGGTCTTCGCCTGAAATTTCACTGGGCTATAGCCTTACCTTTTTTCTTAAAAATGTCAACTTTTTGAGATCCATTTATTGACTGCGTAAATAGGTGGCAGCACTTGCATTAGCCTTGTATAGCCTTTGACTGTTATGTATGTGACGGCGCAGCACTTTCCAGAGAAGTTAACCGACCGGTCATCCCCTGAAATTTCACTGGGCTATAGCCTTACCTTCTTTCTAAAAATGTCAAATTTTTGAGATCCGTTTATTAATCGCGTAAATAGGCGGCAGCACTTGCATTAGCCTTGTATAGCCTTGAGAGTTGCGTATGTAACGGCGCAGCGCATTCCAGAGAAGTTAGCCGACCGGTCTTCCCCTGAAATTTCACTGGGCTATAGCCTTACCTTTTTTCTTAAAAATGTCAAATTTTTGAGATCCATTTATTGACTGCGTAAATAGGTGGCAGCACTTGCATTAGCCTTGTATAGCCTTTGACTGTTATGTATGTGACGGCGCAGCACTTTCCAGAGAAGTTAACCGACCGGTCATCCCCTGAAATTTCACTGGGCTATAGCCTTACCTTTTTTCTGAAAAATGTCATAGTTTTGTGATCCGTTTATTAATAGCGTAAATAGGCGGCAGCACTTGCATTAGCCTTATATAGCCTTGGAAGTTATGTATGTGACGGCGCAGCACTTTCCAGAGAAGTTAACCGACTGGTCTTGCCCTGAAATTTCACTGGGCTATAGCCTCACCTTTTTTCTGAAAAATGCCAAATTTGGGAGATCCGTTTATTAATCGCCTAAATAGGCGGCAGCACTTGCATGAGCCTTATATAGCCTTGGCAGTTATGTATGTGACGGCGCAGCACTTTCCAGAGACGTTAACCGACTGGTCTTGCCCTGAAATTTCACTGGGCTATATATAGCCTTACCTTTTTTCTGAAAAATGTCAAATTTTTGAAACCCGTTTATTAATCGCCTAAATAGGCGGCAGCACTTGCATTAGCCTTCTATAGCCTTGAGAGTTGTGTATGTGATGGCACAGCGCTTTCTAGAGAAGTTGGCCGACCGGTCTTCCCCTGAAATTTCACTGGGCTATAGCCTTACCTTTTTTCTGAAAAATGCGAAATTTTTGAGACCCGTTCATTTATCGCGTAAATAGGGTGCAGCACTTGCATTAGCTTTGTATAGCCTTGAGAGTTGTGTATGTGAGGGCACAGCGCTTTCCAGAGAAGTTAGCCGCCGGGTCTTCCCCTGAAATTTCACTGGGCTATAGCCTTACTTTCTTTCTGAAAAATGTCAAATTTTTGAGATCCGTTTATTAATCGCGTAAAGGGGCTGGAGCACTTGCATTAGCCTTATATAGCCTTGGCAGTAATGTATGTGACGGCGCAGCACTTTCCAGAGAAGTTAGCCGACCGGTCTTCCCCTGAAATTTCACTGGGCTATAGCCTTACCTTTTTTCTTAAAAATGTCAAATTTTTGAGATCCGTTTATTGACCGCGCAAATAGGTGGCAGCATTTGCATTAGCCTTGTATAGCCTTTGACTGTTATGTATGTGACGGCGCAGCACTTTCCAGAGAAGTTAACCGACCGGTCATCCCCTGAAATTTCACTGGGCTATAGCCTTACCTTTTTTCTGAAAAATGTCATAGTTTTGTGATCCGTCTATTAATAGCGTAAATAGGCGGCAGCACTTGCATTAGCCTTATATAGCCTTGGCAGTTATGTATGTGACGGCGCAGCACTTTCCAGAGAAGTTAACCGACTGGTCTTGCCCTGAAATTTCACTGGGCTATAGCCTTACCTTTTTTCTGAAAAATGCCAAATTTGGGAGATCCGTTTATTGATCGCCTAAATAGGCGGCAGCACTTGCATTAGCCTTATATAGCCTTGGCAGTTATGTATGTGACGGCGCAGCACTTTCCAGAGAAGTTAACCGGCTGGTCTTGCCCTGAAATTTCACAGGGCTATAGCCTTACCTTTTTTCTGAAAAATGTCATATTTTTGAAACCCGTTTATTAATCGCCTAAATAGGCGGCAGCACTTGCATTAGCCTTGTATAGCCTTGAGAGTTGTGTATGTGATGGCACAGCGCTTTCCAGAGAAGTTAGCCGACCGGTCTTCCCCTGAAAATTAACTGGGCTATAGCCTTACCTTCTTTCTGAAAAATGACAAATTTTTGAGATCCGTTTATTATTCGCCTAAATAGGCGGCAGCACTTGCATTAGCCTTATATAGCCTTGGCAGTTATGTATGTGACGGCGCAGCACTTTCCAGAGAAGTTAACCGACTGGTCTTGCCCTGAAATTTCACTGGGCTATAGCCTTACATTTTTTCTGAAAAATGCCAAATTTGGGAGATCCGTTTATTAATCGCCTAAATAGGCGGCAGCACTTGCATGAGCCTTATATAGCCTTGGCAGTTATGTATGTGACGGCGCAGAACTTTCCAGAGACGTTAACCGACTGGTCTTGTCCTGAAATTTCACTGGGCTATATATAGCCTTACCTTTTTTCTGAAAAATGTCAAATTTTTGAAACCCGTTTATTAATCGCCTAAATAGGCGGCAGCACTTGCATTAGCCTTCTATAGCCATGAGAGTTGTGTATGTGATGGCACAGCGCTTTCCAGAGAAGTTAGCCGACCGGTCTTCCCCTGAAAATTCACTGGGCTATAGCCCTACCTTCTTTCTGAAAAATGCCAAATTTTTGAGACCCGTTTAATAATCGCCTTAATAGGCGGCAGCACTTGCATTACCCTTGTATAGCCTTGAGAGTTGTGTATGTGACGGCACAGCGCTTTCCAGAGAAGTTAGCCGACCGGTCTTCGCCTGAAATTTCACTGGGCTATAGCCTTACCTTCTTTCTAAAAATGTCAAATTTTTGAGATCCGTTTATTAATCGCGTAAATAGGCGGCAGCACTTGCATTAGCCTTGTATAGCCTTGAGAGTTGCGTATGTAACGGCGCAGCGCATTCCAGAGAAGTTAGCCGACCGGTCTTCCCCTGAAATTTCACTGGGCTATAGCCTTACCTTTTTTCTGAAAAATGCCAAATTTGGGAGATCCGTTTATTAATCGCCTAAATAGGCGGCAGCACTTGCATGAGCCTTATATAGCCTTGGCAGTTATGTATGTGACGGCGCAGCACTTTCCAGAGACGTTAACCGACTGGTCTTGCCCTGAAATTTCACTGGGCTATATATAGCCTTACCTTTTTTCTGAAAAATGTCAAATTTTTGAAACCCGTTTATTAATCGCCTAAATAGGCGGCAGCACTTGCATTAGCCTTCTATAGCCTTGACAGTTGTGTATGTGATGGCACAGCGCTTTCCAGAGAAGTTAGCCGACCGGTCTTCCCCTGAAAATTCACTGGGCTATAGCCTTACCTTCTTTCCGAAAAATGACAAATTTTTGAGACCCGTTTAATAATCGCCTTAATAGGCGGCAGCACTTGCATTACCCTTGTATAGCCTTCAGACTTGTATATGTGACGGCACAGCGCTTTCCAGAGAAGTTAGCCGACCGGTCTTCCCCTGAAATTTCACTGGGCTATAGCCTTACCTTCTTTCTAAAAAATGTCAAATTTTTGAGATCCGTTTATTAATCGCGTAAATAGGCGGCAGCACTTGCATTAGCCTTGTATAGCCTTGAGAGTTGCGTATGTAACGGCGCAGCGCATTCCAGAGAAGTTAGCCGACCGGTCTTCCCCTGAAATTTCACTGGGCTATAGCCTTACCTTTTTTCTGAAAAATGTCAAATTTTTGAGATCCATTTATTGACTGCGTAAATAGGTGGCAGCACTTGCATTAGCCTTGTATAGCCTTTGACATTTATGTATGTGACGGCGCAGCGCATTCCAGAGAAGTTAACCGACCATTCTTCCCCTGAAATTTCACTGGGCTATAGCCTAACGTTCTTTCTGAAAAATGTCAAATTTGTGAGATCCGTTTATTGACCACGTCAATAGGCGGCAGCACTTGCATTAGCATTGTATAGCCTTGAAGGTTGTGTATATAACGGCGCAGCGCATTCCAGAGAAGTTGGCCGACCGGTCTTCCCCTGAAATTTCACTGGGCTATAGCCTTACCTTCATTCTGAAAAATGTCAAATTTTTCAGATCCGTTTATTAATCGCGTAAAGGGGCGGGAGCACTTGCATTAGCCTTATATAGCCTTGGCAGTAATGTATGTGACGGCGCAGCACTTTCCAGAGAAGTTAGCCGACCGGTCTTCCGCTGAAATTTCACTGGGCTATAGCCTTACCTTCTTTATGAAAAATGACAAATTTTTGAGATCCATTTATTAATCGCCTAAATAGGCGGCAGCACTTCCATTAGCCTTATATAGCCTTGGCAGTTATGTATGTGACGGCGCAGCACTTTCCAGGGAAGTTAACCGACCAGACTTCCCTGAAATTTCCCTGGGCTATAGCCTTACCTTTTTTCTGAAAAATGTCAAATTTTTGAGATCCGTTCATTATTCGCGTAAATAGGCGGCAGCACTTGCATTAGCCTTCTATAGCCTTGAGAGTTGTGTATGCGACGGCACAGCGCTGTCCAGAGAAGTTAGCCGACCGGTCTTCCCCTGAAATTTCACTGGGCTATAGCCTTACCTTTTTTCTGAAAAATGTCAAATTTTTGAGATCCATTTATTAATCGCCTAAATAGGCGGCAGCACTTGCATTAGCCTTGTATAGCCTTGAGAGTTGTGTATGTGATGGCACAGCGCTTTCCAGAGAAGTTAGCCGACCGGTCTTCCCCTGAAAATTAACTGGGCTATAGCCTTACCTTCTTTCTGAAAAATGACAAATTTTTGAGATCCGTTTATTATTCGCCTAAATAGGCGGCAGCACTTGCATTAGCCTTATATAGCCTTGGCAGTTATGTATGTGACGGCGCAGCACTTTCCAGAGAAGTTAACCGACTGGTCTTGCCCTGAAATTTCACTGGGCTATAGCCTTACATTTTTTCTGAAAAATGCCAAATTTGGGAGATCCGTTTATTAATCGCCTAAATAGGCGGCAGCACTTGCATGAGCCTTATATAGCCTTGGCAGTTATGTATGTGACGGCGCAGCACTTTCCAGAGACGTTAACCGACTGGTCTTGCCCTGAAATTTCACTGGGCTATATATAGCCTTACCTTTTTTCTGAAAAATGTCAAATTTTTGAAACCCGTTTATTAATCGCCTAAATAGGCGGCAGCACTTGCATTAGCCTTCTATAGCCATGAGAGTTGTGTATGTGATGGCACAGCGCTTTCCAGAGAAGTTAGCCGACCGGTCTTCCCCTGAAAATTCACTGGGCTATAGCCCTACCTTCTTTCTGAAAAATGCCAAATTTTTGAGACCCGTTTAATAATCGCCTTAATAGGCGGCAGCACTTGCATTACCCTTGTATAGCCTTGAGAGTTGTGTATGTGACGGCACAGCGCTTTCCAGAGAAGTTAGCCGACCGGTCTTCGCCTGAAATTTCACTGGGCTATAGCCTTACCTTTTTTCTTAAAAATGTCAACTTTTTGAGATCCATTTATTGACTGCGTAAATAGGTGGCAGCACTTGCATTAGCCTTGTATAGCCTTTGACTGTTATGTATGTGACGGCGCAGCACTTTCCAGAGAAGTTAACCGACCGGTCATCCCCTGAAATTTCACTGGGCTATAGCCTTACCTTCTTTCTAAAAATGTCAAATTTTTGAGATCCGTTTATTAATCGCGTAAATAGGCGGCAGCACTTGCATTAGCCTTGTATAGCCTTGAGAGTTGCGTATGTAACGGCGCAGCGCATTCCAGAGAAGTTAGCCGACCGGTCTTCCCCTGAAATTTCACTGGGCTATAGCCTTACCTTTTTTCTTAAAAATGTCAAATTTTTGAGATCCATTTATTGACTGCGTAAATAGGTGGCAGCACTTGCATTAGCCTTGTATAGCCTTTGACTGTTATGTATGTGACGGCGCAGCACTTTCCAGAGAAGTTAACCGACCGGTCATCCCCTGAAATTTCACTGGGCTATAGCCTTACCTTTTTTCTGAAAAATGTCATAGTTTTGTGATCCGTTTATTAATAGCGTAAATAGGCGGCAGCACTTGCATTAGCCTTATATAGCCTTGGAAGTTATGTATGTGACGGCGCAGCACTTTCCAGAGAAGTTAACCGACTGGTCTTGCCCTGAAATTTCACTGGGCTATAGCCTCACCTTTTTTCTGAAAAATGCCAAATTTGGGAGATCCGTTTATTAATCGCCTAAATAGGCGGCAGCACTTGCATGAGCCTTATATAGCCTTGGCAGTTATGTATGTGACGGCGCAGCACTTTCCAGAGACGTTAACCGACTGGTCTTGCCCTGAAATTTCACTGGGCTATATATAGCCTTACCTTTTTTCTGAAAAATGTCAAATTTTTGAAACCCGTTTATTAATCGCCTAAATAGGCGGCAGCACTTGCATTAGCCTTCTATAGCCTTGAGAGTTGTGTATGTGATGGCACAGCGCTTTCTAGAGAAGTTAGCCGACCGGTCTTCCCCTGAAAATTCACTGGGCTATAGCCTTACCTTCTTTCTGAAAAATGACAAATTTTTGAGACCCGTTTAATAATCGCCTTAATCGGCGGCAGCACTTGCATTACCCTTGTATAGCCTTGAGAGTTGTGTATGTGACGGCACAGCGCTTTCCAGAGAAGTTAGCCGACCGGTCTTCGCCTGAAATTTCGGTCTTCGCCTAACCTTCTTTCTAAAAATGACAAATTTTTGAGATCCGTTTATTAATCGCGTAAATAGGCGGCAGCACTTGCATTAGCCTTGTATAGCCTTGAGAGTTGCGTATGTAACGGCGCAGCGCATTCCAGAGAAGTTAGCCGACCGGTCTTCCCCTGAAATTTCACTGGGCTATAGCCTTACCTTTTTTCTTAAAAATGTCAAATTTTTGAGATCCATTTATTGACTGCGTAAATAGGTGGCAGCACTTTCATTAGCCTTGTATAGCCTTTGACTGTTATGTATGTGACGGCGCAGCACTTTCCAGAGAAGTTAACCGACCGGTCATCCCCTGAAATTTCACTGGGCTATAGCCTTACCTTTTTTCTGAAAAATGTCATAGTTTTGTGATCCGTTTATTAATAGCGTAAATAGGCGGCAGCACTTGCATTAGCCTTATATAGCCTTGGAAGTTATGTATGTGACGGCGCAGCACTTTCCAGAGAAGTTAACCGACTGGTCTTGCCCTCAAATTTCACTGGGCTATAGCCTTACCTTTTTTCTGAAAAATGCCAAATTTGGGAGATCCGTTTATTAATCGCCTAAATAGGCGGCAGCACTTGCATGAGCCTTCTATAGCCTTGAGAGTTGTGTATGTGATGGCACAGCGCTTTCTAGAGAAGTTAGCCGAGCGGTCTTCCCCTGAAAATTCACTGGGCTATAGCCTTACCTTCTTTCTGAAAAATGACAAATTTTTGAGACCCGTTTAATAATCGCCTTAATAGGCGGCAGCACTTGCATTACCCTTGTATAGCCTTCAGACTTGTATATGTGACGGCACAGCGCTTTCCAGAGAAGTTAGCCGACCGGTCTTCCCCTGAAATTTCACTGGGCTATAGCCTTACCTTCTTTCTAAAAAATGTCAAATTTTTGAGATCCGTTTATTAATCGCGTAAATAGGCGGCAGCACTTGCATTAGCCTTGTATAGCCTTGAGAGTTGCGTATGTAACGGCGCAGCGCATTCCAGAGAAGTTAGCCGACCGGTCTTCCCCTGAAATTTCACTGGGCTATAGCCTTACCTTTTTTCTGAAAAATGTCAAATTTTTGAGATCCATTTATTGACTGCGTAAATAGGTGGCAGCACTTGCATTAGCCTTGTATAGCCTTTGACAGTTATGTATGTGACGGCGCAGCGCATTCCAGAGAAGTTAACCGACCATTCTTCCCCTGAAATTTCACTGGGCTATAGCCTAACGTTCTTTCTGAAAAATGTCAAATTTGTGAGATCCGTTTATTGACCACGTCAATAGGCGGCAGCACTTGCATTAGCATTGTATAGCCTTGAAGGTTGTGTATATAACGGCGCAGCGCATTCCAGAGAAGTTGGCCGACCGGTCTTCCCCTGAAATTTCACTGGGCTATAGCCTTACCTTCATTCTGAAAAATGTCAAATTTTTCAGATCCGTTTATTAATCGCGTAAAGGGGCGGGAGCACTTGCATTAGCCTTATATAGCCTTGGCAGTAATGTATGTGACGGCGCAGCACTTTCCAGAGAAGTTAGCCGACCGGTCTTCCGCTGAAATTTCACTGGGCTATAGCCTTACCTTCTTTATGAAAAATGACAAATTTTTGAGATCCATTTATTAATCGCCTAAATAGGCGGCAGCACTTCCATTAGCCTTATATAGCCTTGGCAGTTATGTATGTGACGGCGCAGCACTTTCCAGGGAAGTTAACCGACCAGACTTCCCTGAAATTTCCCTGGGCTATAGCCTTACCTTTTTTCTGAAAAATGTCAAATTTTTGAGATCCGTTCATTATTCGCGTAAATAGGCGGCAGCACTTGCATTAGCCTTCTATAGCCTTGAGAGCTGTGTATGCGACGGCACAGCGCTGTCCAGAGAAGTTAGCCGACCGGTCTTCCCCTGAAATTTCACTGGGCTATAGCCTTACCTTTTTTCTGAAAAATGTCAAATTTTTGAGATCCATTTATTGACCGCGTAAATAGGTGGCAGCACTTGCATTAGCCTTGTATAGCCTTTGAGAGTTATGTATGTGACGGCGCAGCGCATTCCAGAGAAGTTAGCCGACCGTTCTTCCCCTTAAATTTCACTGGGCTATAGCCTTACGTTCTTTCTGAAAAATGTCAAATTTGTGAGATCCGTTTATTGACCACGTAAATAGGCGGCAGCACTTGCATTAGCATTGTATAGCCTTGAAAGTTGTGTATGTAACGGCGCAGCGCATTCCAGAGAAGTTGGCCGACCGGTCTTCCCCTGAATATTCACTGGGTTATAGCCTTACGTTCTTTCTGAAGAATGTCATATTTGTGAGATCCGTTTATTGACCACGTAAACAGGCGGCAGCACTTGCATTAGCATTGTATAGCCTTGAAAGTTGTGTATGTAACGGCGCAGCGCATTCCAGAGAAGTTGGCCGACCGGTCTTCCCCTGAAATTTCACTGGGCTATAGCCTTACCTTTTTTCTGAAAAATGTGAAATTTTTGAGACCCGTTCATTTATCGCGTAAATAGGCTGCAGCACTTGCATTAGCTTTGTATAGCCTTGAGAGTTGTGTATGTGAGGGCACAGCGCTTTCCAGAGAAGTTAGCCGCCGGGTCTTCCCCTGAAATTTCACTGGGCTATAGCCTTACTTTCTTTCTGAAAAATGTCAAATTTTTGAGATCCGTTTATTGACCGCGCAAATAGGTGGCAGCATTTGCATTAGCCTTGTATAGCCTTTGACTGTTATGTATGTGACGGCGCAGCACTTTCCAGAGAAGTTAACCGACCGGTCATCCCCTGAAATTTCACTGGGCTATAGCCTTACCTTTTTTCTGAAAAATGTCATAGTTTTGTGATCCGTTTATTAATAGCGTAAATAGGCGGCAGCACTTGCATTAGCCTTATATAGCCTTGCAAGTTATGTATGTGACGGCGCAGCACTTTCCAGAGAAGTTAACCGACTGGTCTTGCCCTGAAATTTCACTGGGCTATAGCCTTACCTTTTTTCTGAAAAATGCCAAATTTGGGAGATCCGTTTATTAATCGCCTAAATAGGCGGCAGCACTTGCATGAGCCTTATATAGCCTTGGCGGTTATGTATGTGACGGCGCAGCACTTTCCAGAGAAGTTAACCGACTGGTCTTGCCCTGAATTTCACAGGGCTATAGCCTTACCTTTTTTCTGAAAAATGTCAAATTTTTGAAACCCGTTTATTAATCGCCTAAATAGGCGGCAGCACTTGCATTAGCCTTGTATAGCCTTGAGAGTTGTGTATGTGATGGCACAGCGCTTTCCAGAGAAGTTAGCCGACCGGTCTTCCCCTGAAAATTCACTGGGCTATAGCCTTACCTTCGTTCTGAAAAATGACAAATTTTTGAGATCCGTTTATTATTCGCCTAAATAGGCGGCAGCACTTGCATTAGCCTTATATAGCCTTGGCAGTTATGTATGTGACGGCGCAGCACTTTCCAGAGAAGTTAACCGACTGGTCTTGCCCTGAAATTTCACTGGGCTATAGCCTTACATTTTTTCTGAAAAATGCCAAATTTGGGAGATCCGTTTATTAATCGCCTAAATAGGCGGCAGCACTTGCATGAGCCTTATATAGCCTTGGCAGTTATGTATGTGACGGCGCAGCACTTTCCAGAGACGTTAACCGACTGGTCTTGCCCTGAAATTTCACTGGGCTATATATAGCCTTACCTTTTTTCTGAAAAATGTCAAATTTTTGAAACCCGTTTATTAATCGCCTAAATAGGCGGCAGCACTTGCATTAGCCTTCTATAGCCTTGAGAGTTGTCTATGTGATGGCACAGCGCTTTCCAGAGAAGTTAGCCGACCGGTCTTCCCCTGAAAATTCACTGGGCTATAGCCTTACCTTCTTTCTGAAAAATGCCAAATTTTTGAGACCCGTTTAATAATCGCCGTAATAGGCGGCAGCACTTGCATTACCCTTGTATAGCCTTGAGAGTTGTGTATGTGACGGCACAGCGCTTTCCAGAGAAGTTAGCCGACCGGTCTTCGCCTGAAATTTCACTGGGCTATAGCCTTACCTTCTTTCTAAAAATGTCAAATTTTTGAGATCCGTTTATTAATCGCGTAAATAGGCGGCAGCACTTGCATTAGCCTTGTATAGCCTTGAGAGTTGCGTATGTAACGGCGCAGCTCATTTCAGAGAAGTTAGCCGACCGGTCTTCCCCTGAAATTTCACTGGGCTATAGCCTTACCTTTTTTCTTAAAAATGTCAAATTTTTGAGATCCATTTATTGACTGCGTAAATAGGTGGCAGCACTTGCATTAGCCTTGTATAGCCTTTGACTGTTATGTATGTGACGGCGCAGCACTTTCCAGAGAAGTTAACCGACCGGTCATCCCCTGAAATTTCACTGGGCTATAGCCTTACCTTTTTTCTGAAAAATGTCATAGTTTTGTGATCCGTTTATTAATAGCGTAAATAGGCGGCAGCACTTGCATTAGCCTTATATAGCCTTGGAAGTTATGTATGTGACGGCGCAGCACTTTCCAGAGAAGTTAACCGACTGGTCTTGCCCTGAAATTTCACTGGGCTATAGCCTTACCTTTTTTCTGAAAAATGCCAAATTTGGGAGATCCGTTTATTAATCGCCTAAATAGGCGGCAGCACTTGCATGAGCCTTATATAGCCTTGGCGGTTATGTATGTGGCGGCGCAGCACTTTCCAGAGACGTTAACCGACTGGTCTTGCCCTGAAATTTCACTGGGCTATATATAGCCTTACCTTTTTTCTGAAAAATGTCAAATTTTTGAAACCCGTTTATTAATCGCCTAAATAGGCGGCAGCGCTTGCATTAGCCTTCTATAGCCTTGAGAGTTGTGTATGTGATGGCACAGCGCTTTCCAGAGAAGTTAGCCGACCGGTCTTCCCCTGAAAATTCACTGGGCTATAGCCTTACCTTCTTTCTGAAAAATGACAAATTTTTGAGACCCGTTTAATAATCGCCTTAATAGGCGGCAGCACTTGCATTACGCTTGTATAGCCTTCAGAGTTGTGCATGTGACGGCACAGCGCTTTCCAGAGAAGTTAGCCGACCGGTCTTCCCCTGAAATTTCACTGGGCTATAGCCTTACCTTCTTTCTAAAAAATGTCAAATTTTTGAGATCCGTTTATTAATCGCGTAAATAGGCGGCAGCACTTGCATTAGCCTTGTATAGCCTTGAGAGTTGCGTATGTAACGGCGCAGCGCATTCCAGAGAAGTTAGCCGACCGGTCTTCCCCTGAAATTTCACTGGGCTATAGCCTTACCTTTTTTCTGAAAAATGTCAAATTTTTGAGATCCATTTATTGACTTTGTAAATAGGTGGCACCACTTGCATTAGCCTTATATAGCCTTGGCAGTTATGTATGTGACGGCGCAGCACTTTCCAGAGAAGTTAACCGACTGGTCTTGCCCTGAAATTTCACTGGGCTATAGCCTTACATTTTTTCTGAAAAATGCCAAATTTGGGAGATCCGTTTATTAATCGCCTAAATAGGCGGCAGCACTTGCATGAGCCTTATATAGCCTTGGCAGTTATGTATGTGACGGCGCAGCACTTTCCAGAGACGTTAACCGACTGGTCTTGCCCTGAAATTTCACTGGGCTATATATAGCCTTACCTTTTTTCTGAAAAATGTCAAATTTTTGAAACCCGTTTATTAATCGCCTAAATAGGCGGCAGCACTTGCATTAGCCTTCTATAGCCTTGAGAGTTGTGTATGTGATGGCACAGCGCTTTCCAGAGAAGTTAGCCGACCGGTCTTCCCCTGAAAATTCACTGGGCTATAGCCTTACCTTCTTTCTGAAAAATGCCAAATTTTTGAGACCCGTTTAATAATCGCCGTAATAGGCGGCAGCACTTGCATTACCCTTGTATAGCCTTGAGAGTTGTGTATGTGACGGCACAGCGCTTTCCAGAGAAGTTAGCCGACCGGTCTTCGCCTGAAATTTCACTGGGCTATAGCCTTACCTTCTTTCTAAAAATGTCAAATTTTTGAGATCCGTTTATTAATCGCGTAAATAGGCGGCAGCACTTGCATTAGCCTTGTATAGCCTTGAGAGTTGCGTATGTAACGGCGCAGCTCATTCCAGAGAAGTTAGCCGACCGGTCTTCCCCTGAAATTTCACTGGGCTATAGCCTTACCTTTTTTCTTAAAAATGTCAAATTTTTGAGATCCATTTATTGACTGCGTAAATAGGTGGCAGCACTTGCATTAGCCTTGTATAGCCTTTGACTGTTATGTATGTGACGGCGCAGCACTTTCCAGAGAAGTTAACCGACCGGTCATCCCCTGAAATTTCACTGGGCTATAGCCTTACCTTTTTTCTGAAAAATGTCATAGTTTTGTGATCCGTTTATTAATAGCGTAAATAGGCGGCAGCACTTGCATTAGCCTTATATAGCCTTGGAAGTTATGTATGTGACGGCGCAGCACTTTCCAGAGAAGTTAACCGACTGGTCTTGCCCTGAAATTTCACTGGGCTATAGCCTTACCTTTTTTCTGAAAAATGCCAAATTTGGGAGATCCGTTTATTAATCGCCTAAATAGGCGGCAGCACTTGCATGAGCCTTATATAGCCTTGGCGGTTATGTATGTGACGGCGCAGCACTTTCCAGAGACGTTAACCGACTGGTCTTGCCCTGAAATTTCACTGGGCTATATATAGCCTTACCTTTTTTCTGAAAAATGTCAAATTTTTGAAACCCGTTTATTAATCGCCTAAATAGGCGGCAGCACTTGCATTAGCCTTCTATAGCCTTGAGAGTTGTGTATGTGATGGCACAGCGCTTTCCAGAGAAGTTAGCCGACCGGTCTTCCCCTGAAAATTCACTGGGCTATAGCCTTACCTTCTTTCTGAAAAATGACAAATTTTTGAGACCCGTTTAATAATCGCCTTAATAGGCGGCAGCACTTGCATTACCCTTGTATAGCCTTCAGAGTTGTGCATGTGACGGCACAGCGCTTTCCAGAGAAGTTAGCCGACCGGTCTTCCCCTGAAATTTCACTGGGCTATAGCCTTACCTTCTTTCTAAAAAATGTCAAATTTTTGAGATCCGTTTATTAATCGCGTAAATAGGCGGCAGCACTTGCATTAGCCTTGTATAGCCTTGAGAGTTGCGTATGTAACGGCGCAGCGCATTCCAGAGAAGTTAGCCGACCGGTCTTCCCCTGAAATTTCACTGGGCTATAGCCTTACCTTTTTTCTGAAAAATGTCAAATTTTTGAGATCCATTTATTGACTTTGTAAATAGGTGGCAGCACTTGCATTAGCCTTGTATAGCCTTTGACAGTTATGTATGTGACAGCGCCGCGCATTCCAGAGAAGTTAACCGACCATTCTTCCCCTGAAATTTCACTGGGCTATAGCCTTACGTTCTTTCTGAAAAATGTCAAATTTGTGAGATCCGTTTATTGACCACGTAGATACGCGGCAGCACTTGCATTAGCATTGTATAGCCTTGAAAGTTGTGTATATAACGGCGCAGCGCATTCCAGAGAAGTTGGCCGACCGGTCTTCCCCTGAAATTTCACTGGGCTATAGCCTTACCTTCTTTCTGAAAAATGTTAAATTTGTGAGATCCGTTTATTAATCGCGTAAATAGGTGGAAGCACTTGCATTAGCCTTATATAGCCTTGGCAGTAATGTATGTGACGGCGCAGCACTTTCCAGAGACGTTAACCGACTGGTCTTGCCCTGAAATTTCACTGGGCTATATATAGCCTTACCTTTTTTCTGAAAAATGTCAAATTTTTGAAACCCGTTTATTAATCGCCTAAATAGGCGGCAGCACTTGCATTAGCCTTCTATAGCCTTGAGAGTTGTGTATGTGATGGCACAGCGCTTTCCAGAGAAGTTAGCCGACCGGTCTTCCCCTGAAAATTCACTGGGCTATAGCCTTACCTTCTTTCTGAAAAATGACAAATTTTTGAGACCCGTTTAATAATCGCCTTAATAGGCGGCAGCACTTGCATTACGCTTGTATAGCCTTCAGAGTTGTGCATGTGACGGCACAGCGCTTTCCAGAGAAGTTAGCCGACCGGTCTTCCCCTGAAATTTCACTGGGCTATAGCCTTACCTTCTTTCTAAAAAATGTCAAATTTTTGAGATCCGTTTATTAATCGCGTAAATAGGCGGCAGCACTTGCATTAGCCTTGTATAGCCTTGAGAGTTGCGTATGTAACGGCGCAGCGCATTCCAGAGAAGTTAGCCGACCGGTCTTCCCCTGAAATTTCACTGGGCTATAGCCTTACCTTTTTTCTGAAAAATGTCAAATTTTTGAGATCCATTTATTGACTTTGTAAATAGGTGGCAGCACTTGCATTAGCCTTATATAGCCTTGGCAGTTATGTATGTGACGGCGCAGCACTTTCCAGAGAAGTTAACCGACTGGTCTTGCCCTGAAATTTCACTGGGCTATAGCCTTACATTTTTTCTGAAAAATGCCAAATTTGGGAGATCCGTTTATTAATCGCCTAAATAGGCGGCAGCACTTGCATGAGCCTTATATAGCCTTGGCAATTATGTATGTGACGGCGCAGCACTTTCCAGAGACGTTAACCGACTGGTCTTGCCCTGAAATTTCACTGGGCTATATATAGCCTTACCTTTTTTCTGAAAAATGTCAAATTTTTGAAACCCGTTTATTAATCGCCTAAATAGGCGGCAGCACTTGCATTAGCCTTCTATAGCCTTGAGAGTTGTGTATGTGATGGCACAGCGCTTTCCAGAGAAGTTAGCCGACCGGTCTTCCCCTGAAAATTCACTGGGCTATAGCCTTACCTTCTTTCTGAAAAATGCCAAATTTTTGAGACCCGTTTAATAATCGCCGTAATAGGCGGCAGCACTTGCATTACCCTTGTATAGCCTTGAGAGTTGTGTATGTGACGGCACAGCGCTTTCCAGAGAAGTTAGCCGACCGGTCTTCGCCTGAAATTTCACTGGGCTATAGCCTTACCTTCTTTCTAAAAATGTCAAATTTTTGAGATCCGTTTATTAATCGCGTAAATAGGCGGCAGCACTTGCATTAGCCTTGTATAGCCTTCAGAGTTGCGTATGTAACGGCGCAGCTCATTCCAGAGAAGTTAGCCGACCGGTCTTCCCCTGAAATTTCACTGGGCTATAGCCTTACCTTTTTTCTTAAAAATGTCAAATTTTTGAGATCCATTTATTGACTGCGTAAATAGGTGGCAGCACTTGCATTAGCCTTGTATAGCCTTTGACTGTTATGTATGTGACGGCGCAGCACTTTCCAGAGAAGTTAACCGACCGGTCATCCCCTGAAATTTCACTGGGCTATAGCCTTACCTTTTTTCTGAAAAATGTCATAGTTTTGTGATCCGTTTATTAATAGCGTAAATAGGCGGCAGCACTTGCATTAGCCTTATATAGCCTTGGAAGTTATGTATGTGACGGCGCAGCACTTTCCAGAGAAGTTAACCGACTGGTCTTGCCCTGAAATTTCACTGGGCTATAGCCTTACCTTTTTTCTGAAAAATGCCAAATTTGGGAGATCCGTTTATTAATCGCCTAAATAGGCGGCAGCACTTGCATGAGCCTTATATAGCCTTGGCGGTTATGTATGTGACGGCGCAGCACTTTCCAGAGACGTTAACCGACTGGTCTTGCCCTGAAATTTCACTGGGCTATATATAGCCTTACCTTTTTTCTGAAAAATGTCAAATTTTTGAAACCCGTTTATTAATCGCCTAAATAGGCGGCAGCACTTGCATTAGCCTTCTATAGCCTTGAGAGTTGTGTATGTGATGGCACAGCGCTTTCCAGAGAAGTTAGCCGACCGGTCTTCCCCTGAAAATTCACTGGGCTATAGCCTTACCTTCTTTCTGAAAAATGACAAATTTTTGAGACCCGTTTAATAATCGCCTTAATAGGCGGCAGCACTTGCATTACCCTTGTATAGCCTTCAGAGTTGTGCATGTGACGACACAGCGCTTTCCAGAGAAGTTAGCCGACCGGTCTTCCCCTGAAATTTCACTGGGCTATAGCCTTACCTTCTTTCTAAAAAATGTCAAATTTTTGAGATCCGTTTATTAATCGCGTAAATAGGCGGCAGCACTTGCATTAGCCTTGTATAGCCTTGAGAGTTGCGTATGTAACGGCGCAGCGCATTCCAGAGAAGTTAGCCGACCGGTCTTCCCCTGAAATTTCACTGGGCTATAGCCTTACCTTTTTTCTGAAAAATGTCAAATTTTTGAGATCCATTTATTGACTTTGTAAATAGGTGGCAGCACTTGCATTAGCCTTGTATAGCCTTTGACAGTTATGTATGTGACGGCGCCGCGCATTCCAGAGAAGTTAACCGACCATTCTTCCCCTGAAATTTCACTGGGCTATAGCCTTACGTTCTTTCTGAAAAATGTCAAATTTGTGAGATCCGTTTATTGACCACGTAGATAGGCGGCAGCACTTGCATTAGCATTGTATAGCCTTGAAAGTTGTGTATATAACGGCGCAGCGCATTCCAGAGAAGTTGGCCGACCGGTCTTCCCCTGAAATTTCACTGGGCTATAGCCTTACCTTCTTTCTGAAAAATGTTAAATTTGTGAGATCCGTTTATTAATCGCGTAAATAGGTGGAAGCACTTGCATTAGCCTTATATAGCCTTGGCAGTAATGTATGTGACGGCGCAGCACTTTCCAGAGAAGTTAGCCGACCGGTCTTCCCCTGAAATTTCACTGGGCTATAGCCTTACCTTTTTTCTTAAAAATGTCAAATTTTTGAGATCCGTTTATTGACCGCGTAAATAGGTGGCAACACTTGCATTAGCCTTATATAGCCTTGAGAGTTGTGTATGTGACGGCGCAGCGCTTTCCAGAGAAGTTAGCCGACCGGTCTTCCTCTGAAATTTCACTGGGCTATAGCCTTACCTTCTTTCTAAAAAATGTCATATTTTTGAGATCCGTTTATTAATCGCGCAAATAGGCCGCAGTACTTGCATTAGCCTTATATAGCCTTGGCAGTTATGTATGTGACGGCGCCACACTTTCCAGAGAAGTTAGCTGACCGGTCTTCCCCTGAAATTTCCCTGGGCTATAGTCTTTCTTTCTTCTGAAAAATGCCAAATTTGTGAGATGCGTTTATTGACCACGTAAATAGGCGGCAGCACTTGCATTAGCATTGTATAGCCTTGAAAGTTGTGTATGTAACGGCGCAGCGCATTCCAGAGAAGTTGGCCGACCGGTCTTCCCCTGAAATTTCACTGGGCTATAGCCTTACCTTCATTCTGAAAAATGTCAAATTTTTCAGATCCGTTTATTAATCGCGTAAAGGGGCGGGAGCACTTGCATTAGCCTTATATAGCCTTGGCAGTAATGTATGTGACGGCGCAGCACTTTCCAGAGAAGTTAGCCGACCGGTCTTCCCCTGAAATTTCACTGGGCTATAGCCTTACCTTTTTTCTTAAAAATGTCAAATTTTTGAGATCCGTTTATTGACCGCGTAAATAGGTGGCAGCATTTGCATTAGCCTTGTATAGCCTTTGACTGTTATGTATGTGACGGCGCATCACTTTCCAGAGAAGTTAACCAACCGGTCATCCCCTGAAATTTCACTGGGCTATAGCCTTACCTTTTTTCAGAAAAATGTCATAGTTTTGTGATACGTTTATTATTAGCGTAAATAGGCGGCAGCACTTGCATTAGCCTTATATAGCCTTGGCAGTTATATATGTGACGGCGCAGCACTTTCCAGAGAAGTTCGCTGACCGGTCTTCCCCTGAAATTTCACTGGGCTATAGCCTTACCTTCTTTCTGAAAAATGTTAAATTTGTGAGATCCGTTTATTAATCGCGTAAATAGGTGGAAGCACTTGCATTAGCCTTGTATAGCCTTTGACAGTTATGTATGTGACGGCGCAGCGCATTCCAGAGAAGTTAGCCGACCGGTCTTCCCCTGAAATTTCACTGGGCTATAGCCTTACCTTTTTTCTGAAAAATGTCAAATTTTTTAGATCCGTTTATTGACCGCGTAAATTTGTGGCAGCACTTGCATTAGCCTTGTATAGCCTTTGACAGTTATGTATGTGACGGCGCAGCACTTTCCAGAGAAGTTGGCCGACCGGTCTTCCCCTGAAATTTCACTGGGCTATAGCCTTACCTTTTTTCTGAAAAATGTCAAATTTTTGAGATCCATTTATTGACCGCGTAAATAGGTGGCAGCACTTGCATTAGCCTTGTATAGCCTCTGACAGTTATGTATGTGACGGCGCAGCGCATTCCAGAGAAGTTAGCCGACCGGTCTTCCCCTTACGTTTTCTGAAAATGTCAAATTTGTGAGATCCGTTTATTAACCACGTAAATAGGCGGCAGCACTTGCATTAGCATTGTATAGCCTTGAAAGTTGTGTATGTAACGGCGCAGCGCATTCCAGAGAAGTTGGCCGACCGGTCTTCCCCTGAAATTTCACTGGGCTATAGCCTTACCTTTTTTCTGAAAAATGTCAAATTTTTGAGACCCGTTCATTAATCGCGTAAATAGGCGGCAGCACTTGCATTAGCCTTGTATAGCCTTGAGAGTTGTGTATGTGACGGCACAGCGCTTTCCCGAGAAGTTAGCCGACCGGTCTTCCCCTGAAATTTCACTGGGCTATAGCCTTACCTTCTTTCTAAAAAATGTCAAATTTTGGAGATCCGTTTAATAATCGCCTTAATAGGCGGCAGCATTTGCATTACCCTTGTATAGCCTTGAGAGTTGTGTATGTGACGGCACAGCGCTTTCCAGAGAAGTTAGCCGACCGGTCTTCCCCTGAAATTTCACTGGGCTATAGCCTTACCTTCTTTCTAAAAAATGTCAAATTTTTGAGATCCGTTTATTAATCGCGTAAATAGGCGGCAGCACTTGCATTAGCCTTGTATAGCCTTGAGAGTTGCGTATGTGACGGCGCAGCACATTCCGAAGTTAGCCGACCGGTCTTCCCCTGAAATTTCACTGGGCTATAGCCTTACCTTCATTCTGAAAAATGTCAAATTTTTGAGATCCGTTTATTACTCGCGTAAAGGGGCGGGAGCACTTGCATTAGCCTTATATAGCCTTTGACAGTTATGTATGTGACGGCGCAGCGCATTCCAGAGAAGTTAGCCGACCGTTCTTCCCCTGAAATTTCACTGGGCTATAGCCTTACGTTCTTTCTGAAAAATGTCAAATTTGTGAGATCCGTTTATTGACCACGTAAATAGGCGGCAGCACTTGCATTAGCATTGTATAGCCTTGAAAGTTGTGTATGTAACGGCGCAGCGCATTCCAGAGAAGTTGGCCGACCGGTCTTCCCCTGAAATTTCACTGGACAAAGCCTTACCTTATACCTTATATATTACCTTATAGCCTTACCTTTTTTCTTAAAAATGTCAAATTTTTGAGATCCGTTTATTGACCGCGTAAATAGGCGGCAGCATTTGCATTAGCCTTATATAGCCTTGGCAGTTATGTATGTGACGGCGCAGCACTTTCCAGAGAAGTTAGCCGACCGGTCTTCCCCTGAAATTCTTTCTAAAAAAATCGAACTTCCGAAATCCGCTTATCCATCGCCTAAATAGGCGCCAACATGTTTTAGCCGTGAGAGCTATTTGTGATAGCACCGCGCTTTCCAGAGTAGTGGATCTGCCTTCGCTAATTTTAATGTGGATTTATTTCACTTATTATTATTACTATTGTTAGGGGCAGAGCGCTCGAACCCTGTTTTGGTTCCCCCACACGTCGGCCCGTGATTTCACAACGGCCGGGATGGGCTCAGGAAAGTGTATTGCCCACGGTCACACCAAAAGCAGTGGGGGATGGAGGTATAGAGCTTCGCCGTGAAAACAAAATCTCAACAGGTTAATTATTAACTAAATAGTTAACGAGTATCAACGCCTCCTATCATTTCTTTGGAACAAGCATTCCTGCCGAACTCGACGAGATAACCTGTTCCTTAAAGGATGTTCTGGTGGCACCTATTCTAAGGCGAAAAAAATTATTAAAAAGGAAAAAAAAGAACCATCAGGAGACGAGAGAAGCAGATGGACTGTACTTGTCCGTGTGTGTCGCGTGCTTTTTTTTCGCCTTAAAATGCTATATGTACCAACTAGCCCTAACCGAATTTTTTTTAATAGTGGTAGCTAGCCCACCGCGCTCATTACGAGGTTGGTCATAATGTTCTGCGGCGTGTACAAAAAGCTACGTGCATCAAATTTGAACGTTTCCAATTCTAGCCCGGCCGCTACCGCGCGTGGTGCGGCTGAGGCATACGAGTAAGAGGCGACTGGAAGATTGGGGGAAGTAGGGAAACTACAAAAAACGAAGACGTACAAAAACGAAGCTCTCAATAGGGGGTCGGAAAATTTGGTTTGGGGAATCGATCGTGCGTTTTTTTTTTTTTTGCTTTTCTTTTACCTATGTAGGACGTTAAGCAGTATAATAGCAAGAGCTTGGTGGCGCAACCCACCGCCCCGTTCCAAAGGGGACACTCATAACATCCATCCACCCATCCAGCTGAGCGCGTTTCTGCGCGTCCTCTCTTGGAAGTAATTTGCGTAGGGTAAAAAGGCTATGTTAACGCGTGTCTACGTGGCTTGTCACCTTGCGTGCGCCGTGTACTGGCGCGTCTAATGTTGTGAAGGTTGCGTATAACCTAAAGTTTTGGCGAGGCTTTGAAGCTGCAGAGCCTGGACAGCTTCCGGTTTTGCTCATTGACGTAGCCGGCTATATTTAGCGCACAAGAAAGGCATTGGCTCCGACGTCGAGTGGCAGGGGTGCCTTAGAATCATAGCCCGCCGACTTTCAACACTTTTCCTCTGTTCATATCGACAATTTACAATGTCGTGAAAGTTGCGTATAACCTAAAGTTTTGGCGAGGCTTTGATGCTGCAGAGCCTGGACAGCTTCCGGTTTTGCTCACTGACGTAGCCGGCTACATTTAGCGCACAAGAAAGGCATTGGTTCCCACGTCGAGTGGCAGGGGTGCCTTAGAATCTTAGCCCGCCGATTTTCACCACTTTTCCTCTGTTCATATCGACAATTTACAATGTTGTGAAAGTTGCGTATAACCTAAAGTTTTGGCGAGGCTTTGATGCTGCAGAGCCTGGACAGCTTCCGGTTTTGCTCACTGACGTAGCCGGCTACATTTAGCGCACAAGAAAGGCATAGGCTCCGACGTCGAGTGGCAGGGGTGCCTTAGAATCTTAGCCCGCCGATTTTCAACACTTTTCCTCTGTTCATATCGACAATTTACAATGTTGTGAAAGTTACGTATAACCAAAAGTTTTGGCGAGGCTTTGATGCTGCAGAGCCTGGACAGCTTCCGGTTTTGCTCATTGACGTAGCCGGCTACATTTAGCGCACAAGAAAGGCATAGGCTCCGACGTCGAGTGGCAGGGGTGCCTTAGAATCTTAGCCCGCCGATTTTCGACACTTTTCGACACATCGACAATTTTACAAGCGAGTGTTGCCGCAAGTTACACGAGAATTTTTATGTATCAGTCTTGAGGAGTAATGCGCATGTTTTTTTTTATCTCAGAACTTAAAAATAGGCGTTCCGCACCGCGAAACTTAGAAATGCGCTGTGTGTTAGTTGAATGGTCAGGCCCGTGACCGGAAGTTTCTTGGGGACGAACTCTCGCTGTTGTTATCGCGCGAGACGCTCTATATAGCGGGAGCACAAAGCTTTCGTTCACCGCTTCTTTCGCTCTTCGTCACGCCTCCCGATACGACAGGGAGCGTCCGCGGTCACCGAGCGAGATCTGTTCGTGTTTGCCTGAGCACCTGTCTTCGCATGTTTTTGAGATCATTGCGTCGATTTTTTCTACTTTCCGCCAACTTGCACTTCCTGGAAAACTGTCGTTTCGAAACTGCCAAAGGCGGAAACTGCTCTTAAGATTGTTTCTATAGGCCGAAAATGTGTGAGGAGCAAGACTACGGACAACTTGAATTTCTAAATTTCTTCTATCCACACACAAAGTATAAATTTCCGGATCGCAACAAAAACTAAAAGTAAGTTACTTTTCAAGCGATGCGGTTTCTACAGAAAAAAAAGCATGAAATAGCAAGCAGCTGCCTCCATACTGTCATATAGGGAACTCAAAAACTATCTATTCAGAAAAAAATTTTATCCACCTTTAATTTTTTAAATAGTTTTTTTAATGTCAAACTCATTTTTTCAATGCAACATGCATACCTTGGCTATTTATAGTGCTAAGGTGATCGAATTTAATGCTTTAACAAGTAGACAAAGCCTCTAGATGCTTATTGTTAAAAATGGCACGTCAATTCGAGTTCACACGTATATCCCCCATGAAGTGCACATTTTTACACGATTGTGTTTGCCACTACTTTCACCATGCTCTCCAGGACAGCTGCTCAGAAAAGGCACTTTTCATGGCTATTAACACGGCTCCATGCAATATGTAGTGTATACACTTTACGAACCCCTTCATGAATTCAGCGATGGAGTACTCCCTTCCAGCAACAAAACCAACCGCCGTGGTTATGGCGAGGCGCATATTGCCTACCTGAGCTTATCCACTCGCTAGCACTTCAAAATTGAAACCATGAAGGTCATTTACAGCACCAATTAGAGTGCCTGGGTATGCTCGAGGCACTAGAGAAGCAGTGTATGCTTCTTCATATCGGAAAACCTTGAGGACGACGATGTCTCAAACCTCTGTACTTGTACTTCATCAGTCCATAAGGCACTGCCTAGTATATCTGCTGTATACAGAGGCGCTCCAAGCCAATGAATTCGAGTTTGACCTCCTCCACTGTATACATTCAATGTGTCCATGAATACATACCAATGAATTAAGCTTTGACTTCTTTTTTCTGGCTGCAGCCTCATGGTTTCAAAGGCGTACTTCAAAATTTTGCCGTACAATGTTCTCATATGAACCGCACATCAATTAGGCAAGAAAACAAAACCAAACATTTGTTTAAAAAGTTGGGCTTTCAACTTGGCCGCACAATTTCAAGCAAAGAGCCATTATTCATTTTTTAAGAGCCCTAGAAATGCCTGTAAGGTTTAAAATAAACAAATAAATAACTTGTCCCAAGTGATTTCTAGCCAATGCAAGTCCTACTTCGCGATGCACCCTCACAAGAACAACTCACCAATGAGCAATTTGTGCAAACAAACCCTCTCTTTATTGAAACACAAGTCAATAAAGGCATTTTGTAAAGCGCAAAAAGAAATCGGGAATACTTAAATTACACAAAATAAAATGTCGTCCTGCTGCTTGCATGACCCGCAAAACATTGTCCCTCTTGACAAAAGAAAAACACCAGCAACTTTGGCGTCTTACCAGAACATGTACTTCTGTAACGCATCAGGAGCTGGGAATCCACAGTTGGGCCAAAACGCGTGCAATAGTTGCCGTGCAGAGCGTGAGCCTGAATGCCAGTGCTGACAGCGCAAGTTATTTTGCTTAACCCAACATCACACAATGCACGGGCAGTTGGCAGCAAACCTCCATGCAATCAATGCAAGTTTTGGAACAAAGACTGTGAAACGAGAAAAGCAGAATTCACCAATGTGCCAGGGGATTAAATCCCCAACACGTCGGCACACTTGTGTTATACCCACACGGGCCATTGCAAAATGCTCCCGACGGGAACGGCAACTGAGCACGGCCACCCGTGAAGGGCGAGGCCCTGGGAGCTCACAACATTGTGACTAAATGGTTTCGGGTGATGCCAACCGGGCAGTTTTCAAACCTTGACTTCAGGATTTGATGCCAATAATAGTGTATGATGGTTATTACAATCATGAGAAAATTATTGACTGCAAACAACTAGCTGTTCCCGACAGCTAGGGAAGAAATTCACCCTAGACAGCTTACATGTACAAACAAGCTACTCAGGTTATGACAGGGACTGAAGACCCAAGCTGGCAATGGTTCTGGCGTTTTGCAGCAACCTTGCCCAAACATTCCAAAGCAAACACAAAAACACACTAACATCTTTTCCCGCTGCATTACAACACATTCGTGCTGACGCCAGAAACAAAACACCGTATTTAACTTCAATATGCAAGTGGCTAAACAGAACACAGCTTGTGCTGAGGAAAAAAATAAGCTGACAAAATTGCATTGTCAACTTGAGAGCATAGAAAATTTTCGAAGGACATTTACCTTAGAACAGGACTGAGCAGGTCGCTGCTCAATGTTAAGCAGGATGCAAGTTTCTACAGTTACTTCCTGCAAGTTGATGATGATGCATTGCTGTAGCCACAGCTGTCAAATGCTTGCAAGTGGCACTGAACCCCAACTAAGGAGCAGTTTTCAGTTACAACATGCCATCTTCATGAAAGCTGTTCGAATCTGACAGCGGGGAAAAAAAAAACCTGAACTGCTGCAATCCTTGTACATTACTTTGTGCAAGGATGGTCCAACAGCAACCAATCTTCACAACTTACTACTTAATGAATTTGTTTTGCCAGAAATCAGAGAAAAGAAGTGTGAAAACAAGATTCTGTGTTGCCTAATGGTTGTAAACAGGCCTCTGAACTTCAGTGGTGGAAGACTTCTCCAGAAGGCTGGCTCGAAGAATGAGTGTCTTCAATCTTAATCACTCAAAGCAGCTGCACCTTGGTAGTGGCAGAATGCAATGCCGGCTACTTTAGGCATTACGGCTGATTCGCCTCTGCCCGTGACAGGACATCTGGCATCAAACGTTACGACAATCCAGATTTTCTAGAGTTTATGAACTCACAGCAATATGAAGGCTTGGAAATACAGCTGTTAACTCTCCTGATTTTCCAAACGCCAGGAGAGTAAGTTGGGGGAAAAGTCCAAGGTGGATTATGCTGTTCTCCCCCCTCCCTCCCCCTATTTTTTTTTATGGAGTTCGAGTGTGTCCATTTCACGAAAATTCCACGGCAGCATGGGTACGGGAGGGGAGGGGCTAGCTTTTGGACAAATAAAATGCGTGCTGCGCTGTCAAGGCAAAAAAAAAAATTTCAGCTTCCGTCAGCTTCCTTCAGCTCACGCAAGCTACTTATTGAGTGTTGTCGAAGCGAGAACATCCTGGCACGAGACACTTTCCCGGAGCAAAAGCAAAGTCCAGCAGCGCTGTCGAGCTTTTCTGCAGGTTTCGTACTTTTGCTTGAAAGCAGATCCCTCAGTGACACTCCTCTAAATGTCTGTTTTGACTTCAGCACTGAAATTTACAAGCAGGACAAAGAAAAAAAAACAAAAACAAAAACAAAATACAGAAAGAAAGATAATGTTGAACACAAGAGACTTAATTTTCTCTCTCCAAAATTTTGGAAATGGCTGTGGGTGAACGGAGCCCAGGTCACAATCACACACACTTTTCCCTGCCCCGAGATTTTCCTTCTTCCCAAGGAAAACACAAAATAAAACAAACAAACAAAAATTTAGGATGAGAAACATCCTGGCACCCTGACGGAAACGGTCGTAACAACGCAGCAGTCATGAGTGGTACAGGATGTCATAGTGTCCTGGCCTGTACAGAAGGTGGATGCGAGGCTCACGGTCTTCGGGGAAGTCGTGGGTGTTGACCTTGCCGCCGATGCCGCGGTCCATATATTGGATGCGTACACCAACGCCTAGGTTGCGCGTCAATGAGATGACGTGGATGTGGTCACTCTCCTTGTACATGGGCTCCACTTCCTGCGAGGACGGGCCAGGGCAATGAGAAGGGAATGCAGGACCTTCTTGAACCACTCGCTCGACTCATACGTCTCATAGATAGAAGTCAATGAAATGGAGGCCACGAAAATAACGCAGTCATGAACACCTAACTCCACACATTTGACAGTGCCATTTGTTTTTCAACTGCGAGGTTTTCTGCGGGATAACTACTGCATGTAACAATTTTTCACTTGTTTTCGCAGGCTTCTTTCAGGCTTCAAGAAAAGCTTTTATGTAACATGTATTGAGCAACAGGAGAAGGCTGTATAGAGAATTTTTCAGAGTGGCACACAATTTTCCCATTGACACTATTGCTCAAAATATAATATTTGAGAAGTTGATTAATTAATAAAAGCTCGTTATATAATTAGGCAATATACAAAAAGCTGTCCAGCTTGCTCCACGCAACGGCAAACAAGGATAGCTTGGTTCTGCCCGGCTACGAGGCATTTGCATAACTCTGCTTCCTGCTTTGAATTAGCGTCCTCAGTCCCTTGGTCCCCAATAAAACAGTTTCCCTAATCTGCAAGTCCACTTCTCTGCCCTCCATACTTGCCCAACTAATTGCGGCCCTGGTCATTGTTCAAATGAAGACTGAAGTGCTAGACGCCCAGGCTGGATCTTGCTTCTTGCACATGGTTTCATCACCAGAGCCATATCAACATTTTCCATGTCATAATTCAAGCAAACTATGCTTGTACACACTGTTTGCCAAAAAAAATGATATACCGCTATTACTTAGCAAAACTGCCTCGCAGGAAAGCTAACTTCGGAATCAGCATAAAGGGTCCTATAGGCTAGCTTGCCCTTGCGCAGTTTGCAATCCTTCCAACTCGGCGGTGAACACATCATGTTCATCCCCGATCATCAACATGCCATCTGATGAAGCAATGCTACATGTTCATCTGGGTGTTTAGGCCAATAACTTTTTTTTTTATGTAATGTCAAGGAACACAAGGAGATGGTTACTTTCTCGACTTATAAGGACATGTTGCCTTCAGCATTTGACCAGAGTATATAAACAAAAATTTGTCTTTTTCATATTCACAACATACTTTTCCTGTTCGCAATGTACTGATCAGTAATAAGAAGCGACTTGATCACTGAGCTTTCTTCCAAGTCAGAGGAGGTTAAGGAACATGGTAGAAGGCGCATTTTTCCTAACATTCTTCCTGGAACGAGGTGATAAAGAACTTGCCTGCTTGCAGAACTCCTGCACGGTCCTCTGTCCATCAATGAAGCTGGCAAAGAACGATGCCTCCTTCTGCAGCTGGCCGGACGTCAGCAACCTGCACGCACCCACCGCACAACAACCATCACCAGCAACATCACGTAAGACACTACGCATTTCTTGTACGCAGCAGGACGACTGTTGGCAAGTAGGGACACGTCAGGAGACGCTTTAGTTTGACACTAGTGTTGGTATTCTAAGGCTGGTCCTGGCGTCAACAGTATCGCGACGACATCCCACCAGAGCCAGTTTCCCTAACCTTGTGCGCCTGTACAGCTAGGTGTGTTTGGTAAATCTTTGTGCCAAGTCGGTGGCTATACGTGCTGTTTAACACGGTCACATTGCCATTTAACTCTTTGGCCCTCTGTGCAATGTGACATGCTGCACCTCGGTCAAAGATTGCGTAGTACGCATGATTAAAAACAAAACAGCAGAGTGCACCGATTGTGGGAAGGGAGGATGCTTCGGAAAGCTTTGCATTGTCGAACCATGGGCACTATAATGTGTTGTATGCACAAAGTCGAGGGTTTTTCTTTTTTTTACATTCTGAATTCTTACTTTATAACGATCCGTTTCTATTTCACTCCTTTTTTTTGTGTTCATCCTGATCAGAAAAAGCCACACCGCTGTTATTTGAGATCAGCCGCTCGCCGTAAAAAGCAGTGAGAACAGAAACGGAATGTTACAAAATACATCTGCTCTCAAGTTCTCAGCAATAACTAGCATATCAGTACTTCGTCAACAGGTCGGTGGAATGCTTCAAACAACCAAAGTTGTACAACGGTTATCATTTGAACGCAGCGTAAAAAAAAAAACAGTTTTACCTTGTTGCTTGTCCACATAATCCACACATAAATTAAGCCTGCTGGTGAAAGTGATGCATATTGTTTTTATCAAATCAGAAGCTTACAGCAATACACCAGCACACTCACAAAACAACTGATAAGAGTCAAACCGCTAGTTCTGTACACGTGACAACACCAAAGAAGGACTGATGTTACTAGCTGCATTAAAGAAAGCGGTAATCTAGCTAAATATGTGGCAGAAAGCCATCTTTTAAAGCCCTTTTTCAGCAGTGTGCCACGACCTTTTCCCTCGGCTTTGGCTTGCCCCGTCGCGACTCACCGTAACACCTCCTCCCCCCTGCCCCTCCCTCCTCACCAGGCAATGGCAACCATGAATGCAGAAAGTGCGTTCAGTTTCCCCGGTTAAAAAAAAAAAAGGTCCACTTACTTTGCAACCTGAACTATCTGTGGGAACCCAAGCACCAATATCGCCCAGCCTTACTAGAATTTTTACATCGCTCGCGTCCCACACCTTGTTATCACCAGAGTGGGGTTACCATGCGAGCCCCAATTTCTTCCTAAAATCCACACATAAATTAAGCCCAAAAGGGCCCCTCAACCAGGGCCCATAGCAAGATTTGGTTATACAGTTGACTTCCATAGATTGAATGCGTGCCCACTTTCTGTTTCCAAGTAAGAAGCTAATGTCCAAATGACATTAAAGCTCCTAAACAAAGTAGGAATATAATATGTACCTGACTTTTCAGTAAAAAAAGGGGGGGGGGAGGGGGGCAAGGTTACCTTAGGTGTTGCGAACTGGCAGCCAGTTTCCTAAAGTAAGCTTCAAGCCAATAGACTAATGTTATGCGTTGAAGTGCAGAAATGCTGCAAAGGCAGTTTTGGTTTCGTATCTGGATAAAGATGCACATTAGAATCGGGTAATACTGCAATCAAACACTGCGAGTCAGGCTATTGTTTGAAAACCTTCGTAAGGCCAGCCGAAAATCGGCATTCCCAATGGGAGCTGACGTGTGTTCCAATGCAATTACTTCCCCTCAAGCTTCACCGAAACGGACACTGCCCCAAAAGTGGTTGCCAATGGGGTCACCATAAGGGTCAGGCACACAAATGCTTACTTGTCAAGTTCGAATTACCCGGCGAAGGGTAATTTTAGGATCTAAATAACACAAGTTCGGGTCAATAATGGCACCGGCCGGGAAATTCAGTTGGGATCAAAATAACCAGAAAATTTAATCAACCAGAGACAATCTAACGGAAGCCTCCTGTACACTGGAAGCTTTAGGACGCCGCCTAGGGAGCATTTTTCCCCAACAGTCTTTCAATTTGGTTCACTACTAGAGGAGAAGGGGAATTGAAATGTTACATTTCCATGCTGCCAGAAGGCAAGTTTCCCTGCCAGCACAAGTGCTCTGTCCTCGAATGCCGTTTCGCAGGCAACAATCCTTCCTTGCCTCCTCCCATTCAGTAGCCTAGGGAATGCGCCACGCTTATGTGGTGACCCCGGCCTTTCATTCTCTCTCTCTTAGTAGCTGCCCAGCGCTCTCTCGGGGACGATTTTATGCATTCCGCACTGGATAACTTTCCGAAGTCACATGCCATAATCAACGACATCATGGGCAGCGTTTTACATAGGGGAATCTGAGCATCTGACCTTGACTCTGGCTGGTAACAACGCTCCCTTGAGAAGAAGGGCATGCAGGATTCCGATTCAAATTTCGTCTGCTTTTGTGTTGAGCTGTGGTTTTATCATTTGCAACTGCCACCATGTGCTTCACCTATGTGTTGTACCTGTCTGTTTGCAACGCCCAAACCTGGAGGGGGTGGGGCTTTAACAAATAGCCCAACTGTGGCACGCACCTCATGTACACAACAATGTAGTCAGAGTAGCCCTGGTCGTTGAAGATCTTCAGCAAGTCATCCAAGGTAATGTTGTTCTCAATCCTCTTGAGGACATCCATAAACTGAAAAACATGGCAGAAAGAAGAACCAAAACACCCCGTCAAAAGAATAATCTAAGCCTTTCTTCATGCTACTCCTGAACCAGTTGTACGGTCGAACCCACTTACAACACTATTCAAGTGCCACGAAAATTGCAGTTATAACTGATAATTGTTATAAACCAAGTCACATGAAAAAGTCAAAATAAGGAGATGGCAAAGCTGACATGAGAAAACGATGTAGGCAGGGAGGCCAGTGCCCCTCCCCACCACCTTCCTCCGCGCGACTACCGATTGCGTGCCCTCGTTTAACTGCTTCCTGGGCACTCCGATTGTGTGGAACAAGCGCTGCGGCTGTCAGTGTTAAAGAATGGCACTGCTACAACTGCAAAGAGGTGTCACGGGTGGTAAGCAATATGTGAGCACTGTCGAGGCATCGCTTTTCAAAAGGGGCCTTTTAAATATTGCGAGAAGGCTGCCACAGCAGCCTTTCAGCTCGAGAAATTTAGAAGAAACGCTGAGGAGAGATCACTACAAGCATCTCACCAGGTACTTCTCACTGGCTCGCGCGAGAAAAGCCTACGTCCGTCAGCCATGCATGCTTTGCGCGAAGCTCGCAGACGTCCTTCTGCAAGGCACCAAAGCGCTCCACGTAGTGCCGCGGAAGGTTCCTCGCGCAAAACCCCAGAGGGACTGAGTCATGCTGAGCCTCCTGTGAGGACAACGTTGAGGCAGCCTGCCCTACTGTGTCATCACTGCAATCGTCGCCGTCCCTATCTGATACAAGCACGTTTGCAATGATAGTCTCATCGGTTAGAAGCACTTAGTTTCCAAATCTATGGCCGTGCGCTTTCTTTTCACCAGCAACGGCGTGCACTGCCGATGATCAGCGGGTGGATAGGCGATGGGAGAGAGCCGCGCAGCGGCTGTTGGAGCGGCGGCCGACCGTGGAGTGGCTCGAATTTCTCGTTTTCTTTTTTTCTTTTCAAGGATTTAGCATTTCACTACCTATCGGCTCGGACACCCAGCAGCCAGACTTCACCGTTATAACCGATAATATACCGGGTTATTTCACCATGGAAAACATACACAAGTCGACGGTGCAGCAGCTTCTCATTGTTATAACCGGTATCGTTATAAGTGGGTTCAACAGTACAGTGAAACTTCGCTAAACTGTAGTTAGCCGGAGCTCAGAAAAAGTACCTACCAAACGGTAGTACTGTTTAACCGAAAAAGCATGAGATCACCCACTTACCTGTAGAAAACGGAACTCGGAGAGAGTGCGATGAAGGGGGAAAAAACATGCAGTATTTATTCACTTCACGCGGCGACAAAAGTGTTATTTTCGTTTGATGCCGCAGCGGCCTAGTATGACAACAGCGGCCTCAAACTTATTGAAGCTGCGTGCCAGCTTTTCAGCCAGCCCCCCTTCTTCGCGAACACTGGCATGGCAGATCCCTCGTTGGCGTTACGTATTCTGCGTGCCCGGGCGCGGTAGTGCTGCAAAAGTCCCGGGGCGCCTTTTCCATTGCCGGGTGCTTCTCGTCATGACGACTGCATTCAGGAGGCTGACGTAACACGCAGCTTTTTTTTAATTTATTTATTTATTTGTTGTACATACTTTCAAGGCCGGCAGGCACAACAGAAAGGAGTGGTGGAGTACATTATTTGCAGAACGAAAATAAAAAATAATGAGGGAACTATAAGGCACTTTGAACAGCAAGCTTGAAATTGGTGCTGTCACAAATGGTGACTAAGGAGGCGGGAAGGCGGTTCCATGCAGTGGCGGTTCTTGGTAAGAATGAAGAATGGTATAAATTAGTGCGGCAAGTTGGCACTTCAACTTTGTATTGATGATCGATGCGAGATGAGATGTAACTGGGTCTGGCGAAGAGATTTTCTTTCAGGAAAGGATTGAGGTAGTATATTTTATGAAAAAGACAAAGGCGAGAATGCTTGCGACGTAGTGAAAGGTCAGGTAGATCTAATGTTTGTTTCATGGATGTTACGCTAGAATGACGTGAATAATTAGACAGGATAAAGCGCGCTGCACGGTTCTGAATGCTTTCAAGTGAATTAATGAGATTGGAATGAGCAGGGTCCCATATGGCACACGCATATTCTAATTTTGGACGGACGAGCGTTTTGAACATGGTAAGCTTTAGTGAGGTCGGAGCGGATGCAAAGTTTCGTCTTAGATAACCTAATGTTCGGTTAGTATTGTTAATGATATATTCAACATGCATGTTCCACGAAAGATTGCTAGTAATATGCAGGCCAAGATACTTATAAGAGTTAACAACCGACAGGACAGTACCATTAATAGAATAGGGGGGCAGATCAGAAGGGGTAGAGCGGCAGGAGACACGCATATGTTTGCATTTATTTGTGTTAAGCTGCATTTGCCATTTATTACACCAATTTGATACACTAACCAGATCATCTTGAAGCTTACTGGAATCATTAAGGTTAGTTATTTTGTGGTAGATGACGCAGTCGTCCGCGAACAGCCTAATGATTGAGTTAGAGATACAGTCAGGAAGGTCATTAATATAGATGAGAAAAAGCAGGGGCCCCAGTACGGATCCTTGCGGTACACCGGAGGTAACTGAACAAGGTCTAGAGGTATAATCATTAGCGGTTACATACTGGGTCCTGTTAGAGAGAAAATCCTTAATCCATGCAAATACGTTTGGGTCAATATTAAGAAGAGAAAGTTTGAAAATAAGTAAATCATGAGGAACAGAATCAAAAGCTCGTGAGAAGTCCAGAAATACACAGTCAGTATCAAGTTGCTGATCTACATTAATAAACAAGTCATTGGTAAAGGACAAGAGTTGGGTTTCGCAGGAAAAGAATTTTCTAAATCCATGTTGTGCGTTGTTAAAGAAAGAATTCATCTCGAGGAAATTAATGAGGTGTGAATAAATTATGTGCTCTAATATTTTACTTGGAATGCATGTCAATGAAATTGGTCGATAATTATTGGAGGAATGAGTGTCACCTGATTTATGGACCAAAACCACCTTTCCCACCTTCCAGTCTTTGGGCAGGGTAGAAAGCTGTAGGGACTGGTCAAAAATCTTCGATAAAATAACACTTGAAAAAACTTCAGTACACTTTAGCATTTTTGAATTAATGAGGTCGGGACCACAGGATGAAGAAATTTTTTGATTTCTGATAAGTTTGCCGATGCCAATCCAGTCAAGCGAGATAGGATCCATAGGCGGAAAACTTGGGGACGATAAGAATGGAAATTTTGGATGTACTGATCGCTGAAAAAATGACGAGAAGGTATTATTCAGAATTTCGCAGCACTCGTGAGTTGGAACTGGCACGTCTGATTGGATTAATTGAAGAACATTCTTTTTAGTACCTGCAACAATAGACCGAAACTTCCGTGGGTTGGAAACCAGAAACGAGGGCAGAGTATTATTTAGGAATGTGTTTTTGGCACTGGCTGTTGCCAAACAATATTCACTGGCAATGCAGTGATATCGAGACCAATGATCAGGATGATTTGTAGCTTTAGCGCGGCGAAACACCCATTTTTTTTTTGTTGCGCAGGCGCTTTAGTGCATTATTAAACCATGGTGATCGGGGGTTAGAAGGCACTCTTCTTTTAGGTACGTAGCGGTCAATTATCGATAGAAGTTTGTTTTTATAGAGAGACCAGTTTTCATCAACTGTTCGTTGCGAAAAGTTCATTAAGGGGGGACGCGGCACTTGAAAGACGAAAATCGGCCCGAAAATCGCATTTTCAATCTCTTCATTTTCGCGTTCCCGAGACCTTTCTGCACCGACCTGCAACTTTTGGTTTCAATATTACGCTTATTTTATGAGTTATAAGAGATCAAAACTGCGAATCCGCGCACGCGGACCTTTAAATTGAAGTCTAAACTCGCCTATTTCAAGCATCCGTAGCCCGCGAACTACGCGCTCCACCGCCGCCATTTTGCTCTTGTTTGAAAGCTCCTGTTTCTAGCGTTTCATTTTTTTTCTGTAAGCAACCCTGCTCATCACGCGAGAGCGAAAAAACCAACGACAAAATAATGCGCAGCGTGTGCGTCTATTGGTTGGTTGGCGCACGTGACCAAAATGGCAGTCTGTGATTGGCTAGGGAAGCTTGTGTTGCCAACGCTGCCTCTAGTTTTACACACATGCCGCCATTTTGAAAAGTTTTTTCGCTTGCGAACGTGTGTTGTGCCTAACGTGATCGTGCGGTTGACTATGCCAGGCGGTGCGAAGAAGTTCCGATCTCTGCATGCTTTCGGCCGTACACGAAAGAAAGGCAGGGGCAGAAAGCGTGTTGGAGCTGATACTGCGCCGCAGGAGCATGTGAGGAACAATCGGGCCCTGACATCGCCTGATAACGCCGTCGTGACCGAGGACGCTTCCCCCCAAAACGTGCACTGTGTGGACTCCGGCCGTGTAAGCGTGAACGTCGATGTTATCGGTGACAGCGGTGTTCGTGGGATTGCTTCCCCTGACAGCGTGGACTCTGGAAGCGTTATGATAACCAGCGATGCTATCGGCAACTGCGCGGTGCGCGAGGACGCTTGCCGTGACAACGAGCGCGATGTCGACTCCAGCCGCGTGAGAGTAGACTCCGATGTTATCGGTGTCGGAGAAGTGCGCGAAGTGCGTGCTCGTGAAAAGGCCGCACTTGAGGAGCTTTCGTCGGTACCGGCAACAGCACGGAAGGTTGAGCCTTTCGCAGAGGCGAGCGGTGCAGCGACGGCGTCAGCGTCAGATCAGCCTACCGCTCCTTACATTATAGTGAACTTGAACTCCCTCAACTTGCTCCTTCAAGTTCTACGATGTGAAACGTGCAACGAACCAGCGCAAGTAGTGAGGGGTGATCGCGACTACGGCCTCGCAGTGAAGCTGACTGTTGTGTGCAATAATTGTGGAGACGTCGCGGCCGGATGGAGCTCGCCCCGAGTTGATGGCAAGAAGACGTGCAACCCATTCGACATCAACCTCTTGGCTACGCGGGCGATGATGTCTACTGGAAATGGCCAGACAGCCATGAATGATGTATTTGCGGCAATGGGATTGTCGCACCGTGGGATTCATCACCGGACTTATCAGCACCACTTGAAGAAAACGTTGAAACCTGCTGCCACGCAAGCGGCCGAGGTCGCTATGAGCCAGTGTGCACAGAAAGTGGCCACACTGTATGAGGACCTATGTTTTGGTCATAGAGGTAACATAGCAGTGTGCTATGACGGCACTTGGATGACTCGCGGTCACTCCTCTCACATAGGCGTCGGTGCTGTCGTAGAGCTCTTCACGGGGTACGTACTAGACTATGTTGTGCTATCAAACTTTTGTTTAGGGTGCGAACTTGGACCGAAGCCTGATTCTGACGGCTATGCAAAATGGAAAGATGCACACCAGTGCCAAAAAAATACTGACAGCAAAGCTGGTCATATGGAAGTTGAAGCTGGCCTCACACTGTTTCGAAGATCTTTAGAACGCCATGGATTGAGATACACGACCATCTTGTGTGATGGTGACAGCCGCACATTCACTGCAATCCAAGAAGAAAAAGTTTATGGATTTGTTGATGTCCAAAAGGAGGACTGTGTCAATCACGTCCAAAAGCGCATGGGGACGGCACTGCGTAATTTAGTGCAGAAACAGAAAGGTGAGGGGAAGAAATGCCTTGGCGGGAGAGGCCGGCTGACAAATGAGCTCATCACCAGGCTCAGCATGTATTATGGCTGGGCTCTAAAATCTAATGACGGTGATGTGGACGCCATGCAGAAGGCTGTGATGGCGACGTACAGGCATGTCACGTCGACTGACGAACGTTCGGATCACAGCCTGTGTCCAAACGGCGAAAATTCATGGTGTCGTCACAATGCTGCAAAAGCAAAAGGAGAGCCTGAACCCAGGCACCACTATAACTTGCCAGAACATGTGGCAGAAGCAATGCTGCCTGTATATACGCGGCTATCCGAAAAATCTCTGCTCCAGAGATGCCAGCGAGGCAAGACTCAGAATTCAAATGAGAGCCTTCACTCAGTGATTTGGAGTTTAGTCTCAAAAGAACAGCATGCTTCTCTCTTTGCCGTGCAAGCTGCTGTAGCGGAAGCTGTCCTACGCTTCAACACTGGGAACCTGCTTGCATCCACTGCAATCCTACAGCAGCTGCATATGAATATTCCTGGCACTGCATCTCAGCGAGCTAAGGAGAAAGACTGCCATCGAAGTGCCAACTCGAGCAAGAAGCGAGAAGCCTCTTTGAGTGCAAGGAAGCTGGCTAAGAAGCGGCATAAAGATGGGATGCATCCAGATTATGCCCCTGGTGCATTTCCATGAGATTTTATTGGCATGTTGTCAATAAAAATGTTGCAGAATGTTTTTCCTTGATTTCTCAAAACAACAATTCTGACAGACTTCCGATTTTGGAGGTGAAATAGCTTCTGTCCTATTTCAGCTATCGGAATAATTTTTTTTTTGCCAGAAAGAGAAATGTATGCAGTATGCAATATGCCCCTTTTCAAAGCAGTACTCTTCTCAAAAAGTTTTTGAAATGGGTCACATGTTTGACATGTCAAGATGGCATTTTTTTCTCACAACTTTGATGAGCTCTAACTCTTGCTCAGATTAGCCTAGAACATTGATTAATACCTTATGACACTCCCTGAACATTCTAGATAGTCTTCATACTCAAATTACTGTGTTAGGGCTTTCTGTTTAGATGCTAATTTTCCTCCAAACAAAGGACCCAGCTTATACAATGCTTTTGGAGTATATCGGAAACTACTTATCCTATGGCAAAATTAATTACATTTTTAGAATCTGCACATTAAAATACACAAAGTGTGAAAATTTCATTCAGATCTGTCCACAAATAAAAAAGTAGTCTTTCAAGTGTAGCCTCCCCCCTTAAGTAGTTAATAATGAAAGACTCAAATTCGGCTGTTATTGACGAGGCATCAGCTCTGTTGTAATCTAGTATAATCTTCGAGCTTTTTTTAGTAGTAACATGCGCGTTAAGAGTGAAATGGATCATTACATGGTCGCTTATACCTTGCAGGAACGTTAGAGGTGAAACTAAGTTGGGGGCAGTGGTAAGAATGAGATCCAGGATATTGGCAGAAGTCAGTGTAGTGCGCGTGGGGTAGTGCACAAGTTCAATAAGGTTAAAATCGCGGCACAGGTCCAAAAATTCTAAAAATTGAGGACAACTCTGTTTCACAACTACGTCATCCTTCGACCACACAACATTGGGAAAATTAAAGTCCCCTAGTACAAACAAGGGTGATGTGGGGTATCTAACAATGAGGTTATTAATCACATCATGAAGTTCATGGCAAAACGAAATAGGGGCAGTGGGTGGTCTATAACAGGCACAGAAAATAAACTCGCGATTGGAAATGACAACCCGTACACACACAAGTTCTAATGACGATGTAATCGGAATGATGTGAGAAACAAGAGTATCTTTGACACCGATAAGAACTCCCCCTCCTGATCGAATGTCACGGTCATATCGGTATAAACTGTAAGTGTTTTCGCAATCCAGTATTTCACTGCTGCTTATTTTTGCTGACAGCCACGTTTCCGTAATGATAACAATGTCAGCAGAACAGGAATCAATGGTTGATGATAAAGCTATGCGTTTGTTGAGTACACTTCGTGCATTAGTGAATAGTATTGATAGGCTTTTGACGTTTTGGTGTACGGCAGATAGCTATGAAGAATCATTCCCCTGGGCGGCAGCGGACTCAGGTACGGCGGCTGGCACGTGTGAAGGGGGATACATTTCACAGATGCTATCGGTGGCTGCGCAGTAAACGTATGTTTTTTTGTTAATGATTAGTTTATTATAGCGAAGTGTAAAATTCTGTTTGCTGGCATTTCCGAAGTCTATAAGTCTCTTACGCAATCGCCTGGTATTTTTGCAGAAATCCTCACCTACAGATACACCAGAGAAATATGGGGTTTTACATGCCAAAACCACTTTCTGATTATGAGGCACGCCGTTGTGGAGGACTCCAGAAATTTCAACCACCTGGGGTACTTTAATGTGCACCTAAATCTAAGTACAAGGGTGTTTTCGCATTTCGCCCTCATCGAAATACAGCCACCGCGGCCGGAATTCGATCCCGCGACCGCGCGCTCAGCAGCCCAATGCACAGCTTCTGCCACTGTCGGGTCTGAATCGCCCGTGCTGTCGCTGGTCAAAACTTCGGCAACAACAGAGGCAACAATGGCGAAACGTCTAAAGCTTGTAGCCAACATCTCTTCGCGGTCGCAGCAGTGCTGTCGAGCAACTTCTTTGCATTCCAAATGCCACACACCGTAGTCAACAGCAGATCCCTGTCCCATGCCACTGCTGACGTCTTCTTGTCATGTTCGATAGCACGGACGATGTCTAATTTCTTTTCTATGCTGAGCATCCGGCATCTTTTTCATCCGAGCTTCAGCATGGCGCAAGTCCTTGCTTGCAAGACGCCAAAACGCTTTTTGGCATGGCGCTGAAATGATGTTGATGTTGGTGTGGCTTCACGCGCAAACACACAGGGCACTTGGATGCCGTTGTTCCGATCTCTGAGGCTTGTTCTGCCGGGCTGCCTAATGGAGCGAAGAAGCGCCGTGTTTGTGCGACGAAAAGTGGAAACGCTATGTTTTAACCGATGCGTACGCAATAAGCTGGTACGGTTTATGCAAATACAAAACACATTATGTTCAATGACTGCAGAATCAGGAATTTGACTTGAATACTTTTAAAATGAAACTACTGTTTAATTGGGTACAGTTTAACGAGGTTTTACTGCATCAGCGTGGCCTGTTGAAGCTATACAGCTATATACAGTCGCCGACTGATTTTTCGGACTCCAAAAATTCGGACACGCTTGATCATTCAGTCTGCTTCGCGGCACTGCCATTCTCCCCATAGACCATAATGTATAACTGCCGAAAGTTCGGGCACCTTGCAACCTCTCGTCCGATTTTTTGGACAATCCTTGAGCCAACTCGATTGAGAGCACCATGCACCGACTCTGCCCGGTGCATGATTCGACTTGCTGAACGCCATTTTTGTTTTGAATGGTGCCTTCTTGCTGTCCCACGAAGTGGCGCTACTGCAAATCCCTGCTCATCATCATCGTTTCTGCCTGCTTCGTAGCTACAGCAGTTCCGGTCTCAGCTTAGCAAGCCATGTCAAGACAACCCAGCAGCTGATTTGTTTCTTTCTTCGTGCACAACGCTGCGATTAGGCCACATTTTTCGTTTGTGCGACTGGTGCCGGCGTGTTGATGTTTGCATTGTGTGCTGTGTCGAGGTTGCGGTGATGCAACACGGCACACGGAACCATCGCGTCATCTAATCCACCACTGAAAGCCACCACTGAAACCAAGAAGACAACCAGAGCGCGCACAACGGGTCACCGCTCACCGTGTCATGGAAGTCCTCGATTGTGAACCGCTGGAAGCCAAGGGAGACGAGCACCTCTTTACTGTTTTCGGCCAGCTGCTTGAACCTGCGCAGTGCAAGCATGGAAAGACATTTGATGCCCGCAGCCAGCTAATTTAGGGCCGGATGCAATTCCACCATGCACATTGTGCCCAGGAACTGGGGAAAAGCAAGTGCCCAAGCACCACACTGACCCTCCAGAAGCCATGTACTGAGTACTTACATCACTGTGAGGTCTATGCTACAAGCTTTCTCCCACTGCCCACTCCAAATGCTACATCCGACTGTCCAGGACGTTCAGTACGATGATGTTCTCGACTTGCACAATGTTTCTTTTTTTTTGGTCGATCATAATCGGTGGGTGAGTTAGGTACAGTATGGAATGAAATAACAGGAATAGCTACAACATGCCAGCCCACGTTTCTAGTAACAAGTTTTGGTTTCGGTACCCAAGGAGGCCAACGTGTCTTTAGAAGGTGTGTGCGAATATCAAATGTTCGATTTCAATGGAAGTATTCAATCAAATGAAGAAAAAAAAAAGCCAAATATCAAATCAAACAAAAAAAATTTCATAAAATTTAAAGCTTACAAATTTTGGGCAACAAAGTATGGTGCTGCACGTGCTCTGGAGTCTCCTAGCATTCCATAACAAGAATGTGGCAAGCTATCAATAACATAGGTACATAGAAATTAAGATATACAGTACAGTCTACTCATGCTAAAGATAAGACCAAATTAGCATGTCAGTACATTTTACAACTCAGTTCTAGCATACGAAGGTCTGGAAAATATTTTTTCCATTGACAGAACTTGTGTTCACGAGAGAGCGCTTTGATTTTTCCGTAACTGATTAATTAGTGACGTTCTGCTGTACCGAATACCAATGAGCTCCTCAACATAATAGCGGACCTCTGTTGTGCAGCAATATGCAATATTTTATTGATTACATAGAAAGTTCTGCTTAGCTGGTTTTCTCCAAAATGCAGAACAGCGATCACAACTTTACGGTAGATGGGTTGTTGTAGGGCCAATATGCATGACGGACGAAAGGGCCACATATCGCGTGACTCAATCGCTGCTTTGTGCATAGCTGGCGCCAACGAGCAGGCACCGCCCGCGCCATTTGTTTGGCACAATCTGCCACCCGTAAAAGAAGCTGAAACCTGGAGGGTAATCAAAAGTTCGCAACTTATGGCGCAGGCAAACTAGAACTTGGATTACAATGAGCCCTAGTGCAGCAGAAGCCAAAGGTAAAGCTGTATTCAAACGAGACAGCTAATCGCCATTCCCAATTGCGGACTGCATATCACGTGATCACATGCCACCTGTGCCTACAGCACTCCCTCAGTCCGTGCGAAGCACTTTACAATACGGCGAAGAGCCAAAACACCGTTGGGATTTTCACCTCAGGTACGTTTGCTCCGTCCCCATTTCCCATGCATAGGCTACTCCGTCCGCCCTGTCACCCTCTGTAGTGTGAATGTTAGCCGCTATGTGATCCAATTCATGTCACGTGAGAGACTGATCCGTCTGCGATCACATCCACCGTTGGAATCCTGTTTTATCAGCATCGTGGATGAAGGAAGGGAGGGGAGGGGAAACAGAGCCACTGGCCAAAGATACCACATGGACAGTCTGCATCCGTGAATGGAGATTGTTTTTGCATAGATTTGAGCACTGTTGTATGCAGTTATTTCCGCGAGTTATACGAACAGACTTTCTTTTCTTATTTTTTCTTTTCAGGCTGTTGTAATTTGGGGTGCGGGTTATAAGTGGTGGCGGGTTGTACACGGGCAAAATACAATAGTAAGCGAACGTTTTCAGTCATTTATGTGGCTGATAAACCTGCCGTTGTGTAATACTAACCCTATCAATGCTTAGCTTGTTAGGTAAAACTGCGTGTTTTTTATATACATATAGGTGTAGAAACATGCAGATTAATACGGTTGTCACATGGCGCACTTTTGATCACAATATCAGGCTATCGAGATGAACTTGTTGATGGTTATTGGCTTCTCTGCGCTAATTGCGGAACGGAACCAACTGCTGTCGAAAAATTCGATCCCAATCTAGCTCAATGAAAGTGCACGTATGAAAAGTTACAGCGACAAGAACGCCATCAACGCACATGCATGGGTGGAGGCAGGCAGGAAACACTGTTATGTTGCGAGCCGAATAGGCACCTTGGTGCCAACCTAATTGCTTCCACTGGGTTTCCCTTTGTGTGGAAGCATTCGCTCGCGTTGTGACAGCGAGTTGGTGGCCCTCGGGTCAGATCTGTTAAATGTTTGCCTGGGCACGCATTATATCGATAAAACTACGAACATTACTTCATGTAGTTGTCTCTCTGCTAACACCATCAATGCTCTTTCTTTCTGGTGAAACTGACTTTTCTGTTTGCCCCTGGACTAATATCCATGTCTTTTCACACTTTTGATTTTAATTTGTGGGCGGCTACTGCGGGCACTAAGCATGGTCAGTCATGACGTCCAAGACTTACGGTACCACGAGTCATGTCCATGTATGGCTCTTGGTGCAATCTGCACAGCAAGCACTGCGCTCACAACTGCGCTACTACGTCCTGAGCTTCTTGCAGTTTGTTTATAAATGCTTAATAACAAGATGCTATCCACCAAGGCATTCTCTGGGAAATTGTGAAGCTGTTCTTACAGCTAGAACCTCACAATGTCGAATTAAAGATAATCGTGACTTGACAAAGTTTTTCGATTCACGTACCAATTCATTATATTGAGGTTTGGCTATACTTCTATTATCACATTTTTTTTTTTTTTTTGGCTCTGTAGCATTGCCTGCTAAATATGAAATGGAGTTTAGTGTATCCTTGCACAGGCCGTTCCCAAACCAAAGCATGGACATATTCAAGTACCTTGTGTACTCCTGCTGGTCATTCAGCAGGCTTTCCAGGTAGGCGAAGCTGAAGGCGCGAAAGAAGCAGTTGCCGTCTGGTCGCGTCTTGCGGATAGACTGGTACTTGCTGCGGAGGTCCTGCACATCCAGCCAAGAGCCGGACACTTTAGAGGAGTACTGACACAAAAAATCTCGCGTCCCGCTTTTTTTTTTCCTTCCTTTTTGTAACTGTCAACTTCACCATTACAGTGCACGACCTCAATTCAATTCCTCCAGAACGACACAAATATTTACTGCCCTTTTACGACACACGTTCAAAACATCCACCAAGTGTAGCGCTGTTGTTCATGTCAACTAACGCAGAGGTGGTGGTCACATGGCATCACAAACAAGAGTGCGCCAGTCTGCCCAAAGTGTGTCGCTCGAAGGCAATACAATGACTGTCACTGAGAGCTGCCAAATTTGCCTTTCCATGCTTCACTTGAAAATGCAAGAAACCCGCTTTCCCCTTTTGTCCCGTCAAATGCTACACGGTCTCAGCAGCAATGCCGGTGTCGACAGGTAACAAGCGGCGCAAAACAAGAAGAACCCAGAGTAACAGGATAGAGCATGAGGTCACAGAAGGATATCACATTAGGCAGGGGCAAAAGTGCATCGGCGTGCCTTCATTACCCCTCTCGAGAAAAAATTGCTGTTTTTAGGTGACTGTTTTATTCATGTCCACCACATCATTCATACATCTTCACTGAGTGTCTACCAAGTGGACATTTCCTAATTCCCAGAGTTTTCCAGGTTCTCCCCGAGTGCCTTCGCAAAACTCCCTGAGTGACACAGCACATTGTTTTATGTCAAGATGGGCTGACACCATGTCACCGGATGCTGTCACTCTCTAGCAAGCATGTTAAAAAATATTTTTAAGAAGAAATGACTTAATCCAGTTGAAACATTAAAGAGTAGTGTTTATTTTATTCAAAAATAAAATAGACGAGAGGGGGTTAGTAAGATGCACAGTGAATAAAATATCTTCAAAAGAAAATGGTAAAGCTCAACGCAAAGTGAATCAAACATTTTCAGATACGAATAAAAAGATGCATACAGAAACAAATATTTCCGAGTATGAGCTGTTTCTATCAGCTGATAGCAAGCTCATTGGCATGAGGCCCGAAATTTGTCACAAGTAGGATTCTCTCTAATAAGCAGCTGGAAAGTCAACCTAAACCGTTCCGACATAACTGACTCTATGGGGTGCTGCAAAGCCGCCCGAATTATCGGGGGTCCCGAAAGTCTGTGGTTGACTGTACACTCTCAACTCCTCCAGCTGACAACATGGTGTCAAAGACAATTCGTTACGATCCCTCTCTGTTACTCAAGCCAGCATTGCTGCAACTTTCGTTCCCTTTAAAAAAATTACAGCTCATTTTCCCTGATACAAGCACAAATTCACCGAGTTGACGCCGAATATTTCCAGAGTATTGAAAATCCCTGAGAATTCCCAGTTTTCCCAGTTGGTAGACAACCTGTTCACACTGCCATGTGGCAATAATCAGACATGCTCCTTCTTTAACTGTTCTTTCTTTCCTCGTACTATCATCGTTTCATAGTGTGGTTAGTTGGTTGCACTTAAAGGTGAACCTTTTCCGTTAATAAACTTCAGTTGGTAGTTGCATCTCTTCTGTTACTCTGTGTTCCTGTTCTTGTCAGTCTGCACCATTTGTTCCCTTTCAAAATGAACGGCAAATTAACTGTAAACAAGATAATCCTTGTGATTGTGCATACCAGTAAATTCATTAGAAAAAGTTATCAAACACACCATCAAAAGCAAGAGTTTTTGAAACCAAAAGTAAATATGGTGCCACTGTCACTCGCCAGAATCAATGAAGAACATGAAACATTGAGACCGGTACAGTTTATCGGCATTATGTCTGAAAATTGCGCTCTTGGTGCCAGGGTGCCAGAACGAAATGTTTTTCGTTCTGGTTTTAGTTTCGTTCCACTGAAAAAAAACATTCAATTACAATTCTGCTCCGGAACAGGGGGGGGAAAAAACTAACTGTAACGCTTTTGGCTTACATGCAAAGCTTTTCGAAGGTAACAATAAAAACACAGTACTTATTTTTCTCAATAAGTGAATTATGAAATCATGCTCAGTGCCTTCAGTCAAGGCACTGACCATTACCTCACAAGGAGCATGTCACCGAGTGTACTCTGTGAAATGCAAGACCGCTGTTCCGATGAAACGAGCTTAAACGAACAAATGAACGGTAAGCTCTTCAGAGTGCAAGCCCAGGGTTTTGCTATGACACTGATCTGCTAGTACACTGGGCAGAAGGCTTAGTTAGATTAGTGGAGCGCTCAACCAGCTATTGTTCGTACTATTTCTGCCGGAGATGCGTGCCAATTCTGACGTTGCCCGACGGCGATTGTTTTGGGTTGCAGACTTTTCCCTTGAATCGAAAACCTATCAAAAATATTTCGGTTTCACTCTGAAACAAAATCATAATATTTCGGTTACCTCCTTGTTCAAGTCGAAAATAGCTTCTTCTCGTTTTCCATTTTTGTTTCCGTTCCAACGCACTGCTTGGCCCGCTGTATATCTTGGGAGGTCTGGGATTTGCCTTACGTCTGCTAAACACTAGGTGCATGTGTTGTTTGCTCACATGATCTTTCAAAGGCAGTTAATAAGGAAATTAGATAATTACCAGCCCTGCAGCTTCTTCAAGATTGCTTCAACATCGCTTAATAATACTGTTACGTGAAGGACAAGTCAGTAAGACAAGCAACTATTTACAGGTTGTATTTACAACAACGGTTGCAGCGCTGACCGGTTAGATTCACCGCGCGAGCCCAGTTCGTTCTTCCTCCGCTTTTCTGGAGTCATGGTGCCCACGCGCCTCGTTCAAACAAATACCACACGCGTGTAGCATAATCCCCCGGCAGCAGAAGCGACTTCCCGGACATCATGATTGAAAATTGCCGACATCTGTGGCGCAGCTTATAGGAAGCGCTCGGGTGATGGCGTAGCGCGTGACCTAATCCGTGGCCACAGCGATCCACCTGTTCCCAGAGGTAGAAAGAGGAAAAGGGCCAAGTAAGTCCAAACCAACCCGAAAGAATGGTTCCGCAGCTATGTCGAGTGGTCGAAGGTAACCAGCAGGGAGCGTCGTTGGTGTCTTGCCTCGCTGGCATTTCTCACACGCAGCTACGTATCTTCGGACTGAGCGAGCAAGCCCTGGCCATAAGAAGCGTCGGCGGATCCGGTCGTAGGTACGTGACACACCCAGGTGACCGGCAACGGGGAGGTCAGGAAGTTCATGGAGAACAGGCGGGCGAAGGTGTTTAGGGATCACAAGGAGTAATGCAGGACCGTCGGGGTGAACATTGTGGCGGTAGAGTACGCCATCTTGAAGTGTGAATAACTGAAGGAAACTGTCGGCAAGCGACGATTACAGGCGGTCAATGATGATACGCAAGGACGGGTCACGGCGCTGCTCATCGGCGACATGGAGCAGTGGAAAAACAGAGAGAACACAGGCGTGGGTGTCAATATCAGATGTAGATGTTGCGTCTTCAACTGGGTAGCAAGAGAGGCAATCTGCATCCTGGTGTTGGCGTCCTGACTTGCAAGGCATTGTGTAGGGATATTCTTGTAGCTGGAGGGCCCAATGACCGAGCCGGCCAGTGGGATCGTTGAGCGACAAAAGCCAACAGAGCGCATGATGGTCTGTGATTACTGAGAAGGGCTTGCCATATAAATATGGGCAGAACTTTGAAACGGCCCAGACGAGAGCAAGACATTCGCGCTCAGTAATCGAATAGTTGCGCTCTGCAGTTGTCAGGAGCCGGCTAGCATAGGCTATAACGCGGTCGTGTCCGTGTTGGCGTTGCGATATGACTGCTCCGATCCCATAACCTCTGGCATCGGTTCGGACCTCTGTAGGTGCAGACAGGTCAGAGTGGGCCAAGACCAGTGGACTGGTGAGAATCGTTATAAGACGTGAAAATGCGGCAGCCTGGGGGGAACCCCCATAAAAGGCACGTCTTGCTTCAGAAGTTCAGTGAGTGGTCGAACGACTGCTGCGAAATCTTTCACGAACCGTGGGAAATAAGAATAGAGCCCCACAAAACTCCGGACGTCGTTGACAGACTGAGGTACAGGAAAAGCTGTTACTGCTCGAACCTTCTCTGGGTCGGGTTGTACTCCTGAAGCATCGACGAGATGGCCTAGCACTGTAATCTGTCGGCGCCCGAAGTGGCACTTCGATGAGTTTAATTGGAGCCCAGCCTTGCGGAAGAAATCTAGGATAGCTGCAACGCACTCAAGGTGCATCTCAAATGTAGGAGAAAACACAAGGATGTTGTCGGAGGTAACAAAGGCAAGTTGAAAATTTTAAACCTTAAAGCAGAGAGTCCATCCTCCGTTCGAACGTGGCAGGGGCATTGCATAAACCGAACGACATGGCCTTGAATTGGCAGAGGTTATCTGGAGTGACGAAAGCGGTCTTTTCTTGGCCTTGCTCATCGACGAAAATCTGCCAATCATCAGATGAAAGGTCGATGGATGAAATGTATTTGGCACAGTGAAGACAGTCAAGAGCGTCATGGATTCGTGGTAAACGGTAAACATCCTTTATAGTAATACGGTTTAGCTGGCGGTAAACAACGCAGAAACGCCACGTGCCATCTTTCTTTTTGATGAGCACGACCAGCGGCGCCCAAGGACTCGACAAGGGCTCAACAATGCCTCTGACAAGCACTTGTTTACTTCCTGCTGAATAACTTGTCGCTCTGCCGTAGACATGCGATACGGTCGGCAGTGAATGGGAACAGCATTGCCAGTGTTTAGCCGATGCTTAACAAGGGACGTCTGACCAAGTGGTCGACTGTCAGTGTGAAATATGTCAGGTAGGAAAGCAAAAGGCGATATAGGTCGGCTGCTTGGTCAGGTGCAAGGTATGGAGCGACCATGTAACGTAATGGGACGTCGAGGTTTAAGGCATCCTGCGGGTAATCAGGAGGATCTGGAGACGCGTCGGCTACAAAAGCAGTGACGTGGTCGTCTGTCAGTGACCGGAGCGTGGCCACTGCTACACCTTCAGGTAACGCTTCGTCAAGCCAAAATTGGTAAGGGGCAGACACATCCTATTAGCGGCAAGGGTTACGACAGAGTGGGGCACAGAGATGTCTCGCGCTAGGAGGCCATCACGAATAGGTGCGACGACATAGTTCTTATCAGGCACGGTTGCCGTTGAGGCCAATTCAATGAAGGTTAGGGCTTTTGGAGGAAAGCAAACAAACGCTGCAGTGCAGAGGGTGCTCGGTTGTTCGGGGCAAACGTCTGAAAGAAGAGGAAGCTCGAGGCGCAGCGTACCGCTGGAACAGTCGATGAGGGCAGAATGCGTCGTTAGAAAGTCGAGCCCAAAGATTAGGTCATGAGGGCAACTAGTCAGCACGGTGAACAGGACCGTAAGTTGGCGGCCAGCAATTCCCATGCGAGCATTGCATACCCCTGACGGCAACAGTGGCACCATTGGCGATGCGTACGGCTCGAGTGATGGCAGGCATAAGAACTTTTTTGAGGCGATGACATAGGTTAGCGCGCTCATTATGGACGCTTGTGCTCCAGTATCAACTATTACCATCAACGAACACCATCGACGTCTACTTCAATTAGGTTCGTGTTGGTGAGGAGCGTCAACGGAGGATTTGAACAGGACGAACGTGATGCAGCACTACAACCAAGAGCTGCATGGCCTAGTTTTCCGTCCGTCGGTTCAGCTAGCAAAAGTGGCAAGGTTGGGGTGATGGGGAGCGATGGCGCTGAGGCGACGGCGATCGGCTGTCAGGGGCATAGGAAGTAGGGTACAGACAGCGAAGTGAATAACGGCGAGCGTCGGCGTATGGGCGAGGAGTAGGGAATGAGCTCCAGTACGGCGGCATCAAGGTGGTGCGCCACTGGTGGGCTACATGACCAATGCGGTGGCAGCGGAAGCACATCAGTATGTCATCTGTGGTTCGCCATTCAGCAGGATTGCGTGGTCTGGGGGCGAAATACTGGTCATTACAGCTTGTGGACATGGGAATGGGTGCCGAATCAGGTCGGGAGACAGAGCAGGCGGTAGAGATGCCAAAGATTGCAATTTCTTGCCGCACAACTGCTTGAATAACGGAAATACTGGGAGCTGCTTGGCCAAAGGTACCGTCAAGGGGCCGTGGATGAAGGGGGCTCAGACTCGCCGCTTAATCTCAAGGCAAATGATATGTGTGACGTTCTCTTGAAATGGTCGTGTGGCAGTAAGAGCGCAGCAAGAGGACGTGGCACGGACGTTGGGGAGCCGAGAAAAGTGTGGGACGACACGGCGGCTTTAGGCTACCTCGAAGCGGCGGCATTCTTTGACGATGGCGTCAACGGTAGAGACGTCGTTATAGACGAGCAAATTGAAGACGTCGTCCGCAATGCCTTTTAGGATATGGCCCACCTTGTCAACCTCAGTCATGTGCTCGTCGACTTTCTGGCAAAGGGCAAGCACTACCTTTATGTAGGAGACATATGATTCGGTTGACGACTGGACACGGGTGGCAAGCTCTTTTCCCGCAGCCTGTTGGCGACCTGACGGGTTGCCAACTAGGTCGCGAAGCCGCTCTTTTAAAACGTCCCAGCTGGAGAGCTCGACCACATGGGTGTGAAACCAGACAGGCGATGTCCCGTCCAGATAAAAGATCACATTGGCAAGCATGATGGTAGGGTCCCAGTGGTGGCTTTGGCTAACACGCTCATACATGCTGACCAAGTCATCGGCGTCAACGCCATTTTGGGCGGAGAATGTCCCAAGATCACGGAGACAAGGAACCGTAACGTACGTTCTGGATGGCGCCACAGGTGTAGTGGCGATCGAGTGGGTCCATTGGAAGCCATGGCTGTGATGAGGACGGTGCAGCCACTTCGGAGCTCCGTGGCGAGGACGGGGAACGTTCCACCTCCACCACAATATTACGTGAAGGACGAGTCAGTAAGACGAGCAACTATTTACAGGTTATATTTACAACAGTGGTTGCAGCACTGACCAGTTAGATTTACCGCCTGAGCTCAGTTCGTTCTTTCTCCTCTTTTCTGCAGTGACGGCACCCACATGCCTCGTTCAAACAAATGCCACACGCGTGTAGCAATACTCATTTGCTATCTATTTAACCAATGTGAAACTTCGCTGCAGTTAGCCCTTGGCATGAGAACACAGTTCGGTGAACTGCTGTGGAAGAACAGCCTTCTTGAGCAGCATACGAGGCAAGGATGATGCAAAACAAAAGTTGGGATGCAATTACCTTACATGGGAAGATAGCCTAACAATGGTCCGACTTCCCGTAGAAGTCTCGACTCAAAGCTTCTCCTCGACACACAATCCTTCAGTCTGAAGAAAAAACTGCACCTCAATAACAATCCTGGATTGCTATTGCTCCTCCGTGTAGGATTACTCCTACACGGAGGAGCTGCTTGAGAAAAGAAACTTCGGGCAGGTGTATTTTTGTGTAATCTCCATGAGCACCCGATCACAAAAATTTCCCTGAATAAATGCTTCGGAGTGCAGTGCATTTAAGTGCAGCGACTACTTCAGCTGCTAGGTGGAACTGCTATTGACTCCATTTATTTCAAATATTTAGATAGAACTCCGTTTATGCTTCAAATAAACAGCGCTTCATAATGCACATACCATTTTATGGCAGGAAATTGCTAAATATACATATACTAAAATGTGAACACAATTATATGTAAATTGTGATATCGGCTGTTCGTTATTTGAAAACTATTTGAAGTTCAATTTGATGCTGGCGCTATTCGATTCGGCCCCAAAAATCACTATGTGCACACACCTATTAGAATGCTACTTTTGTTATTGTTGCAACACGGCTAAAGAAACCGGCCAAACAGAGTCGCCTTACCTTGACTTTCTGCTGGTAGACCTCATCGTCCAGGGCGTACTCCTTCTCGAGGATGGCCAAATCCTGCTTCGTGTCTACCAGTGGTATGCGCTCGGCAATCTGCAGGACGGGACGTTGCCATGTGCACATGACTAAACTTGAACCCGGTGGAACACAGTGAGCCGTGATCATTGCACACACGAGAATAGTAAACCGCAGAAGCTGGGCGCTGGCTCATTGTTAACGCTCAAACACGACAGGGAAAAACTGGGACAGTGACAGACACAGGAACTGTCATTCCGAGAGAAAAAAAAAAACCCTGTGCCTCTCGCCAAAGAGCCTAGAATAAGGCACAAGTGTCTCACACGAAAACTTGCCAAGACACTTCAGATAAGTAAGTGCAAGAATGTAGAAGAATGCACAAGTGCCTCAATTCTTGTACAGTTGTCCACACTTGTGTCTAGAGCAGTGAATCGGTGCCGCTGCAATGCAACGGAACCAATACCTATGCATTGCTGGCACAATCGAGAGAATGTTTGCAGCAGCGGCAAGGGTGTGTGGGTAACACAATATTGAGTCCAGTAGCTTGAACCAAGCAGGCGCTGTGTTGATGCCCTTTCTCTGCTGTAGAGCGCAGCGTTTGAGTGCTCTAGACTGTTGACCGAAGTGTGAAATTTTGTACGTATTTGTGACAGGTGCCTCCCACAAGAACTCTCGTTCTCGCTCTTGTACGAGACGTGAGTGCATGCCTGTCTTATACTTGGACTTGTCACAAAGCCTTTGAATTTGCCTGAACATTTTTGCACTCGAGAGACAAGGACAACTCGGTGGGTACAGAAATACACCTGTGTGGTGGTTTTTTTTTCTGTTAATATTTTTTTTCTTGTTTCTTTCCTTTGTATACGGCTACTAACATGCACCATACAGTGGGATACCTGCCAGCTTGTGAACATTAAAATTCTGAATAGTCCTGCAAGAACTATATCCTGGGTCGGGACAGGGGGGATGGACGGCACGCATTTCTTTTTTTCAAAGTTTGCCCTCAGCTCAGTACCCACCTTTTGTTAGATATGCACACACTTTATACACGATTATTCACCTTTACACGCAGCACGTAAGCAGCATCAAACTTGGAACAGCAGACAAGGGTTAGGGTAACTGAAGATTTTGCATTTCTGTCCGTAACCACCCCATGAAACCTACAGGCATGAGTTCAAAGGGAGCAAAGGGAAAATTTTATTTTCTTATTTTCAATTTAGAAATATGGAAATGAAAGTGCACGTAAAGACAATTTGCCGCAGGTGGGAGCCTAACCCACGCCTTCCGGGAGGCATTACATGTATGGTGTTTAGGCAAGCTGCCACGGGACCATTATCCCGTCAAATTTCTTGGGTATTTGCTTATGTGTACTAAATATAGGCCTAGAAGTATTGGCCAGCAGCACTCCTGGCCATGGCGGCGGATATGAAACAATCTTTCAACCAGAGGCGTCACATAGTGCGCGGAGTCGGGAACGTTGCAGCACCCCTGCGCATACCCCCTCACTCACTGTTCTTTATGTATACATTTCAATCAAAAAGAACACTTCATCTCCCCTATGACTTGCCTGGATTCACTGTCTGCTGGCTTTGTGCAGCTGCAACTAACCAAAAAATTGAACTAAAAAAAAATCAAGCTCACGGCTCCCCTTATCCTTTTTGCTTGTTGCATAGTGATAGCCCCAAAAAATTTAAGTTTATAAGCCAGTTCCGTGCTCCCAAGTGTTATATGTGATGGCTGCCACAGGCACGAGTGGTGCTAGCTAACACTCCCAGTGTACACGCACAGATAGTGTACACACATCTAGTGTAAATATAGTGTACACACAAAGATACCCAAGAAAGTGCACAGGAGAACAGCTGCTGCTATAGCTCAATGATACTGCATTGCATGCATAATGTAAAACGAGTTTGACTCCTACCTGGAGCAAGTTATTGTTGTTCTTTTTTTTTGTCAGTTCATTATGTAAGGTTTATGGTGCGAAAGCAACTAAGGCTACGATGTGCCAGTTACATTCATCTCCCTTTTTATTATGATCATTTTTACATTTAAACTAAAGAGAAAGGTGTTTTCTTTGACTTCAGTGTCAGCTGGTGTCGTGTGCCTGTGTGCAACAGAAAATTAAGCCTCTTGCTTTTCTGTATTCTTTTTGCCCAGGTGATTTCACACATGCCAACCTACGACAGGCTTTACAACTTTTAAAGATCTTGTGAACACAGCACAGAAGGAGGGAGGCAGGGATAACCACATTATTTTTCTCAAAAGCTTAAGGGATACATATGCAGTTAACTATGGTTTGCCTTTATATGCAGCACACAAGAAGCAACAGACCTGGAATTCATGAGACTTGCTTTTTTATATAGAAATGACTTTTCAGCAACATTCCAGTTGTCAATCTGCGTGAACTCGCTGAAAGCAAGTAGCCCCCCCGTTGCATCCTTTGAACATTGGAAGACTTTCAACAGCACGATCGGAAATCAACAATCAAAACTTTTTTTTTGCAAATTAAGTTTTGCAAAACTGAACACAATGTTCATAAGGTCGTAGAATGAGCACAAATTCCTAAACTTCACAGAAAATTCGGGAGAGTTGGCAGGTATTAATTTTCTTTTTTTGCATTATTCAGGTGGCATGCGCAAGGCATAAGTTGTAAACGAAATTAACAGAACAGGCATTAAATAAATGCATGTCCTTAAACCTTGCCCTAATGACCCGCACGGTGAAGCACACACACTCAAAATGACACAGTATTTGTCGGCATGACAGGAGCATTACATACTCTCAACCAGGGTTGCCAGGTACAAAATGTGAAAAGTAGCCAAGAAATCTCGGAAAGTAGCCAGAAAAGTAGCCAACTTTGGCCACATAGAGAAATGTAGCCAAAAAAGTAGCCACGCTATGGAAAAACGTTGCATTTTCATTTATTATGCAACTCTGAAGACATTATCACAGTCAACACTTAAAGTTGCTTTTAGTAAATGCAGGAACATACAAAAATATTATGAAACGTGCATAAATGACTACAGCTAAGAGCGCTTTGATCAGCATGTAATATGACTAGAATATTATCACAAATCAGAATCACAGTGTAAATGTTTGAGTTAATCTTGGCGCACATTTCTCGAAGAAGTTCAAAGCTCTCGATCACTTTCGCGGTTATTTACGTGCGATATTGCGTCTTGGCATCGGACGCGTTGCAGGCCGTTTGCTACGCTCTGCAAAGTGAGATGCCCAGCCGCGCGAAATCTCGCAAAAGTGATCGTATTCCAGAAAACAGCTGCATGTTTTCAAGCTGGGAACACATAAATGGACCGACTAGGCCGAGAGCGCGCCGGCCAGACCGGCCGCTGACATTCTGGTAGCATGTTTACGTTTATCCCATGACCAGCTGTCCAAGTGTTCGATTTTGCAAACTTCGGGCAGCTTCGGGTTGTCTTAGGATCCCACCTCACGTTGCCTTCCCATCAGGACCGGCACTAGCTGGCTGCCGTCTGGCTGCCGTCTGGCTGCCGTCTGGCTGCCAGCGGGCTGCCAGAACTCCGAAAATCGAAGAAGCCCTATGTGTGGAAGGTGGAAGGCCTGACGCGGAACGTCAATGCGAAGATGGAACATGCTGTGACGTCACCAGTGCGAAATTCTTTGCATGAAATGAAAGCGCCAGTCTGATTGACAATGATGATGGACCAGCTTGAAATGATTTGAAGTGTCGTTGTTGCGGGTTGGCCTAAATATATGCTAATGTTGCTGCATAATATGAGCTACACAAGTTTCTATCCAATTATTACAATAGTCAAGCTATTTCAAAAGTAGCCAAAAAGGTAGCCAAGTAGCCAAGGAATTTTTTTCCCCGCCAACAGCCTCAAAAAGTAGACAATTTGGCGCAAAGTAGCCAAATCTGGCAACCCTGCTCTCAACAGTTTGTCCTAAGCATAAATGCCATCCGGTATGTGTGTGCCAGATTACAAGCAGGAATGTTGCGCCATTTGTCTACGGCAAGAAATCTTAAACGTGTTTCGCTGCTAATGCTATCACAAAATCAGCATTGGGAAAGAACAGTCACGAAATGTATAGAACACAAGATTCTCTCACCAAATTAGCTGCTTTGCTGAGAAAACCCCGTCCATTCTGGAATACCATTGATAACCTCGCGACAACCGCACAATGAGCAAGCTAGCGTCCAAGAAATAAATACTGTATTGGTAGCGGGTTTCGGCTCCTGTGAATCAGATGGTAGCATTGCGCTGGTTCAAACGGACTTGGCGCCGGGTTACTTGAAACAGCATATTCACTTGCATTGACTGCGTTTCATTGTACCAGCATACTCCCCAGAAGAAAACATTTGAACGCATCGGCAGACAGCAGCTATCGTTCAGTAAAATCAGCCGGCTTGCGAAAGATATCCAACGCGCCAGGACTCGGAAGCGGCTTGATCAAGCGCTCCGCGCCGACATGCAAAGTTTGAATGCCTTTCTGACAAATGACACGGCGATGCAACTCACCTCGCGCTCAATCTCTTTCTCCTGTGCAAGTATCGCTTCATCGTGATTCATATCTGAAAAAAAAAGGAGAGAAAACAAAAACGCTGTCAACGTGCGTGCGCGGATTGAGCGCCGTCACACAGCTTCGCACACAAGAACGATATGTTTCCTGTCATACAAATGACAGCAGATTAAATCGTACAGCACTCGCAGTGAGAATCACGTAAGGATTCGTCAGGGTTAAATGAAACGCGGACGTGAACGCTCGCTCCACAGCGAAAAAAATTAAATCGACCCCTCTATATCAAATGGAAGCACGGATTCAGGCTTAGGAAGCCGATACAATGGACGCCGAATAGCTCGGAGCAGCGCTAGGCGTTCATCTGCGCTGTAGGCTTTTTAGCTTCGAAATGCTACGTCCAGCGACAATTTAAAAAACAATGACCGCTGGTCACAACGTACCCGATATCACGTTATTCGAGGGAGATTTTGGGGCGGCTTGCCGCACATCATCAGCCATGTTTACGTTTGAAGGATTCATTTTCGAGTGGCGACATCTGCGCTCTGGCTGCCTGCTGGCGTCTGACGTTTCATTTCGGTTTCCGCGCGGCCGAAAACGAAGATACGGTAAAAGATCAGCCAGGTGAAAATGCCTTTATAAACGCCTGCTTGTTCGAATGTGTGAGAGCTTTTTGATATATTTTTCCCTATAGAAGGACGCTCATCTCGGTATAAATTTCTATTCAAACTGCATTTCAGCTGTCATCGTCATGTTTCAGTTTATAAACAGACGCGTTAATTAAGAACGCGCATCAGAAACGTGCGTCATTCCTACTCAATATAACACATTTGAAAATGAACACGGCAAGGCTTTTCTCAAAATTACACTGTCAATTTAATACCCGAAGATGATGCGGGGTATGGGTAGCTTCATATTTCTAACTATTTAATAAAATCTTTCACTTCTGGCTAGTGCGGACAATTCACACCTTTTATATTTCCCGAATGTTTCCACATTATTATGCAAAGTATGTGTGCGTTAAGGCAAGCCTTCAAGATGAAAGGCGCGCAAGCTTGCACGCCTCCAAATGGCCAAATGTATCAAAAGCGGCGCTGCTAAACATCATACTTCATGATGTGTCGTCGAGTTTTATGTAGTGGTCAAGTCTAGATAAATGAGCCGAAGGAACCGTCGTAAACAAAACACGCGTGTTCAGAGGAAAGCGCAACTTTGCGATTAAGCACTTCGGTCCGTTGGTGAAAGATGTGCGTGAACTTTTGTAGTAACAGCTCTCGATGTTGACGCAGCTCCGTGCCCGCCTCCCTCGTCTTTGTGAGAGATCCGTCGCTGTTAGCCGACGCCAAAATGCGACCTCGCTTTCGGAGACTGCGTTGCAAGACCGCAACAACGGCGCCGCGGAAACGGACAACGCGCGCCGCTTCAATCCCATCGGTGTGCAAATGCTGTCGCCGGCGCTGCATCGGCAAGTTTTCGGCGGCGTCTGCGACAAGCTCGATCGCGAAGCGGTTGACAGGAGCGTGCGCCACTTGAAAGAGCAAAAACTGTGGGGCCATACAACGACCCCGCTGCCCGACGTCGACTTCAAGCTTCCGCCTTTGCTGGGCTCTGATCTCGAAGAGCACTTCTTGGAGCTCGGCCGTCGCTATTCGAAGGACTACAGGCTAGCCGCGGAAGCGCTGAGCGCGACGACCTTGCCCCGCCTGCCGCCGCGCTGGAACTTCGCGCCGGGGTGGACCAAGTACCATAACGACGGGAGAGACGCGATCGTAGTCGACTACCCCGATGAGACGTCGCTCGTCTTCGACGTCGAGGTGTGCGTAAGAGAAGGGCACTTCCCGACGCTTGCGACGGCTGCTTCCGGCGACTGCTGGTACTCCTGGTGCAGTCCGCAGTTAGTCGGCGAGCGGTTCAGGTGGAAAGAGCGCGTCAAGTTGAGCGACCTCATACCCCTAGAAAGTACCACTGGCCCACATCAGTCGCCGGCGAGAATAATCGTCGGTCACAACGTCGGCTTCGACAGATCTTTCATTAGGGAGCAGTACATGATCGAAGGAAGTCGTCTGAGGTTTCTGGACACCATGTCCCTTCATATGTGCGTGTCCGGCTTGACGAGCTTCCAGCGAGCTCTTTCGATGGCTAGCAAGTCGGAGAAGTCGTCGGAAACGACAGCGGCCACGCGCGGTCCTCCGGTCGAATTGTGGGAGGACCTCAGCTCCCTCAACAATCTCGCCGCCGTTTACAAGCTCTATTCCGAAGGCAGCACGCTCAAAAAAGAGTCTAGGGACACTTTCGTGAACGGTACCTTACAGGACATTGCTGGCAACTTCCAGGAGCTGATGACTTACTGTGCCAATGACGTGGTCGCTACCCATCTGGTACTCGGGAAGCTTCTCCCGCTGTACTTCGAGCGGTTCCCACACCCAGTGTCATTTGCTGGCATGTTGGAGATGTCGACGGCATATCTTCCAGTGAATCAGAATTGGGAGCGTTACCTCAAAGAGGCGGACTCGATCTACGAGGACTACCAACAGGAGCTGAAGCAGATGCTGACAAGTATTGCCAATGGTGCATGCCGTCTGCTGCATGGGGAAGCATACAAGAAGGACCCATGGCTCTGGGACCTTGACTGGACAATTCAGAGCATCAGGATCAAAAAGACACCTGCAAAGGCTTCTTCAAAGAGCACAAAGGAGACCATGACATCCTCAAAGAAGCCATTGGCTCATGCGAGTGAGGCAGAAGCAGGCTCAGGAACCAGTTGCAAGAAAGCAGTTCCACCAAATTCATCTAGTTCGCAAAAGCCCTTGGAAAATTACTCAGAGCCATCCTCAAGGACAGCCTCACTTTCAGAGGCAGACCTTAACAGTAGCCCAGTTCCTACTGAAACAGAATTGCTGAAGCAAGTCCGGCACATCTTTGATACTTCAAAGCTGTTGTATAAGGTGCAGCCATTCATGCCTGGCTATCCTGCGTGGTACCGTGACTTCTGCACGAAGCCTCCCTCAAACCCCGAGGACAACCCAGACTGGGCTCCTGGGCCCTACCTAATAAGCACCCAAATGCGTTCAGTGCCAAAGCTGCTTAGGCTAAAGTGGGATGGTTATCCTGTTCACTATGATGAGAAGCATGGCTGGGGCTACTTGGTCCCAAAGGCTGGGAGCGACAAGTCCATAATTGTTTCTGCAGCTGTCAAGGAAGAAGCAGGCACAGACGAAAAAAAACCAAAGTTTCCTCTTGCAGAATTCTTGAAGGTTTGTGGCTACCAGAGGTGCTCTTCAGATAGTAGTGACACTGATTCAGCATGGAAAAAATTAGAGAAAATTCCAGAAGAAGGGGCAACAGAACTCTGGCGGAAAGTTCTGGGAGAAAAAAATGATACTCCACAACTGGAGGAAAACGCCGACACAGACATTGGCATTGAAGGGTGCAGCTTCTTTCGACTCCCACACAAGGATGGCCCTCACAAGAGAGTTGGAAACCCACTTGCCAAAGACTTTCTGCCCAAGGTTTCTGATGGAACCTTGCAATCAAGCGACAAACCAGAAGCCAATCAGGTGTTGTCGCTGAGCAAGATGATTTCGTATTGGAAGAACGCTCGTGATCGCATCATGGGACAGATGGTGGTGTGGTTCGACAGGGACGAACTGCCGACAACGTTCGAAGCTGATGAGCGTTCCGACTACGGCGTCATTCTGCCACGGATCATTCCGGCTGGCACAGTAACGAGACGAGGTGTCGAGACGACCTGGCTGACAGCCAGCAATGCTTACAAAGACCGTGTGGGTAGCGAGCTCAAGTGCATGATTCAGGCTCCCAAGGGTTACCACATTGTAGGTGCCGATGTAGACTCTCAGGAACTCTGGATTGCTTCCATTTTCGCCGATGCCCACTTTGCCGGCATGCACGGCTGCACAGCATTTGGGTGGATGACCCTCCAGGGTAACAAAGCAACTGGTACCGATATGCACAGCCGCATTGCTCATTCCGTCGGCATCAGTCGGGACCAAGCCAAAGTTATCAATTACGCCCGCATCTACGGTGCAGGGCTACCATTTGCGCAGCGCCTCTTCATGCAGTTCAATCACAGGCTGACCTCGCAGGAGGCCGCCTCCAAAGCAAAGATGATGTATGCCCAGACGAAAGGCGTAAGGGTGCACGCCGGCGAAAATGTCGGCGGCCAAACTGTCTACATCCAAGGTGCCCGCAAGGTCTGGTCTGGAGGAAGCGAATCCCACATGTTCAACAAACTCGAAGCGATTGCAAACTCAAAAGTTCCAAAGACTCCAGTTCTGGGTTGCTGCATCAGCCGTGCCTTGGAGCCTGCTGCTGTGAACACGAACTTCTTCAATAGCCGCATAAATTGGGTCGTGCAGAGCTCGGCGGTGGACTATCTTCACCTCATGCTCGTCACCATGAGGTGGCTCATGGAGGACTTTGCGATTCGCGGCCGCTTTGCCGTCAGCATCCACGATGAGGTGCGCTTCTTGGTTGCATCTGAGGACAGGTACAGGGCTGCCTTGGCACTGCAGGTGACCAATCTGCTCACACGCTCTTTTTTCGCTTGGAGACTGGGAATGCGGGACCTTCCCCAAAGTGTGGCTTTCTTCAGCAGCATCGAAGTTGACACTGTGCTGAGGAAAGAGGTGGACATGGATTGCGTGACGCCGTCGAATCCTCAGGGATTGAAAGAGGGCTATGGCATTGCTCCTGGTGAAGCGCTGGACATTTATGCAGTTCTTGAAAAGACAAAAGGGGGCTTCCTGTCACGTGAGGCTGAGTCAGCCTGATCACCTGTAATGTGTAATTAGCTACTTCCAGATTTTTTGTTTGCTTTCTTCTCTTAAGTTCTAGTCCATTTCACATGAGTAAGGCAAGTGTTCCTGTGTTCATATCGACTAACATCATGCTTCTAGGCGATTAAATGATGACTTTTGCAACTTCACTATATTTTGTGTTGCTAATTTGTTTACATTGCCGTCAGGCCAGGCCAATACTGATTAACGGGATGAAGCAGTGTAGGCGTTCTTAGGTAAATGACGAAACAGCTTCCCTAATAGATTTGTTGTGTTATTCAGCTTGCGTCTGTCACATCAATGATTCACACTTTTCTTGGGAAAATGCAAGGCTTTGACCACCGTGTGTGTTATAGCATCTGTATATTGATGTGGTAATCTACAGACTGCGCATTTAATGGTAACTGCATCTGCGATTTAGCAAGTGCATGCATGAGTAAAGTTGATGGTACTATTATCGAAACGGAACAGATGCGCGCTAAGTTGTACTTAATACAAGCCTATCTTTTTTATTTTCTTGCCTTTGTTCCAAGGGCACAATTTCGAATCTGGGTTGTCTCCTAGTAGCACAGCACCATCCCATGATGTATAACCTTCAGGCGTTGTGTTTGATGGTTAGGTTAAAATTGCAAACTTGTCTCTAAAAGCATCTACAACCCGCTCAGAAGTCACAACACGCTGTTCCTATGGTTGAAACTGCAACGCGGTCTTGGCACAAGCAGACCAGGCGAAAATGCTAGTGTTTTACCAGGTGTTTTATCGTAACAGTAACAATTCTTGATAAAATTTTACTAATGAACTTTATATTTAATTACTTACATATTGAAATACACAAATTGAAGCTGGTGGTTTCATGAGGCGCATACACTTGCAACAAATCTTGAATCTAGTACAAGTTTTGAGATAAGCGCAGAAAAATTCGCTGTAACGAGGTACGCAGTTCGACTTACCTTTAACAAGTGGTATTTTGATACACTGAAGCTCAAAAATTATGGGAACACCAATGCATTCCGTCGCAAACTTTGCGAATGCACACATCAAAACTGGCGTCATCTGCGGAATTCGTTTTAAGTAACTGTGACAGTAATTAATTTAAGTAATTAATTTTAAAAGTACTTTGGGAAATATGTTAATTATTGAAATACTCATACTGATTTCGCATGCAAATAATGCCTGCATCTGCAAGTAATCTAGCTCAAGAAGTATAATTGTGCTTCACGTTACGGGTGATTTTTAAAATATTCTTGTAATTGTAAAAAAAAATACCCTATATAGCGCAGGATTTCCATCCCACCTAATCGGGCAGGACAGATCGGATTGGCCAATACTCCAGAGTTGGTTCATACCATTACCACAAGGGGGGGGGGGGGGGCGGGTGGAGCAAAAATATATATATATATATATATATATATATATATATACGCGGTAAGGAGCACCACCAATGCAACCACAACCAACACACCTGGCTTGTACCTGTGCCTTGGTTGTTTGCCTTGTGTTTATAGTAGCGCAGTAAACCTGCATAATAGGGACATGTATGGTGGTTTCACAATGACCTTCACGCTGTTATCTGCATCTTTATTTATGGCAGAATTGATTGCTTGCGTGGGACTGGTCCTCTACCGTATGCAGTTCGGAGGCTTCAGAAGGCCATCGGAACATCACCGAAGGTCATGCATCATGTTTGCCGTCGCAGTAACATCTATTTGCTGCTGTTCTCCATGTGCAAGAAAATTCGGTAAAGGGATTCTAAAATAGCTCAATGTATCGCTAGTACTGGTGCTAGGAAATGGTGTTAAGCTTTAGGAGATATGATGAGCTGTCACCTTACCTTGTCATAGGTTTTGTGTTCTGCTTCCATTCGAAAGACACTGCAGAATCCAAACTTTAAAAAAAAAGTTTTTACTGAATTTACGTGCACTTCTGCCTGTGGTTTCACATAGCACACAAATGCTTTGGTGTGAGATACGTCTGGCTTGTTTAATGCACCACGGCTAAAAAAATGGCTCTTCACTCTGAGGGACCGCATATGCCGAGTGATCCTACGGGGTTGCTGCAACTGCAGTTATATAATTTACTCGCTCATCTTGCTGACGCTGCGCTAAGCAGTGAAAAAGTGGGTTTGTGTCTCTACGCTCTCAAAAAACATTAACAACGTTTGGGGGCTCATCTTGTCCTCGCGTAGCAATCGTCGTCTGTCTTGCTTGTGTTTACGTTTAAACTCTGCGCTTGCTGCTTTCCTGTCAAGAATGCCACGCCAAGCTGATGCGCACGTGCCGTTCGTGACCTTGAAGTACCAGACGCACAGCATTAAAGCACCTCCACTTGTGGTTACACAAAAAAGGAAATTTAGACTAGGTGCCGCAGTATCATTGTTTGGGGACAATTGACTCAAGCCCCAAAGGGTGAAAATTTATATTAAACAGTGTTTGGCTCAAAGCCATTAGGTTAGTCTTCTGAGCTGGCAGCTACTCCTATGCAGGCCTAGCAAAGAACGCTTTTGCGCTGCTGCACAAACTTCGCAAGCTTCACAAGCCATGGTCCCGTTTTCGGATTCCCTAGAGTACGCTCTCCAGAACGCCAGTGCATTTACATCCGGCTTTCCTGGCTGGAGCACAGTGCCGTGTGGTGCTGCGGGTCATTTGTGCCCTGTGTGAAAGTATCTATGCAACACCTCCCTCCATCCTTGTCACCGTTTCGGTGATTTGTAGACCTTCACAGTTGTGTAGGCTGCACATGGCACGAGTAGGTAGGTTCCACTGTGGCACTTAGCCATTGCAACCACACGGCATGGTTTGCATATCGTGACAACTTGTGCGGTTACGCCGCGCAGGTCACGCTTTCAGGGAACGTGAGAGGTCGCACGACCACACGTAGGGATAGGCGGCAGCTTTTGCTTGCAGTGGCAACATACTGAATGTTGCAGAAATGGGAGCACCATATGTGTGCGTGGAATATTGCTGCTAAACTGCTGGTCCTTTCGCATTTTACTTGGTTTTCCATCGGCATGACTGGTTTTTCCCGTTTCAGTGACCTATCGGCACACAATTTGCCAGTGTTCTAGTTAACCCTGAATTTCAACAATATAATCTGCATCGTAAGAGATGGCGTTTATGCATAGCAGACAACTGAACTTTCGCAAACGAATCCATTCTTGGTCCTTAAACTTTACTTAAAGCAGCGTGCATTTTATGGTCATCTAGCCTTCCACGTATTTCTGTGCTGTAGGCTATCAATATGCCATGCAAATAGATTATTTGAAACAACAACTCCATATGAAGATTTTATTTTCATGCTGATTTATAGTATCATAGGAAAAGTTGTTACTTGGCGAGTCGTCGCCTTTTTTTTTTTCACTTTCTTTGCATTTTGTACTAAGCCTTTTTTAATGACTGACGTTTGTGGGCACTATAAGCTTGCCTGGCCCATCCCTTGTAAATCCAAAGTGGGCGCCTTGCTAAAATTCTTTAATCTGCTTCAACTAAGCCCCCTTGATAAAACTAAAGATAGCGACATGCTTTATCTTGCCATTAAGTGAGTGCTGGCGTGGAGGTCCAGAGATTGTACACGTCCCTCTGACATGCCCCTGACGGTGGAGCGGAGTCACGTAATTGTGATGCCGCCGTCTCTGCGGAAATGTGTAAGCGTGGAGGAATCTGCGCCCTGGGGTCTGCACCTTTTGTTTTCATTTGTGTTTTGTTCTTCATTTTTATTTTTCACGTGTGCCGATACCATGGCAGTTGCTTTTAAGAGGAAGGTTTAGCAGCTTTGGTCGCTTTAGTTTGGGCCAACTCTGCTGCCACCTATGTATTCAAGTGCATGTAAAAATGCAGAAATGCTTTTGTGGGGAAATCTCGAGCGATGTCAATGAAATTTCTTGCATTTGAAGAATAAAGTAAAATTATATATAGTGACTGTAGAAGCAGAATTTTGATTTATGGCCTGGAATCTTCTAGAAGAGTTTGAGAAATTGTAAGCTTTAAGAAAAATTGGAAGCCCGAAGTTCCCAAATTTCTACCTCTGCTTTAAAAACATATATTGTATAGTTCTGTAAGCTGTACCCGTTAGGGCACCTAAAGCAGCCAAATTTGGTACATCAATTAATATCTTATGTGAACTTGTTACTCTGTTTTCAGGGGTTTTGTAAAAGTTCTATTCACATATTAGTCGTGTAGTTGAGAATAATGTATCGTACACCAACTTTCTTAGACGTGCTATTAGATGCTTTGCAGAATTGTGATATAGCCTTTTTCATAATTTTTTTTTACTGCGGATTTACAGTGTTGTAAACGTCATATTCCTGAAGACGTGATTTATCCAAACGCGAATTTCATTTTTCAAAAACTAGCAATTTTCAACAATTTTTGAGAAAAAAAATTTGTCTAAATCGAAAATTTGCTTCCAACAGCCAATATATCGTAACTTCTTCCTTTAAATGCAACATACCTCATCAAATTTATTTCAGTGGTTGCCGAGAAAAACGATTTCTCCGTCCATGTATTTAGCTAACGCTTCCTAACGCTAACGCGGTGACCGTGCATCTTGTGCAGCGTGTTCGCACGATTTAACTCTCAGTGGTGTGATTTCTCGTTCTGCTGTTGTAAATAAGCTGTTTATGCTTTCTCCTCCCCAACCTAAACTAACGCGGATGAGAACATCGGACATTTTCGAAAAGTGCAGCGTGATCGCACGATTTAACTCTCAGTGGTGTGATTTCTCTTGTTTTGCTGTTGTAAATAAGCTGTTTATGCTTTCTCTTCCCCAACCTAAACTAACGCGGATAAGAACGTCGGACATTTTCGAAAACTGCACCCCTTTGTGCGAGCGCGCTTTGCCTGCGTAACTACGCCTTCGTTGCCGCGAAAATAGCGTTGGCGCCATCTGTCATGTCTAAGACGAATCAGGGCATCCGAAATCGAGCGGAGCTCTGAGGCTACGGTCGAATGCACAGTGTTCATTGTGTCTATGGTAGATGGCGCCACGTTTAGTAGCATTCACATCGCCTGCACCCCATATGCTATCAAATTAGCTGTAGAAAAGCTTTAACTTTTCAAGTAGTTGTTTTTTTTCTTTCTCGTTTACTCTTTTGGCCCAACCGGGCAATGTGCGTCGTTCTGCCACTGCAATGGGATTTGACCTCAAGCATCATCATCACGTCGCAGCAGACGACGCCCCTTTCTTGGACTTATTGTGAACGGAACGGGCTAGTAATTCTCTCAAACATTTTATAAAACTAAATTGGCTACAATATACTATCTCTGGGCAAAGCTTGAGCACGAATAAACCATTGGGATACCAGCAAGAGCAATGACAGTATGCATTGTCATTTTCTGCCAGAGAAACAGCCAGTCTGCTTCGGAAATTGTGGACTGCTTAACTACAAAATCGAGTCCTTACGCCGTTCTTCAAGAAGAACGTGTTAAACAGCAAAGCACTAATGAAACCATGAATAAAACCTAGCGTTAGCAAAATTATGCAGTAGAATATTTCTATGTAGTGTCTCTGACGTCGTCCGGGCTTGTGGCGCAACGGATAACGCGTCTGACTACGGATCAGAAGATTCCAGGTTCGAATCCTGGCAAGCTCGTAACAATTTTTTTTTCTTATGTTATGCTTCATTATTATTTTATTCTTTTGCCAACTTTTCTTGCCCTCTGTTCACCTCATCTCGTATATGTGTTTCCGCCCTGCACCCTCCTCCTTTTCTTCGTCATGCCCTATCCGCATTTTTTTCTTTTAGCTTTCTGCGTGAAAAACTATCCTTAGCGTCATCAATTAGAAACCACGCGTTGTGGGAGACGCCCACTCCATGAGAGCCCAAAGCTCTCGTGGCCTGCAGGACCTGAATAAAGTTGATTTCCTTCCTTCCTACCGCAACTTTTATAGTATCCCCAAAGCAACACGGAGCCACCAAGGAGCACGTTGACAGAGCTGCAATCTTAGCAAGTCTGGCATAGATGTAACGAAAACATGTTATAGCATTATGGCTTATGTCTTAGAAGCCGTATAGTACTAATCCCACGCGCCTTGCTTTGGCACCGTTGTGTAGAGGAAGGAAGCCATTACTCGATCACGCTTCTGTCGCGTGCACGGGTGGTGCCGTTATCGCGCCACGAATGACGCAGTCCGAGCTAAATTTAACCACTCGCACGGAGTTCAGAGAGTACGGCAGTTAATACGTTTAGAGTTATCAGAGAGTTGGCTCAACCGTAATAGGTATAACCCCCATCAAACTCAAACCAGGGTCCACCATGGCGCTACAAGATCCACAAGTGCGCAACTTTCCGCAGAAATGTCACGCTTGCTCGGTTATGGCGTCGCCGCGTTCGATGCGCATGGTCCAGAAATGGCGCGAGGAGAGTCGGCCAGCAAGGCAAAAGGGTTGTCCAACTCCTCCGACCAAGGCGGAACGTGTCCGTCTGCATGGGGCGCGCGCACGCACCATATTGAAACAGGCGCGGGAGACCTAACCAAATCTAGGAGTGCGGTGGGCTCGAGCTGTGCAGGATAGAGTTGCTGCATATGATACCAGAGACCTTTCATTCCTTTAATTTAATTAGTGAGTGCAGTTACAACTCGATCTAACGAAACCCGATTTTACGAAGTTCCCGATCTAACGAAGAAATTTCGGTTCCCTGGTCATCAACCCAAATTAGCGAAACTAACTTGTCCGATCTCGACTCAACGAAACAAATGAGCAGAAAAAGCGGTGATTTCTTTTTAATTTCGACGCAGATGAATTTTTCTACGAGCGTGCGCTCTAGAGCTATCGCGTTAAATAATCTAGGCGCCATGCTAATGGCCCTAGCTTTATTTTGACGAGGCTACACGCTGCACCCATGCGCGGAATAGCGTTCTCAACACCGCCTTGGTAAGGGCGGGTGTGGTTGCTTTCGTTATTTCATGGTTTGTGTGACATATGGCTGGAATAGCGGCAACCTTCGCATTTCGCGTGCGATGCTCTACCAATTGAGCTACCGCGGCGCTGTTTCGCCATCCACTTTCTTGGGTATTTATGTGTACTAGTAAACCCTGGGAGTGTTAGCCAGCGCCACCACTCACAGACCTTGGCGGCGGACGTGGAACGTCCTTGTTTCCGCAGGCGTCACGAGAACGTGATCTTTTTGGGTGAAGGCAACTGGTCAATAAACCCACATATGCTACCTGAAGGCATCACTGTTGCCGGATACGAGACCCTTTTTATGTAATAAACGAGAAGAAAGGGGGTGAACCGAGGGGCCCGATTTTTATTATTCATATCATGAGAAGCCAACAAACACTGACACCAAGGACCACATGGGGGAAATTACTTGTGCTTAATAAATGGAATGAAGAAACGATAAATTAATGGAAACTAAAGTGGATGAAAAAACGAAATGCGAAGGTTGTGGGTTCGGTTCCCACCTGCGGCAAGTTGTTTTTTCATCCACTTTAATTTCCATTAATTTATCGTTTCTTCATTCCATTTATTAAGCACAAGTAATTTCCCCTATGTGGCCCTTGGTGTCAGTGTTTGTTGGCTTCTCATGATATGACTATATATATATATATATATATATATATATATACATATATATATATATATATATATATATATATATATATATATATATATATATATATCCGCGAGGCCAGGGAAATCCTATGGGAACTTTCCTATTTCTTTTCGTAGAGTGTACAACAGATAAGGTAAAGGGAAAATGTAATTGTACAAAAAATGTAGTTTGCCGTCAGTGGGAGCTGAAACCGCGATGTTCTAACAATTGAGCCACACCGACAGCCTTTTAGGTAGGTTAGATAGGGTCAAACGGTGTCCTACTGGAAAGGTTGGAGCCAGCTGCGCGCCTCCGACTAGCCTATTTCGCCTCGAAGTTCGATACAGAAGTGAATTTGTTTTAATAGTCAATAAATTATTGCAATGAAGAAGGATAATAAAGGCTGTTCTTCCGTCCACTTTTATGTGTATTTGATTATGTGTTGCTCATCATTATTGATATTTCCCTTTATCTAATCATCCTTACATTTCAGTTAAAAAACGCGAGGAAATTTCTCGCTATAGTTCCCATAGCCTAAGTGTTTGTTGGCTGCTTGTTGTTGCATCCGCCCCCCAAAATAAAAAATCGGGCCGCTCGGATTTTCGTCTTCTCAATCAAAAACGATTGAAGCAACGCACCATGATTAGACAAATCCATGCACTACGCAGTCTACGCATGATCCCCGTCGGACCAGTTGCCAAGGTTCCTTCTAGCAACTCATTTAGGAAAACTCTGAGGATCACTGCGTGCGGCATTCTATGGCGTCACCCCTAGCGAGAGTGGAGTAGGGGCATCGGACTGGTAATTTTTTTTTGTTTAACGCACTAAATTCGAGACCGGCCGAAATGTTTAGACTGCACTATTTTTGGAATGGGCCCCCAGTTTTCACATATGGTGACGTGGTTACACGCCAGAACTACGACCTGATTACGAGGCACGCCGTAGTCGATTGTTAAGGTGTCCGTCACATCTTAATGTTACACTATTGGGCTTCTGCGCTAGAGGTCCTCTGCTGGAATCCGACCGCCGGAGAAATTAATGAATGCATAGATGGATCAGAGTGAAAACGTGGATAACCGGTGGACCATTAGAGTTACAAAATGGGGGCCAAAGGAAGAGAAGTGCAGCCGAGGACGGCAGAATATTAGTTGGGGTGATGAAATTAGGAAATTCGCATGCGCGAGTTGGAATCGGCTAGCGCAAGACAGGGGGGTAACTGGAGGTTGCCTGGAGAGGTCTTCGTCCTGCAGTGAACATAAAGATATGATGATGATGATTATGATGATGGTGATGATGATGATGATGACGACGACGATGATGATGATGTATTCGGAACACCACTGCGACCAGCAGCCCCAGGTACACGTGCCAGTACACCCACTATAGCGCACATACTGACCCATACTTTTCTGACTATACGCTATCTCCAGGATTGGCCCACGAAAGAGTCTAGAAACATACCCGACACGGAAAAGCGGAGGTAATTCGCCAAGAAAGACTTTCTCTTTTAAAAAAGAATGTCAGAGGCTTACTATTTTATTCACAACGCACCGGTGAGCCCTCTGCGCACCCGAACAAGGCAGATATTGTTTAACTTGATGGGAAGTCATATTTTTTGGGCGCTTGATTTTATTGTGAAGAGACTACCTGCCTTTCTTAAAAGTCGTATTTTTGTGACACCCCAGAATTAATTTTTTTTCTCCGTCTTTCTTATACTACAGGCCGAAATTAAATGACATTTTGACTGTAGCACTGCGATAAAAAAAGGAATAGACGAAAGTGTTTCAGACGAGATGAATAACATCATGACATTTGATGAAAGCAAAAAACATGCCTTAAGAGAAGTAGGACCATGATTCAGGGTGGCATAATGACTGTTGTGCACGAAAGCACATATACGAGCCTCTGGCCTACAACAAGGGAAAAAAGAAATATAAAAGAATATTTGTGAAAGTAATCAAATACAGGTTTGGATAAATGTCGCCACTATAAGGTAAGAGGGAAACCAAGGAAAATATTTTGCACGTTTCGGCAAAGACAATTTCCGATGACAACATAAAGAAATGCCATTGATTGTGCGATAACAGTTACAAAGAGAGACGCTGAGAGCGGTACCAAGCTGGAATGACGAAGGGCCGTGTATTCTACCGCCGAAAAAACGACGAGCAGGCAATATTCAAAGAGCCAAAAAAAAGAAAGTAACAAAAAACTCGGGAACTAACGTTCGCTAACGGCGACGAAAGGTGAAATAACGAACGCCAAATGCAAGGCAAGCCAGTGCCATAGCCAAGCCGATCAGACGCCTTGCCCAGGAACAGCGTTGCCGCGTGTAGTGAAGAGGCGCAACAGACGATAAATGCACGCGAAAGAAAAGGAAGAAATTGAACACGCGACGTAAGGCGCGAACAAAAGGAACACATAGATAACGTGAGATAAGAACAAAGTCAAGTCAAGCCAAACGGCAGGCGTCGCTTCGGCTAAGAAAATGGAGCAGACGACAAAACGGCGTGTCGAAAGGCGAGTGAATAGCAGACGACGCAAGGGAAGAAAAAGAAAGCGAGAAAGTAGTTCGCAGTATGGAGGGATAACGGGGCAGGCTTCGGGGAAGAAGGAACTATAGGGGGGATAGAAAGGAATGAGGGATGGTGGTCTTGAGGCATTATTACCGTCTCGTATTACGCCGTAATCACTGCAAAGTGGGACGATGCAATGGACGACGACGCAAGGGCGAAAGCCCTGGGCCAGTAACATAAAAAGAAAAAGCAGAGAAATGACTGCTTGGCGGTGACGCCGTCCGTGGGTCGTCAGCAGGTGGTGTCGGATTGCGTTAGGCCGTAGCCCCCATCCCAGCCTTTCGTTCATGGACTGGCGCCCCATTTGTCCATTACTTATTTCTTTCTCTCCTGCTTTTCTTTCTTTCGCGGCCGCTTCATTCATCTTTCGCCTTTCCTTTCCGATTCTCCTCATCAAATCTGGCTCTTTTTTTATATTTTGCCCTCGATGGCTTCGCGTTTGCGTATATAGGGCCGCCCAAAGGGGCGCTATTTTCTGTGCAGTGACGTCTTTGGCCGAATCTCTGTCGTCTGCTTTTCTTTTTCTTACCCCCGTACTGTTCAAGAGGGCACCGTTTCTGTCGTCTGCCGCGTTGCGCAGCGTACAGTAGAGAACCGTTGATGAGGAAAGTGTCTTTGCTGATCGTTAAAGTCGTTTTAATTACGCGCAGTTACGGAAAGAATGGCGCGGCTATACAAACGGAAAACGTCGCTGTTACATATATTTAGATACATACATGCATTACAACGCATTCGGCGAATGTGTACTTCATTTTCGTTTCGTTTTTTTTTTTATTTCGAGATAGCACGCAGATTTGTCGCAAGTGTTTGCAGAGAAATTGCCTTGTTAGTGCAAAGCGCATGACTTTTGCCGCCAGAAGGAAGAAAAGAACTCAGATATAACAAAGCGCAGACGTCTGCCCATATATAGCTTTTGTAGGCGACACCTTACTCCTCGGAATGTCTGATGTAAGGCGCAAAAAAATGTTTTCTATGGTAACTCATACATACTATATAGGGATGGCGGCTTACGCGATTTGATAGCGTGACGAAAAAGGGCGACATTCCTGCAGCTATATAGTATGCAAATATATGATTTCTACTGTTCTGTCAAAGCCAACAGCATACACCGGCATCCGATATTATGCCTGTTCATGCAAGCAGACGACGCCGAACAAACTCGTCCGCAGTTCACAAGGGTATAGCACCAACTGGCAAAGAAACACTATCCTTCCAAAGAACTGAAATATTGCTCTGTGCATAGCGTTTTATTTTTCTATTTTCTTCTTTTTTTACAGTGATAACAGCGTCTGAAAGGTGACACGACCTATTGAAAAACGGCTTATTTCGTTTTTTCGACGAGATAACCGATGGTGGCTTTTGCTCTCTTAACCAGCGCAGTATTTTTGACATTGTTTTTGAAATGGACGCGTCGACGGAGAAGCGCATCTGCATAAACTAACAGGTGATGCCACCAGAAAAAATAAGGAAGAAAAAGAAAAAAAGAAAGAAACACAGAAAGGAGAAAAAAAAACCTTCAGGTTCAGATAGCTTCCACGTGACACGTGAGCATTACTGCGCGTTCTAGGCTGTTCTAAGTAGCAAATCAACAGGCGAAAAATAGAAAACAATATCGAATCATCGTCCATCTAGCAGACGGCAGTGTGCGGTCGAAGCAGACGGCACACCGGCAAGTATCATTCAAGAGCAAAGACGTTGCGAGATAAGGGCCAAAAAGAAAAAAAAGAAGAATAGCGAACAATGCAAAGTAAACCACAGTTTTGAATTGAGTAGGTTCATTTTTGTCTATTAAACCTGCACTACCTTGACACTGCTTTTTTTTGTGTGTGTGCTTTTGTTTCCTTTTGCTTTGTTTCTCTTTCCAATGCATGCCCATTGTCTCCCCGGGCGAGCCTGCCACCTCCTGCAAGGCAAGCATAGTGCGATGTGAAAGATACTAAAAGAGAAAAAAGCAAGTTGAGTGAAAAACGCTTTCTCCCCGTGCTCTGAAAACAAGCCATATGTCGCGTTCCGAACGCGTGTTCGCCAACCCGCCCGTCATTTGTCACATCACCGTGCCAGACGTCTTCATACGCACTATAGCCTTGTTGTTTGTTTTGACGCGTTTCTGTTTGTTTTTATCGTTTATCTGTTTCAGTTTGGGGATCGAGGGGTCCGTTTTAATGAATGGTACTCTGGAGACTTCGAGTGGCCGAGTATAACGCAGTTTGCGTGCGATCTTTGCGAGAGATATCGAGCGAGTCAGCAAACAAACTCCCCACCCCCCCTGCCCCCAAGTCGACAAACTCGCGTTGTGTGTCTGTGCGCGTGTGTGTGCGTGAGTGTTTGTGTGTGTGTTCAGATTTTAAACGTTACGAGGCCTGACGAAGCAGAGGACAGTCGTGTAAGGAGACTGCTGCAGTGACGTAGCAGAAAATAAAAGGCGGTAAAACAAGTCTGAATGCACACCGCTTTAGACTAGGAATTGTGAGTTAATCACTAGTTAATGCCTAATTACCGAATCGCATATTTAACAATTTTCTTTTCTGAACATGTTGCAGTTGAAGAGCTAATCAGCGCTCAAGATGTGTTGACAAACCAGGTGTTTTTTTTTTATTCTTTTTTTAAAGGTGCGACTCTTAAAACAACATGGCATGTACGTATACCATGTCGTCTTCGCAAATAGGCTGCCTGGATTGGCGGCCTTTGGCCGCTTGAAATGTTTCAACCATAATACCTCGAATTAACTTTGTGATCACCAACTTTGAGAGCACATGTTGGAGCTGCGAAGCTGAAGCCGAGGGTGTCCACTTTCTTATAGGGTGTTCGCTTTCCCCTTACGTACGTACTTATGTTCATCTTACGCACTCTTTTTTTTAATTTCCTTGACAAATAACCACATGCCATGGTAGCACAGTGACCATGGTGTTACGTTGCTGATCTCGAAGTCGCTGTTTCGACTCTTTTTCAACAGCGCAAAGGACGAGGACGAGACAAGTGCACATTTCAGCGCTGTGTAACTTGTCTCGTCCTTGTACTTCGCGCTGTTAAAAGAAGAATGTCACACCAACTTGCCCAAACTTCAATAGTGTCCGCTGTTTCGAACCCCGCTGCCTTTCGGTGGGACCAAAAACTCTAAAGCACCCCACGTGGTCAAACATTCAAAAATGGTACAGAAGTATTAAAAATTGTCAACTGATGCGTATAAGCATTCTTTGGCTCGAACGCTACTTCGCCTTTGCTTACTTGCTCTTCCTAGCTTTGTGCATGTCTACCCATCGCTTCTCCGGTGCCAAAGTAATGAAATCCGTGTACTGGATGGTGTGGAGATGAGTTCCCAGGAAGCTGTGCATAGTCCCCTTCGCAGCGTTCGTATCACTGAGCTGGAACGCCGGTACCACCGGTTTCACCACAGATGTTTTTTCCCGTTTATATCATTTTCTATTTTCTTTTTTTCGCTTTTGTTACGACCTTGACGTGGCTACTGCGGCGTCACCAGTTTTATTTTTTTGAACGCCACCAACATTCTTTTTATTATTATTAATGAACTATTATCACATGTACCAATAAGTTTTAATCTGTACACTCAGTAGCCCCACAGCAGGCTTCTCTGCACAAAGTCTCTTACCGCAGAAAAGTAAGCTTTCAAGGCGGCCTGACGACAACAAATTTCTCTCAGATCAGTTTTCTTTTCTTTTCTTTTTTTTTAAGTTTCAAATGTTCATTGTGGCCTATAATGCTACCAATCATCTACACTTAGACTATTAAAATGATTAAATGTCTTAACATTACGAATTACGCAGCTTGGTGCAGATACAAGGCATTACACTTTTTCGCACGAGAGATAGATATTGCTGGGGTACTCGCTAGAGAATGCTTACGCATTAATACCGGAGTACAGCGTGTCTCGCAAGCAAACCGTCGTTCCGGCAAGTAAAACACCATAATTTATTGTGTTTATATTACCCACGCCACCAACTCGCTTTACATATTCGCTGACGTAACGCAAGTACGAGGAAAAGCTGCATGCGAACAATTAAAACTCAAGAAACGAGAAAAAAGAAAGCAGTATGAAGGCGGTTGATCGATCGGATTTAATGTCCTGAAGCAAGAGATAGGTTGCTACTTATGACGCAGTAGAGGGTGTTGGATTAGTTTCGAACGCCTGGGGCTGTTTAGCGTACACCAAGAGCTCGGAACACGATTTGTTCTTGCACTTTGCCGTCGTGGAAATGCAGATGTACACCGCCACCGGAAATCGAAAGCGCAACTATTGGCTTCGCAGCGAAACACTGCCGTAGCCAATGGACCCCCCCCCGCCCCCCCTCCACCCTCATCCTTCTTCAAAATAAACTGAATTAACCCGGCAATCTGGACGAGTTGGCGACTGAACATATTCCTGAGCTCGTATCGTGCACTTAGTTTTGTCCTTCGTCCGGGTTGCGTTGCCCGCCCCTAGCAATAACTTCAAAATAAAGAGAAAATTATTAAAGCGAAGCGTTATTCGGGAACATTTACAGATGCGCGTTTGTCAACCTACGCTCACTTGAGTTACGGAATAGCTTGTCACGGGACGAGAAGAAAGGGGGTTAACCGAGGGGGTCCGAGGAGCCCACGGGACGAGGCGTTTGTATAACGAATCGGCTTACACAGCCATCTGTACGGTCCTCACGCAGTCGCGACGGTGACCATGGAGTCCACCGGATAGACCCACTGAGTGGACTGCCCATTTCAGCGCGCGCTGAATGGGTAGAGCTTGAGGTCCGGTGGCGACAATTGGTGCCTGCTTATGCACCGACTTCGATCTCTGCAGCCAATCAGCCAATGACATTCTACACAGTGGACACTCACAGAATGGCCGCTCTCTTTCCCCTACCGAGCGGCTGAACGCAACTAATGGCACCTGAATATGGCACCTAAATGTCGAGTGTTCAGTTCAGACCCAACATCGTTGTCGTCTTCGTCACTTCTTGAGGATCATCGCGACAATCTCGAGCATATTAGTTACGATACCCTTAACTATACTGAAACGAATGTACTCACTCAAGCGCACATTCTTCTTTATCAAAGCCGCCCATTCTTTCCTGTGATTTGGCGCGCCAGCTCGGTCTGCTTTTTCGCCTATTGGGCCGACTCCGGAGTACGTGTGCATAATCTGTGGTCACGTGTGTCGCCATGTTGTGGCTATCAACCGCCTTGCGGTAGGCTACGCTGTCACGCAGGCACGTATTCGTTGTATGCTGCGAAACGTGGCGCGGAACTCGAACAGCGACTTGCGCGTAACCGCAAAACCACACTGGCACGAGGCATGTCTGCTCAGTGTGGGACAGGAAGGCCGAACAGTTCCTTACGCGTATAAACTTAGAAATAAAATAAGATTGCACGCAGCGTGCAATCTTATTCATATGTTGCGCATATCATTTAACTGAAAAGTTTGAATCAAACGTTTCTTCCTTCGCCTAACGTTGATTCCAGCGAGCGCGTTGGATTTCACGTATTTCCTTTTAAAGTTATTATAAACAGAAAAAGAAAGAGAGATAGAGCAAGGTCCGGGAGCGTCGCTATAAGCCTAAATACACACTGAACTAAAAAGTCACCGTGCGTGTTTTGATACGCGATACGTTGGTCTAGACGAGGTGGGCCGGAGGGTGAGAGGGGGGGGGGGTAGCTAAGGGACCATGCAGGCGAGCTTAGGTGCGCTCGAACCGGGCCAAACTAGGTCCCTAATCGGTGCGATATAATTTGAGCTCGCTGCCCCGAGATCCTACCCCCCCCTTGTCCAAACAGACGGGCGCGGTCGGGAGTCGGGGAGAGAGATTATGGCACGGGGAACTGGAGTGTTCCTTTGGGAGTAAGGGGCAGCAAGCAGTATGGCGTCATTCGAAGCCATATCCCTACCTCCTCTCCCCTCCCTCCACTTGTGACGTCAACAGCAGCGTCGATCCAGGAATGAATGTGCATCGCTTGGTGTACAGGCTTTCGCGTACTAGATGCCAAGGCTGGAAAACGCGGAAAACAGCGTTTTCTTTTATTGCGAATAGTCGTAAATTAATTGTATTAAATCGTGACGTTTAAGTGCTGGAACGGGATGTCGGGGTGGAGGGCTCCGGATTCATTTTTGTCGTCCACCCGGGACGTGGTTCTTTGACGCGCAGGCAAAGCTCGGTTAGCGAGCGCTTTTGCGTTGCGCGCTCGTCGAAATGCGGCCGTCACGGTCGTATCGAAGCCGCGACCAACGTCGGAGATGTAGACGGCCGCAGCAGCAGCACTTGATGGCGATGATGATATGAGCGTGTGATGTTATTGGGGCCGGATCACTCCAGAAAAAGGGAGAAGCAGCACGCGGAAGCAAAAACACACATCAGACTTGTATTGACGTACACGACACAGATAATGGCACACACACGTGACAATGTCCCAAAATGCCTCATAGGCGACATGCACTATATCTATGGATCGGTGGATTATGATTGGCCTACAGTTCCTGCGGAAGCGTGTGTCGCCGTGTCTGAGACCTCGTTGAACCGATGCCGGCCAGCGGGGTCGGACAACAGTGTCGGCCGGCGGGTCGGACAGCCGCGTAGGACGGCCGGGACGGTCGGCTGGGTCGGACAGCCGGGTTGGACGGCCGGGTCGGACCGCCTCGCGGGGCTCAGGTAGCCGGCCGCAGTCGCCGGGTCGCGTCCACAGCTGGCGGGGTAGCACTGTGGCCGCTCACCCGAACGCTCGAGCACCCCGGTTCCGGACCGCCAGCCCTCCTGGACCAGTGCCCAGCGGAAGAGCGGGGCGAGGTAACCTCCCAGCGGGCGACAGTGTTGCTTGAGGTGTGGCGTATTGGCGCGGTCGGCGATAGCTCCTATGGGCCAGACGCCCAGCGAGGAAGCTGTTTTCCGTCGACCGCCGAACCTCGCGCACTGCTCACGATACGGGCCACGGGCCACACTCTCTCGCGCCACGCTTTTCGAGGCGCCACTGTCGACGCTCCCAAATCGGCGTCGATGATGATGATGGTTCTCTCGCGGGTATTTGCAAAGAGTCGGTGTCCTCTTAGCCCTCGCACGGTGCACTGCCTTCCTATGTTTATGCTTTCCACTCCCGCGTACCATATATTATGACAGAGCGTATATTTTGAAACCATTCATTGCGCAGTTTTGCGCACTAGTCTACATTTTTCAAAGGTGCAAAAGTTTGTTTCATTACATGCTTTCCGTTGTTTGAGCTAAAGAAGGTAGCCACTCATTCGACCGAATATCAATTATGTTGTTGCGCGCGCACACATACACACATACAAGAACACAGACAAGAACACACTCACAAACGCACACAAACACACATATAAGAACACACGCACTAACACACACAAACGCACACAGAAGAACACATGCACTAACACACACAAACACACAAAAACACGCACAAGCACACACAAACACACACAAACATGGACAAGCGCGCACAAGTACACACAAACACACGCACGCACACACAAACATGCACAAGCGCGCACAAGCACATACAAGCACACACAAACACACACAAAAATTGCCAAGCGCGCACAAGCACACACAAACACCCGCACACACACACACAAACACACGCACTCACTCACGCACGTACGCGCACACGATCGCGCAGGAACGCATAACTTCGATTTCCTTCCCTCTCGGCCTCATTCCCGACACGCACTGTCGCTCAGCCCCCTGTAGATTTTTTTTTAGTCGCATTCCGAAGTTGCGTTTCGCGTTCGACAGGAATCTGAACGGGCTTGAGAGCGACTGCGGGACTGTCGAGCGCCGCCCCTTCAACGGCCCGATGTAGTGGAGTGGCGTGGGATCAAGTGTGTGCGCGGGTCGCTTTGTGCGGAGGCAAGTGGCTTGCGTCACACGATCTAGCGCGCGTTCAAGCGGCGGTGACTGTGAGGGACGCAAAAAAAAAAAGATCGGGGTCGACAATCAGTGGGCAGGTATGGGGCGGTTGACTGAAGAGGAAAAGGTGTGAAATGGTGAGTGTACCGAATATATAGACCAATACCACGATGACTTTTCAATACGTGGCACCGGTGTCGCTAAGGCGTCGAATCCATTAGCGGTCTGTATAGCGAGCTATCGTGGTCCGAAGCATGTATGTTTTTTTATGTAATTATTTTCATCCTATGTGACGCGTTACCTCATTCAGTGTCTATATTGTCTATATATACAGTGCCTATATACACCGCACCTTAATCTCATGTAAACGTTTGGGTTATTGCAATATACCGGTGATAATCTATGCCGAAATGAAACCAATAGATCAGACAGATACACATTGTGAGGCGTCTACGCAGCGATGTGAAGGGGACGAAAGCTATGTATGACACTTGTGCTTTACAGCGAAGCTGTATATGGCTAGCCGATTCGTCCGTCCATCCGTCTGTATGTCGCCTGTACGCCGAAAACTCCTCCGGCGCAACCCCATGCGCATGCGTGAAAAAAAAAGAGAGAAAGGGAGGCGCGCGATTAGCCAACATCCCCCAGATAGCGCAAGGCCTATTTACTCCGATCTATGACGTCAGGCTACCTGGCCCGAAATTTCCGCTGACAAGGCTGGTGTGACGAAAGTGGTGACGTCAAAATCAATGTTGCCTACTCGGGAGCATCCACATTAGATTTTGTGGCTGTCGGGCCAGGTAACGTGACGTCATGGATGGAAGGGGAAAGGCCTCGTGCTATCTAGGTTGCGTTGGATTAGCTGCACCAGTAGAGACGTCGTTGCTCTCCGCCGCAGCCGAGCGCCCGCGCTGCAGTTTGTCTCCGGTTCCGCAATGGGTGGGCCACGTGTCACGCATGCGCCTTAGGAACAGGCAGCTTTCGATCCCGAGCGGAAGAACAGGCTCGTGCAGCCGAGCGCAAGCAGCAACTGCGTACCGAGGATCCGGTAGCCTACCAAGACGTTGTTCAATGAACTGTCGGGATTAAGCCAGTGATAAACACCAGGGCCGCAAGTTTCAGCTTCGCTGGTTCACCATCTGTACAGAGTGTTTGGTTGTTAAGTCTTTTTTATGGTCTTAGTTGACTTGCCCATATTTTGTTACACACTGCATGCATAGGGCCGACCACTAGCTAAATTCGGGTTTTGGTCCAAGCATGTTTGTATACATCTTTCTTGTTCTTTAACATAATGTTCCGTTGATTGATTGATAGTCGAGCAAAGAATGCTGATGACAGCTGTATGGACTGAGAAATTCGACCCATGTGCAGTTGCATGGGTCGCATGCAACTGCACATACATGCACGTCTTGTGTATTACGCACGTCTTGTGACATAGACCAGCTCTGAGAGGGTCGGCCAGGAATGGACAAGTGCTCAGTGGCTAAATCAAAGAATATCATGTGAATGAAAAAATTCGTTCTATATATTGCGCTGCTTTATTACGAAGCCGGTATGCCGACATTATGTGTTCAGGATTTATGCAATACATATATTTTTTTACGACGAAGCTGTATATGGTTACTTTCCGGAAAAATGTGATTGCGCCTATCGAGCCGTGTAGATCAAGAATGTCTCCCCAAACGCGGGCCGATCCCTAAGATGGTGCAATACCGGGCCGACCAGCGGTGGCGGTGAAGCAGACTTTAAGCACTCTGCCATCTTGTAAAAATAAGTTTAATATATGCGGTCCAAATACAGCCCGTATCAGATATTAAGCTGATAAGAACAGATACTACACTTTGACCCGCGTCGGCCATGTCTACGTTCGCACCGCCCTCTCTTTGTCGGCGTTCCAAGCGCTTGCGTATCTCCCTTCCTTTCCTCCCGCTCTTCAGTGGGGCCAGTCCCGTAAGGGTTCTGCCCGTCAGGACCGCGAGGGGGAAAGAAATGCGAACCGTCCATGCGGCCCCGATTCCGCAGACTTGGAACGTTTCACCGGAGCAATGGCCAGGTTTCAGAGGGAGTTTGTAGGGAACGAATCTTGTGTTGTCTGTGTTATGTGTGACCGCTTGTGGTTTTCGAGTGACCTCACAACCATTACTGCACTGCGGGGCGCCGACCGACGCAGGAGCGCCTTGGCTACGGTGAAGCAGTGTGTGCCCCCGCGAAGTGCGGTGAGGTGCGTGTTTGTTCTACGTGCCGGGATTCGTTAGTAAAAGGTGTCGTGTCGCGTTTTACAACAACACATGGGTATGTCTAAGCCCCGGTGCCTCATCATCTTTCGAGGCTCAACATCGTCGAGGAGCGACTAGACGCACCTCGCCTACCATTCATGTGCACACGGCGTTTACGACGCACGGCAATGGACAGTTCCCGATTAAGGCACCCACGTACACAGCTTCGCTGCTCACCCACCTCCACAGAGTGGAATGGCACTGATTTTTTTTTTTTCAGACGATTAGGCCTAGATTTTGCCAGCAATGCGCGCAACTAAGTTTTCAAAAGCGCTGTCGATCCTCCGAGATCATCGCCGAGTTCCGTGCACCAGGTCGCCGCAGCACCGGTGGACGCAACCGGACCGCGTCGCGCCCAAAAACCTCCTTGGTCGCGCCGCGTCGTCCCAACACGCCACAACTCGAAATATAGTACTAATCGCTGCCGCGCGCGTCGCTGGGAACGCTGAAGTGGTCGTCGAACGCATTCTGTCGGCGACCGATTTGGCTGGCGGATTACCGGTCAGGCTGCACGCTTGCGAAACACGAGGGGAGCAGGGACCGGATTGGGGAGGATTAACGCCCGCGGCCGCGGCGGCGATGCAGCCAAGCGGCCCGTTAAAGGGCAGCGCGTCCCTGGATCAGCGAAATGTGCGTCCAGTGGCGTGGAGTATCGCGCATTGTAGAAATCTGTTTGTTTCTTTGCACTACACCTCAGTACAGTTCTCGGCAGCACTCAGGATGGCTACGAGGTGATTCTGAAACTGTGTGGTGGCGCGGCGCATACTCGCGACGTCCAGAAACTGCTCATACTGACGTCGACTATAATATTCCCTACGCTAACATATGCCAGTGATGCTGGAATAAGCGTTTACATGAAATCATGGCGGGCATGAAGCAGACGACGATCTAGCAGACGACGGGGCGCGAATGAACGCGTTCTCGATAAGCCTCCCCATCTGCCCCCAACGTTCGTGACCTTCCCAGTGCTGCAGGGAACTAATAAGGTCGAAGGGAAGGGAGCGCAGCGGTTTGGTTGGAAGGGAGAGGTGTGACGGGCAGCGGCTTTGCGCGTGCGTTGGTAAGTGCTTTGATCATGGCCGGGTCCGACCGTGGTCCGACGCTTATGCGAGGCGCGAACAGTTCGTTCTGAGGAGAGAGATGTTGCGCCTCCCCTGCCTCGGGCCTTTGTCTATAGAGCGCGATTTTGGGGGAGCTCTGCAGGCGAACGACGAGTGGGTGCCTCTTCCGTCTCGGCAGGGTCCTATAGGCCGGTCGCTGGAGTGAATTGTTCGGCGGCGATGTTTTCTGAAGCACCAGAAACAGGGCTAGCCCACCATCCATGTCGTTGTGCTGGAAAGCACGGAATGCTTGACGGGAGGAGCGCGACGGATTTGTGTGAGCGGGCGCGCGCGAGCTGGACTCGTTCGTTCAACAATAGGGCACACCTTGCTTTGCTATGGGTGTGTGTGTGTGTGTTTGTGTTAACGTAGGTGCGTGCATTCGTGCGTGTGTTTATGCGTGCGCATGTACATGCATTCTTTGTTTTAAAGGATTTATACAGTAGCGCTCGTCCGGTGTTCTCTTCACTCTTATCCGTCTTTTTTTTTTCCCCAGTGTTACCATTATGAATGCTTACCAACTTGCTAACCTTTCTACTTAAAAAGATATGACATTGTGGTTTCCCGTGAAAAATGTAATACCTTCGTTTCCAAGCTATTAGTTGCTGTTTGTTTGTTTGTTTTTTACAATGATGTTAAACAGGGTATGCGTTGGCGCAGCTAAACAAGGAAAGCTGGATATCATTTTTTTAACGGTGCCATAAAGCTAGATATTCTACTTTGCTCATATTATGTTGCTTACGTTTGCCTACATTTCCCAGTTTGTGTGCGAGTAGATGCGTGTGGCGTTTTTCTTTTCTCTGCAAATATGCAAAATATATCCTTTTGCTTTCTAGTGTATGGGCTAATTTATTTATTTGTGCCCACAGCGGTAAATAATAAGAAGTAAACATAAAACATTAAATGAAACGGAAAAGGAATTACGGAAGTAAATGCGCGAAGTGACACAGACAGAGACTAGAAGCGACAGTCTGCTTCTAGTCTCTGTGTCACTTCGCGCTACAATTCAAGATCATGTTATCATTGCAACGACGGGCCTGATGTTACCCAGTTGCTAATGCGACTGATGCTGCTAATGCGATATTCAGTCGCTTTCCTTTGCTTTTGTTTTCTTTAGACGAAAGTGAAACAAAACGTTTGTGGCGCTTTGAGGTTAGAAAAACCGCCAAAGTGTCGTTAACAGTGCCGCTCGTTCATCGTTCACATATGCATGCGTCGTTACAATGTTTGTTAAATTAAAACACTTACATGGACATGCTGAAACTCTCTAACAGACAGTTTCATGATATGAAGAATGGAGAATAGAGTGCTTTAGCTCTTCTGAATAAAGCAAAGTACCTTTTATGAAATGCACGGTTATACCGTATCGTGAGCGGTGGTAGTAACGCTTGTAGCGACACCGCGACGCCTGTCTTGCAACAACGCATTAAAAACGTCTCGTGTTACACGAGTTCTCTCGCCCAATAACAACTTCGAGGAAAGAACTGCGCGTGTTAACGAACACCTCGCTGCAGACCTTATTACAGTATCCAAGTGAGAATACGGTTGGTATCTGCAATAGTAGCCGTCTGTCATTTTTGCCACAAGATGCCGCCACCAACGAGGCGGCATAAATCTGCGTCTGTACGGTAACCCGTTATTCCGTAGACGTCTATAGGTATACGGTCATACTAGAGAGTAGAAAGCTTTAGCCTGTCGGGAAACTTGTTGTCTACAAACACCAGGGTTACCGTAGCCGGGTACCACAGCAGAAAAGGCGGTAGTGATATCTTCAGACGATACGTTGAACTACAATGCGTTCCAAAAATGTGTCGCGTCAGTGTTATCGTCGAAGGCAAATTATAAAAGTGCGGCTCGTTAACGATCATGTAGCTACTGTACACCTGCTGTATAATAGTATATGCAAATCACTGCAGTATTAGTTTCGCGTGCATTCATGGTTGTAGACTCTGCATCAGCAGATGCCGCTACCAGTGTTTTCTGCTGCCTTGCACTTGCCTTTGCACATTCCGTAAGCACTACTACGTTTACGGACTAGCTAAAACATTTTAGTTTAAGCTTGTCCGTAAACCTATTACCCTTTGAGTAATAACGGGTTACCGGAGACCTTTACGTAGGCTTCCGCATTGTTGGCGCCATCTTGCCGCGCAGAGTGTAACCAGACAGGACGCAAAGCTGCTGGCGGCGACCCGCTTAAGTGCTGTTTTAACGCGTCGGTAGCGAGGTAATAGCCAACCTGCAGTATTTTCTATAATTTTATTCAACGAAGAACACTCACGTAACACAAGAACGTTTGAGACGTGTTGTAACTTGACAGAGCATCACTAGATACGGCTACCAGCGTTTCTAGGGCCGTCCAGGGCTTCTAAAACCCGCTATTTCGTAAAGGCTGTTACATTTGCGGACGAGCAAAGACTCTCTACTTTCGCGTATACCTAACCTGGATGTGGAGCGCGTTGAATACGTGCGTATGCCTTGAGGAAATTGAAACATCCACACCGAGTGTAGCCGGGTATGTGTGTACACAGCAACCGATTCGCCCCGCTGCTTGAAGGCAGATATATATTTTTGCTCTTTTTCTGGAGCCAGTACAGGAGCACCGTGCGCTCCTATGTACTGCACAATGCCAATGGCCTTTTTATACGCCATACGGTTAGCGAGACAGGGTCGCGTTTGGAGTGTGAGCGCCCGGGGTGGAGGGGACGGGGGGGGGGAGCAGGGAGGAGGATTGAAGTAGGGGCGATGTCAAAGGTGCAGTGCTTTGCAGTGAGTCTTGGGAAAAAAAGGAAAAAGGAAAAGCACTCCGCTTTCTTTTTTTCGGGCTCGTTCCCTCCGCAGAGGAAGTGGGCAACGACATCTTCATATACTATGGTCGCGTCGCGTTTGCCCATTCAAGGAGAAGCATAATGCTCGAATGGGACGTTGGGTGCGCTTCGAAGGAGGTGGGTGGGAGCCGCGGTTTGTTGAAGAGACCGCAAAAAGGCACGCCAGCCGCGCGAGAAAGGGAGCCATTCTTCGAGAGAGACAGCAGCGGCGAAAAGGGAAATGGGCATTCACGATCGCATTGGGCCGCTCGCGGGTGCTCGGAGAAGACAGCCCGGAGGTGGAGAGACCGAGCAGCGTTGGTTTTGCGTCGAACTACTTCACGAGACATCATCAAAGGATATTGAAACAGCAGTTGTCGCAGTACGAGGTCTCGCTTCTTCTTGTTTATATATCAAGAGGAGGCTACATAAAACTTGATGTCACAGTAGGGGACCTAAGGAGCGACGCTCTATCAGCTTAGACCAGTCTTCGGTGCCGAGGTTGTGAGTTCGACCGCCACAAGCAAACAGGAGATCTTTTGTGGCATTTTATTTCCCATTTTTCCTTTATTTTAGATGTAGGAAGCTTGTCGTAAATTCAAGACTCATTCGTAATTGATTTTGCATTTAACTAAAACAGCGGCAGCTCCAACGTACACAAATGCCAAGCCATAAGCTTTCGTGAAGCGCCTAATTAAACGTTGCCCAACTGTTCATCTTCTGCACAGCGTTCTGTATGGCATGGCGATTACCCCTCGCCTCTTCCCCATCCTCCCGTGTGACCCGCGCTCGTGCGTGGATTAAGGTGTCTCCGGGATCGGCCTACATTGGTACGACACTGTCTCCAGGGCCGGCTCACGTTACTATTGCACTATATCCAGGATCGGCCTATACTTTACTCGTTATAGGGGAGAAACCGATCTCAGCAGACGCCCCAAACCGAGGAATAGGAGGCATTCAAACCTTCGCCATAATAAAATAATTACGGAGGTAAAGACTTATATGTGTTTTAGTTAGGACATTTACGTACCCCTTTGTTGTTTCATTGTTTTATTCCGTAGAGAACAGAGAGCTGATTCGTTATACGAGCGGCTTTCCTGTTCTGCATGGCGTCGCTGTCGCTGCCACGATCGGCAAAGCCTGGGAGGCCTCTCAAAGGGAGAGAGAGAGAGAGAGAGAGAGAACATTTATTCCGTACAAGTGACAGAGACCCACGATTCGCTTTATAAACAACTAAGTCCTCCGGTGCCGTGTCTTGGCTGGCCGAGAGACTTTATAGCATCGTCGTTGAGTAATGTACTCACACAAACCCCCTCCTTCCCTTCTTCTCAGATGGTCATTCATCCTTACACGCCTTCACTCCCCTTCCCTCAATGCAATGAGCAGGTGAGTGTTTATTATCTTTGTTCTCTAACGATGGCAATTGGTGCAGTTGGAAGCAATCACCGATATAAATGCCGATGAGTTCTCATACATATACATATGTAAAATGCACGCACTCTCTACTCGAGGCGCACGTGATGCAGATGCGCCATCTTGCACTGGCGAAAGCACAAGAAGCCTGAATCCGTCGCGGAACTTTTAGAGTGAAAAGGAAAAAAACGTCGTCCACCAGAATGCAGCGCGGAGCTGCACCAAGGAAACCCTAACGAGTTTCTCAAAAAGAACGCTTCGCTGTTGAGGAAAAAAATTGGACCAATAAAGATTTTTTTCAGGAATAATCCCGCACGAGGAGGAATTTTTTTCTTTTTTTTCCAACTGTGAAGCGTTCCTTCTCACAAAGTCGAATGGGTTTCCCTTGCAGCTTCGGGCTACATTCGGGTGGATGACAATTTTTGTTTTTTCCTTTCCGTAATAATTTCTCCACCTTGCGCAATTCCGCAGAACTGATTTGCCGAACTTGTAGAAGTAGATTTGTTTGCTTGGTTGCAGCTATGCGTGCACATCGCACACGTGACACAGAGTCAAGTTGTGGGGCAGCACTTGGCCCGGCCGTAAATAGACTAGATTCCTGTTCTTTCCCCAACATATACACGTTCACAGATGAAAAAAAAAGGTGTTGCTCGAGTTGGAAAAGAAATAAGAGGTGGTGGGGAAGGCACACAGAGTTTGCCATTCTCCCTATGTACCTTACTACAAAGGTGTATACCAGAGGGTTAGACGAGGGGGGCCGGGAAAGAAATCTTTCCCTACCGACCCCCTCTCCGCTCCGTGCTCCGCTCCCTCCCTCAGACTCCCTCCTCTCCACTGGTGATTTCTGTAGCCTCAATGCTTGCGTCCGCACTGCGGGTTGTTCTTTTCAAGTTCCGCACCCCAATCGACACGGCGGGGTGTCTTGCGCGTTTGAATGAAGAGAGCATCACCCGAGGGGAGAAAAAAAGAACTGCGCTGACACGGCGATTTCACGCTTGTTGGCCCCACGCGGGACCGTGTTAGTTCGTTATTTTCACATGCAGCGTTGCGTGCTAAGTGTGTTCGTTGCGACGCGACGTACAGCTGTAGGACTAAATAAGCAATAAATATATAAGGTCCAAGGACCGCACTTTGGTTGAGTCCTCGCGGAAGCAGTAAATGCGCGTAGTTTTCGTATGGAAAACGTATTTAACCGGAAAACGTACTTAAGGGGTGGAAATAAGGGCAACAGTAAATAAATGTACAGTGGTGAACCGTAAACTAAGAAATAAAATACTGGAGTTGGGGGCGGGGGCAGGAGGGAGGACAGGAGGTGCGTTCATTTGCCTAAAAGCGCATTGCGTTTAACGAGGCCCTTAAGAATCAGTGCGACAGGACATTCGGGCGAGTACGTCGACGTTCATTTTATTGCGGTAGCACTTATGCGGACCCTCGCCGTCGTCGTCGCCGTCGTAGTGGTGTTCCGTACATATATAGGCATACGCATGTCATATGCTTATCCATGCCATATAGGCGTGATATATTGCTAGCACCAGTACTCACGTACGGCGCGGAAACCTGGAGGCATACGAAAAGGGTTCTACTTAAACTGAGGATGAAGAAAGGAACTATGGATAGAAAAATGATGGGTGTAACGTTAAGGGATAAGAAAAGAGCAGACTGCGTGAGGGAACAAACGCGAGATGACATCTTAGTTGAAATCAAGAAAAAGAAATGGGCATGGGCAGGACATGTAATGAGGAGGCAAGATAACCGATGGTCATTAAGGGTTACGGACTGGATTCCAAGGGAAGGGAAGCGTAGCAGGGGGCGGCAGAAAGTTAGGTGGGCGGATGAGATTAAGAAGTTTGCAGGGACAGCATGGCCACAATTAGTACATGACCGGGGTTGTTGGAGAAGTATGGGAGAGGCCTTTGCCCTGCAGTGGGCGTAACCAGGCTGATGGTGATGATATTGCTACACTATTCAAACGCCAAAGTTGTTCGTACCGGTTCTTACCTCCATGACGAAATTATTACCCATAGTTTTCTGAGAATGGCAGAACGCGAGGAGGAGGAGGAGGAATAAACTTTTATTGTAGAACCAGCACTTTATGATGGCCGGGCAGAACGCGAAGAAAAAAACTTTTATTAAACATAATATTCGGAGCACACACCTTTTATCTTAGACTTTCTAAGACTACTGAGCAGTAAAATTGGGAAACAACATTAGTGCTCAAACTGGAAAGTGATGTAATTTTAATGGAGCGGCTCTTTACGGGCAGCGTACAGTGGCGCCTGTGCGATGTCATTACTGACCCCTATACAGGGCGCGTGTAAGCTTTTACTATGGGTGCTAGAAATTTCGGCGCAGCCGCTTTTGTCGCGTCCGCATTTGTCGGACTGCGTATAGTCAGAGCACCGTCCGAGAAGTTCAATAGCAACGCTATAAACCTTGCTATAAGCACAGTCAGTGTTTCGCCTTTCGTGTGAAAGCGCAGATTTTTTTTTTTTTTGAGACAGCTCAAACGGGACGAAAGACGCGAGAAGTAAATACGCAAGACAGGCGCTCTCTAATAACTGCCCTGTTTTTTTTTTCTGGAAAATCTGCGAATAAATACAATATGGTCAACGTGCGAGCGCATGCCCTCGACCAAAGGCGCTTTCCAGAAAAAAAAAAAAGCCCGATTTCGCAATTGAACGGGGAAATAGAACGAGGGACTTGGAACGCAATTATTATTTGCATTTCTTTTTTCTCATGAAAACGATTTCACGAGTCTGCTCGCTATATGCCTATAGATATATCACTGAGTTGCGCCGAAAAGTACTGCAGCCACACGACTTTTCAGTCCTGTCCTGCGTAGTTTCTGTCCCGTGTCTTCCTTCCCGTTAGCGCTGTTTCAAAAGTGAAGGCTAGAAACACGCGTCACATTTCCTCCTTCACTTCGTTCGGGCAGAACGCCAAGCCCGGACCGGACCCCGACGTTACTCTCAATTTAAGCCTCGCTTTGCGTAACCCGAAGCCGTTCCAGATTAAAACGGTAACTGGGTGTAATACGCTCGATGATGCGGTAGACCCGCTGCCCCCCCCCCCCCCCGTTTTATTCTCTCTCTCTCCCACCCACCCAGCCGCTTTTCCAGTGGTTCTGGCATCCCGCTGTCAGCGCCCTCTGCACAACGTTCTACCTCGGCACAAAAGCACGGGGCCCCCGCCGTGCGCGCGACGAGCGGGGTACCTTCTTCACGGTGCCGTTTAGGGATGTTTAGTCGCTCTCCAACAAGAGGCAGAACCCCCTTCCTCCCTCTTGACCCCCACCCCTCCCCCAACTCCAAACTTCTCTGCGTGCTCTGCTACTTTCGTTTTCTTTTTCGTGTTCTGCGTAACGCCGGCTCGTCGTAGCCTTCGCCCCCAAACCCCCCGCTTCCCTACAGCCACCCTGCCTCACCCCCCCCCCCCCGCCTCCTTTCTGCATCACCATACAAGTTTTGCCTCCGCTATAGCATGTTTTCATATTCGACCAAGAGAGGGAGCCTTTGTCAGCTTCCGCATCTATGCACATCCATGAAACTGAAATAGAGGGATGGGGAGTCTGCTCACGAGTCTTGAGACTCGTGAGCAGACTGGGTGGTTGGAGGGGTGGGGGACGTTATGGCTCGATGAGTGCTGTTGAACTGTTGTACTTAGCTGTTGCACGCCTGTTGACTGCCACGACGGCGGTTTTCTCTGTCTGGCCGCCAGCCGGAAAGCGCGAAAAAGGAGGCGAATAAAGACGCGCGTAGGGAACCCCGCGCCTGCAAGCCGCGTCGACGTAAAACGTGGGCGCGATTTCTCGTGCGCGAGGTCGGTGGCATTCTTTCGCTGTCGCTTATCTTTTGTTTATCTTTCCTGTTTGTGTGGCGAGCACGGCTTCAGTGTACATGTGCACACGGTGTGCGTACACAAACGCTGAGACAGAATAGCGAGTGGCGTTGCAGTTTGGCCGGCCTAACCGCGTGCGACCGACCTGCCTTCCTTGGTTGCAAATTGTATCATCAACAACGCGGGGCGCCCGTGGGATAAACGAATGCACCACGCAGGGGTTGTGGTGTGGTCACGTTGGTCCCGCGGTTACGTGTGGTGTTCCAGACGTTTATATACAACCAAGAAGACCAAGCTTTTTCTTTCTTTCTTTTCTTTCTTTCCTTCTTTCTTTCCTTCTTTCTTTCTTTTTCTTACGCAACAACACCATGGAGCTGATAGTAGTATAGATGGCCTTGCTTGTAGATGACCTTGTTTGCACGGATAACGTAGATGGCATTGTGGTCTGGCATAGTTGGGCATATACACGGACTCTAGTGGAGCGGATAACTATTAAAGCTAAAAAAAATATTCTGCGGTTTTACTTAAATAAAAGTGGCGATTTGGTTATGCGGCACCCCGTAGAGCGGAGAAGCCCGGGTTCATTTCGTTATCAATCAATCAATTTTATTATTCTTAGACGTAAATATAATTAAAATGAAATGGAGTACAGAAGCAGGTCCCAAAGTAAAGAAAGAGACTGTCAGGGGGACCTCCTGTTATAACATGTGTAAAAATGTGGAATATACGATTAGCGACGAAGGTAAGAACAGCGGGAAAATGCAGATCACCCACCGAGGTTGCTCAGTGGCTATGGTGTTAGGCTACTGAGCACGAGGTCGCGGGATCGAATCCCGGCCACGGCGACCGCATTTCGATGGGGGTGAAATGCGAAAACACCCGTGTACTTAGATTTAGGTGCACGTTAAAGAACCCCAGGTGGTCGAAATTTCCGGAGCCCCCCACTACGGCGTGCCTCATAATCAGAAAGTGGTTTTGGCACGTAAAACCCCATAAAAAATATGCAGATCAATATATTAGAAGTAATTAATCAAACGGTGTTCCGTGAAGAGTGATCAACCATGGGAAGTCGCTTAGAGATAACTATTTTCCCACAATATATATTTTCTTGGCGGGTCCGTTGTCCTCTTTGTCCTCTTCTTGCATTATTCCTCGTATAAGCTCTTTTTTCGTGTATGTGTGCGAGTTTTTGTAGCGAACCGAAAACAGATAGTATCGTTACTTATCACTCAGTAATATAATGACGTACTTTCTATGCACTATGCTCGGTTATATTATTTGTTTGGTTCTGTTTGTTTGCTGACAGAACAATGTGCAGAATCCTGCATTTCCATGCTGTCTAAACATTTCTCAAACGGAAGATGCTGTGTGATGATTTAGACCCCTCTCCACACCACAGGGAGGCAGCCTTTTGCCTCACTCACTCAGTTTCCTCAGTATATTCGTCTATGCTCTGTTTTATTGTATTTTTTTTTCCTTTCTTATGTTCTTCGTTATTTCTTCTTTTTTTATTATTTCTACCCTGAGCTTTCCTCATGCATGCGCATGCGCTCGTGTTGTAGAAAGGAGACATGCATTTTATTGTTGCTAAAAACGTGTGTTAAGTACCCCGTTTCCTGTGCGAGCTTTTTGTTTGGCTGTAAAACAAATCTTGGTATCTTGATTTTCGGCGTATAAAGTGTGGGATTGGCATTGCAAGCTGCACATTCTATACAGCTGCCAACGATTCCCGTTCTGCTGTAGTGGCAGCACACTTGAACTAGGCGTCACGTTCATGAAATGTCCTTGCACGCACTTGTTGTTCGTAAGAGCATATACCGTACCCTATGGTGTTGTCGGACCAATTAATGACCTAATGAAGACATTGTTGCGCCAAAAGGAATATAAAGACTTAGGAGGGCAAGTAACAAATGATAGATCCAGCGCTGATCTATTCTTACTTGCCCTCCTAAGTCTTCATTTTCCTTTTGGCGCAACAATTACTCATTAGATCTCAACCAACCCACCCAAGAACAAGTTCTACTCAAACTATTGACGACGGACAGCGAATGGCAAATTTCACTTGCGGAGCAGGAGGAGCAGCAGCACTGTGATAAAGTACCGTTAAGCCTCGATTAAAGGGACACTAAAGGCAAATGCTAACTCGACGTGGACTGCTTAAATAGCGTTACAGAAACTTCACAATGCTTGTCTCTTCATTCATTCTAATAACTTTTTTCAGTGCCCTGCGATTTGGCGGGGTGGGCCTGGACCCCGTCTAGGTTTCAGCCAAGGGTTGTTGGCCCTTGGCAGCTTCCTCGGCTCGCTGGAAGGCCCAGAGTTGGTTGCCGAGAAAATACTGAGTTTACAAGAAAATTTGTATCTGAAGCGTCCGAACACCCTTTTTGGAAATTCGAATTTCCCGCCACCTAGCCGAGGGAGTGGCGATGTTGCGTACGCCATCACCGCCCTTTGCTGGCGTCGGTGAGTAAAACGGTGACCGACAGACGGCGGTACCGAGCCAAGATGGATAAAGACGAAGCGGCGGATTCGCCGCTGCAGCTGCTTTTTGGTAAACCGTTCGGGCATCCCGGGACCTCACGTGGAGGTTCACTTTTCTGCTACTTGCAGTTTGTGCGAGTTTCGCGATGCAGCAAACCCAGAGCAGCACTACGCGACAACGAAACTACTCACACGCGAAAGCGTGGGCGGCGCGGAGTCGAGCGAAAATGAAACCTTCCGACCAACCGCGTCGTCATCAAGGGTAATTTGAATTAGTACTTTTTTTTTCTTTCTAAAAATGAAATAGAACTGGACAACTAGCATCTTTTTTTTTTACTATCCTCAAGGCCAGTGGCGTAGCTAGGTCGTCTGGCACCCGGGGCCATAGGTCTTCTGCCACCCCCCCTCCGGGTGTAGCCCGCGCAAAGAGGGGTGTCTTCAGACGTATATGACACACCCCCTTGGCCCCTTGCACCCGGGGCCCACGGCCCCCCGGCCCCCCTTATTGCTACGCCACTGCTCAAGGCCAGGAGGCATTGCAGAGGGGAGTGGTATGAACAGGTTCAAAAGGTTACAAGAATGCAGTACGTTACAATACCCAGTTGAAAATGACAACAGAGGTTGTGTTCAGTACTACAGAAATTTCTGTTGTACAACAGGATTTTTCTGTAGTAACTACAGATTCCTGATGGAGCGACAGACTTTTCTGATGTACAACAGACATTTGTTGTTACTACTACAGAAGTACAGTCTGTCGTATGTCTGTTGTTACAACAGAAAGCTGAAGCTCTACAACAGATTTTTGTAGTACTACAGAAAAATTTGTCATCACTACAGGCACCCTGTTGTCCCAACAGAAATGCTCCTGAAGTAACCCGAAAAACTTCTGTAGTGCTACAGAAAGCTGTTGAAATACTACAGAAACCTATTGTGGCAACAGGCCCCCAATTGTCACAACAGAAGTGTTCCTGATGTAATGCGACCAACTTCTGTTGTACTACAGAACAATGGTGTTGTACGACAGAAACCTATCATTGCAACAGGCCCCCAGTTGTCATAACATAAGTGTTCCTGAAGTAATGGACAAACTTCTGTTGTACTACAGAGAACTGTTCCACAACGGAAACCTATCGCCGCAACATATACCCAATGATGACAACAGAAGTGCACTGAAATTGTGTGATGCGACAAGCTTCTGTAGTGCCCGGTTGAAAAAGACAAAAGGAATTCCTGTCGCAACTACAGAAATTCTGTTGTACGACAGAAGTTGTTGACATTTCTTAATTGGGAGACATTTCTGACGTTACGACAGAAATTCTGATTTCGCAACAGAAGCATTCTGTCGCGACAACAAGAGTTATTAAGTCGGAACAACAGTTTTATATCCTGACAGCGACTCCGACGTTACGACACCAATTCTGACGTCGCAGCAGAAACATTCGGTCGCGACGGCCAAGAGTTCCGAAGTCGCAACAGAAGCGCTTCCCGTCGCGGTCCTTTAAGATTGTATGTTTTTGCATCGGTAGTGTACACTGTACTTTTCTCCTGCGCGGTATTCAATCGCGCTTCTCTGAAGCCGGCAATGCTGACACCGATGGCACCGACACCGGTATTAAAGTCGACGTGGCGAATAGTTATAATTGTGCCGTGACGACGCGGCACCAGCAACACCCTACCGGCCTCCTCAAAATCGGCCGCTGATCAAAATCATACCATCTGCGGGAATGACTGCGTATCCGTTTTTTTTTTTTTGTAAGATGTGGCACACAGGCCTGTGGACTTACATGTGCTGTTACACTGACACATTAGTTAATTTCCCAGGAATATTTCACAAGCTTATGCGAAGCGGAAAAGAAGATTTCGGTTGTTCCACAAAGTTGCGTGAAAAGCTGTCTCGCTCGGGTCTCATTAATCTGATACAGTGCTGCCGTGAGAAGCCAGTATGCTGTCAGAAAGAACTCTCATCCACGAATGTTTATGTAGCTATTTTGCATTGAACACACGAATTATATGCGCGCTCAAAAGTGTAAAGAACGAGAGACAACTGTCGAAACTAGCAGTAATAACCCTAAAAGTCAACGTTGTCTATTTCTGAATTTCTTATTTAATATGGATATCGTACATCAAAATCGATGTTCTAGCACTGCACGATGTACTTGTCGATGGTACGAACACTCTTGCTCTTCTAGAGATGCGGCACTTGACGCGGTGGAGTGATAGCGGATCTTGGCTCTCAAAATGCAAATGTAAACATCAGCGCATCAGCACGTCGTACTATTCACATGGCCAAAACGTACACTCGAAAAGCATGTCAGGGGTGGTGCAGGGGTGGTGGTGTTGGTGGTGTCAGGGGTGGTGGTGTTCCACATCTACTACCTGTTTGTGGAGTGCAGAGTCTCGTATTAATTCCAGGCCGGCCCCCACTTTGTCTGCGCTGTAACAAGGTGGGGCACATTCGTCGAAACTGCAGAACCCCACGTTGTGAAACCTGCCGGCGCTTTGGTCACACAGCTGAAGAATGTGTCGTAACATACGCCGATAAGTTACGACACAGAACAAAGCCTCCGGATGAAAGCTTGCAAGAACACATAATGGACATTACGGAGGTTCTTGACGCGACGGGAGACGTTCCCTCTTCCGCGGAGACCCGCTGTGCCACTAAGGCCCCTCTGCCTGTTGAAGACAGTCACAATGCCATCGCCCGTGAATGCCAACTGCCCACTGCCAACTGCCAACAATGCCAACTGCCCGTGAATAAAGAAAGTAGCGAAGAGAAAGATGACCAACCGAAGCAACAACCCAAAGGAGCACCCGCTACCACGGAGCCAGCTGCTGCCCAGCAAGCGAATGAGGGAGCCGGAAATGACTCATCTGATGCACCCAAGCAACTCGACACGTGCACTGAGCCGGCAGAGGACAGCCGAAGTAACGCGGATACTTCAGTTCCGAAGCGCCGTGCGACCAACAGATCGGAATCAAGCACAGACAGCGAGACGACCAGTACCACAAGAAAAGCACGTCGCCGCAAAACATCGAAACACTCAGGAAAGTGCCGACGATCACGGTCCAGAAGGCCTGGTGGGGTTTCGGAGGGAGCCTCACCGTTGCCCTCTAGGACCGATCACATAGATCATTAGGTCCAAATACTTGGTAGTCACCATGGCCCTGTCCCAGCAACTTCAATTCGCAACCTTGAACGTACGAGGCCTTAGGTCTTTGCAGAAACAGGCGCAGCTTCGCCGGCTTTTGTCTAGGAAGCGCCTCGACTTCGTCGCCGTGCAGGAGACGAAGATTGAGAGTGACGACGAGACAGAAAGGGCTTTGCGACCTTTTCTGTCTGAGTATAATGTTTGCGTTTCACACGCTCTTGGTTTATCCGCGGGCTGTTTCCTGTTTCTGAAAAAGAGCCTACTTTATTCAGCTTTTAGTTATCATGTCGACACTGAAGGTCGATATATATGTTGTGATTTTGTGTTGCAGGGTGTGCCATGGCGCATAGTCAACGTCTATGCATATAATGACGCTGCAAAACGAGCTCTTTTATTTGATACTGTGTCTAGTCTATTGGACTGTGATCGCTGCATTGTTTTAATGGGAGATTTCAATTGTGTATGCGATCCGAACGATCGAAGCGGCCATAACACTCAGCGGGACAGGAGTGGTGAAGTTTTGTCTAAGATAATAGAAAATGCAGGGCTCGTTGATATAGGAGTGTCGGGACAGGGAGCTCGCTCTTATACAAGAATTCAAGGTCATTCCTACGCCCGCCTTGATCGGATTTATGTTTCTTCATCACTCCTCTCTCGAGGACTATCCTGCATTACTATCCCCGTTTCATTCTCTGATCATTGTATGGTTATTGCAAACATTGGTAAAAAATTTGTAACTAATTTCCGACCACAGTGGGCACTCTGGAAGCTTAACTCTGAGCTCCTAAATGATCAGGAATTTATTAATCACGTGCGCATGGCTCTAACCAATTCTCTGTCTAGTGACTTGCCATTATTTGCTGCTTGGGAACTCTTTAAACAAGAGGTTCGTACAGTGGCTATAGAAATTGGATCGGTGAAATCATTCTATAGAAAGTATGAAGAAAAAACGCTTCTTAAGAGCCTATGTAGCCTTTATGAGATTGAATGCGAAATGCCAGGCACTTACATTGTTGACATAGAAAACATTAAATGTGAGTTACAAAAGTATGACGCATTGCGTTACAGAGGTGCGCGAATTCGATCTCGAAACATGCGCGCTCTGCAATCTGAGCAACCAACACGTCAAGCTTTACTTGACGAGCGACGTCACGGTATTTCCAAAGTAATTCCGGAAATATACTCCGAGGGTAGTCTTTTAACAAATACTAATGACATCATTTCTCAGTTCGAAATTTTCTACACTATGTTGTTTAGTGCCCCTCCGAATGATCACGATGCAAAAGTTTTAGAGAGTTTTGTATCTCTTGTAAAACCATTACAGGATGATGACTGTGCAGTCATCAGTGGTAGCCTTACGATTCAAGAAATTGAGCTAGCTATTGATCAGCTGCCTCTGTCGAAAACACCCGGCCCCGATGGACTTTCAAGTGAATTTTACAAAGCTTTCAAATCAATTATCAGCCCCATATTATTGGATATTTTTATTACAAGTTTAGAAGTTGGCGCCCTTCCGCAGTCTTTTTGCAAAACCCACACAGTTTTACTTCCCAAAAGTTCAGATAAAGAGAAACTGCGTTCTGTTGAAGGCTATCGACCAATCACATTGTCAAACGTGGATTACAAAATTTTTGCGAAAGTTCTATCTAATAGATTGCAATTTGCGATGTCAATTCTAATTGGTTCCCATCAGACGTGTGGAATCAGGGGCCGATCAATTCAAACCAACATACATATCGCCCGTACCCTTCTTCAATACTGTTATGGTTCCACTGAGCAGCTTGCAATGCTCCAGGTAGACCTTGCTAAAGCTTTTGATCGTGTGAGCCACTCCTATTTATTTTCTCTTTTGGAGCATGTCAATGTTGGCTCCATTGTGCTTAAAGGCGTTAGGCTTTGCTACACCTGTTGTACTACTCGTTTAATTATTAATGGCCAACTCTCCGAACCCATTTCTATTTGCTCATCAGTAAAACAAGGATGCCCGATGTCCCCACTACTATTCGCCCTTTACCTGGAACCGCTATGCTTAAGCGTAATTCAGTCGAGTAACATCCATGGCTTCAATATACTGGGTAATGAAGTTAAAGTCTTAGCTTACGCAGACGATCTAGCGTTCTTCTGCACGGATAAGTCCAGTGTTGAAAAAGTACTATCGAAAATAGAAGAATTTGGCAGTGTATCAGGAGCGCGAATGAACTCCTCAAAAAGTTTAGGCTTATGGTTTGGCTCATGGTGCTATACACCAGAACAGTTTGCAGGCGTTAAGTGGACTGATGTCCCGCCAAAGTATCTTGGCGTGCCGCTAGACGCATATAAATTAAGCGCACACTATTGGAAAGAACGGGTTTCGGTACTGCAAAGTTACGCCCAGACATTCGTTCCACAACGACTTTCTATTTTTGGGAAAGCCGAAGCCTGCAATAAGTTCTTGGCAACAAAAAGTTTCTATGTATTGCAAGTTATCCATTGTGCTAGGCTATACATCCAACGCTTTCACCGTATCTTTGCGACCTTCGTATGGTCTTCAACTTTTGAGCCCATGAAGCGAGACAACATTTTTAGGCCTGTTAGCGAAGGTGGGCTGGGCTTAGTACACCTTTATGTGCGGCAGATAGTGTCTCGTTTCTTATTTTTTCGCGATACTTCCCATCCTGTAATTCGTTCATACATGCAAGTCACACTTGTTAATGCGTTACCTGATTTAGTTGTTTCTTCAAGTTTTTCTTCGCGCTTATGCTTGTGGGGGTTCATGCAAGAAGTTTACTTGGCGGTTCGTTTCCTGACAGTTCGGTTTTCCACTGAATACTTGTATTCTGTGTCGCGCAAAACGTTGTACAAAGACTTACTATCCATGCTATTCCCGCCTCCACTTTACCGATCAATATACATTAAATTGCCAGGCCATGATGTGCTAAAGCGAGTTCGCAAAATGTATTTATCCCCTTGCTGCAAAACATTCTTTTATAAAGTTCATAGTGAAACCATACCGGTTAAAGCATGGCTACAAAAAAAGGGTATCTTTGTCTCTTCTGTTAACTGTCGCCTTTGTGATGTACCAGAGACAATTGAACATTGTTTTATTAGCTGCACCGACGCCATCCTTTTTTGGGATGTCCTCCAACGGACTTTAAAGAAAGACTTTGAGATTAACGCTCATACTGTGCGATACCTGCTGCCAACCTCTGATAATAGTGCACCTTTCGATATGTTTTTTGTCATGGGAATGCACAGTTTGTGGAAAACGCGAATGATGGACCGCAACGCCGAAACGGTTGTACCTACAAGGGCAAATTTCATCCAAATGACGCTACACCTAAAGCAGGTTTATGATGGACTCGGTGTGCAACCGGACTGGTACCCTATTTTGGTGAGGTGCTTATCCTTGCCACCCTTCTAAAGTGACACGAACGTTTCTACTCACAGTATGAACGCTGCCTCTTCTGTGTGACTTTCATTGTGCCCTCCATTCTCTGACTATGCAGAACTGGTGAACGTCTAGTTGAATGCAACTATAATAAATACCATGAAAGAAAGAAAAAAAAAAAAAGTCAGGGGTGGTGCAGTGGTAAGATGCCGGGCTAGGAATCGAGAGGTCGCATGTTCGAATCCTAGGCAAGAACGTTTTTTTTAATTTTTTTTTTACTTTTATGTTTTTCTTTTTTGTGCTAACAAATTTACATAATCTTACGAACGTCTCTGTCAACTATTAATTAAATATTGATCAAGAACTACAGAACTTTCTACTACAGACAACAGAACTACAGGCAACAGAACTACAGGCAACAGAACTACAGGCAACAGAACTACAGACAACAGAACTACAGACAACAGAACTACAGACAACAGAACTACAGACAACAGAACTACAGAAACAACGTCCCAAAATACAACAGAATGTTAAAATTTCCTGTCGTGTTTTTCAACTGGGTAAAAAGAAGAAATAATCATTGCTGATATACAATGTTAGCTAAGATACAAGTGAAATTAGCCCGCTCTATGGGGCCTTGCGCCCCATAGCTCGCAGGACCTTTCATAAAATTTATTTCATCCACCCAAGTGAAATGAACATAAAGTCAGGCTAGGAAAACTAGACACTAATAATGCTTGGTGAGTACAAAATAGCTGCTACGTATACAATATTAGCTAGTGCTAGTTTAAAGGCATTGTTATTAGTAATAGTAACGATGTATGGAGGAAAGTGGTTCCACTCCCGAGATGTTAGCGGAAGAAATGATTGAAAAAGAATTTTGGTGTGGCATATGATATAAACCCTACTTTGAAAGAATGATTAATGCGATGAGAAACGTACATTGGTGGCGTAACTAAATAATTTCGTAGCACAGGGTGGTATTGTACAATTTATGAAACTCAGCTTGACCGGATATTTTTCGGCGAGAAGCTAATGGCGGTAAGTTGAGGTTACTTTTCATAGTGCTTATGCTTTCAGTTCTATTATACATACAAAGAATGAAACGAACCGAATAATTTTGAACAGGTTCAAGAGAATTAATTAGGTTAACTTGGCATGAATCCCAAACAGCGGATGCATATTCTAATTTTGGGCGTATTAGTGTCGTGTACAGCAGTAGTTTTAAAGTTGGCGGAGTGGAATGAAAATTTCGGCGCAAATAGCCTAACGTCCGGTTGGCATTGTTAATTATGTAATTAGTATGAACAGCCCATGACAGGTTAGTCGTAATATGAACTCTAAGGTACTTATAGTTGTCAACGGGTCCAAGGGCAATGTTATCCACATAATACTTAGGTATGAGCCGCTCGAGATATTCTTATTAATTTGCATTTGTTAAGTTCCATTAGCCATTTCTTACACCAGCTAGAAATAATGTTTAGATTGGCCTGCAGTGTAGTTATGTCATCGGAGTTACTTATTTTGCGAAAAACAGCGCAATCATCGGCAAAAAGGTGAATATTTGAGGATATTTCGAAATGAAGGTCGATAATATAGATAAGAAATAAAAGAGGACCTAGTACAGAACCTTGTGGTACAACTGAGCATACTTTAGTAAACGCAGAGTTATGGCCGTTAGCATTGACAAACAGAAAACTATTGCTTAGAAAACATTCTACCCATTTTAACGGCTTACAGTCAAGATTAAGAAGGCTTAGTTTGTATAGTAATAGCTTGTGACATACCTTATCAAATGCTTTAGAGAAATCTAGGAAAATGCAGTCGGCAAATGAGGATTCATCCAGAATGCATTGTAACGTGTGCGTAAACAAGATGGGCTGCGTTTCGTACGAATATGTTCTCCGGAAACCATGCTGCGCTGACGCGAAAAATGAATCAGTTTCGAGAAAATTAACGAGATGACTATGTATGATATGCTCCAGCATATTGCAACACATGCTGGTGAGAGATATTGGTCTATAATTAGCGGGAGAATATTTAACGCCTGATTTGTGGATCGGAACCACCTTCCCAGTTTTCGTTGTACAGACAAAGTAGATGCGTCCAGTGATTGTTCAAAAAGTTTGGTTAATACGATTTCGCCTTATAATGTAATGCAATACCAGGATATTTTTTGCAACGAGTGGTTGAGTGCTAGGGACTGAATTTAACTGAGGAGTGCCTTCGTCATCGGGCAAGTACTTGAATGTTCCGGGGGGAGTCTCTAATCATGTCCTGAATTTACCTGAATTTTCTCGATTATTCAGGCTCTGTTCGCGATAATATTGACGCCTTACCGATTCTCGAACCCTCATCTATAATTTTAGCTTGACTCGATATTTCCCTTTGTGTCCCTTTAATGTCGATCTAAACCAAGGACGGCTTCGTTAAATCGAAAATAGCACGGGTCTTTCGATTTCATCGTTATATATTCAAGAGCAAATTTAATTTTTGTCCGTGTAATCTTTGGCCACTTATAGAGGACCGTGAACCGGTCTTGTATTCTTTCGGTGTACATCATCAAGCGAGAGCAGAACTATACCGATTTTTTACGCATACCTCCCCCTTTCGTTAAACCGGACGGCACGTTGTGTTTCTTCTTGGCGAAACCGTAAACTTCTTGGCGAAACCGTAACCTTTATAAACACAAGGACGCTCCCGCTACTGACAAAGAGGTTATGAAATTCTTTTACATGTGTAGAAGGGTCTTTCCAACCCCTCACCCCAAGTTGCATAGGTCGCAAGCCGTTTCTCCTTGACTCTTACAGGCCACCACATATCCGTGTCTGTCCGTTCTCCCCGAGGCATACCCCGACGTGTATCGCGACTACGCCTGCCCGACCTGCGGGCAGACCTCCACTCTAGCGCACGTGCTCTGGGAGTGCGGGTCGACATACCCTGAGTTCAGCAAGGAGGAGTGGGACTCGCTTCTGCGTAGCCCCGCTTTAGACAAGCAAATCCTGGCTGTCCGGCGTGCCCGCGGCCGGGCCGGTGGGCTGGACCTGCCGCGGTCCCGACGTGGGAACAGCCGGGTTCGCGACGAGTTCGCGTCCTCGCCGGACCTGCAATTAAGTTTTTTTGTTTTCATTCATTATAAACACAGGTTTCATTGAATAGAGCACAAATGCAGAAATACACAAATATATATATGTATATTACGAACGAGTGGAAAGGAAGCCGAGGGGCCTGATTTTATTAGTCATATCATAAGAGGCCAACAAACCTTGGTGTCATTCTTTGTTGGCTTGTTATCATTCATATGAGTAACAAAATCGGGCCCCTCGGTTGAACCCAAGCCCCGCTTGAATCCAAGCGAGGCTTGGATTCAAGTACATACGGTACTCCCGTCTGTATAGGCCACCCGACGATCGACCCCTTCGTCGCCAGCGGCGAGCGGATTGCTAAAAGGTCAGCGACTACAGAGAGAGAACCCTTTGCAATGCTCTGCAATGCGATGGGTCACGACGCACAAATGTCACTAGGGTGGCGATAAGGATCAAGAACGACGAGTCCGAGTGGAATAGCACTCGGCCGAACAGTGGCGCCCCCTCGGTGAGCGACGCAGACGAACGAACCACTACTACTGCCTGCACTTCTGTGTGCAGAACGGACGTTGTCCTTCACGAGATACTGGCCGGCGCCTTTGCGAGCCCTCCCTATGGCTTCTCGTTCGTGCGTGCCATTTTGCTTTGTTATGTTTTTTTTTTCTGTTTGGTTCTGTTTGTTCGCTGATAGGACGCACGAATAAGCGAGCCTCCCCCTCCCCTCCCCCTCTCCTTTTTATTTATTTTTTATTTTATGGCTGCGAAAGGGTTCCGCCGTAGCACGCGTAACTGCTTGTTTGCTGCTTCTGCGCGAGCCGACTACAGCCAATTCGTTCGCGTGCCTTTCGTAGCACGTGTGTGTGTCTGTGCGCGTTTTCTTTTTGTTGTTGTTGGTGGTGTTGTTCTGCAATCCGGACTTGTGCCCTACCGAATACGCGTATCCCTATTCTTCCGTTCTGAAAGGCTTCCTGTCACTTCCTCGCGCGGCATGTCGATTTGTTGATGCAGACGGTACGGTCGTAATCTTAAATGTATGGGCATATACAGCTAGAGAGGCAGAGACAGACAGAGATATTCTTTAATGGAAACCCGAGAGGTTCGCCTGGTGTAGCATGCGGTGACAAACAATTTTTTTCCCCCTTCTTTATTCAGCGGCGTGCCTTGAGGCATGGATGTGTATTTAAAGTACATTACAGACACGGGGCATACACCAAATACACAATTCGGTACGCAACGGTATACAACGGTACACAATTCTGTACACAATTCTGTACACAATTCTGTACACAATTCAGTACACAACGTACGAAATTATGCTCCGTGGTCATAAATGTACATTGAAGAAGAATGATGCTCACAGGACATAAGACAAGACACAATCAGTTATAGTGTTACATGCACCGGCACCAAAATGAAGTCCTATTGAGCAGGGGCGTAGCCAGGGGGGGGGGGGGGGGCTTATGGGGCTTCAGCCCCCCCCGAAATTTTTTCGTGCTGTCGATGCACCACCCACCCAAGCAATCCCCGGTGCCAGAAATCATTCTGAATTTTCTCTAGAATGTCTTTTTCACGCTCAAAAAGACATTTCAGCGTGAACCTTGCGAACTCGGGCTGGATTTCGCGCAGCGCCCATGCACCGGGAGTCACATAACGCAAGCAGCCCCATCCGAGCGCAAAGTTTCAAGGGCTCTTTGATGGCGAACGGGCTCGCCACGCATCTAAATTTTGAGAGACTATCAGTTTGTTTCGTTATTGTAAAACGCCAAATCGGCTGCGTGTCACAATCAAGAACAAAGTACGTGGAAAATTGACGAATGGGATCATCTTGTTCCACGACAATGCCGTCCCCACATCGCTGATGTGGTTAATACAAAACTGGCAATGTTCAAGTGGGAAACGCTGCAACATCCGCCATACAGCCCAGACGTGTCGCCTTGCGACTTCCACTTTTTGGAGCATTTGAAAAAAAAAAAAAAACAGTTCAAGCGAACCAGATTCGTGTCGGACGATGACGTGAAATAGTCAGTTGCAGACTTTTCGAAGCAGCAACCCAAAGAATTTAAGACAACGGGACAAATGTCTAAATGATCATGGAGACGACTTTAAATAAGGTACCGAGTTTGTCATATATTCGCATTGGCTGACTTTCATTTGACTCGTCCTCGTTTATTTTGCAGAACTCCTGCTCTTTATACGTGCTCTCTGTTGCGGCTATAATTTCGGTGCAATTACTCACGATACACGACAGGTGACAGCTGCTCCTGCGTAATGCATTGGAATAAATGACAGCGTCATTGAGATTTTTCAATGGCCGTTGCATATGTACAAGAATCTAAACAAGGTTCTTGAATGACAAAGTTTCATGACAATATTTGTCCTCAGCTTGTTAATTTCATGGCCTTTACATTTTTCGTATCAGCGGCATGCACTGCCTTGCTGGTTTGGAACTGATATAGTTCTAAAGTTAGTGTGCTATTTTAATTACTTATTAAATAGAGAAAAAACATGGAAGCATTGATATCGGTTATTTTGGGCACAATTTTTGGCCCATACAAGTATATTCTTTTATGAAAAAATACATATTTTACTTGTTTTGACAGTGCGTAGCGTTCAAGAATTGGTTTGCAGCATCTTTAGCAATGACAATGGAGTTATTATTCATGTATTTGATCCCCAGACAAATTGTTTGAGAGGAAGCTTTAGCTCGCGCCAAACTCCGACGCGGCCTATTCAAATACATGTAAAACGCAGAAACGCTTTTCTGTGATAACCCCCGGATCGCTTTTAATGAAATTCCTTGCATATGATAGAGAAAGTTGAATGCTAGTGTCTGTTGGAAGCGGAATTTCGATTTAGAACCTGAACATTGTTTAAATATTTTGAACAACTCGAAAGCTAAAAAAGAAATAGAAGCACAACGATTACAAACTAATAGCTCTGAATCAAGCACACATGTCGCTGTTCAGTAAACGGCATCTATTATAACAGCCAAAGCGGACAAATTTGGTTTGTCAATCCGTATCTTAGGTGAATTGGTTACGTAGTGTACAAGGATTCAGCGAAAGCCGTATTTCCATAATGCTATTTTTCTGGAGATTCACGTGTAACATAGAAAATTTGTTCGCTGAAGATGTACTATTAGGTGCCATTCACAGAATTGTGATATCATTTTTCATTGCTGAGTTACATAGTTTTAAACTTGATAGTTTAGACTTCTGAAAATTTACGATTTTAGTGAATTTTTAATAAAAAATTGACAACCTAAATGAAAAATTCCAAACCAACAGTCACTAGAATTTAAGTTTTTCTTTTAAATGCAACAACCTTGTCAAATTTGGTGCTTTGGTTGCCGAGAAAAACGAATTCTTCTTCTATATATATTTAGCTACGAGCACCCGAGCTAAAGCTTCCTCTTAAGGTGAGACCGAGCTGCAATGTGAGCCCCCCCCGAACGAAATTTCTGGCTACGCCACTGCTCTTGAGAAAGACCACGTGATTAGGGTTGTCTGCAGCGCGTAGTAGCCGGTGCTATGGGATGAAGCGGTCTTCAGCGAAAATGTGAGACTAGTGGTTCCTAAGTTTTATGTAGCGCAAGCTCCCTCGGTGTTGCGAAGGTGACCTTCCTTACGAAGGACTGACCGAAGACAACGCTGCTCACAACGCCGCTGATTAAGAACAGGCGCGTTCAAGCATGACATGTCCGACAGTATCGTTGCCACCAAAATGTAACCCACAAACACTAAGAACAAAGAGATAAAAATAAGATGTGAAAGTCAGGGGAGCTTAACCAGGGTAACTGTCCGGTAAGGTAAGGCGGTAGTGCACTGATGGAAAGGTAAACGGGTAGAAACAGCGGCATTTAAGGCAGAGAACTGGACCAGTTGGAATTTAGACAAGGACGTGTTCCAGAGCGTAAGAAATACGAAAGGAGGTAAACAGACAATAAAGAACAACTTTTTTTTTGTCGTCCTTCTTGTCTCCGCACCTCTTTTGATTTTTCTTACGCGCGGGAACATGTCCTTGGGTAGAAAGAAAGAAAGAAAGAAAGAAAGAAAGAAAGAAAGAAAGAAAGAAAGAAAGAAAGAAAGAAAGAAAGAAAGAAAGAAAGAAAGAAAGAAAGAAAGAAAGGAAGAAAGAAAACGCAGATTGGAAACGGAGTTGTAAGCACAAACACAAAGAAGGCACTTAAAAGTGATTAGTCTTTAATAAAGTGCCGATGTATGACATAACAAAGGGGAAAGAAGCACTAGTGCCCCCTTAAAGCAGCTCTGACTGAAGTTGGCTGACATCAGGGTACAAAGCATTCTGTTTTCAGTACGGGTTCGGTTTTCAAGCTTCTCGAGCATGACTGTGTGCTTTTCTTTGCTCACTGAACCAAGGACAATGAAGCAGGAGTGTAAAAACTAGAGTCTCTTATCCGTATTTTCCCGTTCCCAGCCCCGAAAATGTATGTATGTATGTATGTATGTATGTATGTATGTATGTATGTATGTATGTATGTATGTATGTATGTATGTATGTATGTATGTATGTATGTATGTATGTATGTATGTATGTATGTATGTATGTATGTATGTATGTATGTATGTATGTATGTATGTATGTATGTATGTATGTATGTATGTATGTATGTATGTATGTATGTATGTATGTATGTATGTATGTATGTATGTATGTTAAACGATAATGTGTTCATATGTAAACCTCCACCTTTTACTTGTACACTTTCAAGCTTCCTTGAAAGCTTGTTTCGTTGTTTCTATGCTTGATTCCTTTTTGCTTTTTGTCTGTTTTTACACAGTCCTGGAAACAACAGCGAGCGAACTCACATCAAGCTTCGCGCTTCTTCATTTGTCCCTCCCACAGGTCGTAGTCCTCATGGTTAGCGAAATGCCACTCTTTGGATGCCTCCGTTGCGCAACCCCTTCAGCCCACCCTGAATAAGCCTGCTATCTCCATTAAAAAAAAAAGAAACCATTCGACACTTGTAGTACTTCAAACACATTCTATATACGCACAGCAAGAGACGTCGCGTTGCAGTAACGCTGCGCCGGTCAGGCCCTGCACAAAGCCAACCTGCCGTCAAAAGGCATTTCGGCAGTCTTTTATATCGCGCTTTACGATGCTTAAATGACAATCAAGACAACCGCGGATGATTTTATAACTCCAGCATAATACGTTGATTGATTACCGAAAATGACGTCATTCGGGATGTACATAATCCGCTGTTTTACTCTTTTTCAAACGCCTAAATCCTCCGCGAAGTGCCATAGCACGGTGTCTCATATCAGCGCATCGACCTCTCTTAAAGGGGCATGCATTAAACGTGAAGAGAGAGACAGAGAGAGAATAAATGCGAGCTTTATTTATAGATCGCCCTTTTACAATACCGAAAGAACCACTCTTACCGTGAGATGAAGTATGATGAGCCAGAAAAGACTAAAGAAATAAAAGACGGCTGGCGACATCGCCTTGAAACTTCTGCTCCATGCACCTCGCCGTGATGTCATAGAGTTGGTGACGTCTGCTCTGGCCTAGTCAGTGTTTTGTTAGTGAAAATGGATTGCATTGTATGCCAAAAAGTTCAATAAATGAACTTGGCAAGACTCAATAACTTTTATTGGGCCACAGCAGGACAAACTAAAAGAAATTAATAATTTAGAAAATGATATTCGTGACGTCACACCGACGTAAGGCGTTGAGGTTTCCGGCTAAAATACGAAAAAAATGAAATTTTGGCATTCGTTTTCACTTGTAATATCAACGTGCATTACCGCGAAATCAACAGAAATTCAATTTCCAATGAACGAATTAAAAAACGTAAAGTATTTCAGTGTTTCTATTTAGTGTCCCATTAACGAGATGTGGTCCGCTCTAAATGTCAGTCAATAGTTTAGTATAGGGTCACACTTGTTTGTAAACCCCAGACTGTTTGCCCATGTCGAAGCCCGCATTCACAAGAACTTTCTTGTGAATACGGGCCCTAATGGTACGGGCCCTAATACGGGCCCTAATGTACAGGTCAAGAATTCATCGACAACGAGATTCTTGGTGGACTCCACCATCCGGTTCCTCGTCAGGCAACGGCACAAGTAGCCCGCCTTCGCCGGACAGATAAATCCCCCAAGACGCCGGGACCGTTATTTTATATACACGTCGATGTCCATCCTATAATAATGGTGGCGCGAGGCATGCGACACTTGTTGCCCACAGCTGTCTGAAGTAGATCAGACCCGATACGCTGCCGACCCCGCGCCATCAGCGCACCCTGCCGGTGCTCCTTCCTAACTCCTAGCTCCTTTATCTACCAATCAAGCTTAGTGTTAACCTGTTCACTCTGTAACTCGCTGGGACGCGTGGCTTCTCGCCTTTCGTGCCAACGTCTCAGATGACAAGATAAGAGACCTATGAGCTAGGTGGGCTGCCAACGATGCTAATCCTGTAGGGGTGTACGCGTGTACTCTTATAACAGGCGCACATGGCCCTACGACTGTCATGCACACTCACGTGGGCTGAACCACAGGCAGATAGTCTTTCACTACAGGCCCGAACGCTAGGAAGTTTGGCCGGCCGCGTGGTACTTGTTGAATGTCCCCCCGTCGGGTGTCATCCGACGCCCGCGATTCTGCAGAGGCAACCAGGCGTACAGCTCGCTCGAGAGTAACCACGGGCTCTGGCGCGCCTTGCGGATCGAACGCACACCCCACACACGCGCTCACATGCAAACACGTACCCCCGACCCGGGCACAACCGCACATGCAAGCACATATAATACACACTGGTAAACAGTTGCACTGGGCACCCACACAAACGTGAACGCACACACACACTCGCAAATACGAACTCGGGGGCACACAGAACAACCGCGCGCACAAGAACACGCGCACAGACAAACATACAAAGCCAAGCCAAGCCAAACGCAAAACACACAAACAAACGCCAACTTGCACACACACGCATGCACGCCCGCACATGCACACGCACGCACGCACATGCAGAAAGCAACGACAAGTAAGAGCCCATCTTGCGAGACGTGGCTGCACACCGTATAGGCATGCGGTGCTGACAAAAAGAGAAGCGTCTCCCTCGCGGCCGTGTTTGCGAGGCGCCCAGTGAGCAGTCTCGAGGAAAGGTCTCTCTCTCGAAGAAGGCACGCACGAGCACTGTGTCCGGGAAGACACAATAGCGGAAACGCCGCCGCACGGCGGAGCGGAAGGAAAACATTTTCTTTTCGCCCCGCTGTTTTTTTCGCAGCCAACGCAAGCCCGGCCGACGTCTTCATTCGTCTGCCTGCACGGTGCCCCGTGCTGCCGGGTCCGTAGACTGCTCGCGGGGGTCGCGTTGTCGCAGATGAAAGGAAAATAAAAGAGCGAAGTTGAACGAGTGTTGGGTTTCAAAGCCGATGGCTGTCTTCCCTCGTTGACTGTCTGTGTGGAGTTCTGTGTGTTTTTGTTTACGGGAGTGTTTATGAAGTGGTCGCCGCGATAGAGAGTGAGAGAGAGAGAAATGGGGAGGACGGCGGGTGTCGAGGAGAGGGAATGGGGAGAGAGTGAGGAAGTTGCCGGGGGTAGAGTCGGGAGTAAGGGAAGTAACTCTGCAAAGCGAAATACTCCTTCAGACCTCTCTTTCAGCCGGACTACACAAGGGATTTTGATGGAGTGCGTTTGGTGGTTGCCTCGGCGTTGTGTCTCTTCCCCTTCCGGATGCTGCATTGCGTCCGCAAGGCCGTATTGCAGATACAGTCTTGTACTTTTCCAGAAGAGAGAGATATAGGGGGGGGGGCGGAGAAAGGATACGGAAGAGTTGACGGAAAGACAAGCTCGCGTATTTCGATTAGCAATACATCGACATTGTGTTCGCCATGTTTGAAAACAACCCTGCGCAGTTTCCTCTCTTGACCCGAAAGAAGCTTGCGCGGGGGCGAATCGTGTTCCCCTTTCCCATTTGCCCGGCGTTTACGTGCGTGCACGCGCATATGGGTGAAGGGGCAGAGAGTGGTGAGGGAGGGATGTTGTCCATGTGTGTGTGTGTGTGTGTGTGTGTGTGTGTGTGTGTGTGTGTGTGTGTGTGTGTGTGTGTGTGTGTGTGTGTGTGTGTGTGTGAGAGAGAGAGAGAGAGAGTGAGTGTGTAGGTGTGAGTGTGTAAGTGTGAGTGTGTGTGCGTTCGAAATTTCAGTATGTTTGTCCGCGCTTACATTTATTGGCGTAGTGCGTGTGTGTGTGTGTGTGTGCTGGCGCATGTGTGCATGTTTTGTCTGTCATTCTGCGTGTGTGCGTGTGTGTCTGTTCATGCTCATTCGCTTGCGCGTTCACGTAAGCATGTTAATCCGGAGCCCAACAATATACTGCGTCCCTCATAACCCAGTGGGCAGTTTCAGAACACATAACAAGTTATATAGTTTTGTTCATGTGCGTGAACCCGTTACCGCAGCTGGCGGAATGCGGACGTAAGCCAGTTTCTTTGTTTCTTTTCCTTTTTTTTTAAGGTGAATCGAAGCACAGCGAAATGACTAAACGTACGCGTGGGATCGCTTACGGGCGCAAAATGAGATGTGTAGGCAGACTCTTGACTACAGCATTTCTGGCGAACAGCCTTTTAAAGACGACTGAACTGTTTCCTGGGGCGCTCGCGTTTTTTTCCCCTTTTTTTCCATGTTACTTGAACACTATTTGTTTTTCCTTGGTGACATTTACAATTATTGGCGTTCGGCAAACTTGAGTATATAAGCTAAATCCTCAACAGTTTCATCTCTTCGCGACTGGCCGTGCAGCCAAGTCCACTTTACAGGCACATATATATATATATACATACATACATATATATATATATATATACCTTTCACATACATGAGCCCAACAGAGTGCAGATAACTTTGGAATGACACTGAACAGAATCACTGAATATGATTAAACTGATCACCCAGTTAAGTTCTGAGCTCATTTCCTTTTCTTTTCCTTGAGCGTTCTGTGTACTCGGAAGCGGTTTCTTGGGTTAAATAAGCCGAAAAGCTTAAAAAAGAAAACTAAAAATGAGATAAAACATTTGGTGCAATTTGCCAGGCGGTCAGTTCGGATAAAGCCTGTACATGTTCACATTGCAGTCAGCATTTCTCTCAGCATACCTGGATACTCAGGTTACGAAAACTTGGCGGCGAACCCCTAACAAAAAGAAAAAAAAAGCGTTGTCTTGAGCAATCGTCTTTTGTTTTAGCAGTATTCAGCTCTGACTCTGTTTTCTGTGCAGAAACAGAAATAAACACACACACACTCTCTCGCTCTCTTTCCCTCTCTGATATGACAAAAATTACACATGTCTAATAATAACATACGATCTGAGAATAAATATAAAACACAAGTATTCAAATGAGATCAATGCATAATCGGCGTACGTGCCGTATGAGATTTTCCGATGGAGATGGGCAACACACATAGCAGTAATCCTTCTCATACAACCGAAAGCTTTATCCGCATCCCTGTAGAAGGCACCACATCGCAGCTTCATAACTGACCGAGAAATAAAAATGAAAAGAAAAAGAAGAAACAAAAGAAACAGACAAGCAAGAACACCACACCATACAACATAACTTAGTCAGTGTCAGTGAACTGAACCTCGAAATTTTTTCTCATCAGTTGCGTTAAGTATTCCAGGTTTCTTTTTCTTTCTTACTACTTTTATTTCGAACTCCACTCTTACATCGTGGATATGTACGGGTCTCTCCTTTCCTTGACTTGAGTTCCCCGGAATCCAAAGTTCGCGGAATCCGTCGCTCATCAAATCCCCTCCCGCTAATCCAGTGGCCCTGTTTTAAATGACTACGCACACCCCGATCCACAGCGAGTGCCCGTCCAGCTTTCTTTTTTTTTTCTGTCTTTCCCCCCGAAAAACGATTTTCTCCCCCGACGTCACCGCCACCGGCCCGAGGCATCGCACCGTGCCGTAACCCGAGACGGGCGGCGGCCACGCGCCACCGACTGTGTATTAAAATAATGAAGCGCCGTCACGCACGGACAGACACACCTAAGGAACGCACGAAACACACGGCGTGGCGGGAATGGCGCCCCGTATATACGAACATGAGCACAAGCAACGCATGTACTCCTCGTGTCTCGGGGCGACACAGCGCTCTGGTCTCGGCATAGTGGATGCATCGCGGGCCTCTGCAAACGTGGGTCTCCCCCCCTCTCCCCTCCCCCCCCCCCGCCTCCTGCCTTCCTTGTGCGGATTCACATAAAGCCAACGGAGCAGGACTGTCCTGCTGGACAGGCGGCATATTTTGTTTCAGTCTATGCTTTGGAAAAGTTAAACTTGGTTACAAACTTTGCACATTCTCAGATTTTGCGCGGGTCAACCCGCACTATTTGCTTTAAATGATGACAGTAAGCGCCCGAAAGAATGCGACACAACTTGGTGAAAGTGGGGAGGAGTTCTCTTCATTTTAGACTTGATTCGGGAGCGTTTCTGTGTCTGTGCGGGGGGGGGGGGGGGAGGGGGGAGGTGGCTGTAGAGGGGGGCGTCCTTCTCATGTTACACTTGAGTGAGATGTGCGTACGCAGCACAATAGGTGTGCTGGCCCATGTTCTGTGCCTTTGTGGTTATGTCACTCCGTTATTTATAACCGAAACCGCCCATTTCGTTGCTGTCGACGCGTCTTGCCAGCGTCCGCACACGCGAGGGATGTTTCGCCTTCAGAATCTCCATTGGTAGTACACCAAACGAGATTAAAGGGACTTGCGAATGCCAGCGTCACTAGGCTAAATTTATTTGGTGTTGATTTCCGAAGTGAAGCCTTTTTTTTATGTTTGCTTCAAAGAGAGCTTCACTTGTACGGGGTTTCCTCAGCGCTTGGGATCCACATTATGTTTTGGGTCTATTTGATATCAAGTTCACATAGCATACATTTCCCCTCCACAATCAAAGGAATGTTTCTTGTTTTGTGTGACCGGAAGATGTAGTCTGTTTGCATATCTGGTTGAGCCCCCTCTCTCTCTCTCTCTCTCTCTCGTTTACACGCACCATGCTTGTAGACTGATCTCTTCGGGGGGTCTCGACAGACGCGTGAGTTCTCAATCCGTGCCGCAGGTTTTCGCAGCTTGTGGTATACGCGAACGGAAATAATACGTACGCAGCCCCTGATCTGTCCTGCCGCTTGCATGGAACAACTTATCGCATATGTAATACCGCTTGCCCTCGTCCCTCTATCGACGCACCCCTCGACCCGACCGCATGCATATTGCTTATAGTCTCGTACATAACGGGCGCCAGCCAAAAGCTTGCGCGGCTGGCCCTTGTCTATTGAACGGGCACTTCGCGGTGCGTGCGTGTGCCCAGCCCCCTCCCCCACTTTCTTTTTTTGCCAGCAACAACTATAGACTACAGCGTAGCGCGGAATGACTGAGGTCATTGTGAAACTTTTCGGCTTGTCTTCTTTTTTTTTTTTCAGCTTCACTTTCTCTTTCGCGAACTTCTCGACGGGTGGCGACCTCTGTTGTACCACACGCGTACACGCTTTTTTTTTTTACAACAATGTTTTTGCGAAGCGCCCGAACCAGAGCTGGCGCACAGCTTGAGCATTCAATGTTGGCATTAAATGCGTTCGCCTTAATCGCAGCCGCGCTTGTTCTTGTGCCACGGGGATGAGTGGAGTGCCTGGGGCCGCGCACGTCATTCTTGTCTCTCTAATCCTGCACCTACAGCTGCGTGACTATACGATTAAACATAGCCTCCGGGATGTGCACAGTGTCACCGGGCGAGCTGAATATCTCGGAGGTCACTGTAGGAACATAGAGAGTTTCTTGCTAACGGTACTAGAGGTAAGCCTGAAGCCAGCTTGCGCTGTATACACTATACGAATATTCAGCCACAGCGGGAATGACGGGCAATGCAGGGATGAATCCATTAACTTCGTCCTTTTGGTTCCGAAACGGTGGTGAGCTTCATTAAATCCCACGAGGTCCAAATATCATTTTTGACACCGTGAGTTCGATTGCACAAAATTTCGATTTGAAGCGCTCTAAACCTAACGCAAATCTAGCAGTAGCGATTTGGAAACAATGGAGGGGTCTTAAGATTGCGGACAGTTCAAAGAAGTAATTAGCATATAATTATTATAATAAAACTATAGTCAATTTTATGTTCTTCTTTGCTTGCTTTTTTGTTTTTCTTTTTTTGCTAGTCATACGAATTTATTCTCCGGGTTCAGAAATCAGTTTTGGTCATGTCATTTTATTTTATTTTGTCTGGAATAGTACGTGGGAGCTTTGTAGGAATGACCTTTAATTTTAACGGATTGGACTGTTTTAGTCGGTAATATACGCGCGGAAAATTTGTTGCCAACTTTATACACCTAACAGCTGTGAACAAGCGTATTAAACAGAAACAAAGGTAAACTTTTTGAGTATGGAAGAAAAATCGCAGAGCTTTAGCACTGTATAAAACTACACGCCAGTCAACGAAATTCCAATAAAATCCCACACTTCTTATTCAGATCGCACATCACTTCAGATTCAGATCCGGAGAATATGCGCGTGCTGTACTGAAATGTTATAGAGTGTTGTGTCATGTACTGGAATGTGTTAGTGAACACAATGCTCTGCACTGTGAAGCCATGATAAAGATAAAAAAAGCCAGGAAAAAATATTATGCGACTACAAATGGGCGTACGTGGAGCACCTTCTATCCGACTTGTCATCTTTCTCAGATTATTATTTTTTTTCCCGCTTCCACGATCGAAATATTAACGAAAACTGGCGAATAGTTTGCGACAATCTATTACAACTGAAACATCAATGCATTCCTAAAATCACGATCACGTGTTCCAGTCACAGCCGATGGTTCAACTCGCACGTAAAACGGTGAATCAACAAGAAAAAAGCGCTTGTATTCAAAAGCAGCGTTCTCAGACTCTGATGGCGATTGGAAAAAAATATAGAAAGCAAGCCAGTTTATGCAATAAAGAAATAGCAACAGCTAAAGAGAAATATACGAATTACAAGCTTTGCTAAGAAAAAATACAAAAAAATTTCTGGAAAGTGGCTAATCCTACAATTCCCTAAGTAAATTGTTGAATTCATTTAACTAAGGACGGTGGGATTTTATCTTCATAGGAGGTTACAGAATAATTAAATTTGTTCTTTGGTTACGTTTTCGCTGAGGAGGAGCCCATTTCTGCTCATCTATAATTTGACTGCATTAACGCCACTATGAATGACATCGCCATCACTCATGAATTCCATTAGCTATTGAACATCTCAGAAATAACTCGTCACCTGGTCCACACAGTATATGCCCTAAGTTACTTGAAATTACTAAGCCGCTCATATCACTCATTTTGGAATCTATATTTCAACAACGTATTGGCACAGGATGTGTGCCTGAAGCCCGGAAAATTGCTCGTGTGACTCCGATATTTCTGAAATTAGGCAATACCTCCGTGCCATGAAACTACAAGCCCATTTCCCTAACTAGTATACCCTGCAAATGACTAGAACACATCATATCATCCGCAATAATGCGGTATATAAGCGAGCACAAATATTTTATTTCTAACCAACATGGTTTCCAACGCGGTCGTTCATGTGAAACACAATTATTCGAATTAGTCACCGACCTCCATCATCCTGTTCATGCGTCCATACTAATTAATGCCATATTTATGGATTTGGCAAAAGCATTTGATAAGGTCCCTCACAGTCGCCTGATAATGAAACTTGATAACTAGCTTTTTTTATATAACCGCTATCAATTCGTTACTGTGACTGATAGCTCGTCTTCATTGATTCAAGTTAAATCCGGTGTACCACAGGGCTCAGTGCTTGGGCCGTTACTCTTCCTCGTTTACATTAACGGCATTACTAACAACCTCACATCTACGACTCGCTTAGTTGCAGATGACTGCATGATTTATAAACAGATTACTAACAGCGACGACAATACTGCCTCACAAAATGACATTGACAGCATTTCCACTCGGTGTGATCAATGTAAATGACAATTAACGCTTCTAAAACAAAAGTTATAACTTTTACGGCTGCTACTAACGCCACACGGAATCCCTACGTGATTAACGCTATGCCTATAGAACACGTTTCTTCATTAAAGTACTTAGGTGACCACCTGTCTGCCGACCAACATGGAATACCCACATTGACGCAATAACTTCTAAAGCATCCAAAACACTCGGATTCATCAGATGTCGCTTACATCAAGCTAACCCGAAGAAAAAAACTTATGGCATACATCTCTCTGCATGGCTCGCTATAAAATAGACTATGCGTCATTCATTTGGAACCCACATCAAGTATACCTAATTAATAAGATAGAGTCTGCCCAGAATAAAGCTACCCGATTTGTAACAAGAAATTACTTACGTCTTTCCAGCATAACCAATATCAAAGCATCACTAAACCTTCCGTTAACAGAGAAAAGAAGCCTGCTGGCACTGTTATTTGACTTTCACAAGCTCTGCCCCAATCATTCGCCATTTGCGGCCTCTTACGTACAGCCTGCCCGTCGAGATCTCCCGCGCCTAGATCACCCTTTCACAGTTGTAATCCAACATGCCAACTCTCAATCCAACTCAATCCAACTCTCCACTGTTTCGTGCCATCCGTCGTTGGAATAATCTGCCCCACGATGTCGGGTCTATAATTAACCACGATACATGTGTGCATACGCTGAATAGTTCGCTTAGCATCGATTAATATTTGTGTTTGAATCCTTATGTATACCACCTTGTAAATATTTTTTGTATACGCGAGTGTCATTGATTGCCCGTTTCATTGATGTTGCTCTTAATGACTGTTCACCTGTTACCCTGTAAATCCCTATGTTTACTGCAACATCTCTCACCCGCTCCCCCTCTTCTTAATGCCTGGCCGGGCCTTTAGTGTTTATATAAAAAAAAATACGGACGAATGTATCTAAACGTGCTTGAAGTTCCAAAAGAATGTTGATCCATTCAAAAGCGTTGAGTACCAAAAGATTATAAAAGGTGCATTCTTATAATTTTCGTCATTTCAATAAACAGATTTATATCTCTCTGTCTCATGTTAAAAACACAGGTATAGCTAAAGCAGGCTCAATAGTGGTTCAGGAGGAACACTTGAAGGATTACTGACTTGACATTCGTGTGACTTGTTAATAAAGAGAAAATGAGACATCCACCCAAACGTAGCTAAGTGCTACAAAGGAGGAATTTTTCTTCAACTGCCGAGCTGTTCTTTCGAGGAACCCGTATGGGTTTCCTTTGTAGCACTTGGCTACGTTCAGGTGGATGTCTCATTTTCCCTTTATTAATTACTTCCCTCCACCTTGCGGGTTTCTGCAGAACTATTAAGTCAAATTGGTGACTTGTATTTTCTTGCATGTGTAAATGAAGTTCCACATCATCTAGAGGTAAAAAAAAACACGATAAAATTCTAGAACGCTAAAACTGTTCGTAAGCGCTAGCAAATGCCAGATTATAGTAATGTATGACGTATTATCAGGGAAGACGGACGACCAATGCCAAAGATCACTTGTGAAACGAAACGCTAATAATTACGATCCCAGCATATTTTGCTCTATGTCATGACGTCGCCATAATGTCCATCAGGCCAGGTTTGGCGTTTCGTGTCAACTCAGTGTCCAAGCATAATTAAGCACTTCCCAGAATTCACACTTGCTAAGTATTATTATCCTCTTACGTCTGAGAAACGTCCGCCACGATTTCTTTTGTTTCTTTCCTCCTTTAAACTGAAATAGTGCCGAACTGTGGAAAGAAGAAACCGCGAATTATAAACGCATCGACCACTGAGAAAAAAAAAAGGGTCGGGGGGAGGATTGGTACAAAAGAAGGGGGGAGAGATCCAATTCACATATTAGAATCTACGGGAAACAAAACGTTTGTGAAGCGGTTAATTAAATGTTATTATCCGATGATCTTCAACACAGCGTTTTAGCATAGAATTACATATACGTATACCGTGGGTGAGGCACGAAAAACCCCCACCGCGCGAGATAGTACAACGGTGTGTTGCACTATCACCAGTATCGGCGAACTTTTACTCGAGGAGGAACTGACCAATCAGAAGTGGCAAAAGTGGGGAAAGAAGGCGTAGAAAGCTTTGTTGTAATAAATAAATTATGCGATCGATGGGGGTATACATTTGTGACGAGGATATTTAGGCAGCTTTGGTTGTTTCACTGCGTAATTTCACCGATAACTTAGCTGGCAACCAGCACATCAATACGGGTAGTAACAGATGGAGACAACATACAGGGTGTTTCGGCGAACGCTTTCCCATATCGTTAAAGGTTCCCTGGTTTATGGATGACAATTCTGGTTCATGAGCTGGTCTACTCGAAGCGCCGGACAATACTTGCACAACAAACTGAGGTCCAAAATCGACTAACTAATAAGAAAATCACTAATTAAGTTATTAACTAATTACATTATGACCTGTATTGCAATTTACAAATTCTAGCCGTGGAGTTCGCAAGGCGGATCCACTTGGAACGATTTGTCAAGATGACACCAGTTTCGGTATATAAATTCGCGAACTTTGCGGAAAAAATGCGTTGGCGCTCCAGTTAATTTGTTAGCAAAATGTCGTTTCATGCACTGAAGCACACAAGTAATTGGAATGAAAATGCATTTCTCCGCAAAATTCGGGAATTTACATCTCGAAACTGGTGTCGTCCTGAGAATTCGTTCCATGTGGATTCGCCTTGCGAAGTACACTGCAGGAATTTGTAAATTGCAATATGGGTAATAAGATAATTAGCTAAAAGCTAATTAGTGAATCCTTGCTAATTATTGGATTTTGCATTTCAATCTTCTTTGCAAGCAGTTTTCGCCACATCGAGTAGACCGGCTCATAAACTAGAATTGAGCTATCTGCCACAGGCAACCTTTAAAAGCTTTTGAAGGTGTTCGCTGAAACACCCTGTATATGTAAATTAGTTATGTGTGTGCGGTTCTGTATGTAAACTATCCGGCCAGACAGCAGCAGCATTCACTGTTCAACAAACTCTGGGAGGGTTCGCGAAGAAGGCTTCGCCTCAAAGAAAAAAAAAATGGCTGTGGCTTAGCTAAGGTTAAGCCCAGGATGCGAAGCATACTAGCCTTTATTTTAACGCGACAGCGTTAAGGAGCTCGTGTCGCAGGAAAGCCGGTGTCGTCGGCGTCGGCTCAGACGTGCGGCGCTTGCTCAGGCGCACATTTCGTTGTCGCGCCGAACGCTGCGTTGCTCGACGCTCACCGCGTCCGATGCGGGGCGCGTATAGTCGCTGCGCCGTAGCAAAGCCACCTAGAAACAGTCTCTGTAGCACGCCGCAACCTTCGGTTCTCATTCCAACGAGCAGCTCTGTCTCCAGGAGGCATCTCACCTCGTGAGTGTCTAGCAGAGGCAAGCGCAGCTGCTTATATACCGCCGCGACGCCGCGAGCGACGGCGCGAGTTGGAGCCCCGTTTCTCCTCTGTCGTGACGTCACGGTGTCACGTGGTCAGCCTTGAAGGCGACGCCGCGAGCGCCGGCGCGAGTTGGAGCCCCGTTTCTCCTCTGTCATGACGTCACTGTGTCACGTGGTATTGAAGGCGACACCGCCGCGCCTGAGGAGCTGGGTTGAGCTCTAGTAATATGCTTCGCATAAAAAAATTGGGCAGAATGCTTAAGGCTTCTTACGTGTGGAATGTGAAAGCATTATACAGTTTGTAGACCTCGGAACGTCATCAACGCGCTCGCGTTATGCACTCATGACGTGGCACCACTCCATTGGCTGCACCGCCACGTGTCCAATGACACATAAAGGCAAAAAAAAAGAAAAAGAAAGACGCTCTGGAAACAGCACTCCAAGAACAGCGGGCTCACAAATGACGGGCTAGTTTTTAATGTCTTGTAAGAACAGTGCCAAAGTTTCGAAACACTGAAAGAGAAAAGGAGGAAATTGCCCAAGACGAGTCCCCGCTATATCCGTAAGACTGCACATACAGCTGCAGAACCCAAAGACTTCGAGTAAATTATTCTCACAATACAGCCAACGTCGGAAGAGAAGCCTTCAGAAAGCTGAGAAGAGCTTTCCGATTTTAAACAAAACCCTAAACAGAGACAATAACAGAGCGATGGCTTTAACGAAACGTTGTCTGTTGAATGGGAGAAGAGGCTCTTCATCCCTGCTGCTGCCCCCATTGTGGGCCAACGATGATGTTACCTTCTTAATGCATTCTTACGCAAGTAGGTTATTCAATGATTAAAATGCGAGATTGCGTATCTCACGATAAGTGCGGTGCAACGTAACTATACAAAACATGCATGTACTCGCATCTCTTGTATGAGCAACAATTGTTTCTCATTAGGTTTGTTTAATAATGGCTTGAGGTTAGATCAGCGTGCACGCTTATCTAACCATGTACCGAGAATGGGCTAATGGCCGCTCTGCTATCATGCGGTGATTTTAACGTGTGAGAGTAATACGCAAATATTGCCCCTGTACGCGACGGGACGTCTTTCCTATACCGAGCAACGGCAAATTCCAGTGCAGGGAGGTTTTCGAATTAAGACGTGCTTTTTTTCCAACGTGCTGAGTGGCTTAGCGCCGGTATAACGTAAACCATTCTATTACAATTCACTTGCTTTCCGCGCTTCGTAGATGGTCCGAGAGGTGATTCGTGAGAGTTATCATCAATGTTGCCTGACCATGAGCGGCTGATGATAACAAAGGAATCGAATATGATCGAGTTTTACAAAGGAACCCTTACATTAAACAGCCGTACTCACAAAAAGTTCCATACGCTGCAACTGTTTCTAAAAGCAGGTGACATGAAATCGGGACGTTGGGCATGGTTTTTGGTCGAAGCCGGTTTTGGCCAATGACAAACATTACTTACGAACGGAAAGCTTCATGGATCCGACCTATGATACGAAACCTAGGCAAGAAGATCAAGAAAGAGAGGGGGGGGGGGGAATGCACGAAAAGCCCTGTAGTAAACGTAGATGTCGCAGTATCTCTGACAGCGATTACGCACACTTTACGTGAGTCGTAGCACTTGGGTAAAGCAGTAGCAAGAAGAAAAAGAAAGAACTTTGTCATGAGGAGATGTTGAAGGCATTAATAAACGAGTAACATCAAGCACTACACAGAAGTCCGTACAGAGGCATCGGGGGTGAGCGGCAGCTCCATCAAGGGCGTGGGTGCTTCTGCCCAGCGAAGCGAACAACACGAGGCTTTCACGACAAAACTTCCTTCACGGGTCCCCCATCACCACCCCGCCGACGTCAGGCCGGTACGTCTTTTTTCAGCCACCACTGAAATGAAGCAAACCAAAAATAAAACGGGGAAATAACCGAAAGGCTCTTTAAAGAAAGAACGGAGCGCGGGGTACCGCGATTTCCCGCTTGTTGTCCGCCGAGAAATCTTTCCTCCTCTCCCTCCAGTGACGAGGAATCCATCTCGCTCACTCTCTTTCGCGTCGGCGCTCCCTCATTGGTGCGACGCGGACTAGAGGTTCCGCCCTCCAAACCTCGGCGGCAGCCAATGAGAGGCGTCCGTCCGAGAAGACGTCCCCCCCGCGTAGCTTTCCGTCCTGTGGCGCTTTGTTTTTATTCTCTCGACGGGGCTTCCCCACCAGGCTCGAGCGTGGCGATGGTTGTCCCGTGAAGGGTCAGAAACTTCAATCGGTGAAGCCGGGCGTTGGTGCTGTAGGCGAAGCTCCTTGGATCGAGAAAGCTCCGGATATCGAGGACCGTCGTGTTCGCCGCCGTGGTTCTGTGGAAACTGTGCTTAGCGTAACGACTTCGCTAAACTACTCGAACGTCCCAAAGGCCGAGACGACATGATGTTGGACCTGTGAGTGTTTGTGGTGCTGCTTGATTGGCACATCTGAAACCGCAACGCTGTCCGACTTCCTGTGCGCGTGGGCCATACGTCCGACACGTTTGAGAATCGTTACGTTTCGAGTAAGTGAAACGTGTAAGTCAGTTTTTCAACATTGTGTGTTTCTGCTTCACCTCTTTGGAAAGGCCGACGTTCCCCGTGTGAATTCTATATCTAAGATATAGAATTCATATCATATGGAATAGTAACGCTACTCCATTTCTTTAGCACAAGGACACAACATAAGGCTATAAGGGTGTGGCTTCTCGGCAGTCGTCGATCAGTAGTCACGTGTGACCAAGGAACAACGAAACAAGTCGCATCCGACTTAGTCAAGCATGAAAGTTGCATTGAAAGCTAAACAATTCAACTCGAGGGGTTCACCTGAACTTCCAGTGTCCAGTCTTGAGTTGCAATGCTTGAAATCGAAGACTCAGGAGTTGGCCGACGAATAGTACGTGTCTGCCTGTGCTGAACTGCTTCCACAGCCTTCTTCGAGATCCGTGGTGTAGTCAACAGTGGTTCAACAAAGAGGTGATTGTTTTGGGCTACATGAAATGCCCCAGGGTAACGGAAACATTGACGCCATTTCGTTTAGAGGGCTTGGTCGCTTGCAAGGACCGATACATCGCGAGTGAAGACCCGATTTGAGCTACTCCTCTAAAGATAATTTTCAACAGGTTCAGAGCCACTTGTGAGAATCTGATGCTCATTGCAGAAGTCCATGACGCGTGACGTTAACTGCGCTTAACGAGCTCTCAAAAGAGCCTGGAAAGTCAATTACATGCGCAGGATGCAGTGCTTCAGTGCAATTTTAGTTACTCAGTGACACCCTAGTTCTATCACGTGATTAGACACGCGAACAATCGTTTACTCCGCATTCTGGAAAGCCATTTGTGCACTGGGGGCCACTCACAGACAGAAGTCAAACCACCCAAAGCGTGGTCTTTGTCGCAAGTTTCATATTCATAGGCAGCAAAACAAAGGGCACTCAAGAACTACAGGGTGTAGTCGTCACGCCTGGTTCTATGTTTTGTTAACTAAACTTACGCCACTAGGCCGGCTGAGGCCAACGTGCCACAGGTGAAAGTCGCCGGAGACCTGTCCGTTTCGCTTGGCTATTCATGGCATTCCCCGTTTCTCCGCGACATGACGGGAAACATTAGCGCCGGCGGTCCCAACATCGGCAGAATAGCTGGCCGCTGAGCAATCCTTGTCTGCGTCGGAGGCAGAGCCTCTGTCCATCCGGATTTTGGGCCCACCATGGCGACTTCTGCTCTGAGCAGTACCAGCGGCGGCGGTACGGACTCGTCCGGAGACAGCTGTCACTACCGGTCCTCCTCGTCTCCAGCTCCGCTGGACCTGAACCGCGACGAGCACGGCGGGCCCGGTGCCCAACATTCCATGCTGCTGGACCACCACGGCCCGTCGACGTCCGTGTACGGGGCCAGCCGGCGCGACGACCTGATGGACGACGATGAGGACGACGAGGACGAAGAAGAAGACTCTTCGCTCCCGGACGTGGGTCACCACCACCACTCGTCGCCCCAGAGTCACCACCACCACCTGCTGAGGCGAGGCGGGCACGAGCTCATCAACGGCGTGTCGCACCACGCTGAGCTGGTGGCGGCAGCCGGACAGCACGACTCGGTGTCACGTGGTGTGCTCCCATCGTTGGATCCGGACTCGATATGGTCAGTGCCGATTTCCCTTGTTTGTTTGTTTGTGAGTTTATCGTCTGACAAGAGTGTGCCGTCTTTAAGCGAACGCACGAATGCCGACCCCTGTGCGGGAAAAATATCCCTTCTATCTGCATGCCGTGCCTATACTATATGGGCGGAGCCACTGCTCTAATTCAATTACGATTGAGGGCGCAGGTTTCTGTTGCGTCGATCTTTGTCTAAATGACCTCGTGTGGACGAAAAATGTAGGCATGGAATGTAGGCAGCTGTTGCCATTGCCGATGAAGGGGGATATAAAAAATAGGCGCCTTAAACTGTGGGATACCCCGGTATACTTGCCACTGAAGAGGAACAGTAGATTCGGTTCTCCGGTGTACTCCTTCTCTGTACGCGGACAATCTCTCCGAATGACCTCCTTCCTTGTGCGTCTGCTGTTTCTTTACTAAACAAAGTTTCTGAGTCATGTGTGGCGTGAGTGACAGGGCAACATAATACATAGACAGTGTGGAAAAGGGTTTCGAGTCACCGTACGTAATGGCGTATCCGGACAGACAGAAAATTGCTAGTAAATAGGGTGGCGTCTATAAGCCCAAATAAAGGCCACATGGCGTGACCCTGCAGAGGAACGAAACGCTTCCCTCATAGGCGCCTGTGTCACTCGCTATTGGGACGCAGTGAATGCTGTATCGTGCCTCCATATCTTGCAGCTCAGAGCACTCCTTCGTGGCTAATACAACAGCTATACGGCGCGGATTCATCGTCATTTTGCCTCTCTCTTTTTATCGCAGTCGCTTTACATGCTCGGTCGCATACACGTCGCATCATGCTTGTGCATCGAGCTATGCTGTATAGCATCACGCCCAAGACTGCAGTCGACCTCTTGACAAACAATCGCCGCACTCACTCAAACAGTAGTGTGCATTGCGAAAGGGTTGGATACAGTTTCAAAGCATGCATATACGTTACTTCCCCCTTTAATTGAGCTTCCTTAAATTCTAGTATTGCCATACAGCCACATTCTCATAGCCACGTTTTGATGGGTAATGGTCTCAAAGAGCTTTATTGAAAAGTTTAATATAAGACAAAAAAAGCGAGAAGTGTAACTCCAGTGATTGGTTGAAACGGCGCCGGTTTCATTGGTTGAAATGGATTGGCGCAAATAAGAACAAAGCCATTCATAGTGCTTTGGTGCGCAAATTGTCGAGATCCAGCGTCTTTTGCATGTCCTTAAGCATCGGCTATTTGCCTCCACCCAGAAGCGAAACGTAGTAACAGAAAGCGAATGTTTGTATCTTTTCACACGATCCATCGGTTAACCCCATAGGTATAAACAAACTTGCGGAACTCCTCCGCACAGGGACAAATTGGATTATCGTCTACTTACTGCATACGAGACCAGAGGGGGTTGGGGGGGTAGTCAGTAAGAGTCCACCTAGTGGACTGTCCATTTCGGCCGCTGCTGATTGGGCCGCTCGTCTCCTCCTCTCTCGTAGAGCAGCATCCAATCAGCAGCGGCCGAAATGGACAGTCCACTAGGTGGACTCTTACAGAATACCACCTCAGGGAGAAGTTCTGTACCTCGCATTGCTTCAAATGTACCCTTCAATAGAGAAAGATCTACCAAGTATCGGATATAATCCTTAGAAGACGTGATACAAAGAAGAATGACTTTATATCTTGAATACCATAGCGTCAAGCTTTTCTTCATCGTGAAGAAAACCTTCCTAAAACTTTCGGTTGCAAGGTCTTAACCGATTACGTTTATAGTTGCCCTCTGTTAGGCTTACCTGATAACCGTAGTGAATGCGAAGCGATGGCTCAAGCGTTCGTGGCCCAATCGAAGACCGCTTATCAAACGAACAAAACCTACATACAGAAAAAGAATAGATATATTAAGCCGGAAATGCTTTTAGCTACAGTTATCGGCGACCATCAAGAGTCCTTGAGCCAAAATGCTGAGCCGTTATACGCGCACTCGAAACGATAATAGAACGAGATTATCCGGGCACCGTTGCGAGAACAAAACGAAATCATCCGGGCTTAAGAAAATGCGGCTTTTCGCCCCCAACCCTTTGTACAGGACAGCATTACACATGCTATAATTACTGCCCAAACGAGTTACAAGAAATATTGCTTCCGAGTTCCACCAAATGTTTGGTCACGATATCACTCAAGCTGTAACTTCTAATACGCGGAAGTTTTATTTGACGTTTCCAGTAGCGACGTTCAAAACGCAGATGCAGGGCACTGTACACTTGATTGTCACATTTTGGTCCTGAGGCGAGTTATGCTGGCACTCTTTTCAACGCCAGCGGTCCGTGAGTTCCGTGGCGCGTCTGGCCCGCAGCGGATGGCTGTTCGACCGAGTCGAGACTCGGATGAAGTTCTGTCTGTGGCAGGAAACTATTGCGTCCGTATGGACCAGTGCACAGCATGGGATGGTGCGGTGTGGTGGGGTGGGGTGTGCCCTTGCGATCATGCACTACGCCCATTTTAAGATTGCGGCTAGTATAATTGCCGCTCAATCAGCTTTGGGGGTAGGCATTTCACGCTTACATCTACTCTCCATTGCGCGAGAGCCATCAATTTGTTTCTGTATGATTTGATGTTCTGATTCGTCTTTTGCCACCTTCAGTTTCCTTTTTACACCTGTGCAACGCACGCCATTAGGAAAACCGACACTGCCATCATCATCATCATCATCATCATCATCATCATCATCATCATCATCATCATCATCATCATCATCATCATCATTTTCTGTAATATTGTCTTACCTTTCCTAGCCGATCCATGTGGAGGTTGAGCAGTGAGTGTCTCCCATTACTTTAGGTGGAGAATTCGAGCAAAAATAATTTTGCAGGCCGAAATTTCCAACAGCGGCAGATATCTGCGTTATTTGATTCAAATTTGATGCAGTAGTGTCAGTGACTTCCAGTAACCAACTTTTTTAAGCCCTCTAATACTGATTGTAGCAATTTTCATATTGAAACATTAAAAAAGAAAACTTCAAATTTAATTTTTAGCTACTGCGGCTCAACAATAGAAAAACTTATGTCGATTCCTTGTAACAAACTGCGTCTATCATAAGTTTAAAGCGGAGAAAATGAATGTATTATACACCGCTCCGAAATATATCACTAACTTGTTAGCAGGGCACTTGCAAGACCCTCGTAAGCATTGTGACAATCTAACGTCAGCTGTAATGTTATATATGAAATTTCTTCACTTTGGATGCTCTAACAGATTCAGTTTATAGAACTGCGATAATTTTTTTTTTGTGGGTAGTTACGGATTTGTAAGTATTTTTAAGACTTACCAAATTTGGGAATTCACGGAAAGAATCCAGGCCTAAATCAAAATTCTGTCTGCTTGCTGTAGTCTCTAGAATTAAACTTTCTTCTTTTAAATGCAATGAATAATAATAATAATATTTGGGGTTTTACGTGCCAAAACCACTTTCTGATTATGAGGGACGCCGTAGTGGAGGACTCCGGAAATTTTGACCACCTGGGGTTCTTTAACGTGCACCTAAATCTATTTAAATGCAATGAAGTTCATTCAAGTCGGCCCAGTGCTTGTCTAACTAATGCATTTCTGCGTTTTACTTGTATCTGACTAGGGAGATTGGAGCTGGCCCTGAACTAAAGCTTTCTCTTAAATGAATCAAATCGTTCAGAAATTCTTGTACGAACGGCTATGTTCTCGAGGTCATTTAAGGGGAATGAAGGCTATGAACAAGAGCAAGACAAGAACAGGAAAAAGAAAAGGAAGGCTGTGAAAGCAAAATTATACAGCAGGCATTTTTTTTAGGCTTCCTTTTGGCGACGCAGAAATATGCGTAGAAATTTTTTGAATCCCTCTATTGGCGTACGCCTACAATGTTCAACACTGCGCAGAAGAGTAGCACAAATACTCGTGTGTGTCTAAAAGGAATACGTTTTAGCGTCTCAGGGTTGTTACAAAAACTGAATGCGTCAGTATGCCATTGTGCCATATTTACGCATTTACAGGTTTATTAACTTTATAATCCTTTCGCATTGCTTCCTGCAGATAAACTTTAGCTACCGAACCAGGTGGAGGAGAGGTTCGAAGTGTATATATATATATATATATATATATATATATATATATATATATATATATATATATATATATATATATATATACACACGCAGTGGCTATGCTGGCACGAGGAATGCAAAACTCCAAGTAGCCTTTCAAGAAGGCCTCCCTCATAACCCTTTATGCACTATAGCGGCGACCCTAGAACCCCAAAAATTAAGCTATTAGTGAAAGTGAAGGTTTGAATTCACCATAAAAAAAGCATAAACGAAGAATCCTTAGAAGCTACCTTGAAGTTCCCGCACGAGCTTGCCGTAACAGGTGGAATTCGACGCCGTCCGCTTGAGCCTAATTAAACTTTCATCTGTAAGTATGGACTACATCGCATACTAGATGAGCCAGAGACTGAACTTCAGTTTTGAGAACGTTTATTTAGTCACAATGGGGCCAGATTCGAAAACAACGCTTTGAACTCCGTGACGCCACAGTGACGTACCGGCCCCGGGGGCTTCGGCGCGAAATTCAAAATGAAACGGAACGTTGAACGCCGTCTTATATTCTAGTAACCAACCTATTACCGCGTAATCAACGAAAAGTGGACTTCACCAAGAATACTTTATCAATCTATACTGATTCGGTGCTCATGTTTAGCGCAGGAATAAGTAGAGTCCAAAGATTGTACCCTACCATGAAATGGGCTGCCACCCAAAATCCAATGCAGCTGTGCCAGTCTCCTGGACAGACTTAGGCTGGGGTTGGCGTTTACGAGCGGGTACGTGCACCTCATGCGACGCTCCGAGTCTCCACACTGTGAGGTGTGCAATGTGAACGAGGTTATAGGTCACGTGGTGTTTGGCTGCCCTCGGTACGTGGATTCAGAGCGTCAAAAGTTGAGCAATGGCCTTACGCTCCTTGGCAGCCCGCCACTGTCGGAGGACCTTATTTTAGGCCTTCGGCCAGACGTTAAATCGAGTTTTGAGGCCATTCAGGCCTTGCTTGAGAGAGAGAGAGACAGAGGAAAGGGGAAAGGCCGAGAGGTTAACCAGAGGGGGAGATCCGGTTTGCTACCCTACGCTAGGGATAGAGGGGATGGGGACGTAAAGTGATAACAAAGTAGAGATAAAGAAAGAAAGGGGCATAGACATAGAATCACAGTCGGTCACTGTCGCCGCATACTGTCACCGCCCAGGCCTTACTTGACTTTTTTCAAAAAGTACGGGCCTGGGTTGTAGGCCTTGAGCCTTTCCAATTGCCTGCCATATGTTTTACACCCTCCTCCTTTCGTCATCGTCGCCCATCATGCACCTCTTTCTTCCCTCTTCCCCTTCCGCCGGTGCAGAGTAGCTGGCTAGAGGAATGTACCTCAGGCCGCGACCTCTCTGCATTTCATGTCATTGAGCCTTTCTAACTCTCCCCAATGGAGTTGGACAGATCATTATTGCGGAGTACAGGAGAGATACCAAGGGACGACAAACGCAGCCTGGGACATCTGAGGATCGAGTCATGAGCTGACACTAGGGAAATTTGCAGGCATACGGCAAAATCCGCCGACGAAAGACAGGGGCGATTGGGTGCAACCTGGGAGGAGCTTTCGTGCTTCGGCCGCACGTAACTTAGGCTGATGATGATAATGTTAACACAGCGCGAAGCTCTAAAGCGAATGTCAACCTTCCGTACTGCGGAACATCCTGCACTCTCGTCGATATCCGCACAAATGTTTTGATGCAGTTCGCTGTACCTGGTTAAATGTACAGTAGAAATTGAGAGAGATAGAAATAAAAAAGGAAATGGATGGAGGTTAACGATATCGCACTTAAAGTTTGCTACCCTACACTCGGGAAGGGGGAAGATGAAACGAAAATGGAAAGTGGTGCCCGCGCGCACGCAGTAAAACTCGCGCACATTATTAGAGCAAACATGAAGGTGGTTGCACTAGTCGCTCGTTTTCAAAGAGGACAGCGAGGCCTTCCTTTCTGTGCGGGTGAAGGCCAAATCGAAAGGTGCTACATTGAACCTTTCGTAAAGTAGTAGGTCGTCCAATCAGCAACGAGAAGCCTAGAGATGGATGCAGCAATAGCAGCTTCTCGAATGTTACAAATATATAGTGCCGGAAGCTTACTTAGACCAGAAGAGCAGATTTAGCATTAGAAGTAATTATTCAAAACATTGAAATGCTACCGCATTCCACAACTACTCGTGTCCTCACTGGCGTGTCGTTACTGCGCAGGAGGCCGGACATCCAGACAAGCATCTCCAGTGGACACCAGACTTGCTCCTGGTCAAAGCTAGAGTGAGTATAGCATGAACTTGCGGAAGCGTTTTGTCGTTACACCGTGCATAACGTGAGGTATGAAGAAAGAAATACATGAAAATACGGGGAGGTTAACCAGAGGTGTGATACAAGTGGAAGCTACAAATGCTAACGGCGAGAAATCCATCATGCGTGCCCCGGAAAGAAGCTCTAGCGAGGATATGTAAACTGCAACAGGAACACATCGGGAACACGGAATCGACGTTGGCAAACGAGCTGTACATAAGTTGGTTACCTTGCCAAGCAGATCCACTGAGGGCGCGTTAATGCTCTTGGGCAGCAATTGTTCTTTTATTTGCGATAGCAATTATATGGACACACTTCAGTCAAATTTAAGCTGTTGCCATGCTGTTCCATGTAATAATAATAATATCTGGGGTTTTACGTGCCAAAACCACTTTCTGATTATGAGGCACGCCGTAGTGGAGGACTCCGGAAATTTTGACCACCTGGGGTTCTTTAACGTGCACCTAAATCTAAGCACACGGGTGTTTTCGCATTTCGCCCCCATCGAAATGCGGCCGCCGTGGCCGGGATTCGATCCCGCGACCTCGTGCTCAGCAGCCCAACACCATAGCCACTGAGCAACCACGGCGGGTGTTCCATATATATATATATATATATATATATATATATATATATATATATATATATATATATATATATATATATATATATATATATATATATATATATATATATATATATATATATATATATATCTTCTCTACAATCTATTGCTTGCCAATCCAATCCAATTCGTGGCTCGTACCCACTGCGGGGACTGACCAAGAAAAGGCTACGTTATTCCAACAAGTCATACATAACCAGAAATAAACTTTCAGGGCTACTATAGAGTAAGTGCTGCTGAAAGGCGAAATTACACGCTAAATTCAAAGCAACGACAGTAGAAATTGTCAATATAACCATTAATTGAAAAGTACACACGCACACACACACAAAAAAAGAAAACGATAGCATACCACAGTGCATTCGGTTGGACTTAATAAGAAATTTCTGGCCGGCGGAGCAAACATCCCCACGTGACTGAATGACAGAATAGAGGCACGAAACGAAAGAGACCAAGCGCAAGGCTAAACTTGGCTATCGCGCTCACTGTTTCGCCCTTCGGGAGTTAACTGCCACTTTGAATAGAATTAATGTAATTAATTAGAACTTTGCATTCTGCTGTAACTGAAACAATACGAACAACCGTTTTTCTGTAATATGAATGAAAAAAAACGTAGTATTGATAGATTACCTGATAGAGTTCGATAGGCTGACAAACTGATTTTATCTGAAAGCAATATTCAAAAGATGGCCTCAGACATGCAAGAACCCCAATAGGAAGCTAAATTTTGTAAGTTGTCTGGACCTTGCGCAGGCCGAGTATATAGACTTTGCGTAAATACCAGTACAAGCTTTAAATAGAAACTAAACATAAAATATTACTCGAGGTGTTCTTTGTGGATAACCATTCCACAATACCGCTAGAGCTATTCTCGCCGCGAGGAGAGGTTGATAAGTCAGAAAGAAAACTGGCTATCTAGCTAACTATGTCTAACTAACTAACTAACTAAATACAGAACACCTACAGTTACAGTCAGCAAAGAAAGAAAGCATGCCACTACAGTCGGCACAACAAGTAACGCCATGAGGTTTTCATTAAAAAGTATATATATATATATATATATATATATATATATATATATATATATATATATATATATATATATATATATATATATATATATATATATATATATATATCCAAAGTCTACATAAGATAGCAGATTACAAGGTTTCATTTGGTTTCACTTCGGATAGCACATAGAACTACAGTTTCCGCAACAGTCAGCGCAAAAAGATAACGAACAGTGCAGTTGCCAAAACAACTAACTATATCGTACAGTTGAGGTAAAAAGAAAGTACGCCATAAAAGTTGACGCAACAAGTATACCGTACAATCGGCCATAGCATACAGTCTTATCAGATAGAAAGCAGGCCATACAGTTGCCGCAAAAAAATCAGTAATTAATTGATTCTAACTAGGCAATTGATGAAATAAACATAATCAAGAATAATTAAGAGTACTTAATCTAAATGACGCCTCATTTCGATTGATTAGCATTGCATTAGTTAATGCTAACCAGAATTAATTAAGGGTAACGAAGACGACCTAAGTACTGATTAATTACGAGTACCATAATGAAGCCCAATCGGTAATAATAGGGGTAATGAAAATGAATTCATATTGTATTACTTAACTCTAATTCGAACTAATTACGGGTACATTATTTTTCTCAATAAGATTATTTCCGACTAATTTGGTTCACCAATTAACAAATCTCCACGGGTGACTGCAATAATTCCAGCACATTGCGTTATCCTTGACGCAGATGAGCCGCGGTCTGCGTAACTCGGCCAATCAATCAATCAATCAATCAATCAATCAATCAATCAATCAATCAATCAATCAATCAATCAATCAATCAGTCGTCGCATGAGTGAAAGCTGAGCGACTGGAAATAATGCTTACTCAGTACGAGTGCCACCAGGCACTTGTAGTGTTCCCGCTGTAATTTCTTCTGCTGCAGAGCCACTGCATCGCATTCGATGTGTCGCCAATGTATCTCTTCCCACCTATACGTAGAAGACCGTCTGACGAGTTTTGACGCAGCGTTAAATTTAGCGGTTCATTTCACTCGACTTTCAGCCTGAAGGGACACTCGTTACGCAACCGAAAGCGAAATTTGAGACTGCAGCTGCCTAATGGCTGACATTGCGAAAAAGCTACTATCCTGCCTCTAACCCATACTGGCCTGCCTCCGTAGAACGCAAAAAGATGCGCTGCTGTGGTAAAAGAAGATTTTCAATGTTTCCTTCAAGTCACACAAAAAGCGCATTGAATGACCCAATCGTTATCTGTTATTCCATCGCCCACATTGACCTTTCTATCAAACGCCACTAAACATTCAAACTATTAGCAACAAAGCTTCGTTTAACTCTCAAAACGCACCGGGACTGTGTTGCCAGCCACTCGCATGCAGCAGCAATTTATATAGGTCGCTTTCGCGAGGGACCCGGACCGGCCAAGTGGGGTGTGAAAACTGCTGCTGCAGTCTCTGACGGCCACCTTGGGGAATATCGACCAGCTTTGAGAAAGGACTCGTAAGCTTCCCATAATTCCTTGAGAACTCTCACTAACCTTGCTTACCGTGGCTACTGCTGTTACTGTCTTGCCAAGTAGGTCACACAGAAGATACCACTTGTATATGACGAATCGGATTACGCGTTGTCCCAGCTATACTATACCTCCTACAGCTGTGCCGTAGGCTGGCTCTGCAGACGGAAATACCCAGCGAAAGGACACACACTGCCTAAATATCTTCAGCGCAACAAAATGTGCCTCTTCAGGGGCTTGATTAGTTTATTAAAGCGAAGCGAGGTCTTGTTTCCCGTTGTTTGCTGGCTCGGTCGGCTTCTTGCCGAGTTCGGTGGGGCCGATCCTGGAGATAGGGCGCCACAGCCGTTATGTCTGCAGCGGTGCCTTTTTTTTGGCCGACGCTATTAGCGTTCGCGCTTTTTCGCGCTTCGTTAGTGGTCAGAGCGACGCACGCCACCCGTGTTATCAGTGGGATCAGCCGGCCGTGAACGGTGCACGATAAGAGAGGCATGGAATCGGGCGGGGGGATGGCATCGCTGCAATATCCCCGAGATGGCGTGAAGATAAGCTGGCCGATAGTGGAGACTCTTCCGTGGTCGCGCGGTTCACGCAGCGAATGTATCAAGTTCTCGATGTTTCGTAGGGCAGGCAGGCAATCACTATACTGTAAAAACGCGTTGCGGAACAGTTATGCATCATTTGTGTAACCAGTTCGAGCGCTATTTCGCTACCTGAGGGCAACAGACTTGAGTGCCCGACTATAGACATCCTATACTTAAGTTCTCTCTCTTCCTCTTTCACTCCCCATTCCCCTACCCACGTGTAGGGTAGCAAACTGGACTCAGTCTGGTTAACCTCCCTGCCTTTCCGTCTTCCCTTCTCTCTCTCTCTCTCGATTCAAGAAGACGCCGCTTCACGTAGATTCCAAAGTGTGCATTGGATGAGCAAAATTTTTTTATTGCAATTTCTTACGGGCAATGGAGCCACGTTCGCGCGTCACCGCCGCCGTGCTGTCCTGGCTTCTGCGGCGCATGCGCGTTCCGCACTCGGTGATTTAGAAGCTCTCCAGACGACGAGCAATGCGTTTGACTATAATAATCTAAGGTTACTTCGTAATCAGATCGATGGTTCTGGCGCGTAAAAGCCCAGAATTCAGTTTTTTTTTTTGTGAACATAAGCAGTTACACGTAGACGCGTTCCTGCGGGGCTTCTGTGTGCATAGCGACAACAGCGCGGTACGCACACAGAGTGACACACAAATGGCGTCGCTGCGTGATTGCGCGTCCGGACTGTAACGCTCTCAGTCGCGTTTCACAGAAACGCAACAAGGCGAGAAGGTACTGCGGCACGTACGTAATCACGGCGAATGCTTTGCATCCATAACACGTACACACTGTTGAAAAATGTTCAATTTCACATTTCGCAAACTCGCAAAACCTTTTGCAGTGCCAGGGCGAACTTTGAGCAAATCCATGTACTGCATAGTAACAATCATTTCGATGCTGGCTGAACTACCGGCCTTGCAGGTCAAGCAGACCACTAGCGCTAGCATTCACTCTCGTGATTTTTTTTCTTTTTTTTTTTGCAGAGAGAGTTGTGTCTTCGTTGCCACGCTGTTCGGAGAGCGCCGAGGTCCGCGTTCGATAATCTGCTCAACGGACAGCGAGTCGTTCCCGCCGAACAAAGAAACGAGAAATCTCGCACGTGCGCGTATGTTCACGCGAGATCTCGCAACTCCGCGCTCAGTTATAGTGAGGCCGACGGCGCGATAGCGTCCAGCTGGACAGACAAGCAGAAAATAAAAGAAAAAAATCAGGGAACGGGGGGAGGGGGTAGCGCTAGGCACGCTTGATAAGCACGTCCGCAGAGCGGCTTTGCCTTCAAGGAACGACGCCGTGGATGTGGCCGTCAACACGCTCTGTCGAAACTGGCGCGTAGCGCAGATATCAGCTCTCGGAGAGAGAGAGAGAGAGAGATAGCGGCTGAGCAAGAAAGAAAGGCCTGGTCGAGATGGGGACACATCGGGGTGCGGTGATAAGAGTCTGGGACCTTACTAGTGACCCGGGAGGTATTTCTTTATCCGTTTTTTTTTGTAATGTAGAAATTTCTTGGTTATCTATAATTATACTTTTTTTGCCTTTCTCCCATGAAGGGGCTGAGAGAGGAGGCTGGAGATAGGACGGGGTTGTTTCATATTAGTTATGAACTGGAAGTTTTTATCTTGCGGACCCGATGAACCATCGAGCACTTGTGTGTCGGCCTCCGCGGCGGAGATGCGGGCTTCGCCTCAGACACTACGCGTAGTGCAGGGAAGCCCACAATGTGTGTCCTACGTAACTTGAGCTGAAATTAAATAATAATAATAATGATGATGATAATAATAATAATATGCGAGTGCCACGTAGGTGGACCAAGAGCAGAAGCATACTACTAGTCGCGCGGCATTTTTTGTGTTTTGCTTTTGTATTTCGCACGTTTTCCTTCAGGCTTGGAAAAAGACATTTATGTATCGCGGGATGAGCAACAGGAGTGCTGGATCGGGAATTTTTCTGCGTGGTCTACAATATTCTCATGACACTTTTGCTCTGAATACGAGGTTTGAAGAGTTGAATAAATAATGACTAATTACGCAATTATGCAAAATACAAAAGAAAAAAGGGGGGCGGAGCTGGTTACGAGGCCGACGACAACGCCGACGACGACGCGAAACCAAGGAACGGATGCCAAAGAGCTGCGCTCTAAAAAGTCTGATTGTTCCAAGCGAAGACAGACAACCTTACCTTGACTCTATGCAGCTTCGGGGTACTTGCATATCTTTTTAAATAATTTTGGCGCGAGTTACGTCGGACGCCTTATATAGGCTGTCCCACGTCGATTGTGCTCTACTAATCCTTCCGTGAAGAACAGAGGCAGCGTTCGCTTTGTGTTCTTCGCTAGTCGTCCTCGTCTATTTTTCGCACGCTGCTTACTCGATGGATTCCATTCAGCCGGCGTCGAAGGGATGGCTATCATAGGTGGACCACAAGGGAGCCCTTTCTTAGTTTTAACTTCTTGTTGTGTTAGTTGGTACACGTTGCTTTAAGTGAACTAAACTCACAGCGTCAGAAAATGGAAATAAAGCCAACGGCAGGGCATTGCGTCCCTTCCTGTGGGGCAGATTTGACGCAGCTTTCCGGTAACTAAAGATCCCGAAGCGAAGACGGCCGGCCAGTGGAATAGAAAGCTTGCGAACAGGGCTGAGACAATTTCATTGGCTAGTTGATAATTTTCATTTCTACGAGATTATATTTAATACCACCTATTCTCGCACTTTGGTTGAAGGGAAGCCGAGCTGGCGAAAGGAAGAGAACCGAGTGACATTAATTGTTACGTCATGCCATCCCTGGCCCTTTGATTTACGATTGGCTTACGCTTTAGTGATAGCTTTCGCCGCAAGACCCGGAGTTGGTGAGATACAAGGTTTCATTCGATTCGCCTGCACTTTCGGAACTGGTTCGAGATGTGTTCGATGCATGTCACCATTCGTTTCTCCCGGTGCATGCAGGCTTCGTGCACGACGAGCTCACAGCGTTCCCTCCACTCGTCGTAAAAGCATTTGTGCAGGAAATGCCGTGCTGGTTTCGCACGAGAAAGAACTAGTACTAAACTGGTGGGAACTAGTTGACGAAGGGTAGGGTGAATCGAATGTACCCATATAGTGCGGGAAGAGAGGCAAACCAGGTAGTCTACGTTAGAGAACGAATTCTAGAAAGTGGGGGAGAGGGACGGGTGGGGGTGGAGGCGAGTAATTAACGAAACCTACATAAACGTGAATATCGTGCCGCTGTGTTCCCCAAATCTTTCTCCTACCCTGCGATCCACGCTAAGAAAAAGAATAGCGTCGTAGCAATGGCAACAATGACATCAGCTTTTTTTGGCTTCAACGCATTCGGTTACTGAGTATTCTGCATTCTTCACTTCTTTCTGTAGAAAACGTCTCACTCTTATTAAAGGTCTAGGTATGCGGTGTTTGCGACGTCACTCCCAAGATGCACCGCTTTTTCGCACTGCAGTTCGACGTTGGTTCTCAGAAACCAAAGAGCTGTTATAATAATAAACCGTATATTACGGTACATGCGCTGGCGGGCGCGTCGCCAGCGCGTGAAGCCCAGACCACAAGTACATTTGAGTACGCGCGAAAGCTCGCGTCCGCGCGTCCACCCATGCGCAGACGGTGCGGCATGGCTCGCACGCGTCGAAACGCGGCGTGATCTCGGAGAACAGCTCCTCTCCGTTATCGCGCGCTTGGGCGCTTGGGCTTCCTCGCGTCGGCGCGCCTGGCTACGCAGCTACGGCGCGGTACGTTCAACTCTCGCTAAAGCAGATTTATATAATGCAAGAAAGTGCTTCTTCTTTCCTTTTTGTGCCGATCTAACAGCTGTAAATATATAACAATTACGTTTATAGATATCGCGCAATTTTGAAACGCTGTCAATAACAAAGTACGAAGTGTCGTCTGGGAAAGTGTCTGCGAGTGAGCCCAGTGAGCACGCGCTGTCTCGCGTCTTTGTGTATGCGAACCGCCATTCCTTTCGTCTTTCCTTTCATTCGATCACCATCATCATCATCCGCCATTCCTCGCGTGGCCCGGCAGGCGATAGGCGCGCGTCCGCAAACGTATACGTGTGGTCTGGGCTCAAGCCGGTCTATACAACAATCAGCGCGCCGCTCGGATGCGACTCCGACGCCTTCTCGCGACGTGCCACAACCTCGGCGTGTGCCCCGTTATAAACGAGCCCTGGCGACGCACTTGGCCGACCCCACGGCCAGTGCGCGTTGAGCGCGCATCCCAAAGCAAGCAAGCAAGAAAGAAACATTCGCTTTACACGGGGACGACTGCTGCGCGGTGACCGATTGTGGCGACGTGTTGTGGTCGAAACTCGAGACTTCCAGCCTCCTGATAACATCGCCCACGGGGCACGGCCAGTGGCACGCCGTCAGGGAGAAAAAAAAGAAAGAGAGAGAGAGATGCAGAGAGATGAGGGTGAGGGGGTGCAAGACGACATTTATCGTCTGTTTCAAGGCTTGCGCCCGGCCGCGCTATGCAGGCGCGTTAACGCGCATAATCGCTCAGAAAGAAAGACCCAAGAAACAAACGAAAAAAAGAGTCTTCATGACCGATTTTATTCGGGTGCGTTGTGAGTGGCGGGCGGAGGGTAGGAAAAGGGGGGAGGGGGCAGGATTCCCCTCGTGGTGCACCGCGGTCGTAAATATAGTTGCAGATGGTCTCATTTTTCAGCGTTTAAAGTTGGTAAGTTGGTTGGCGAGCTCACCCCCCCTGTCCCCTATCCTCTCTCCCACACAGCTCCCTTTCCGTAGCTTCAATCTGTGCTGTCTGCCGGCGTGTGTGTTTGAGCCTCAGGGACGTGGGCCTCTCTGCTGTTTGGGCGTCGTATAATGCACGCTCGTGTGAAATGAGTCTGTTTCTCAGCGCTGATAATATCAAATCATTAGTCTGCCCGGTCCTCTCTTTTTTGTCTCCGCATTTATTCTTTTTTTTGCTTTATACCGTTTTTCTTTCGTTCGATTCCGGCATGCGTGGCGGACTGCAATTTCATAAGGATACCCAGTTTCAACTGTCGTTCTCTTAGGTCTGTCATTGCAAATAGTCTTGCGGTGGTCTGGAGTCGAACACATGAGCACTTAGATCACTGAAGGGCATTAATTTGACGCTGTGAGGAGACAGAGGGCACACTTGTTGACATGTATGTATGTATGTATGTATGTATGTATGTATGTATGTATGTATGTATGTATGTATGTATGTATGTATGTATGTATGTATGTATGTATGTATGTATGTATGTATGTATGTATGTATGTATGTATGTATGTATGTATGTATGTATGTATGTATGTATGTATGTATGTATGTATGTATGTATGTATGTATGTATGTATGTATGTATGTATGTATGTATGTATGTATGTATGTATGTATGTATGTATGTATGTATGTATGTATGTATGTATGTATGTATGTATGTATGTACGTACGTACGTACGTACGTACGTACGTACGTACGAGGCACGAGTCTAGTTGATCTCGCTGAGCATTGACTAAAAGTTTTGAACAATGGCAGCCCGACTTACCTCCGAGGAGCGACTTACAGCAGCTGCTCGGACTTAACATTAGTGTCACCTAGTTTAAGTTCCGAAGTCCAGTGGTTCACGGACACTGAAACGCATTGCAGCGACCATATTCCTACGTAGATGACTATCATAAGACTCGACAGTTCTCTCTACCATGTGCTCTCAATACAGACTGGCAAGTGTACCGAATTTCGATCGAGGAAAAGTGCTGACACGACCATCCCGAGTCCATCGAAGACGGGATCATACAAGCTCTGCAGGCTATAAGATCTACAAGACGCACAGATTTCGACCAAGAATTGGAGAGGCTTCGGGTGATCCGCCGGTGGGCCGAGAGAGGATATAGGCGTACTAAGTCCATTTATGACCTGAGGGAAGCCCGACGCACACAGAAGGAAGTTCAGCATCAGATTAAGAAACATCAGGACCAACGAAGGAAGTGGTTCTGCGAACTGCTGGACCCTCGCAAGCCATTATCCGCCGTGGGGAGAACTCTTCAGGGTCTTCGCTCACCTTCACAACACACAACAACGTCGTCCCTTCAGAGCGCTGGCTCTACATCAAAGTCGTCCAGAGCTTGAGTCGCGGGAGAATTTTGTGCGAAAGTTACTGGCGACTTCGTTCTGCTGGCTGACTTCTCGCTACATCACGTTCCCGTCTCGATAGATCAAAGTATGGAAGTGCGTTTCTCTGTGGAAGAACTGCAAGCGGCCTTGGCTGCGTGCAGGCATTCGTCATCACCCCGTCCTGGTGGGGTTACCTACGCTGCCTTAAGGCACCTAGGATCAACAGCAGAACGTTGTCTTCTGGATATCTTCAATCAATCTTGGCGTGACGGCAAAGCCCCCGACGATTAGAAGTGTAGACGAGTGGTGCCTCTACTCAAGCCTGGGAAGTCTCCACTAGACCTTACATTGTACCGGCTGATTGCACTTGCGAGTTGCATCGGTAAGGTCATGGAGAGGATCTTGCTGACACGTATGGAATGGTACTTCGAATGCTATAACATCTACCCTGAGGCTATGGCTGGTTTTCGACGTGGACGGTCTTGAATTAACACCGTCATTGATCTCGTGACCTCCGTGCAGCAACAAAATGTTATGAAGCACCTCTCCGTGACACTCTTCTTAGACGTAAAAGATGCCTACGACAATGTATTCCATGAAGCCATTCTCGAAGCTCTTGAGACTGCAGAACTTGGAGGCCGCGTCTTCAAGTGGATTAGGAGCTGTCGCTCACGGAAATCTGTGTTTATCCTTGCAGAAGATGGCCCTACCAATAGATATATCTCCAGTCGTGGTGTCCCCACAAGGCGGAGTGAACAGCCACACTCTTTTCAACTTCGTTCTAGTTGGGCTCGCCGAAACGCTAGCACAGATTGCTTATGTCTCGCTGTACGCTGACGATATTTGGATCTGGGCGTCCGGCGTGACAAGTGCGCGCTAGAATACAGAAAGTGGCAACCCTCATAGCGTCATACCTTCGCCGACCCCCCAAGGTCTGCAAATTTCTACAGAAAAATGTGCGCTGGTGGCATTTACATGAAAACCGACGTCTTTCTACCCGGCGTGTATCGAGGGCCAGTCAGTTGAGCACAAGAAAGCTCACAGGATCTTATGCGTTATTGTGGATCGTGACCTCACCTGGAGTCCCCATGTCTCACAAATGTAGAAAAAAAACTCATTTGTATTGCGAATATGTTCCAATTCGTATACAGCTGGAATATTGTGGCGACCGCCCGTCCGTGCGCTCCATGTTGAAGCTACACACGACACTTTTTCTCAGATTTTTGCGATACAGACTTCCTGTTGTGTCCAACACATGCAATACTAAACACCTTGCACTACAACGCGTACAAGGCCATGCACTTCAGACATGTCTAGGTCTCCCGAGATGTTATTCGACAGCTGCAACCATTGTCACTCTACGGGAGCACCCGATCACCACTTATATCGTTGGTGAGACGCTAAGAGCGCACATTCGACACCTTTGACGGCTACGATGCCACCATTTAGCCGATTTGCCAGTGCGAAGACCGCAGGCTACGTTCTGTGGTATTGTGATGAGACAACACGACTCGATACCATCTGGCTTCGAGCCTGAGAAACGCCCAACATCGGCATTGTGTGTCTCCGGCAAATTCACGTGGGCCACTAAATTCTTGAGATTGCAAAGAAGTCAGATTTCTCACCGCTAGCCATGAAGCAGCTGTCTCTGCTTCTCCTCAACGAGTCTTATTTTGACCGCATACACATTTACACGGACCAATCAGCTCTACTGGAGCAGTAGTTGTTCCATCAGACGCCATCTCTTTGCGATTTAAATATTCGCACAATACGACGTATACAGCAACAGAGCTTGCGGCCCGTCAAGGTACATTCAAGCACGAGCTTCAGCAGCCACCAGCCATTATCTGCGATTCTAAAACAGTCCTACAAACTCTGCAGTTTGCCCTGCGTCATGGGTTACACGAGCAGCTAGAGTACGAAATAAGTCACGCTAGTCATCACGCGTTGGAGAAAAGCCACGACATTGTATTTCAATGGTTGGCGAGCCATTGCGGAATTGTCGGCAATGACAACGCAGATGGTTTCGCGTTCAGCTCATCAAAAACATCAGCGGGTTCCTATAGCACTTTCAAGAACTGATGCTGCGTGGAAACTTCGAACACTTGCTCGCCGCATCACACTTCCACTACGGAATTCACCGGGTTTCACCAACTCACGCTTGCAATCTCTCGAGCCCAACTTGAGACTTCGCCTGCCACGTGGACTCTCCCGTGGCGAAACAACTTTACTGTGTGTATCGCATGTGGCTGGGCGTTGCATTTACCAATGCTTATTCATTCCTAAGAGGGATGGCCAACAGTGCGGCGTACAACTTGTGTGGGTGCGATGAAACTCTAGAGCACCTCCTGTACCACTGCCCATCCTTTGACACTCAAGGACGTACTCTAGAAACTAAACTCAACCTGCTAGATAATAGAGCGCTCTCGGAAGAAATGATCCTTGGACCATGGCCTACGCATTTTTGCATGCAAAAGGCCACAAAAACTATTTCGCCCTTCGCGAAGGATACCGGATTGTATGAACGCTTGTGATAGTGGAGATTCCTCTGCGACTGACTGTGAATTACTGACTATTATTCTTTTCTTTTCTCGCCCTATCTATTCTTCCCCTTTCGCCCTCCCCAAGTGTAGGGTAGCCAACCGGACACGTCATTGGTAAACCTCCGCACCTTTCCCTCTTCGTCTCTCTCTCTCTCGCTCCATCCGAGAAAGATAATGTGTCACTCTCTCGAGACCCGGTTCCATCCCTTCTTTACAGCGTGGGCCTGAGCAACGGTACGTCGTCCCTGACCGGCACCAGCACGGGCAGCGCAACCAGCCGGTTGACCGAGCTCATGTCCGCTGGCCTAGGAGGAGGCGCCGGGACCGCGTCACCGTCCCGCGGAAGCAGCGGCGGCAGCGTCTCCACCGGTGGCAGCAGCAGCAGCATCGGAGCGAGCGGTTCTTCGGGGACCGCCGGCGGGGGCAAGGCGCTCAGGTTCACGCTGGAGCAGGTGGCCTGCCTGTGCGAGGCCCTGCAGCAGGCGCGCAACCTGGACCGCCTGGCCCGGTTCCTCTGGTCGCTGCCCCCGGGTGACCTGCTCCGCTCGGACGAGGCGGTGCTGAGGGCGCAGGCGGCCGTGGCGTTCCATCGAGAGAATTACAAGGTGATCATCATCATCAGCAGCATGGTTACGCCCACTGCATGCCAAAGGCCTCTCCCATACTTCTCCAACAGCCCCGGTCATGCACTAATTGTGGCCATGCCGTCCCTGCAAACTTATTAATCTCATCCGCCCACCTAACTTTCTGCCGCCCCCTGCTACGTTTCCCTTCCCTTGGTCTCCAGTCCGTAACCCTTAATGACCATCGGTTATCTTCCCTCCTCATTACGTGTCCTGCCCATGCCCATTTCTTTTTCTTGATATTTTTTTTGGGGGGAGGGGGGTCGCGATGGTTACACCGCGTCAGTGGTGTCTGTGTGTAATTACGTGTCATGTCCACGCGACGCGCGATTTTTACGTTCGATAACACCGTCCCCGTAGAAAAATACCCACACACCTGCTACCGTAATTCTATATGGTCATATGGGTTTGTATAGGAACATGCAAGCTTTCATATAAGAACCCATGTGATCATACAGGATTATGGACTCTGGCCACATTGGCTACACGTGATTTTTCGATAGAGATATCATATGCGCTGTTGGCAGCTTTTTTTTTTTTTCGAAATAATGTCCCAAGTTTGCAGCACAAAACAAACCATCTTTCAGTTAACGTCGCTAACTAGAGAAAATGACCATGACTTGCTTAAGAGTTCTGTCTTTATTCGGTTTCCATTTTTAATAGACGTATTCCTTTTTTTAAAACTGCAGCTTCCAATTATCGCAGTGGCGTGTCAGAGGTTTGAATGGGGAAAAGCGAAAACAACAATCAATTTTCTAAAACGGCATGTTTTCCCATGAAAAGCAGCTTTAATGCACTCAGATGGCTAGCTAGCAACCTGTTTGGTACATCTTTACAAGGAGCAGAAATTTGAGGCGCGTATGTCTCCCTTCTAATAAGATGAGGACGAGGCGATAAGGAGGATGAGGATGATGGGGAGGATGAAAAGGAACAAAGGAGAGGTAGGGAGGTCAACCAGACGTTAAACATCGTTAGTCTCCCTTGAGGAATTGGCGCAGGGCATTTCGCTGGCAATATGCGTCACTGTAAAGCAAATGAGAAAGCAGCTGATACAAAAGGTTATTAAAACTCGCTAAGTTTAACGAATTTATTGCTAAGTTATATTAAAGATACGCTCGGTCGTACGACCAACAGTGTGGCAAACAACAATGAGCCTCAGTCTAGAGAAAACGTTTCGACAATGGGAATCGTCTTCGTCAGGGCTGCCTCAATCCGAAGCCAGCGTTTCGACAGAGGGACTTGACGTTGTTAAATCGGCTTGCCTCCTTTAAACTGATGCACAGGTGGGACCTGGTTCGGCTGCCTGTCGGCAACTAAAAGTCCAGGTGAACGAGACAGACAACGATGGCGAGCTCTTGAATGGGCGATGCGGACGAAAAACAAGAAGATATCTCGCCAAGAAATTATAAAGAAGACTGATAGCGGTAATCGGGAGATTTACTTTCGATAATTAAATTTTGTTAGAAGAAAAGATATAGGTCACTGCCACAATTGCAGGTAACGAATCGCATGCAATTAGCTACTCGTAGTCAGCTACGTTTTTTGGTGATCTTGTAATTTAAGGGTTACTTCGTTTACTCGGTAACGCTCACTTTAATTGAATTACATTTTTTTCGGTAACCAAAAACGTGTAACCCATTACATTTTTCAGCTTTCGACGCTTCAATTTGGAGAGAACTGTACAGCCTTCAAAGGGGTGAAAACATGTATATGGGTTACGTCCGTTACAGCTTCATCCATCCTCAAGTGCGCCGCCTGTTGACGTCGTGCACGTTTCACGGCTGAAGCCATACTTCGCTCGCAGTTGTTCACCTACCATGCACCGAGGCGGCGCTTCAGGATACGGGAGTCCTGTTAGGGAAGCATAAAGGAAGAGAGAGGAAGAAGATGGCGAGGCGCTGGCTGCTGCGTGTTGTTGTACTTTGTACACGCATTGTAAATTCAGTCTTATACTTCCAACATACCCGTAACATTATCAACAATTTCAGTAAACCAGTTTTTTGTTACCGCGCAATTTTAGCAAACGACCCTTGTCTGACCGATTTTAAACACCCCTCATGTCAGGAACTAGTAACGCCATTGTAACTTAACTCGGGACAAAAAAAAAAGTGGGACTCCTAATCCTCCTCCTCCGCTCCACACTCTCCATTGACCCGAATAGCCTACCGGACAATCCGGGCACTCAGCCATACTGGGACGCGTCGGCTATGCCTGACCAACTGGGGCCAAACATACGATCCCGACCCGCACACTACTGAATACAATGAAATCCCACCGGTGCACATGGCCCAAGTCGTTGGCAACAACCGCGAATCCACCTTACACAGGCATCTTCGCGGTTACCTGTCAATGAGACCAGAAACCCGCTACACACCTACCCAGTAGTACCCAATGTCTCGGGTCAAAGGGACACCACTGCGGTGATGTTACAAAGGTTTAAAGCTCCATATATCTGTACTAGTACGAACTTATATGTATTCCCATTTTGCTTCGCAATAAAAATACACATAAAGTAATCATTAAGGACACGCGGATGCACATGGACACGGAGACCGAAGCAAGCAAATACGACCGTGTGGAACAAGCATCTCTTGTTTTCTTACTCAACGCGTGCTATGGTCTGCGTGGAGGCACATTTAAGCCCCAACACAGGTGCTAGGTGAAGCGCTCCGTCGTATTTAGAGCCGGTATATTCTAAAGAAATAGGGACAATCTTCCTAGGTCTGGACACATCATTTAGACGAATATGTCGTATGCTGTCAATCCAAAGAGAGCATATCGAGTTAGCAGGCTGGGCACCGTAACGCTTAATCGATTGTAAAGGCTAACGCTTACACAGTGATTCAGGCAATCGCTGACATCGTCATAGGGTGCGCCTGAAAACGTGCGTTATTCTTCCTGTTGGTCACAGCATCTGTTACTGCTCATTGGCTGTAATACTGTATGACTGCGCCACGGCTGCTTGGAACTTATTTACGTACCCGCCGTGGTTGCTCACTGGCTACGGTGTTAGGCTGCTGAGCACGAGGTCGCGGTATCGAATCCCGGCCACGGCGGCCGCATTTCGATGGGGGCGAAATGCGAAAACACCCGCGGTACTTAGATTTAGGTGAATGTTAAAGAACCCCAAGCGGTCAAAATTTCCGGAGTCCTCCACTACGGCGTGCCTCATAATCAGAAAGTGGTTTTGGCACGTAAAACCCCATAATTTATTTTTAGGGCTAAATAATATCCAGCTGTACGTTAAATTACCTTGCGAATTTGGCCACCTTTTCAAAAAAAAGAGTGAACGTTGGCTGGCGTATGGTACAATTAGTCGTTCAAGTCCAAACATCTAACGAGTGAAGAGCGCCGGGAGGAGGTCCACCGCATGTGGGTCGATGAATGTGAGCGGCGCTTCTGTGTCTCGATAGCGATGACCAATTCGTGGGGAGGGAAGGGCGAGGGAGGGAACTTGTAGCAAATGGTGGGCTTAGCCCGGGGATCGAGGGCGGCAATCACTTCCGCCAAAGCATCGCTTACCACGTCACTGCCGTACGTCACCGCTTGGCCCCGAAACAAGTCTTTCTTTGGAATTATTACGAGAGAAGACTTGAAGCTTCTGTGCTAGCCACAACTCGTCCTTCTGGGGACGCACACTGTGGCAGGCACGCATCCGGAAGGTCATTCTTTTGCACGTTGTCAAGTGGAGCACCGTTTTCATCTCGGTATCTTAGGCAGGACAAACAGAAAGTGTTCCGTGTCTTCCGTACCTCCGCATGTAATACAGTTTGTACAATCAATATGCCCAGTCTTAAGTAACCGTGTTGGTGTACTCGCAGATCCTATTTTATGAGCCCCCCCCCCCCCCCCCCCCCCGCTTCAAGGGGGTTCGTACATTGTAACACAGCCCTTCTCTAGAGCGTGCGCATCGATCGCATTTTCAGTGTCGTTGCAGATATCTTTACAAGAACACGAGATAAGACTATCAGAGGAAATTTTTAAAGCAATCCTTAATGAAAAGGGGGTGCAGAGGGGCGTATTGAAATAGCCAGTCTAGCTGGTTCTATTTGCTGTATTTGTGCAATGTTAATAAAAGTAGGGTAGAAAGCAACGTGAAAGTAACCGATTACGTTTGTCTTTTTAGTAAATATTCAGTTACTTTTGTGGGACTGTAAAAGGTAACCATAATCAATAAGATTTTTGGAACAAGTAATTGTATTTGTAATTGGTTACCTCTATTTTGTAACGCGTACAAATCAGATCATCGCATATGTATTGGTAGTGGGAGTTCTGCTGTCAGCGGTAGAATACGAAATTACGCCAAGAGCGTAGCTACAACGCTTCTTTCCACGGCCCCGCAGGAGCTGTATAGCATCTTGGAGAGCCACAACTTCGACTCCAAGTACCACAACGAACTGCAGCAGATGTGGTACAAGGCGCACTACAGGGAGGCCGAGAAGATACGTGGTCGCCCTCTGGGAGCCGTCGACAAGTACCGGCTCCGGTGAGCCCCTATACCTCCCCTCCCCCCCCCCCTCTCCTTGGTTACATGGTGTTATACCGGTCATTGGCCTACAGAGGCATCCATGCGGTGGCCCCCCAAGGATCCGTTTAATTTAACAGGGCGCTAGGAAGGCTATAAGTAAGCTACAAGCCCGCCACTTATGAAAGACGGGAGCTCGATTTTGCTTAAAAAAAGCGTTGGCAGGAACTGGGAGTGTGAGCGGATGGAATCGAGAGTAAATAGGTTGCATTGTTTACAGGGAAAGATAAAATAAAACCTACTACTTTCAGCGATTCTTCTCGTGCTTAAACTCCTAGCTACAACAGTATAGCAGGGTGTCACAGGAAATACCGCCATCTTAATTGCTGGCTTTCCATCCAGCGGAATGCTGGAACTGTGCCAAGAAAACGCCTGGGCGTTGCTTCTTTACAGGCAAATCTTGTATCGCCCTCATCTTTCCAGAAATTATGAATGATGATGATTATGATAACGACGACTTCAAGAAGTGTGACGCGTATACCCGCTATCGACGAATTGACCAGGAAGCGGGCGGAGCTGGTACAAATGCTATAATAGCACAGTTTTCAAAAAAAAGAACAAACATTTTAAATTCGCGCAAAGTCGTACAGCTCCGTTTCGGTATATTTCCCGCTGCGGCTTCCGTCACACGTCATCAGAGGCCCAGCTTCTCGGAGTCGGCGTGGCATACACAGAACCCCGCGCAAATTGCCAAGTACGGAACTTGCTGGGTGCATAACGTTCGTTAAATCTTGGCCACTCCCATTTCGCAATTCAGCAGTGACGGCACCTTTGCCCTCTATAGAGCAAACCACTCGTAGAACGTCTTTTATTTATTTTTTCTCGGGTGAACATCACCACCAAATCATGCAAGTTTTGGGACAGTCTGTATAGACGTCTACATTTAGCTGGCAATATGCGCATTTAAATTTTCGAGTCGTCAAAAACGCAATGTGTATTACAATATACAAAATAAGAACACGAACAAAAACAAGAGCAAAGCAGTAAAAATTTCAGAATGCATTGCCTTCACATAACCGAAGACGATTCATTAGATATCGTTCATCACCATAAATATGGCGGGGGAGAAATTACAAGCACGCACAAGACAACGAAAAGTATAATTAGGATGCACGCATCTTCAACGGTAGCCGTCAAAAAAAGATTACCAAGGCCATGCAATAATTTTGTACAAGCGAAATGAACGTGCAGCTACTCAGCCTTCGAATTCGCTCAACGCAACCGTTTCGATGTAGATAAATTGATGACCTATAAAGGCCATAGTGTCCGAATGAAAGTGGAGCTACACAGTCTTGAAATTCGCTCAACGCACCCGTCTCGATGTAGATGCATCGATTACCCATAACGGCCATAGTGTCAGAATGAAAGTGGAGCTACACAGTCTTGAAATTCGCTCAACGCACCCGTATCGATGTAGATAAATTGATGACCTATAAAGGCCATAGTGTCCGAATGAAAGTGGAGCTACACAGTCTTGAAATTCGCTCAACGCACCCGTCTCGATGTAGATGCATCGATTACCCATAACGGCCATAGTGTCCGAATGAAAGTGGAGCTACACAGTCTTGAAATTCGCTCAACGCACCCGTATCGATGTAGATAAATTGATGACCTATAAAGGCCATAGTGTCCGAATGAAAGTGGAGCTACACAGTCTTGAAATTCGCTCAACGCACCCGTCTCGATGTAGATGCATCGATTACCCATAACGGCCATAGTGTCCGAATGAAAGTGGAGCTACACAGTCTTGAAATTCGCTCAAGGCACCCGTCTCGATGTAGATAAATCGATGACCTATAAAGGCCACAGTGTACGAATGAAAGTGGAGCTACACAGTCTTCAAATTCGCTCAACGCACCCGTCTCGATGTAGATAGATCGGTGACCCATAACGCCCATAGTGTCGCGTCTCTTCCCTGCCCGCAGTCGCAAGTACCCGCTGCCCAAGACCATCTGGGACGGCGAGGACACGGTGTACTGCTTCAAGGAGAAGTCGCGCATCGCGCTCAAGGAGTGCTACAAGGTCAACCGCTACCCGACGCCCGACGAGAAGCGCACGCTGGCGCACAAGACGGGCCTCACGCTGACGCAGGTCAGCAACTGGTTCAAGAACCGCCGCCAGAGGGACCACGCACCGCACCGCAGGGCGTGAGTGGACACTGTCTATCATCTATCTAGCTTGAGCCCCTACCTGCTCGGGCAGTGAGTTCAATACGGTTTTTTCCGGCGACGAATACTCAATTAACATTCGAAACTTGGAGGCTGCAGGCTACCTGCTCGGGCAGTGTGTTTGCTGCGGTTATTTCCGGCGACGAATACTCAATTAACATTCGAAACTTGGAGGCTGCAGGCGATGGCTCTGAGTGGTGCTCCAATACTCGCCGTAGAGGGACTGAGTAAACGGCGTAGCCTACAGCGGCTAACGCAGGTCTCGTTCGAGTCCGTAAAAGCAGGCGGCTTTGCGAAGACAGATCCATAATCAGGAGCAGTTATAAGCATTTTGCTGCCTAAAACAAGGTGACAGCTAAGTAGTGCATTAGGGCTTTCTTGTGCTAAGCTTACAGTAATCAATGTAGTGAATTCTTTATGCTCCCATGCACAAAGTCTGTACAAAATGTAGCTACAATACTTTCGTTTTATCTTATTTCTTCGTATCTTTTGCCGATCTTGGTTGCGTTTACCGACGCGAGATGGTGTCAAATCACACATAAGTGTCAAAAGGCGTCATGTCGACTGTACGCTGCCAGAATCACCCATCACGCTCGGCGTTCTCAGCCCATCAGAAAGAGAAAGACAGAGAGCGCGCAGCCTGCCTGCGAGCCAATCAGAGCTGACGAGATGGAGAATTTGACAATACGGCGGAACTTGACAGTCTCTAGGAGCAGAGCTGCCACCCCATGCAATACGTGTGTTCGAATCTGCCTCCTCATAGTTCAAAGTAGACTGGCTTCTATGGTGGCAAAAATTGGAGCAGACTCTCTGTTGGCTTGCTTTCGTCAATGCTCCGCGCCACGATCACAGCGGGTCGCGGTGAATGCTCACTGCGTCCGAATATGTTTCGATGTCCTTACACATACGAATGGGGATTTTAAAACGCAAGTGCACATGAAGCTCGTTAGTACAAATCTTTTTGGGGTGTTGTCCTGAACCTTCTCGTAACCTGTTTATTACTGCTAGCGCAGAGTTACATACCTAATATTTCGTAGGTCCTCACGTACGAGGTTTGCCGGGCAGCATTGCTTACATCGTGTAAGGAAAATAAAACAAGAAATTAAGTTGTAGTTCACAAAGCGAGTTCCGAGGGTGGTTCGTGGAAAAAGAGTGTAAAACATGCTTCAATACTAGTTCGGATAAATATCATTGAACATATTGAAAGCGCTCGTTATCCTAACTGTTCAACACAACCTGCCGGAGTTCCTTTTCGAATCTCTAGCGCCTTTAGGCATGGCGTTCTCGTTATGTAAACTAGCGGATAAAGACGACGAACACAGCTATTTGACACCATAATGCTTCTTGGGCCAACGGTATTTGGTAGTTGAGAATGTTCTTACGTTATACACATTCAGACACGAATTCAATGAGGAGTTATTGTTGCCAATTTGTGAGCAGGATGGCTCAAGCGGGTGGTGTGTCTCCTGACTTTATACTTGCCCAAATTGAATCAGGGGAAGTAGAACAAAAAGCATGTTTTTTTGAAACAAACCGCGCCAGACATTTGTTAATGACTGCTCGGTGCATTGTCGCGCAACTATGAATTACGACGCCCATCCAACGACGTATATCACCTTTACGTTTGCGGAGAGATAAAATGGTCACAGAGAAAGCAGACCGAAAAGAACTGGCCGGCAAGTACCACAAGCAGGGGATCAATGCCTCCCTGCTCTGTAATGAGAAATGTGCAGGCGCGAGCAAAAAACCTGGAAATGACAGATGCCACGAAAAATAGATTTTTTTTTCTTCGCACTCATTGCTTACGGGCTGGAATCAAGGTGTGCAGCCTACAAGTGTTCGTTCGACCAATGCATTGGGTTTTGGCAATTCCACGTTGCGCAGCTGTGCTAGAATCAGTCTAATTCCTGATGACGTGGGGACTAGACTTGTGCGGCTGACTGTGCATACAATAGGTAGTGATTAAAGAAAAAAAAAAGAACGACTCGCAACGAATAAGGAGGACAACTATGGAAGACGCACTTACATTACACAAAACGCTGTGGACATCAACGTCGGGCATATAATCCGCAAGTTCGAACAAATTTACGCAGCACCGTTGGTCAAAATGTTTATACTATGTGGGGAAGTCTAAGTGCGTCGCTTTCAAGAACACATACGAGCCACACATAAGAAACAACAGCAACAAAAGAATAGAACCCGCCGTTTGAGTGGTCGTAGTACATAAAGAAGTGCCAAGAGGATGGGAGCTGTTGTTCCGCTGAAGAACAAGCTTGTCGACTTCGATGTGTAAACGGGAACACCTCGACGATAGCGTGAAGCCGTAATCTCTGACGTCAGTGTAGTGTTTTTCGGCGTGTCAGGTCGATGCGATGCGGGGGGGGGGGGGGGAAGGGGGTCGCACTGGCGTTTACGCGAGCTGCTCACCGCGGAGTATCTGTAACGCAGTGGAAGCTGCACGACGGTAAGATCGTGGGACTCGGGTATTTACGAGGCACGCACCTCGAGCTGTTGGCCACCGCGTTATGGCGCATTGGAGAGGCGCGGCCGCGTAGTTGGTTTCCCTCGCCAGTTGCACGACACCCACAGCCCAGCGGCTGTCGACACTTCACCGTTCCGGAGGAAGAAAATGTAAACATCGCTGATACTGTACACCCCTGGACGTATATATAAACGCGAGACCATTAGGAACGAGGCAGCCAAGCAGGACCTTCTACAGAAAGAGGCTTTCCGTGTGCCATAGCTGGTCTTGAGCTAACTGTTTAGTTTCGGAAGGTGCACCTCTTGGCACGACTTGGCAGGCTCGAAGCGAAAGTGGTTCGGGATTTGCTGCAGTGGTTGTTGGGGCCTGTGTTTACATAGCGCCCCGGCTGCTCATGCGGGGGAAAAAAGAATTCTACGATATCAACCGCTGTCCTCGGTTTGCGCCCGCTACCACGATCGTCGACTTTGGTACAGGAATGTAGGCGCATGTTCCGCTATATTGCAGAGTGAGCTCAACAGTCCCGTCCCCGATTTAACAAAACAACACTCCGGTGCGTGCCATCTGATTTACGGCTCTCTGTCGGCAACGGACACTTGTAAGGGAGAGACCACTGCGGTTACTGAGGTTTCTTCGTTTTTCTATTATCGTTTTGCATCTCTCTCTGTTTTTTTCCCTGCGTTCGGAGAGGAGTGGGTCGTGGACGTAGTGCGAAGTTTATCTTCGCGCCTGCGTATACACAGCATGTCAACGCGCACCTTTGCCTCGCTATAGTTGAGTAGCGGGTGGTCCCTTCTCGTCTTTCCTGCGCTTCGGGCTGAAAGCTCCACCGGTCGCGTGCGTACGAACTTGAGCAACTTCTTGCCGTGCTCATACAGAGCTATACATATGGCACCGTTGTTGACAGGCGTCCGACGGCGGTTGAGATTTTACCAGCTTCTGATAGCTAGGCCCCAGTTCCCACGGCGTTCACGCAGGTTGCTATGCACGAGAATCGAGGGTTCGACTGCCGACGACCACATTTTTTTTTCCCCGCGGGGCCCTTCAAAGCAAAGAACTCTCGCCCATATATATAGCCTGGCTTGCGCGCACGTAAACAAATCCTCACGGCGCGATGAAAATTAATTTGCAGGACCGCATCGCGGCGCCTTTCTCAGTCAATGTGTCGCGCTTTGGGCCGTTCAAACTCATTAACCCATTTATGTGTACCAGCGGGACCGTATGCGGTCTCGTTGCAACACACACTGCTTCGAACACATTTCGATTTATTGGGATCCAGGATCCAGCCCCGGTTGTCGAAGCGTTTGTGAGTTACTCTTTTTGCTCTCTTCCTTCTCCTTTTATTCCCTTTACCCCTTTCCCCAGCACAGGGTAGCCAGCCGGTATTTACACTGGCTAACCTCCGTGCCTTTCCTTCTCTTCGGTCTCTCTCTCTCTCTTTTGCATGCTAGAAAGCACGATACATGTATGTATTTTGGCTGTTGTATTTAGAAGCCCAAGAAGAAAAAAAGAAAACAGGCCCTCACACGCAGGAAGTGTCTCAGTGAATGCAGCGCTCTGGCGGTGAGTGAGATGTCATGGGTTTCACTCTCATTTGCATCGCTGCCGCACTCTGATAAAGGCAGCGTGTAAGAACAACACTCGTGTACCGTGCTTTAAGACGGTCGAAATTATTCCGAAGCCTTCCGCTATACGCTCCGTGCGTTGCTCTAGAACAATAGACCGCGTAACTTCAACTCACGGATCATACGGATACGAGTTCTATTCTTGAAATGGATGCTCAAACGCAACTGCACCCGCCGTGGTTGCTCAGTGGCTATGGTGTTGGGCTGCTGAGCACGAGGTCGCGCGATCGAATCCCGGCCACGGCGGCCGCATTTCGATGGGGGCGAAATGCGAAAACACCCGTGTGCTTAGTTTTAGGTGCACGTTAAAGAACCCCGGGTGGTCGAAATTTCCGGAGTCCTCCACTACGGCGTGCCTCATAATCAGAAAGTGGTTTTGGCACGTAAAACCCCATAATTTAATTAATGTTTTAAACGCAACTGCCACAGCGCTGTCAGCTGTCACCATTGGGCACGTTGATCTGTTTGTTTCCGTGCTTGTTGGTACACCGACCCCCGTTTCTCGCCCGCTTCAGTTACACTGATTTTCCGGTGATTGGGGTAAGCAGACCGGGCTGCTCGAGATAAGATAACGGGCTCAGACAGAAGATGCGAGGGATGGGGTTACTCTGTTGTGACAAACACTAAACACCGCTCCCTGCAAGCTGTGGGAACGCAGGCGTCGTCCTCCTGCTTCTGTTGTTTTTTTTTTCCCTGTTTCAGCCTGGCACATTGAGGAAAACCAGTGATAGCTGCGACCGATGTCACTCATTAACCTATTCTTGGGTCGACTAGAGAAAGAAAAATGCACTTTACATCGTACTCCATCATCATTATCCTCCTTTATTCATTAAATTCGTTAATTCACTTGTTCATTCGTTATCGTAGACTTCATCGAAAATCTTAATTATCAATGCCCTCAGCAGCACTCTAACTTAAAGCGCCCCTCACCAGGCCGCATGGCAAATTTTGGTTATACCCAGGAAGTTGTTACGTGCCCTCCAAGGAGTGTTCTGCCAAGAGAATTTTTAAAATTGGTTCATTAATATCTGAGATAGAAATGTTCTAGTGCTGCGAATCCACGATTTCATGAGGCGAGCGTCACCGCCAACACAAACACGCTCTCCATTTGTCCCCGTGCAGCCTCCGCAAGCGAAATTCCTTCCCTGTGTTCTCACATACCGGAGCTGGAGGATCGCGTGACGCATACGTCAGGGGTCATTTTTTTTTTCTCTTGCTTTTTTGCTGCGCGGTACACTTTCGCAGGTGGTATCGCGCGCGATCTGTTGACGCATAGAGTTTCTCACTGTAACACCTAGAGGGTAATCTGGCGCCACCGTCTACGGGAGTTTCTTAAGTGGGCACCGTGCCGTCATGGGAATGGCGGTATATGTGTCTGCGAGGCTCGTGTTGGCTGGTGTTGTAAGAAGCTTCGTCTAAAACGTGGCTATGGCTACGCAAATAACGTGCTCTCAAAGTAAAATCTTCATAAAATGCTTCCATTCACGCATATTACATCTTTACTCACCCACAATGCTCGACCAAGCGAAGAAAAGCAAGAACAGACGTCCAACTGTTTCAAAGCGAGCGCGAACCTTGTCGTCTGTCCTCCAACTTTAGCGGCCCGCTGATACTTTTTACGTAACATGTAGTCGTACGCACAATAGCAAGTTCTCATAGCTAAACAAAACATGTTTTCGCGTAATAATAAAGCTAAAACAGCTTTTCACGTGCTGTTTTAGTAGAAAATGAATCATTGTGACAGACAGAACGGTACTTGCCAAGCGCGTCTTCAAGGTGTCCTGTCTCTACGAGAACGATGCCAATCCGAAGTCACAATATACCGGCATTCCCATGCATACCACAGAGCAGCAGCGCCAGATTTCCCATTAGGTAATGTAGTGAGAAACTCGATGTGTTGAGCTTGTCTCCTTTCGCGCAGCGCGCGATTTTGCGCGCTGTGCACGAGAACACCTGACTAGCGTTATAAGTCAATGCCACAGTCAGGAGCACAGAGGCAGACGCGAGCGGGTCAAAGAGCACGATCGCGCATTGAAACCTGGTAGAAAATGAAACATAGTTTCGTTTTCTGCGTGTGCGACTGCACGTCGTGGGAACAAGCAGACGACACGGAAGCACATCTCTCTTGCTACGGCAAGGAGTAAAACAGAGACTCGCAGACGTGCAGTTTGTAGTTTTTTTTTTAAATTCTTTCTCTAAACTTTAATTCGTCTATTGAAGCAAAAGATCAAACAAATAACTACTGTTGCCTTGAATAATTCTCGAAGTCACGTGTCACTGTGAGTGACGTCACAACAACACCATCTACGTAAGCGCACTTGCGCGATCGGCGTCAACTTCCCGGCTGGGAGCGCGTAGCCCGCGAGGAGAAGGGCCAACGCCGTTTTGTTTGAAATTTCAGCTCTTGGCAGACATGTACATGTAATACCTGGCAGACACGATCGTGAGGGCGCATTGCATGAACTGCGTTTGTCAGCTCAGAATGGCCAGACCTGGTAAGGAACCGATTAAGTTCTTTGCAGGACCAAGGCCTCTCCCTCGCCCTCTACTGTAGGTCATCCATATGTGCTCCTTTGCTACGTGAATAAAACATTCTGCACCAGCAAATTTTCGTTCCCTATCTTGTCGCCCCGCCCAATGCTCTGGGACCGGCGACTTCATCTTTTTTCTTACCTCGGCACCTTTTCTGCTGCCATATTGCCGACCACCGGTGACCTGTTCTGCCGTAATCTATGTCTTCAGGATATCGGTAAGCTGCGGTTCATGACTTCTGTGTCATGAACGCGGTCGTGTAGGCTCCAGCGCTTCTGGCCAAGCAAGCTCTTTGGTGCAAGCAAGCGCTTTCGGCCAAGCCCTTATCCTGAAACACGAAAGGAAACAGTTAGCCTCACCTTGAAAGTTGCATGAAGGCATGAAGGAAATACGTATCGGTTTCTGGGCCCAATAACGATTCCTCCTTGACCCGCAATCGAACGCGACACCACCGCATTTTAGAAGTCGTTGCTCTGTATCGACCGAACTGACGAGGAGACTTTCCCAAGGACTGAAGGTAGAAGTATGGCCGTCAAATTCAAGTCGTTCGGTTAGAATTTGTTAGTCATGTCCTCCTGCACGCTGTTTTGTATCGTTTTTCCTTATTCACCGTTTTTACACTTTTCGTTATCTCGCAGCCCTTTTGCCAGCTCTTTCTGGGGCGTAAAACTGCGTCAATTGATGATCAACACCCAGAAGGTAATTTTGTGAGTGATGTATTTGGAATATATAATAAAAAAATAAGACATCCTGATTATGTTCTCCAGAGAGCAGGAACTTTCGCACGATACAACCACTTTAGTGAGCGCCAGAGCCGAATGGTAGTGACCACATACACATTACCAACCGAATATTTGAAGCTCTGAAAGGTGTTTAAGGGAGACACAGCAATACAAACGAGGTCATGACCGCGTTCCTCGCCCAGTACGCTCAGGAATGCCGCTGATCAAGACAAATAAATTCTCATCTCCGAGCGTGATTCGTATACTCTCGGATTTCAGTTTACCTGCAAGTTGTTCTAACCCATGTTTCATGGTAGGTTTCTTTTTCTTGCTAATAAACATGCTCATCAATATATCCGACGAATGTTTTGCACATCACTTGATTACAAGAAGCGCACGCTATGCGACATGCTATGCTGAAGGGTCATGTTAAAAATTAAGGAAAATCGGGCAAGCAAACACAGGCAAGCATCTAAATATGGTAGCCACTCAGGAACGGGCTTCAACGCATCATCGACAGGAGCACCGAGTGACGTGGGTTCACAACGTTTGCCTTCTGAGAAGTTGTTCAAGGTGGGGCGTTATTACAGCCTTTGAAGCAAGAGTATTTCTTTTGAACACTCGCTCGGAGAACGTCAACAGTTCCGTTGAACTGGCAGAATAAATAGAGCGAACAAGTCACGCATCCTCGAAGAATTTGCGGCGAGGCAGTTAAGACATGTTGCGACATTGCGCGCGCTTCTCGGAAGACTATATAACCCTGAGTTGCAGGGAAACAATTTGTCATGTTGGCGCATGATCATTATCTACAAATGGTAATACGATCCATATACACGTCCTAGTATGGCATGTACGTGATAAGAGAGAGAAAGAAGTTTCATGATACGAAATGCCGAGAGGTCGGCCTGAGGTATATTCCTCTAGCCAGCTACTCGGCATTGGGGGAAGGGGAAGAGGGAAAGAAAGAGGGAAGAAAGAGGTGCATGATGGGTGACGATGACGGTACAAGGAAGGTATAGAACATATGTCATGCAATTTGCAATGCTCAAAGTCTGCAATCCAAGCCGGTAATATTTAAAAAGTTCAGTAATGCCTTGATGGCCTTGAAACTCGACTGAGAATCTGGCTGTACGTGATAAGGAATGCATAATGAATAAGGACTACAACTATATAATAAAGAATATCAGTCAACGATCATTTTCTATAAATACCGTAACATGGCGTCAACGCGTCGTAAATATTGCGTAGACGTGTTGTATGAAGTGCTTGTAGACTCTTAAAACAATCGCACCCATCGAGGTGCGTATTTGCCACACGAGGATAATCGTCATCTGTCTTGCTTGCGTTTCCTTTCTTGAAAACGCTGCGGTCGCTATATTCCTGTCGAGAATGCTCTGTCATGCTGATAACGCGCAAGCTGTTCTTGACTTGGAAGTACCGCGCTCGCAGCGTTATAAAAGGAAAAGCGGCCAGACAGATGATGATTACTGTTGCGTGGCAAATTACATCCCAAAGGGTGCAACTGTTTTTTAGAGTGAACACTTATAGGAGGCGACGTGGGCATCCCTCGGACATCGCCATTGCATCTCGTTCGCTCTGATAACCGAAGGTCCAGCAGTTTCGTTCTGATTAACCGAAACAAGAATTTAATCGTCCCCATAGCGTGTGCGGAGTTCACGCGAGTAGTTTTGCGACGCACTGCTATCGAGGAACTCCGAGCGGGACGATCTCTGTAGCTATGCGCGCGTCCGTCTGGCTGGCGCAGTCGGCTTTGGCTCGGCTTTGGCTCGCCTTGGTGTCGGGTTTCCTCGGCGCGCCGTCGCCGCCGCCTGGCAGGCATGCGCCCTCCGCTAGCGAGCGCCGAACTGAGCGTCACGGTGCAGTCCGTGCCATCGCGGTTTCGGGTTCCACCAACGCTCTTGCTTTTCTTTTTTTCTCTTTTACAGTTCTTCTTTCTGTTTTTCTTTCTTTGTTCGTTCTCTTTCGTGCATTCCTTTTTTTCCCCTCTTCATTCGGTCTCTCATTGATTCTTTCTTTCTTTCTTTCTTTCTTTCTTTCTTTCTTTCTTTCTTTCTTTCTTTCTTTCTGCCACTTTCTCCGACATCAATCCATTTCTCCTTTCGTCGCATTTCTCCACCGGGAGCACTTCCTCCATCCGGCTTCGGTTAGCGTTCTTTCAATCGCAAGGACTTCCATCCATTCTCGAATCGGCTTTTCTGGCACTGTCTTCGGGTACTTTTCTTTTCCCCGCTGTGCTCATTACTTCTGTGTTCGTGTTTGTTCTTCGCCGAAGTTCCAGGTTCATTCGGTGTCCTAGACTGACGAGTCCTCTTGAATAATTTCGTTTCGAACGCGCTACCGACAGTACATAATTTTACTTTCGTGTCCCAGTAAGCACGTGGTGCGTATTTCTGCGCGTACGTGTTATCTTGTTGTTTAGAACTCAGTCGCAATATCATTTAGTGATCTGACGCACCAACTGGGAACCCCGCATGTGCGAATGTGAGGCACCGTGGTGCCGTAAACCGCTCGAAAACCCAGTAACTTTCAATTTGTAGCAGCACTATGGTATAGACACAGCATCACGAGCGAATCGGTCTCCGGTTGCCCACCTCATTGGGCCGCTAAATACTTACTAGTTTGTGTCATTTGCTTACGTTAAGTTGTTATTTATTATTTAAAGCGCTTTTTTTTTCGTTTTTGTGCCGTGCTACCTACCCTCAAAGAAAGGCGCTGGCAGAGTGCCTGCCACTGGCTTTCTTTCCAACCACCTTCTTAGGTGTGACATTAGGGCATCCACCACTTTTTATTGTCTTTTTCATCGTTTTTGTTTGTTTTATTCAAGAGTTCATTATTTTCGATTAATTTTATCACTCGTAGCGCCTTAGCGCGCATACAAATGGTAGACAGAGAATTTACTTGAAACCAGGCAGATAAGGTAGGCTTGAGCCAGCGTGCTCTAGCAAGCGCACGCTTTCAGCTTCTCCGCCTGATCCTAAGCTAAATCTATCTGTCCAAAGCGGCATAACTGCATGTCACCAAGAGCAGCAGTTGCAGCAGCCTAAAAGCCTACCCTGCGGAAATAGTCTTTCACGCATACATCTCTAATGACTTGTGTCCTATACCATGACTTATAACACGACTCTGTCAGATGACCTGCCCGACACCGCTTCCGATTTTTAATCTCCCGTTTAAAATGCCAACTTCGCGCGTTATCTCTCTTAATCCTCACTTTACAACGTGCGCGTATTGTTTTTGATATCACATACGTCGTACACGCTCGGCCGCTAATTGCATCAACTTGGCCGCGCGCCCTGCGTAAACTGTGCAGCGCGCCACGGTTTACGTGCGGATTCAAATTGACGAATCTCTCTATACGTGCCATGCTCATTTTGTCAGCGCATCATCGCTCTCAGTAGCCTCGACTGCACTGCACCGAATCCAGCTGGACAGAGTGGGAAAAAAAAATGAACAAAACCCGTGGCAGGCAGGCCTCCCTTCACATCGCCCCGTGTAACGGGGCAGATTTGACAGTTTCAACGAACAAGCCTGTACACATAGTATACTGCGGGTTTGTACGCATTGAGGTTGTGGCAGGAGCCGCACATGCCACAGCCTTTTGTGGCTTCGACAACTGACCTGCACATATATATATATATATATATATATATATATATATATATATATATATATATATATATATATATATATATACACGCGCGGAAGAGTTCACCTTGGTAGCGGAGAAAGTGGGTGAAGCGGCGATGATGCGGCACCGTGCGTCACCCACGTGTGGCGACCCCAGGCGGACTGCGCCCGTACCAAAACGGGAGGCTGGACCAGACGCGGCGCGGAGGCTTTCGGGTGCAGTCAGGCGCACTGCTAGGTTCCCCGACGAACACTACCAACCCTTTCTTTGACGGCGCGTCCCTCCAGGGTCCGTCGCACCGCTGCAGCCTGCAAACAGCTCGCTGCATCGCATGCAGCTCGCGTATGCGAAAACCATTGGGCGCGGGTTGGCATAAACATAACCCGCAAAACCACGCTGGTGCGTCTCGGTGGGACGCCCAAAACGGCAGAAACGAGAGAGTTGAGCGTACGAAACCACTGCGTCTGAGTGCATGAATACAGGGTTAATGTTCGTAATGGCGAGAAGCTTTGAAGCGTGCAAAACCGTAACGTTGATACTTATACACGCCATCTGCGGGATTGGGCTGCAAGGCGTGGTATATCGCTTGCAACGTCATATTGTGTGCTGGGCGGACGAAGGGTTGTTGTATTTGGAGCCGTCGCGTTTTGTGCATCGTCAGTATGTATATGAAATGGGACAGATGGGGGTCAGCTTTTGCTTCCAAGCTGATTCTGCCTTAGGCATGCATCAGGTCAGTCGTTCCACGAAAATTTGTTGAGGCCGTATGATGTAGTCAGTTTGCAGGAGTTCATGTTCGTTTTGCCACGTCTGTAGGCAGTCTGTGAAGTTAAGGCCTTACATGTTTGTTTTGGAGCAGCACAAGATAGAGTACTTGCCAAAATTTGTTGCTGAAACGACTATAACAAAAGTGGTTTCGCTTCAAAGAAAAAAAAATGCGTTCATATCACGACTGTTTGTAGCACATTTGCAGATCTTTGCCACCAGTTCCTTCTTTGTGAAAGTTTGAAGAAATTCGAGACGTTTGCAACCGTGTATCACACCAAATACTAATATACATAAAGCGACTCTGTAAAGTTCGCTTCTTGGCGTGTCTGATGCACGCAGGTCTATGTACGAATTAGCAAGCGTGAAATCGCTTATTTGTTCACGGATCTCATAACTTTGCCCGATGACAAAGTTATGAGATCCGCTTTATTGCGAAGGTACATTTTCATATATTACCAGCTTTCGGGATTTCGGCAATTTTAGGTCCTATAAATTTATGGTCAACTACCAATAGTCGATATATAATTTTTTTATTATTGTTCAATGCTTCCAAGCTTATGTAAGCTTGTCTAGCGGTGGCCAAACGAAATAGTTTCTGCGCTTCACATCTGTTTCTGCATCCCACACGTCGGTAAAAGTTCCCGTTACAGGAACCTGAAGAGCAACACCAAGTCAGTTTAGGTTGGTATACCGGATCCTCTAAATTCGACCTCTTTGGCTAAGTAAGGTTTATTATTTGTCCTGAGACTGAAAGGGCACACTCCCCCATCCGAATTAATCTCACACCCAGGCACCGGCACCGATGATGTCAGCGTAACGTCACGTATTTCGCAATATTTTCGCTTTTTTGGGTCTTTCTCGTAAAAGCAATTTTTTTTTCGCGTGCTTGCCACGTCCTCTTACTTATTACTACTCTTCTCCTTAAAGCGCGCGGCTGACTCATTTCTTGGCAAATGCATTACTTGACACGAGCAGACGCCGCAAAAATCTGGTAACGTCACGGGAAGCTGGAGCTGGAATGTCTGAAGCGGTGTTGCCACCCACATCTTTCGTGATCGACTCGTGCCTGTCCACCCCAGCCTGCGTTCCAGGTGACACTGGGCTATATTTATTTCAAACGTTCCACCTATCAACAGTCATTTTAGATTAACGTCACGTTTCTCCACTAGGGTCGGTTAAGCACAAGTGCGTACGATAGCGCAGCGAGCTTTCAGCTGTCATTCATTCATTTACGTCACAGGCTCCTACAATCGTTTCGTGTGAGGTTGTATTGTGGGAGGAAATAGCGACAAAGAGCAAAAAAGTTATACAATGCTAGCGAAAAGGAAGTAAATCACAAATTATTCAGGGTGGGTTGAAAGCAGCGAGGTGCCCTTTGTTAAGTGGTTCGTTTCTTGTTCCCTCGTTTGCAACAGTGGTTAAACAAGGTTAGACAAAAGCAAACGAAATACAAAAAAATCCCTATAGACTAAGTTACCAAGTGAGTTCTTCAACTAAAGCGTGCGTGGTAAGTTACAAGTCGAGCTCCGGTTAAAACACAGCCTTACAGGGGAATGTATAGTTTTCCGGACAGGTCTCTCAGCCGGCGCAGTATGTGGTCTACACATATGGAGCGAATAAAAAGAAGAAAAAAGAAAAGAAAACAGAGTCAGCTGAAGCGCGGCTGCCATTAATTGAAGTGAAATGCTCCGTTCCAGCGGACGCAGCAGAGACGCGAGAACAAAGGCGGCCCACAGATGTGTGCGCTATGCGCTCCACATTACAGCAGCGGAGAGCGTTCCCATTGTTCTCGCGCCCGTACCTGGCTTTTTTCTTTCTCTCTCTTTCCTGCCACCCCTGCGAGATCGCTCGGTGCACCAGGGCCATCCTCAAAGCCGCCCGTGGAAAGTTTCCCCACAAGCCGGCAGGGTACTCCCGAAAGCAGAAAGAAGAAAAGCAAGGAGAAAAGCGATAGGTATAGGCTGTGACGCCATTACGGTTAACACCGCATGCCGGGGAGCTTTGACTGGACTACATAGGGATAATTTTAATACCACAAAAGTTAAGAGGGGGGTGGGCGGGAGGTAGCAGGGACTCGGTCTTTTTTATTCGTGAATTTTAACTTTCTAAGGCAACGCTGGGACTACAGGTGTTGTCATTGTGGTAGGCTCGGGATTAACTTCGACAATCGGTTCTTTTCACCCGTTTCGCGGACTAGTTTGTTCTTGACAAACGAGATGGCGCTGTTGCACACTGCCTTAGCGAAAGCGCACGAACGCCGAACCGTCAACGCTTCTACGCCGCTACTGTGCGATCAGCTATCGGAAATGCAAGTGGGTGAACGCTAACGCACTCTGCTCCTTTCGTGCTTTAAAATGTGGAACGGTAGAGTGAAGACGTGTGCAGTAGTTAGCTGCAATAAATGCTGATTGGCATATTAAGGAATTGAATGAATATGTGTGTACAAGTTCATCCAGCGCTGCTATAGACACAGGGACTGCCCATGTTGCCGGCCTTTCGCGATTCATAGTTTTCCTCAAGGGTAAAAAAAAATAACTCATCCGTCAACATTGTATCGCTAACGCCCCCCGCCCCCCCCCCCCAAAAAAAAAATGAATTTTAACCTCGGAACGTCGGCAAGAATGAGTACCGCTCGTTACACGGTGACAAAGTAAGTAGCGCCTGTTCCTGACATATTAAGTTTTTCGCACGTCAAGTACACACAGCTCACGTGTAAACTTGCGCCCACTACATCGCCAACGTATGAAGAAGAAGTGAATGGGCAAATACTTGAATAAATGCACCGAAGCGTGGGTGACGGCGACTACATCGACAGCACACGCGAATGTTCGAAGCTGAACGTTTCGCGACGGTCCACAGAGTAAGCGAGTGACTTGCGATAATACGTGCTTGCCACAAGCTATTACAAAAGTACAGAGCATCTACGTTCCAAGCTTTGCACGCAGCAAGGGCAAATTTATCACAACTAAGCACATCCTCGAGCGATTAGGAAGAAAAATAAGCAATCAGATACTGACCGCACCGAGGAACTTTAGTTCGAGTAGTTCAGTAGAAACATGACAATCTGCAGCTTCAAAGTGTTTGCTAAATAACGAACGAAAAGCAAAACACACTGATCCCGATATAATTTGTAAGCGGAAACCTTGGAATACATTTCTAGCACCGATTTTAATACAAACACCGTACATGCTGCTCTCGCCGTTTCGACGTATAGTGAGATCAGAAAGCGCATACGTGTTCTCTGAAGCTGTGGCCAGAGCTCTGTTTCGGTCATCCAGTCACCGTCTACGATATCCGCCCAAACAATGGTTCGCTGAGCCACACCGGGAGTCATGCACATCCATCGTAAACACGGAGGTGACGGGCACCGCTGAGGCATGCAATGGACGCGTCACTATACGTGATCAAACATGGCGGCGCCTACGGGATCGTCGAGAAAAGAGTCTGTAGGTGCAGCGTGAGCCTCTCCGTCATTTAGACGCAGCTTATGGTCGAAAATGCCCGCACGTTTGTTTCAACACTCCACGGACCACGCAGCACGTGTCGACGTGACGGCAGGGCTAGAAGCCGAGCAGATGACGCGACGCGGATGAACACATCTTGAGAAGTATTTGGCTTTCCTATTGGCCAGGCAGAAGTTCTGCAGCTTCCGCAGTTCATGCTGCAAGGAACTGAGGCAGGTATGGAGCCGCGATTTCCTAGCGATGCCTTCCGCTCGACTGTATGTGCCACTCCAATCACGTGCCATTCACAGCTGGCTCACACCATCCGCGAACGGAGCGCAGCTCTGGCCACATGACGTAGCGCGAGAAAGCATAGCATGGGAAAAAGGCATCGCCATAAGATTGCGTCCGATAGTAGGTCAGAGACGCATCGTTCTGGCACGCGATAGCTTTGTCTTGTCTGAAGGTTAGGTGCTGTGGTTGGTGGTGGCGCTGTGTCGCATTTCCCCGACGCGTGGGTAGAGTGTACTAGGTCCGTAAAGGCTTTTTAAAAAGCCACAAGTGCTCTTTTCTGTAGACCCATTGTTGGCCGTTGCCCAAGTATTTTTTTTTAGAGTAAACAGTCGACAATCTAACAACACTAAGTGAGTTGTGAGTTAGCGCCCGCCCTGTTTACTTCATTGTCCATATTGCGCTTTGGACTGCCACATTCATTGTAGAACAATAAATCACCCTTTTTGTCTTTGCTTGTCAGTATTTTATCGTAGACACTCAGGGAATAAGTGTTGCATACATGTTCGTCAGCGGGGTGGTGGTGATGACAAATACACACACGCACGCACCTTCACTAGAAAGGAAAAAAAACGTTCTTGCTTGACCTAAAAAATATTGGTTCGATGCTTTCCTTTTTTTTGTATTGTGGGAATCAGAAACCGTTCATGCAGCAGAACAAAAGAGAGCCCGGAGAAAAACACAAACGGGGGGGGGGGGGGGGGCATTTTTCAGCGTGAGAAAAAGAAGGGGCGAGTTCAATGATGCTCGTCCCGCTGTTGAAGTGAATGACAACGCGATTTTTTTCTTTTCCTACTTCATTTTTTATTTTTTATTTTTTTCACTTTGTCGCCAGGGAGCAAGGAGCAGTGGGTCCGCGCAACGTTGGAAAATGTCGGGTGGGAGAACTCGCAATGCGGGAAAGCGCGCGGGAACGTAGGGAGCTACTACGGCAAGCTTGAATGAACGCGACGCACGTCCGACCGTCCGTCCGTCGGTCCGCGTTCCACGCGTTGTATAGATGAACGTTATTAAGCTGGCCTCTTCGATTTGATCGGTTCGAAGCACCTGACATCCTCATACGTCTTCTCCTTCCTTGCCTGTGCACAATGTCCCACGGGCTCCAGGTCCGCGCTGCGCAGAGAGTCGTGGTAGACAGGCCCACACTGCGCCAGCGAAGCACACGGAGCCATTATTGTTCTTTCAGAGCCTGGCGTCGGCGAGCTCTATTGACGAGGTACTTTATAGTGAACGGAATCAAGCAAACAACGAGAGATGCACTGTGACGTCGAGCCTTACGTCATCTAGACGGAATCGCAGTGATTCAGCTGTTGGGGTCGTTTGCTTTCTTCGCGTGCAACATGAAGGCGCGCGGATTTTTTCCCGCATAGAATCTTCCCTATGGGGAAAAGGACGGGTTCCACCTTCCCCAATTTTGCGATGCCGCTTAACGAATTGGACGCCGAATTTAATGAAATCAGCTAGGTCAGCACCTAGATCCCTAGGGCCTCTAGGAAAACAGCTAGATTCCAGACATCTTGACGAAGCCTCAATCTCCTATTGTTTTCTTCAGCAACGGCAACATCTGCGGATGCACGTGGTCCCAGACACTTCGTACAATATAACTCGTAACAAAGGAGTGCAGTACAAAGAACAGAGATAAGAGAGCATAGTGAATAGGCAAACAAATATCGCGAGCAGCAAAGCAATAACAGCAAACCAAGAATGAGCAGATATACCCAAGTGTCGTCGCAATGCATACGTGAGAGTACAATGCCACCGCGGTGCCAAATTATGTTAATTATTTGCGCATTTGCTTTATGTACCATTTGAGAATGTCGTGGTATGTGGCCCGGTAAGCACATCAAAGTCAGCGATTTGGTACGTTATTTAGAAGTGACGAAAGCGCGCAGTGTAAGCGTTGTTAATCTCTATTCAAGCGATCGTTCTTAGGGACTGTGAACAGTGCAGGCTTCCGATTCATATCTCCAGGATATTCACACGGTTGAGCGCGGATTAACCTTTACTTGTATGGTTAAGTTCAGCTTACTTTTGATCGGCAGATTTTCAAACCAGTCTTGTAATTGTTAAATTGTTAAAAAACAAAACAAAATGAAAAGTGGTATAGTTCGAACTAGTGGTTCGCCGTACATTAACGACGGAGACGAGATTGTATGGTGTTACATATTTTAATGGAAACAGGCCTATTATATATCTCCTGTACTGTAGTTACTGCAATTCTGTCTAATCATCTGGGTCGCTTAGAGGCAAGAAAAATTGCCGATTGATGTTACCTAATTAAAACATCTAATTAATAAATTTGTAATTCAACACCTTAGAGAATGTCTTCTGATTGAGAAGATTGTGTTACTGGCTCCCTCCTAGTACTTATGCTTTTCTATTAATTATCATCATTCGTTTTTTATCGGTATTTACATTTGTATGATGTCTTTTGAGATTTATTTATGAGGGATGTAGGATTTATTTTGCCACTACATTTATTCTATGTTTGTACAGTTCTCTCATGGGGTCACAATACAGTGCCTGACTACGGGACCTTCTCCTATATATTTTGTAATTCTATAATTATGAAGCAATAAAAATTTAATTTGATTTGGATATACGTTTAGTAGAACTCCTGCGCTTAGCAGCAGTACTGAGAAATGCGTCCTTAAAACCTGCAGCGCCCTTAAACGTGATGATCTAGTTAGCACTTGTCAATCAGCACTGTGAAAAGTGTAGCGCTGGTAAGTGTTGCTTGATTGAGCAACACCCTTCATTCAATAGAAATTACACGATGACACAATCTAAAACATTACAAATATACAATTTAGCCTCAAATAAGGATATCATAAGGGAAATCCAAATTCAAGAAGGGGACTGAGAGAAGGAGTAGCACACTCCTATCGAAACGTTGGCCAGCCTTTCTGAGGCAACGATTTCTGTTTATAACTTTTACACCACAATATTATAATGCAGAAAGTGTTATGTCATGCCGTAAGAGAACGTATAGAAAAATGCATGTGTTTACCCATGATTCGAACGACAGTTAATCGGCCGCAGCACCAGATTTCTACTTTAGTATGAAGCAGTGTGGGGGAAATCGACATGTTACAATTTAACTGCGCCCACAATAGGCAGCCCCGAGTAACGTACACCTTACTTTGCTCGTACTCGTATGCCATTTACGGAATAACAGAATGCCGGATACGTAGACGTTAGCGGGAACGCTGGTGGCGCCTTTTCGTGACAACGAGTTCAACCAAGGGGTTCGATTTTGTTTTTTCTTACTACTCTATCAAGCGCACGGACAATGGAGCAGCAGCAGCGTCATGAATGTAAAGTTGTCTTTTCTTTTAAAAATTGTCCATTCCAGGATTACGTCACGAAATGTCGCCGCTTGCGCTTTCGCCGCCATGCATGTCTCCAGCGTTCGAGTATACCGTAAACTGCAGCACGACTACTCTCCGATGAAAACAGCAAACCTGACTAACGCAATGGTTTTTGAGAATACGCCCCCCCCCCCCCCCCCCCTCCGCACTAAGCTACGCGCGAGGTGGCCGTTACACATGCATGTACGTGCACGCGCACTCGCATCTGAAAAATTGCTCGTGGACCGACGCGTCAAAAATGGCGGCATGCGTCGGGGCCTCCAGACGTCTTTCCAGAAGACGTACGACCGTGCTCGCCGACTGGATCCCGCTGAATGAAAGAAGAAAAAGAAAAGTGGGGGAAGGGAGGGAGGGAGGGTAGGGGGCGTGTGAGAGTCATGCTGCGGGGTCGAGGATGTGGTTCGACTGCAGCTCGGTTCGGTATCTTATCACGTCGCGAAACGCCCCCCCCCCCCCCTCCCTTCACGGTGCCTCGTCGGCCATCTACGCACCATCAGCCTCCCCTCGCGCACTCTTGCTCTTAACCGTACGTCGGTTTGATACGCGGGCACATGCCTCGACTGAATGACGAGTAGCGCTGATCTATTGGTGTCGGGGGGGGGGGGGGGAGTTTCTTGCTTGCGCTTCTATTTTTTTTTTGCGCATAAGAAAACGGAGCAGCAGCACAAGCAGCAGTCGTTGCAGTCGCACCAACACAGTCCATGCACAGCTACATGCGCGGAAGACCGTAGCAGGAATCGTCCCTGCGAGTGATAATTCCTCGCGGAGAGGGGCTCCAACAATTTACCCAGATTTTTCTCTTCATTTTTTTCCCCGAAGAAACGATGCAATGTCCGTCCCGACCTGACTGTTAATTAGTTCCCTTGAAATCACTGTAGTAGAGCTTTATTTCTATTTTATGTATTATTTGTTCTTCTACGCGTTTTTTTTTCCTTCTCACCGCTTAGCGACGCTCCCCCCAAAACAGAATACGGTAACATTAGCAGACCCAATGGCTGTGGCATTGCACTGCTGGCCTCGAAATCGCAGGTTCAATTCAGGTCGCGGCGGGTCGTAGTTTTAATGTGGGCGAAATGCAATAAAGAAAGAAAAGGAAAACAAAGAAAAAAAGAGAGAAAGAGGGAAAAGAACGCTCGTGCACTTGGAGATTATGCGCACGTTAAGGAACCCCAGGTGTTCGCATTCGATACGCAGTCCCTCTTAACACGGCGTGCCTCTCAACCAGAACATGATTTAATTTTTAACATAAGCACATTCGCTCTAAAATGTATGCGTAAATTAGCGTCAGCACGTACGACGTCTCAGTGAAGCAAACGACAGCATTGTGGACACGTGCTCTTTTGTTTTGTATTGAACTCTGGAAATATTTATGCATGAACCTAATTTGTCATATTCTGATTAATTAATAAAGGAAGACTGAAACGAGAGTTGCCGAGGAAAATACAGCCTTGTTGAAGGTGTGAGCCGAACCCACGACCTACGCATGATGCATCCAACCGAGCTGCGGCGATATAGCTTTGTCTCCGCCTATTAAATGACAGGCGTCGCGTAGCACGTGACTTTAGCACGTGACAACCGGCTAACAATCTCTCTTATATCGCCTCAAGGCGTGAACACTGCCAAAGTCAAAGCCCTCGCTATGATGTGAACGAGAGGACTTCTTTTTAAATGTAAACGACGTGAACTAATCACACAACCAAACCAATGAAATCATAGAAGAAATCACCATTTATTTTGGTGAACTCTACGAGAACAAGGAAATAAAGTGATGGCAAGTGCTTGGGAGTAAGTAAGTGTACTGCAATGCATTCCACTTTCATGAAGGGCCTTAACAAATTTTCGTTCATGTTTTCACTGGTTAAGATACTCTGGTTAAGTAAGGTATAAACTCCAGGCTACTCTGGGTACACGTTTCCCACAGGGCTACTCGATTACTCTGCATAATGGACTTATTCCTAGCTCATCCTTTTTGTTAATAGAAGCATACTCAGTAAAAATATGTTGTGGCAGATAGCGCAATTATGTAACACCAGCTAGATTAGATGAAAAGGAGGACAATATGCTTGCCCTAAAGATAGCACTGTGGCGTTAGATAGTTAACAAAGCTTTGCTAGTTAACTCTGTAATTGCTCGCATTGGAGCACGTGTCTCCGAACTGCACAGTTGAAGGCGACCACTAATGCAGTCATATTCAATTACCAGAAATTATGGGCTGAGAGCCACTATTTGGAGAGTGTGTATATATATATATATATATATTATTTGGTTGGGCATAAGCTACTTTTACATGAGTCCGACTAAGCGGGATCGAGTCGTCCTGTCAGGCCGAAATCCGGTCATCAGGGTCATGTAAACAATAGCGAGTAGGGCTAGGAGAGTATGGAAGTTAGTGTAAGGGCCACAGATACAGGGAAAAAAAAAGAAAAATAGTTGGGCCTATGTGATACGCGCGTCAATGCAGCTTTTGTTATCCTTGTAAATAATGAACTTGCGAATTCTTCTTTTTTTGTGGGACACGTGTCACGTACGTTCTGAGGTTCGATGCGTCGTAGGTTTCCTGCTTGACGTCACACTATGCTCTATCACGCCACTATGACGTCAAGCTTGACGTGGAACTATTAGGCCATGTGTATTTTCGAGGGTCAAAGAAGAAACGTCGGTCGTTTCTGCTCTTGCTTGTAGAACCTATTTGGTTGATGTGCTCTTGCTCTAGAAATCTCAATACGCAAAAAAAATGGGAATCTACTTTTGCATAGGCATAGTAATGCCCGTCACAGTGGCAGGCTGTCAAGGGCCACTACAGACAAAGTTTCGGAGATAACAACCTCGTACTTCTGTGAGAGTCAAGGCCACCTTGATTCACTTTTAGAGAGGGATGAAACGAGCAACCGCCAGTATTGCCAGCTAGTTTCCGAGCTTCTTGACGCCAGTACGCAAATCTCGAATCCGGGTGCCACGTCCAGCTGATCCACTATTTTAGTCGCAGAAATTTCCAGCACTTCTCTATTTCATTGCGAAAATATTCAAGAACTCGAAAGAAGATGTGATACGTAGTTAAGGAGCCTTATGCTGAAATGGCTGGCACCCGCTATAAAGAATTAGCCCAAACAGGGTAGCCCGAAATAATAACTTAGAATACAGAAAACGTACAAAGTAATTGACCACTTAAGCTTAGAACACTCACATTCATATGGATCCCACAGACAACGAAACAAAGGAAGGTGTGGGGTAAATTGCTTGTATTTAATTGAAATGTTGAAATGATAAAGGGAAATGCGAAACTGACGAAAAAAAAACAACTTACCGCAGGTGGGATCGTATCCGACCTGCGGCAATGTTTATTTTTCGCCCACTTTCAATATTTTCTCTACCCTATACCATGCCCTCAAGATACTGCATAGTTCACTCTCAGGTGGTCTCCTGACTTGCATCATCTGTGTTCCCTCATAAAATAGTAATTGGAGTCCCACAGGACAACTTGAAGTCTCTGTTAGGAAACTGTACTGCCATATTCTGCACTGCCGTATTACCTGAATTTATACTCGCGTGGTCGGTCTTCGTCCCACTCAGCGTTATTGCTTACGATGTACCTGAATCTATTGAGCACTTCTTTTTATACGCTGCCGCCAATTGTCAAGGGGAAAAAAAAGCAAAAGGAACGTTTTAGTAGTATCCATTTCCCCAAGTTGGATACTAACTTCGCCAGCCATCCTTCCCCTTGGGCGTCTTCACTGGAATTCGGCCACAGAGGTGCTTTTCTCGTAATTTACAAGTTTATTTGGGGCACAGAACAATTACCTTAATTCCGAAAATTATCCTTCGATTTCTTAATTTTATATTGGGCTTTGAAATACTAAAGCTCAACCTACAGAGCTTTCTTTCTCACTTCTACATTTTTTCTATCATCATGATCATCATCATCATCATCATAATCATCATCATGAGCTTATATTTATGCCCACTGCAGGACGAAGGGCTCTCCCGGCAATCTCAAATCTCCCCTGTCCTGCGCTATCCGATTGCAAATTGCGCCTGCAAATTTCCTAATTCCATCAACCCTGTTTCCTGCCGTCCCTGACAGTACATCCCTTCCCTTGGCACCCATTCTGTAACCCTAATGATCCATCGGTCATCTACCCTACACAATGCACGGCCTGCACAGCTCCATTTTTTTCTCTTATTGTCAACGAGTATATCGGCTCTCCTCTTTTGCTCTCTGATCCACACCGCTCTCTTCCCGACTCATAATGTTACGCCTAACATTTTTCATTCCATCGCTATTTGCGCAGTCTTCAACTTGTTCTCGGGCTTCTCTTTTAACCTCCAAGTTTCTGCCCTATGTGTTAGCACCTGTAAAATGCACTGATTCCACACTTTCTTTTGCAACGACAGTGGTAAGCGCCCAGTCAGGATTTCGTAATGTCTGCCGTGTACATTCGAATCCATTTTCACTCTACTGCAAATTTCCTTCTCATGATGAGGGTCCATTGCGAGTAATTCACCCAGATAAACGTACTGCTGTACAGACTCTAGAGGTTCTTTGGCGATCCTCAACTCTTGTTCCTTTTGCCAAACTATTGATCATTATCTTTGTCTTCTGCATATTAATACTGAACACCACTCTTACACTTTCTCGGCTAATGTTCTCAATCGTTTGCTGTAATGCGCCCTCAATGTTGCTGAACACGACATTGTCATCTGTAAAACCGAAAGTTTCTGAGATATTCGCGGTTGGTCCTCACTCACAAGCCTTCCCATTCTAATAGCTTGAATACTTCTTCTAAGCATGCAGTGAATAGCATTGGAGAGATTGTGTCTCCTTGCCTGACCCCTTTCTTGATCGGCAACTTTCTACTTTTCTTGTGGAGAACCAAGGCAACTGTGGGCTTTTTGTAGATATTTCCCAAGATGGTCACGTATGCCTCCTGTACTCCTTGATTACACAATTACGTTATGACTGCTGATACCTCTACTGAATCGAACGGCTTTTTGCAACCCGCGCTCTTATATTCTAAGCTTCATTTTGGTTCATCTTAACCTATCTAAAGGTGGGCGAATGTAAACTTCTTTAGAATACGAACAGTAAGTGCCGAATATTGAATCGAATAGTCAAACGCAGACGCATGTATCTACAACAGGAATATTTTTGTTGTTTAAATTAGGTACCGCGCATGTACTGGCCTGTACAAAGAGACCGCTAGCTACATAAAATACAAAGAATCAATTTCGTGCACGTAATACTAGTCTCTTTTTAAAAACAACAACATCAATAACATGTCAACATCTTTAGAACCTGGTTGCAAACAAGTTTCCCAAGAATGGGCGGCTGCTGTATGACCAGCTTTCCAAAAACCTAAATAAATGGTTGCCAAAAAAGTTGTTTATGGATGCAAAAAGAAAAGAAAAGGAAGGAAGAACGGGTTGAAGGAGTTGCACGCACTAAACGCATCCCCCAGAGTGGGTAGCGCCAAACAACTGAACGAGAACAAGAACAACGTTCCGAGAGCCCGTTGCTGTCACTTGGACGAATGGCTTAAGTCTGCTGATTTTTTCTCACCTTTCTTCTACAGCATCTATTGAACCTGTAAGTGGTGTTCTGTGGTTCGGGCGTCAAACGTGGGAACTAGGCCTCGCGTCGATCAAACCAAAGTGTATTCGAAGAACGAAACAAAACAAGAAACAATCACGAAAGCGGCGAGCATCGACGCATGCCAGTGCGCTCCAGGCGGCACCCACCAGAGGGCAGAGGGCGCCCGTGAAGGAGTCTGAAGAAGGCGTTGTTGACAGCTGCCGCCAGGCTTATCTCGGTTGAGGAAGTGGCGCTGCAATGGCGAGGTCGCTCGGGTTTGGCGTGCAGGCCACGCGTGTAACAGCTGTGGCCAGCCAGGCCTTCGCCACTTTGAGAACGTGAGGTTTGGCGCTTGAGCCAACTGTGCTTTTCTTTGAGTACATACTTTTTTTTTATGCCGATGGCTTCGTTTCATTGCGATCTGGTAAGTCCCGCCAACCGGCGCGTGTGAAATGCGACCCGCTTATTTACGACCTATTTCGGTTGTTGCGGTCGTTCGACGTAATTTGTCACGCGGGCGGTGCAATGTTTTTCAAGCTTGACAGATAGGTATGTGCGTTTGTTTGAGGAAATGGCAGAAAAGATTGGCCTGAGGCTGACTCCTCTGTATTCGCGGGTCAAGTCTCGTGGTAATGATGGGAACTCCATGGAGGCAAAGCACAGGCAAGTAACGGGTCGCTCTTAAAAACAGTTCCGAAGAAGGCTTTTTCGCGCTGCAGATTATAGCCGAGGGAACTGAAAACACAAGCGTATCACGTATCTTATTGAAATGAGACATAAGACATAAAGTGGCGTTTTCTCCCGCCTGCGGCGAAATGGAAGAGACAGTCGTACGCGCGGCTACGCTGTTTGAATGTCTGCTACAAGATAACTGAAAGCGCTGTCAAAACACTACCGGACTACTTGACGTCGCGCGTCAAGCTCTACCCCCGTAGCTTTCGGTTAACTGCTATACACCATGTGCTACTCCACCGCGGTATAAAGGGGAAAGGAAGAAAATGAGAATAACGAGCTGGGACTACGTGGACTGAAAGGCATGGACATATGCTCTTCTGTCAGCCGGACTTTTCACAGCCGCGAGTCAAGACACCGGTGTATGCGTAGGAATGTAAGCGATGCCCGATTCGCTCTGCAACTGGATTTGCCGTCCAGCCCGACGTATGAGTACAGTGTACACGTCTTCAGTGAGCGGCCCATTGCGGATTTCGGATGGAAAATCAGCCAGCGGTCTTCTATGCGGGCCCGTATACTAGAGGCAGAAAAGCGAAAGACATGCTGCTCTGTTTCTATAGGTGTGTCACAACGGTCGGCACCATTGTAGCATATGCAGCGTCTACGGAGGGCCCAAACTCATGATTAATCTGCATCGCTGTTTTCGGCCGAACTGACCTTTTCCGGCTCGAATTCGTGTTTTCGCGTCACAGATGTTTATTTGTGCATCTTAACTAGAAAAGAAAGAAAAAAAACGCACATTTCTCCGCACACTGTTTCTCACATGTAGCACATGTAGTACATGTAGTTTCTCGCAATTATTGAAGCTGCATATGTACCACAAGCGCTGCACATTCTAGGCAGTTCATGACACCCAAATTCTAAATTGGCAGTGCTAATTGTGCAATTTACGGTCGCAAGTTACTTGAAGGCTGCTGGCACGCGCCCTATATAAGTCATGCATGTGGCCTCGGGGGGTATAGCCTGCAGAAATGCGGCACAGATGAAAGTGTACGTGACGCAGCATTGTGCACATTTCCGAAATTTCAGGAATACTCCATGATCGCGGCTCCAGCAAGTTCACATACATTACGTAGTCTGGTTTAAAGTAAAATTACGACAGTGCAAGAAAGTACATGGACAAAACTGAGCAACACAGGCGCTTGTGCTGTTCAGTCTTGTCAGTTCCCCCCCCCCCTTTTTTTTTGCTACGGTCTTTTAATTTTACTTACCGGATATTTTTTTAGCTACACCAAATTAAAGAAAAAGAAAGAATGCCCGTGGCATACCGTACAATTCTAACCCTTGAACTAAATTACTCGATGACGCGGCCACTGCTTCTACGACAAATCAAAATCCTTAATTGAATTAGCACAAAAACAGTAACTGTTAGCAGTGCTCAATGGGGCTGGTTCGTTCATCTTCCGAATAAAAAAAAAACAGGAACAGCGCAACACAGGACGAGCGGGTAAAGAGAAGAGGACAGAGCGCTTGTACTTTTAACTGCTCACTTTAAGGAGCATGCATACTTCATTGCGCCAGCTAATCCCGTGAGAGCCGATGTGAACTTCTTTCAATGTTTGCGGCTCTCGGGGCAACTATGTTTTTGAAGTGCTGAGGTACCCGCCGTGGTTGTTTAGTGGCTATGGTGTTGGGCTGCTAAGCACGAGGTCGCGGGATCGAATCCCGGCCACGACGGCCGCATTTCGATGGGGGCGAACCGCGAAAACACCCATGTACGTAGATTTAGGTGCACGTTAAAGAACCGCTGGGAGTCCAAATTTCCGGAGTCCCCCACTACGGCCTGCCTCATAACCAGATTATGCTTTTTGGCAAGTAAAACCCCATAATTTAATTTGGGGTTTTGGGCAATTGTAATTAGGGTAATTGGCAGTGCGGTTCTGTGGGTGGAGCTTGCACTACATTCTTATAGGATGCCACGCAGTAAAGTCACTCCGCATCGTTGTCTGCCTGCGCTGATTGCGTTCGCATTCTCCCCATGATGCCCTTTCTCTTCCACCTGTGCTACTTCACAGTGTTGATGGAAAATATGACCGCTGAGCAAGAATTTCAAGTTAAGTTTCCGGGGCTCACTTTGGGGATAGCAAGTGGGTTCGATTAAACCTAATACAACAGACTCGTGAGCCAGGAAACGAAATAACAGTGACAGGCTGGTAACGATATTGACCACGAAATTCACGAACCATGCAGCTCTTAGATCCGGCTAGTTAGTGTGTATTGCTAAAACAACAGCGTTGTATTGCGATTGAAAACAGAGCAGGCAAATATTTGAGACTCACTTGCTCCTGACCAGGAAGCCTCAATGTGCGAAAATAACGTAAAAACTGTGGCCATCAGGATGGCCGTCAGAGCGCGAAAGGGCAAGGATGCGTGTGAAAGACAAAAGTGAAGGCAGCTTCTAGTTTTGTTGTTTCTTTAAATGTTTTTAGGACATCTTGACTGACTAGTTGGCTGATGTTTTCTTATCCTGACTAACTACGAGTAAGCACACACACCTCAAAGGGATATAGATAGGTAAATTAATTTTCTCCTAGAAAAGCTCTTCATCCGAGCCGACATCGTTGGTAGGATAAACAGAGATATTAATAGGAGGAATGCAATGTTTCGCTGCCGATAAAAAGAAAAGCGAAACAGAGATAATGTTCTGAAGAGCGAAATATGTCTTAGATCAAGTCTTACAAAAAAAAGAGAAAAGCCGATGCTGAGTTCAAAACGCCATCGTTTTGTCAAGTCAGCAGAGCTTGAAAAGGGCCCACTTGGTGCAGCTTCGTTCTACTGCGCTGGGGCAGGCAGAGGCTGACAGACGAAGTCGCCAGGAAACAAGGCAGAAGAAGCAACGAGATAGATTTGGGACATTCGGTCGAAGCCGCAGGGTTGGGCATCGCCGCAGCTCCAACCAATGACGTCAAGTTCCCACATCGCGGTTCGCCTCGGCCTAACAAGAAGAGCCCGCACTGACTCCTCGCACGCTGCGCACGCGGCGGCATCCTCGCAAAACGGGCAAACAACACCGGACACCGGATCTGTCATTCGATGCGTGCCGCCAAAAAAAGAAAAAAAGAAAGGCCCGCCGAACAGCGCACGCACAGGCAGGCGAACAAAACCAAACACAAACACACTACGCAGCCAACCGCCATGATAGGGAAACACAAAGAGAACAAATAAAGCTAACCGAGAGAAAAAAAAATAGTGATGCAGAACAGTGAACAAAAGAAAACAAGAATGAAGAAAACAAGCTCTTGATCAGACTCGGTGGCGCCGGTGGTGTAAGGTATAGGCTCGGGAAAAAAAACCGAAAAGGACGAGCGATCTGCCGCGAGGGCCGAGGTATGGGCACGAGGAGGGACGGGGATCGAATATGGCACCGGCGTTCATCGCTCGCCCCTTCCGGTCGGCGCTTGACTCGACGCCGTCCGGGCTAGGACGTCGTATAGTCATCCGAAACCGCCCTTTCGCACCTGACGGAGCCGGCGCCAGTTATGGCGTACGGTGGCGTGCCTTTGATTCTCTGCTTGCATGGAATGCCGCCGCCGCCGGCGCCTGCCCGGATGAACAGCCTTCGTGAACAGCGCTGTGGCGTTGGCGGCGACGTCGTCTGCCGCCACAGCTGCGCTGCCATTGGTCGAAAGCTGTGAGCACGCGTTGCTGCCGTCTGCCTCTCTCTTTCCCTGGACGACGACGACAACAACGGCTACGGGAAGGCGTAGTAGGGACGTTTGGCGAGGATGTGGGAAGCAAGCAAACAAAAACGACGCCATGCTGTCGGCGATCGCGGCTAGTGCCGTCAAGGTGCAAAGGTACGGAAGCGACGGATAGGACGACACCCGTATCGTCGCCATGCTGTCGGCAAGGCGCGCACCGTGTTGAAACGCCGGATGCGCCTTCTCATTGTGTCTGAAGGATTGACGCTTTGTGTGCCACTTGTTTGGCCGAAGTTTGCCACGAGGATTCTATTGGCGAGACTGGCTGACCGGCCGATTGACTCACCGAACTAATTACCGACTGACCTATCGACAGAGTAACTATGACTGAACGATTGGGACTCCTGACTGAATGACTCACCCGTTCGCTCACTTGCCGCTCAGCTTGTCACTGTCGAGAAAGGGAGAAGCAAATGCAGGATGGTTGACCAGACGGACGTCCGGTTGGCTATCATGAACGAGGGTGGTGGGGATGAGGGATTGAAGAAGAAAGGCAAAATGAGAAGGACAGCTCACATACACTATAGCAGACGCAGTCTGCTTTATAATTTTCTTTTCAGCTCCGTTGGCTTTTTCTTTAGAAGCACACGTAGCTTTCTTCGTTGATGATGGGCAATGCCTTGTACCTAGGATATTTGCCTCCGTAAACGGTCGACCGTTCATTTGGCTAAGTGGGCTGCGAAGAGGCTGACGTTGGACGTCGAAGCAGCTGCACTATTAGAGGAAGGGCTCAATGGTCTCTGCACAAGCCATACTCATGAAGGAGTACGAATTTGGGAAGTCTACATCCAGTCAGAGGCGACGGCCCAGCACTGTAGCGAGGCGTGTCGAACCCAAATTTTTAGGGATTCGGATCAGATTCACGCTTTTCGGCTCGGTTCGGGATGGGCTCCAGCTGAGCGAAAATTACTACGGTTGGAGCTGGTTTGAGGCTTCCTGAACAGGTAAATTCGGGTTCAAGATTGGTTCGGAAAAATGATTCGCATGCCACCGGTTTCCGACAAACTACAAGGTGCTCTTGAATGAACATGCAAGTTCACTTGATTATTGCGTATAACTACGGAGGACAGTTTCTTTTTCCTTCTTCTATAGGCATTAACATGGAAACACCTCAAGAATGAGGTGCCAAGCACTATTGTAAATATGAATTTCGGGAACTCGTGCATTCAGTGGGCTTCATGGCTCCCTGTGCGGCTATCCAATGGGTTACCCCACCATCCCGCTTCTCGATAGTCTCGTTCATCGATTCCTAAAGAGTACTGTCGCAAAGTTGTCCCGATTTTCTTTTGCTTTGTTTTGCTTTCTAAGATGGCTGCCCAATCCGCAATTGCGGTACGATGCCCAAATTCCTCGAACATGTGGTGGTGGAAATAATAAACTGTGCAATTTTTCATTGCGACCAATACAAAGCGCGCGTCAAAGGCGATCGTGCGTGCAGTTGAGTCAGCCAATGACATCACTGTGTTGAGTCACGTGACCGTTCCTGCGGCAACACTCCGGGGGCTGCGCTCATTGGACCCAAGACGTGTGCTCTACTATCGCCAACGCACCAGCGTGCCATGCCATGGTCGTAGAATTTCAACGACGCCGGTCTGAACCTGTGGTCGAACCGATTCGGAAAGGTCCCTCTGCGCTTCGGGTTCGGTTCGGTTCCGGTTGAGCAGAAAATAAGGGTTCATATCCGGTTTTCAGTTCAGTTCCGGTTCTATTCGGCATTCTGCTGCGGTGTCGTCCCGGGAAAGGCTTGATGAGGATCGCAGCTGCAGTGATGGATGACGCACGCACAGACGACGTTTGAAGCACTCCTCCAAGTCTTCCAAAGAGCGAACGTGACGTCACGAGCCCTTCGGTGAAGCTTCCTAGCTGCGTCAGTTCTTGATACTGGCGTGAACATCATCATCGTCATCATCAGCCTGGTTACGCCCACTGCAGGGCAAAGGCCTCTCCCATACTTCTCCAAATGCCCCGGTCATGTACTAATTGTGGCCATGTTGTCCTTGCAAACTTCTTATCTCATCCGCCCACCTAAGTTTCTGCAGCCCCCTGCTACGTTTCCCGTCCCTTGGAATTCAGTCCGTAACCCTTAATGACCATCAGTTATCTTCCCTCCTCATTACATGTCCTGCCCATGCCCATTTCCTTTTCTTGATTTCAACTAAGATGTCATTAACTCGCGTTTGTTCCCTCACCCAATCTGCTCTTCCTATACCTGTTCTGTAGCTTGATCCGGAATTCCTCTTATTTCCCTCTTACCGCTAACTGATTGATTGGCTTCTTATGTACTATCGTGAGCAATATGAGCAGGAACACGCGAGCGCGTGGGAAATGGCCTCGAAACCGACGTTGGGCGATGCGTAGCGGCCGCTGTAGGAAACAAAGTGGAAAGGGCGCCGCGGTTCCGCCAACTGTCGGCACTCCCGCCTCACTAGCGTTACTGCGTAATGGCAGCTGATTGCGTGTCACCGGGCGCTAGCGATGATAAGGCGGTTATGTCATGCAGAGCGGGGACCGTGCTGTCTGTAGTTGAGCGCAAAATATCTCTAGCTCTCTTTTTATCATACTTGCGGAACGTATCGCGATGATACCGGCGTGATACTGTGGCGCCTGTAATAGCGCTCGCACGCAGGAAAAAGCAGGGTTGTTTTGTTATGCGTGTTTTTCTATGTCTCGGTTATTGTGAACAAAGAAAAGTTGTACGCAGCAGTGAATTTAAAGGTTTTATTAGACGATTGCTTAATGGTAACAAAATTTTCATCCACACAAAAAGTATCCCAATACATCAGTGTTACAGCTTGACCTTTCCTTGCAGGCTTCATGCGTTAATAACGGGTCATGGCTCCGCCTGCTTGAATGACGGCCTCCATTCTTTTTGGCAGAGACACGTAGAGAGCCTCGATGAAGGCTTTGTCATCTTGAAGATGTTTCCACTCGCGCTTTATGGCTTCCCACAGTTCATCACTGGTCGTCGAGTCCAAGGAGAGTCTTGAAAGGTTAGCCTTCATACGTGCCCAAACATGTTCTATGATGTTCATGTCTGCACCCTTCGCACACCACTCCAAGCTCCTTACCCCTAGTTCGCCTAAAAGACGTGCCACGACCTTTGCTGTGTGAACGGGAGACAAGTCCTGCTGGACTAGATAATACCCATCCGGGTGTGGACCCATCAGTGCATAGGGGATCATCTCGTGCTCCAGCAATGTGCAATATGCAGAACTCGTAAATCTCCCAGGGATTCTTACAATGGGACTTAGGCCATCCCGCGAAATAGCCGCCCACACGTTTACTGACGTGCGTCCACTTGCGGCCACCTGCTTGACGTTCTGCGGAGAGAAGCGCGTATTCTCCATGCGCCACACTCTTCTCTGCTGGTCCCAGCGGCTTGAGAACGTAGATTCATCAGAGAAGATGACATATTTCCAATCCTCGACCTTCCAGCTGCGGTGATCGATAGCGAACTTTAGGCGAGCAGTCTTGTTGGCAACTGTGAGAAGGGGCTTCTGAGCAGCGATACGACTACGGAGGGCGGCTTCCCTTAGCCTTCGCCGCACCGTGCTGTCGCTTACATGTTCCAGGGCAAGAGTACTGCGCACCTCCTTCGCATTTAGAAATGGCTTCTCGTTGACTGCAGCAACAATTTGTAGGTCTTGATCCGCCGACGTGGCGCGAGGTCGCCTCTCGTGCGGCGCATCCTTAATGCGTCCTTCATCTCGGTACGCCTGCACTATCCTGTTGACCGTGTTCAACCGGCAGCCCGTCAAGGCAGCAATGTTTCGCTGCGGGTAAGCTTTCTTCGACAACTCAACGACTTCTTCCCGCTTATTCAACGGCACTCGAGATATCGCAGGACGCTGAAACGCACTTCTAACCGCGGGCAGTCGTGGTCTCCCTTATAAGCATTTGCCACGAAAAAGAAATTAAAGATGCGCGTCGGCCGTGACGTAGCGTTTTTACTTCTTTTCTTGTTCATCAAAGATTCGAACGTTTCCATGAAAGGTGCGACTGGCCTTACGATAGACCTTTTAAGAAGTCGGCCAGAAAATATTCCCTGTCGCATGCTTGCAAATATCTAAGAGGCGGGTCTGACCGCTCCACATACGCACACTCAGACAAAGAAAAAAGGAACAAAAAAGGTTAACAGCGGTATTTTGCGCTGAACTACAGACAGCGCGGTCCACGCTCTGCATGCCATAACCGCCTTATCATCGCTAGCGCCCGGTGACATGCAATCCGGTGCCGTTACGCAGCAACGCTAGTGAGGCGGGAGTGCCGACAGTTGGCGGAACCGCGGCGCCCTTTCCACTTTGTTTCCTACAGCGGCCGCAACGCATCGCCCAACGTCGGTTTCGAGGCCATTTCCCACGCGCTCGCGTGTTCCTGCTCATATTGCTCACGATAGTACCTGTTTCTTCCATTCCCTCCTCAAGTCAAGGCTAATTAGAGTTCTTACCGTACTATAGTCACTGCAGCGCACCTTGCCGTGAACATGGTCCGTGCTTAATAAGGTCAGGGTGCGAGCTAGTTTGTACGGTACCTTCCTCGTCCTTGTATTCTTCTCTTGTCCGTGTTTTTCTAGCGTTGTTTCACCATGATGGTCCGTGCGTTATCACGGGCTAATCGCGCAAGTTTATCATAATGAAGTTTTCCGAAAATGCCCTCAGTGATGAGCCATCCACTTTAAATAACGTCATGCGCTTTTCAGACAAGGCCATCTTAGGTTTTTTTATTACGCTTGAAATGAAATGCCCGCAATTCCCATGACGCAGTGCTGCCTGCACGCTCTGAACGTTTGCGTTAGAATCACAGATCACCGCCCATTTGCATGGCGATTAAAATAAAGTTCTGAGGTTTTACATGCCAAAAGCCACGATCTGATTATGACGCACCCCGAAGTGGGGGACTACGCATTAAGTTTTACCACCTGGGGTTTTTTAACGACCACCCGATGCACGGTACACGGGCGTTCTTGAGTTTCGCCCCCTTCGAAATGCGGCCGCATCGGATGTGTCTCGTGCTCGCAGTAGTAAAACGAAAAATCCGCTAAGCAACCACGGCGGTATACATGGCGATTCCTGTTCAACATATTCCACAGCAAAGTGCATGCGGGCCGCGATCACATTTACACGGGCGGGTCGGTCACGTCTACCGATTCCAAGGCCGTTGCCGTTTCGCCGACCCGCCTGCATGGTTACTGCTAAATGCCGAATGTCGTTTGTCACCACGGCGGTAAGATGAGAACTCCCCGTCCTTCGTCCTGGTCGAAACGCACGTTTTCGCGCTCAGCCTCAGAAAAAGCCGGCGAGCGCTACCTGAACGCAATCAAAGCAGTACTAATTGTTATCCTCTTCGGCGGGTCATGACTTTTGTTCAGTTACCAAACCGAAACAGTTAGCGAAGAGAAACATTCCTAGGTGGCGACATGAACAATTTGCTCCAGGGCTGGAATAATGCGCGAACTTGTTTCATTTGATTCTATTGCTTTCTTATTCACCGCCCACGACTGACTGATCAAAGTGATAATGCGTACGAAGCGACGCTCGCATCACTGACCAAACGCGAAGAAGAATAGCATGGTAATAGAATCGTTGTATTATCCCTGTCCAGATGTTCGCGCCCTCTAAGGAAACACAGAACTAGAAGTCAGCGTTAGCCGCCTTGTTCACCCAACTGTTCATGTAAATTTGCTTACTGCGATGGAAATGTCAGGCGTCTTATGTACCCGTCGCGAGCAGAGATTATGCATCAGGGACCGCATTCTGCGACGACTATTTGTTTTCTGTTTCATTCTACATTTTTCTTACCTTTCATCATGAGCTCGCAAAATGCTATGACTCGTTATCGCTTGCACATAGGCTATACTTGGTGATACGACAGAGTGTCAGGAAAAATCAAAGGAAAATAATGGGGCTGAATGCGCAAAAGCTTCGAATCCGCGCAACAGTTTGGGACCATCTGACAACCTCCCTTAATAACGTGTCCGAAGCCACGATTAGCTGTCAACTGCTTTTGCGGCCTATTCTGGGATATTGGGGGCGAGGAGTTACGGAGTCGCCACCTGTCGGAAGCACCTCCCTTGCGTAGTATGAGGGATCACGCGGCGCACTGCTCATAGGTTTCGCTTACGGCGCTCGATAAAAACACCACGCTGTAGCCCTCCTGGACATTTATGTAAGTACTCTCAAAACGAGGGAAGTTTTGGACTGTCGATATAATAATCTTCGGCAAGCACAGAATCGTTTACAGACGCTATCTCTTTACCGAATACGTACAGCCAACGCCACTACGCGTGGTCGTCGCGATGGAGTCTCCCGAACTGGCTTCTTGCGTGAAAGGTAGGCAAACGCTGAAAGTAAACTATGTGAAATATATTATTATAGTAGGCTGCCTGTATAATCAAATGGGGCACAACAAAATGAAGCCTCAATGCAGCCATCGCACGGATTCGCAGCGACCGACTGCGCGTCTGCATGCATGTCCGCGCACAATGTTTTGCTTTCGCTGTGACCGCGTTTTCGCACCGTGTGTGTGTGTGTGCGTGCCGTGAGCTTTAGGCCGAAGCATATGAGCATTTGACAGTACACTAGCAACTATTGTTGCGTGGACGCTATCAGAGCTGTTGAAAAATAATTTCGTTATACGGACTTCGACGCCTACGGCGGCTGTGATGTGCCGTAACGACAATTCAATCTTTTTTGGTCTTATAAATTCTTGGAATTTCAATATTCTTTCTCAAGTTGCGTTGCACTGTATGTTTATCGGTCTTCTCGGCGTGCGATTTCCCTCTGCTTCTTTTTTTGTAATCCAGTGCATTAATTCTTAACACAGACATGAGCATATGCCATGCCTTTCTTTAATGTGCGTCTTACCACTCCCTTTCCTTTCCAGTGAACTTGCCAGTATATAGCATCAGCAAGTTCATAGACCGAACCGTCATGACATTAGCCGGGCAGCGGGCGCGGGCCAGCGTCTCAGTGCGCGTTTTCTGCTACTCACCGAACATCGCGCAGTCCCGGCGCCGTAGCAGATATCTTCTTCCTCGAGTGTTTGCTTGCTGCATACCCGAGTTGTAGCCGATGGCTGTCTGCCGGTTCTAAGTTTCGCCAGCCAAGCTTCACGCAGCTCCTTGCCGTGCGGCTACGTGTGAATAAGGCTGACACCGGGCTCCGTTGCGTACGCCCGGCACTGCGGCACCGAGCAGTAGCCTACCATGCTGCACGCTTTCCAAAGGCAGCCACTACCTATTATAGTAGTTTCAGATGTTGTCAAGTTGACACACAAGGCGGTGAAGCCTCACCACTTAATCAGAACCGCCGCGCACGTGGGGCTTTAAACTTCCGTTTACAGTTCGCTTCGGCACTTCCGAAGCAGCCGACGCAGCCGCTGTGTCCACGTGATCCCTCATGCCACGTCACGCCGACGGTGGCGCCAGCTTTTCGAGTGGTGGTGCTCGCCGCCAATACGATCTCTGGGGACACGAGACCAAAATACACAATGCGCAGTTCCCTATGCAGATCGCATTCACAAAACTTCTCTGGTTATAACACCGCTTCGACATTAACCGGCTCTTTTGTCACCCGTGACGCATGAATGTAATGGCAAAATCGTCGCGGCTATGGCCTCTCGTGGATGTTTCGTGCATGAGGAGGAGGAGGAGGAGAAAAAACGTTTATTCAGCTCTAGAACATTTTATGACTTCCGCGAAGTCAAATGCTGTCTTCCATCTTCTTATGATTGGCCGTCTGCCCCTAGTCCAGGGCTCCGCTGGATGCCGCTGCCAGCTGGGCCCGTCGGATCAGCCCTAGCAGGACGTCCTGACAGTCACTGGAGAGCATTCCTTCCCATTGCTCCGCACTCGGGTTTGGTATTATTGGTGCCGCATTTGTTTTCTGGCAGGCCCACGTTATATGGTAGAGCGTGGGTGTTTCCTGGCACCATGGTGCCATAACCATATCTTGAGTACGGGCCCGAGCAGTGCTCTCATTGACGAAATTTCTCTTTCGTAACCGTTTTCCGCAATTGGCGATCGTCTCGGCTATCACCCCGATCGCTCTTTTTGCGGCGGGCACCAGCCAATTAGAAAATTCGCTTACATCAGAGACGCTTTATGAAGACGAGCGCTATATTCCACATCTCCAGTGATGATAATCGTGGTAGATTAGCGCAACCTAATAACGGACACAAAGAACGAAGTGGGCAACGACGGGCGCTACTAGCACTTGTTTATTCTCGCCCCCCCCCCCTCAACCGATATTTCTTGTGTAATTTGTTGTGCGCATGCTCCGTCGCGTCATCACATCACAAGGGAAAAAAACCACTGTTCAAGTCTCTCACGCATCGAAGAGCGAACCTGCATGAATTCGCATTCAGACGAATGCAGGCTTATCGAAGCTTCGCTTACACAAATACAGGCATTCCTATTGATAAAGAACGCCTCCAAAGCCAACCGAGACTTGCAACTTTTGCTGCTGCCTAGGATCTTTGTCCCCCGAACTCGTGGTTCGCGCCAACACGCTGAAACGCGCGCGGTCAAACGTGCGTGTTTATGCCCTTTATTTTCTTTTAAATTTTTTAGCATGCTCCCCAGGACGGTCATTCACACACCTTTCCATTTGGTTCATGTATAGATTTTCCCACATGATGTTGCGATGGGGTAAGTGACTCCAGTGGAGCATTTTACAGAGCGACACTCATGCTTTGTTTGGCCTCCGCGTTTACCTTGAGAAGCAGATCCGAGGACAGAGTTTTTCTTTTTCAGCTTATTATGGGCCGAGATAACCAAAGAGTCATTGTATCGGCCAGCAACCTAGAAAAGTGGAAAGTATGCTCAACACACGTGGTCAGCGTTGAACTTCAATTGAAGGTCCAGAAAGTGCCTCCCGTCCGCGTCAGGAATCTCGTAGGTGAAAACCAGCCCTTGCCCGAGCTGACTTAAAACATTTAACATAGAAGCATGGGATGTAAGAAACAGCATGGACAACAGAGAGGCCACACACGGACACTGCTAACGAGGTAGAACGGCGATAACGACGAGGTAAAGTTCATTGATAGAACCAACATTTCGGTGGATATCTTCCTGGAACTTCTCATGTTTTACTTGAAATGCACATTTGAAGGTGTACGCGATCAAGCGTATCTACAAAAGAGTGGTATTTGCATTGGCTCTAGAGTAGCACCAACACTTAGCAACATCTTCCTGAGCAAAGTCGACAGGCTGATTCCGGAACTACTGAATGGGTTAGCATTCAAAATATTTCGTTCTGTTTCCGATTACCTTATCCAGCGCGAAGTTGATGACATGAACAAAAGAGTGGCAAATATCCCCAAGCTATTCAAAGAAAACGGATGCGGCCTCAATTTTACGAATAAGTTGCCGAATCAAACAAACCTTTAGTTTTTAGACCAACGCTAATGTTCCACCCTGAACATGTGTACTGGCAGTACTCACCTAGGTCACCAAAGCCACTCTTACTTGACATCTCAGCCCATTCAAAGGCAACGAAGGACAGTATCGTTGTACCTGCGACACAAGCGGCCGGGTTTAAGTCATGTGTGGACACAGTGCGCAGCTTAGTATATGACCAGATTTAGAAATTACAATAGGCCTGGTATCCAGACTACATTGTAGCTAGGTCCTGCGAGAAGGTGGAGCGATGGATCAAGGCATCTGACAGGCGCGAAGACCACCCAAAATGTAGGCAAAATCAGCTCGCCCCCCTGCCACATGTTCACTAGCTTTCACACAAATCAAAGAATGTCGCATCCCGATATTGTGTGAACGTCATTTTCACTTTCACAGCTCCTAATAAGCTGGCAAGCATGCAAGCACGCGTGAAGCACTGGGTATATAGAAGGCGAATCTAAAAAAGAAAGGTAAGTGTGCCGTCAAACACAGAAGCCCGTTCATTCCGCGTGCGAAAAATGTAAACTACCATATCCCTCTGTCCTGCTGCAATATTTGTATTGAACAGAGTGGAAGGTGCGCCAACGTCAGATTGTGAGACAGCGCTGCCCGTGTAGGGTCCTCTGTCGTCCGTGTTGTTTCTTGTGATGGACAAGCCAATTCACATATGAATAAAGACCGACTAGCCACGACTGTCAGTTCTGCTATAGCAGGTCACTATACTTTGTTAAAAAAACTAAGAAATCATCTACACATCTGAAAACTTTCAAAACCGGCGTCCCAATAAAAAAAAAAACTGCAATGCTTTGCCACTATCAGATAAAAGTATTACTCATAATAAACGACCTACGCATGAGCCTATACACAGCCCCTGACGCTGAAAAAGAAAGGCTGCTCATCCAAAACGATAAAAGTGTCCACCTGTCGACTTCATTCTTTGAGTGCGTTATTAAATGGCGCTATTGTGCCATAACTACAATGCAAGATCAACTATCCCAACAGTGAGTCCTCCTCCAACGATAAGTTTTCCACTGCTCTGTTCGTTCGATGCCCTTGACATATTCCGAACACCCTCCTGATGACATGTATACATCAGCGATTATTTTATTGATCTCTGGCAAAGCATTATCTGTGATACGTATTACCTTGAAAGGCTCATTGTAGACAAATTTTTTTATAAAGAAATAATCTTGGTGATGTAACGAATTCATTGTTTAGGGTTTAGATTCGGTTGCGATGTTAAAAAAATTATGAAACGTTAAAATAGTATTGTTTTTCTCGATTACCTCCAGCAATTTTTGATGTGTGATACGTATTTCGAGAGGCCCACGGTAGATAAATTTTGTCATAAAAATTATTTTGAGTAGAACGAGCACAATGTTACCAGTTAGGTTCGGTTAGTTCTTAGTTAGGACGGACGGACAGACGGGTACCAACAGCGACAGCACATATTCTTTCGCATATCGATCGATCAAATGTAGTATGAGGAGCCCCGGAATTTTTTTAACGTTTTTAGAATTCTAGTATTTCTCACGGTGCGCAGACGATGTTGATTTCATCTGCGTTAATTAGTAGCCTAGAAACTGGAAAGTACATGTGGGTCCTCGACTCGATATAAGAATTCCCGGAATCTTTTGGTGAAGACATTGATGATTATGAAGATAACGGTGGTGGGAACCTACAAGCAACTCCTATCTCAAGAGTTTCTTTTTTTATGATGATGATGGTGATGCTCTCAGTAACTGTTTCACATACCCATTGAGGAAGATCAGCCTAGAATCGGACGGTTGGAGCAAAGAAAAGTTGATATCATCTTAAACATTATTAAATATCCGACAGCTTTAAAGAAAGAAACAAAATCACGAAGGCATGAGCACTCAGGTTGGTATTAGCAGTGGAATACAAAAGAATATGCATACAGAAAGACAACAATAAAGCAAGACAAAATGAACTGTCATCACACAATACATAAGTATCAAGCACAATAAATATCAAGCAGGTAGGCAGCGATGCTGAATGACGAAGCTTTCCGTCGAAATGCAAACGCTCATGCGACTGTGACTGCCTCAGCGTTTAACTCTGTTTCCGTCTGACGGTCGTCCACTTTATGCAGGGGCGGCGCCAGCGGACGCGCCAGCAATGGCGACTCGGTCCCGTGCACCCCGCGCTCCAGTCCCCCCCTGATGGCCGGCATGTGCATGAGCGTCGCGGCGCCCCACCAGACGGCGCTGCCCGCCCAGAGGCTGTCTCCCGCGCTGCCGGGACACCACCTGCAGGACGACCTGACGACGCTCGCCTACCTGCAGCAGCAGCAGCAGCAGCAGCAAACGCAGCACCAGCAGCAGCAGCACCTCCACCACTCCCAGCAGGCGGGCCACCACTCGAGCCACCACCCCCACCACCAGCAGCAGCAACAGCAGTCGAGGCCCTCCGCGCTGGAAGACATTCCCGCCATGTCGGTGAAGACCGAGCCGGGACTGTACCCGTCGCCGGGACTGTTGTACTCCTCGTGCGCGTTCGACCCGATGCACCACAGTCTGCAGCCCATGGTGCACCAGTGTTAGCCACCGTCCGTGGGAGAGGACAGTGCCCCACCATCCCCTCTCCTTTCCACTTTTTTTAGTCAACAATTCCAAGCTGCAAGCAAAGTGTGTCCCGTGTTCGCAAGCGGACGCCTGACCGTCTCTTCCGACCGTCATCAACGTAATGAATGCTGGCGTTCTGGTTGGTGATGCATTCTTCGTATGTAGCAGTGTTACGGTGCATACAAATTGTAGGGAGGGGGGGCGGGCGGCGAAGAACAAGAACGAAGAGGACACACCGCTATTGACTTTCATCTAACGGTTTGCGTCAGTGTGCCGTCAATTTGTATTAATCAGTAGAAACAGGCGATGACCTTTCTGATTGTTAGCGTATGACGGCGATGCGGTGATGCGTGATTATCTTCTTTTCATTCCGTTATCTTTTTAAATGTTGACGCCTCTTTGGCAGCAACTGGAGAGCTGCCCTCGATAAATCTGTTAGTTGAAAGTCAACACTCTGACCTGTTCCTTGTTATTTCTACATACCCTTTGTACGTGCTGTAACACTGCTACGAAGAATTCATCAACACAGCTTTTTGGGATCCATGGTCGGCTTCAGTGCTAGTTACGATATCCTAATGAGTAGGAGCCTACATGTGCTTCTTATGCTGGATAATCGGGAATCTCGTGGACTTTTTGTTTTACTTCTTGGAGAATAGTGCAACTGTGGTAGTCTGTGGTAGAACCGTGTGTGGTAGGCAGCATGCCACAGAAGTGGGCGATAGCTTGACGTGCGTGAAAGCAAACCATACAAGGACAGCATTTGGAGCATTTGCTCAACTGTAGTAGCGCTGAAAAATGTTGCTGTTTATCGCCTGGTGCGCAAGCTCAACAGTGCGATAGGAAATGTTAGGAGAGCGCAATGCCATCGAATTGTGCTTCGGTAGTCCCGTTTGTTCTTTGCCTTCGATCCCGAATGGTCCTTGCGGAGACATCAGTGGCAAGAGGCGATGAGAAAATAGGCAACCAGTGTGTGTCGTCACGTTGGCGTGGATGTAAATGATGGCATAGTGACGCTTCTTTGGAAGTGTGCGTGTGTGTGTTTTTTCGGACATTTGAGCGTCAAAGCTTCGCATTGGTTACGTGTTCCGACAGCGCGTATTTCGTTGTTGTGATGCTCTATAAAGTGCGAAAGCTCACTTAGAAGTCTTACAGAAGTTGTGAAAGCTTTCGCAACCACTATCAATGATTCACGTGTGCATAGTAATAGGGCTTCTTCTGAGCAGAGTTCATTAGATTTAGGTTCTCGGTAAGCGTATTACAGTTTGCGAAGCAGCGGAACACCAGAGACGCGCTTAGTAACGCTGCTGGCTCCATCTTTCGATGCTGACATCAACTAGAACACAAAGAACTGTGATTGCGACGACTTCCTTTCACTTGCCTGCCGATGCGCCGAAAACAAACAAGTTTCATTAGCGTAAGGTAGATTTATTTGCTTCTCATTCACTGCAAGGACATTGGCGAAACACATAAACGTTTCTAAGGGATTGTAGTTGAACAAAGAGTTACATGATGGCGTTGGCAGCGCTGCAGATGCCGTTGACGTGCCCGGCGCTCTGGCATTCCGTAAACTGTGGTATAAGTTTTCTGAAAATCTATCTTTCTCTTTTTATCCCTCTTACACCTTCCCCCCGTGCAGGGTAGCCAACCGGACCTACCTCTGTTTAACCTCCTTGCCTTTCTCTATTCAATATCTCTTCGATATATGATACCGGTTCTGGTCGCGGTAAATGTTTCTGTTCATGTGCTGCGTCTCCTTTGTCCAGTCAAATTTAGGTTAGCTATGTTTATGCGTGAACGCGTTTGACCTTTAGTAGCCGCCTAGCTGGCACACGTTTCGATGCAACAATAGTGCCATATATGTTAGCGTGACGCAGTTACATTTTTCTCTTAGTTTCTAAGCGCATCTGAAGGCACTATAAGAGTAATTTCACGTCAAGAATAAAGAGCCAGTGAAGATGTACAACGACTACATTTCGCATTCTTCCGCTTTCAGTAATTCACGCATCTGTCATTCGTAAAGAAGCATTATTCCGAGTGTGTCGAGAGCTAAGCGTTATTCTAGACTCAGCGTTATTCCTTGTTTTTTATTTAGATTTTGTTACGCCTTTCTCTACGTAAGAGACGAATTTTTTTCAGTTCAGCTCTTCAAATGTGCACTAGTACAAATGATATGTGGAAACGTTCCAGTATTCATTTTTCAGTATTCTACCGTCATCTGTTTTGCAATATCACTGTGCAGTTTTAACACACGCTCGCCTACGTTGATAGCCGTGCTTGTACCTATCGGAAGCCCTCAACTGTTCCTCAATAAACGCAAGATAGAGAAAGTGATCGATTCTGGTGCTTACCTGAAAAGCAATGTGGTGCGGCTTTTTCTTCTGTATATAAATAGCTACGGTCACTCTCGGAATGCTACGCGAAAAATCGCCTGCCATGCATTGGCCCGACCGAATAATGTCTATAGGCCTACAGTGTCACTCTTAGACTGATCCACGACGCCTTGTAGCCATTCAGTTGTATGGAAAATAGAGGGCTGTAGCAATTGTGCAATTCCAAATACGGTCGTTTAAAAGGGAAGAGTTTGCGATGACCATGCTCAAGGCGGTAGAAAGTACAACTCTCTAAAGCAAGCATTAGTTATGCAGCAGGCTTTGTGGAATTTCTAACGCAATATAGTGGCGATGCCAGCTATAAATGATAATGTCGAAATGGACACGCACTTAAGTATTGACAATTTCATAGCACGTCAACCATCATAAAACTAAAAAAAAGAAACAGCGCAATTTCTTCTGTGTTTTATTGTTCCTCTTTTGCGTGTGCCCTCAACTGTCCTTCTGTTGGGCTAACAGCTTTCTGTTTGGTTGCTGCGAGCGCGTTTTCGTTGAATACATTTACTTTGTTTTGTTTTGTTTCGTTTTGTTTTGAGCGTGCGTGATGTTTATTCTCGCCGTGGTATGTGCTAGCGGGTCAGACAACGAGAGAAAATAAAGTGCATAGTTCTTGGTGGGAGTCGAACACTTGTACTTAGATACGTAACTCGTAGGGGAACGGAGAATGTCTTTTGAATTCGAATGCGCATATGCAAACGGCATCGAGTGTTCGTCTTTGATTGTATGGACCTTTGGTGACGTCACGCGGTCGCGCGAAGCTGGGACGATATTATCAAAATTTTGATCAGCTCTTGGAGTTTAGGACGCCAAAAAGACGTTGAGAACAAGTGACACTAGACAACATAACGGCATTCTTCCAAAAAGCATTGTTTGCATTTATTTGTTTGGAAGAGGCGGATTTAGAACACAAGGCATGGTGCTGGTGACGTCACTGATTTCGCAGTACACTTTCCGGGTTGCGTTTGTGCAAGCAAAGTTTTTGAATGCTACTAGCTTGAGTTTTCCGTCCGTTAAGAAGGCAATATTATTCTCCATTACCAATGGGCGAATAATTCGGAAGATGTGCTACCAAAATTCTTAACGTCGCGATAATTTGGCGGGTGTACGAACCTTGCGATGACGTCACCACCGGACTTTGTTTTCGTTTTTGCGTATTTTCGGTGTAGCGCAGCCTCTGATCACGGATACACTGTTCTTTTTCTGGGGGGGGGGGGGGGAGGGGGGTATTTCGAAAGTGCAATTTAGTAGTAAACCAGGACTAAATATGTCTTCCGAGTCTCGATTTGAGTTTGAGCGGCGTAACGCCTGGACTGACATCGCCGCATGAACCAACCAAATATCAATTCGAGCACTATCTTCTCTGCGACTGAGTGCTGATTAATGAAGGATACCTGCTGCGTTTGACGTACCAACAGTATTTGCAAAATTGAAACAACATTGAGACTTTTATTTCAAGCTGAGACTGGAGACGCTGATGCCGTCACGTGGGCTACAAAGTAGATTACACTCGATCATGCATGTTGTGAGCAATTTACGTAGTTTTGTTCTGTTTGTTATCGTAGTGCTTTCCTGATTTTTGTGTTTGCAGTTGAGTGTTTCAGAGTTTATTCACATGAATATCAGATGTGTTTCTTTTTTGTGTTCAATGCGCCATATTCGTTTCTTTTTCATTATTAGATTTCTTCTTCGCGCATCATTCTCGGTTAATTCTAGCGACAGATCTGCGGCGCCAAAACCGATTAAAGGCTCTCGCTATATATCTCATCAGACATAGGCCTTTTTGTTTAAGATCTGCAACGTTGAACAGTCACTTGGAGGCACTTGTCTTTTATCGCAACTACACCTTTGCCTTTTGTTCCGGCAAGCTAGGCATCTATGCGCTATCCAATGAAAAACAAAACGCTGCATATCAGGAGTTAGCACCGCTGCTGCAGTTCTGTCGCTCGAGTCGACCTCGTCTAAGCGGGAATCAGTCACATGACCCATGTTTTTCAAACAAACTGTTTATTGTGTATCCTAGTGATCTCACAGTGCGACCGCTGTGTTTCTGGTTCCCGAACTACTTTGTGGGAGCATCGAAGATGACAAAGCGACCGGAGCTCACGAAGATCGTATAGTCGCGTTATTGAAAATGACAACAATAAACGAATGTCGAAAGGGGATAAAGTCCTAACACTTTTCACCCATCAGTGTGATTGGAGTTGTCGTCGCCGCAAGGTATCGTAACACTGGTCACACACGAATGTGGGCGCAGGAAAAAACGCCTCAGCCTGGAGCGAGCGTTTCGACAGGGACGCTTGGCTTCATCGGGCGCCATGACACCTCCTCCTCCCTATGGCAACTTTGTCTCGATCGTTGGCGCCGGACAACGCTTTCCATGCAGTGCCCAGTGCTTAGTATTGTACGGCATTCCGCAATGTTGCATCGCAAGCTTCCCGCCCGTCAGCGTCGGTATAGCTTAGCGAGGAAGTCGCTAAACTTCGGTCGTGCCTAACCACCTTTGTGACACGTTTACCATTTTGGAATCTCGCCAACTTTTCGGCTACTTTTTAGTGAAGATAAGTGGCCAGTAAACTATATCCTGTTGAAACTTTCCACGAGGTAACTTGACGTGGTACTTCGCCTACGTCAACGGAGGGTATGTGCACCTCTATTTGTCGCTACTTCTTTAAAGACACACTAAAGAGCTTACTTGCGAGCCATCTGGGATCCATCAAAACTCCATCAAAACGGCTTTTCTAAGCCAACCGCAATCTTGTGAGCTGGTACGTGGACATGTCAGGCCGCAGCCATCTGGCTGACGTACTAAAGGTGTGGCCTAGCGCATGCGTGATTGGGTCCGTGACGGCGCAGTCAATGGGAAGAGGTGGCACCACGTTAGGAGTGTATAAAATGAGCACGTTAATGACGATCCGAGGTCTACAAACGGCATAATGCTTTCCCGTTCCCAGACGTATGCAGTCTTAAGTGTCCCTGCCGATTTTTTGGTTGTTTTACTTGTTACTGTACGTCGTTATTATTATTTAAAAGCTGTCATCATCCAGTGGGGCCTCAATGTCTCAGTGGTCACAAAGTGAAAATGGAAAACAAACCACCGTTTTCTAAAACAGCAATGACACAGGCACTAGGCACACCGTTAGCGGAGCCGCCGTACCATTGGGGAAGCGTGCTTGTCTACGATTCCCACGAAAACCGGGACGTGCTACATTTTCTTTTCAGAGCCATTAATTTGCATTGTTTACAGGAACCTCCCTGAGAAATATGGCATCAATCTGAGCAGTCAGTCGGCCGTTTTTGGCACTATCTTTTGGTCACACCGACGCCGATGGATTTTTACGTAAAGGGACATATAATGCTTTCGGACTAAAAAAAAAAAACAAATAATTCCAGGCGCGCCGTAATCTTCATCACTGGCAACTCCTCGCTAAATATGGGTTGTTATGAACAGCAAACGGGCGTCACAGTGAAAAAGAAAGAAAAAAAAAAACGTCGCACTTTCGCCCGAAAGGCGAAGCATCGATTGCTATATAGCAAATTAGTGGACAGCTATACGAAGCAAGATAGTAGCTTTATCGGCCGTATTAACTTGTAAACATAGGCGAACTAACTAAATTAACAAGCATAATGTCCCGCGCGCACAAGCCAACATGAACACATATCACTCGATGACCGCGGAAACTCGCTGTCGAAACGCTGGAGTGAGGAACCGCAGCAGCAACAGCGAGCGAATTAGCCTTCGTGCTACGTCTCGCATCAACGCGAACTAAGCTGCGAAAACACTGCGCGTGGCTGAATCTGTCCCCGTCGCAGATGGCTTTTAATATACAGCGGCCCGGGCCGCCGGGAGTAGAACGCGCCCCCCTCCCTACCCTCACCCCAGAGCCTTGCGCGCGGTGGAAGGCGGCATACGTCCTCCACGCTCATATATATATATATATATATATATATATATATATATATATATATATATATACGCAAGCGGAGACGCTTGCGTAGATGAAGTGCTGCCAGCAGGAGCCGATGTTGCATTGTCGCCGTTGCGACCGCTGCGAACCTCCATGACGGGTACGGGGAACGTCCACCTCCACCAAATTAATGTTACGTGAAGCTTAAGATGCGATCATTAGGAAGAGCGTTAAGAGAGCCCTAGGGCTCCCAGACTCGACCTCGACAGACCTCATCCTCAAAATGGGGGTACACAACACGCTAGTTGAACTCACTGAGGCAGTACGAGTGTCTCAGTTGGAAAGATTAGGCCAGTCTAAAACAGGGAGAAAAATCATGGAATGGGTAGGAATTCAAAGTGACAGGGGTGCCCCGACTGACAAGAAAGACATTCCGTTGGACGTGCGTAAGCGCTTCCGAATCGCGCCCCTACCTAACAATATGCATCCTATCTACAACAAAGAGAGGAGAGCTCACAGGGCTAAGGCTCTAGTACGTGGACGCCGCTTGCGGCGGAGACGGGGCTGCGGTATCGACGGTGGTTGATGGCGACGGGTGCGTTAAAATAGCGTGCTCCACGTGCACGAGGGACGCCTGTACAGCCGAGGAGGTTGCAGTAGCGCTCGCTTGTGCGGGAACAAAAGCGGGAGTAATAATATGCGATAACAAATTAGCTATCCGAAATTTTAACAAAGGGAGAATCTCGGAAGAAGCCCTCCACATTCTACTCAAAAACCCTCCCAGGAGGGACATAACTTTTATTTGGGTACCAGCCCATGAAGAAGTCCCAGGCAACGAAGCCGCTCATGAGCTCGCCCGAGCACTCAACCACCGGGCAACTCTAGAGCAGCCAGTTCCAGGGATAAAAGATAGCATGATCACGTACAGGGAAATTGTCGATCACTACAAAGCCGAAAGAAGAATCTTTCCGCCTCCGCATCGGTCTCTCTCTCTGGAGGACGCTCGCATTTGGCGACGCCTCCAGGGAAACAATTATACATCACCACATTGGATCTACTTAACACAGACGAGGGACTATAACGACGCCCTCTGCAAAATTTGTAAGCAAAAAGGTACGCTAGACCATATAATATGGGAGGGTGCTGGCTCCCCAGGGGCCAAGGAAAACATTGTCAGTAGAGAAGCCTGGGAGGCCTTGCTCCAGAGCGAGGCTGAAGACGACCAGCGTCGAGCAATCCGCATGGCCGTTGAGGCCGTGAAGACTCACCGTCCTGAACACGCGGGGACTGCTTCGTCCTCCTCCCCTACCTACGTGTAGGTTAAGAGGCGGGCACCCCAGCTCGGTGGAGCAATAAAGTTTTCAATCAATCAATCAATCAATCAATCAATCAATCAATCAATCAATCAATCAATCAATCAAGCCGAATATATATACAATTTATTTACAGGTAAGCTCACGGAGGCCAAAATGGCGATGCTATATCAAGCCGGCACACACGTCGTCTTCGTCCTCCTCAGTGCAGCCACACTGTGGCGGCTGTTCACTAGCATCATATATATATATTGGCAGTTTGGCCCGAAGGGCGAAGCATAGGTTTACCGTTGTGCTGCAATTTCTCGGACAGTGTGCTAACTATACAACTATACGCGGGTCCGACTAACGGCGGACGCGACATACACGGGTGTGCCAAAATTTCTGACACCATTCAAGGCTTCTAGCACGTCGTCTGTAATGACATCGCACAGGCACCCACTACGCTACTCTTGACTACGCTCCCCGTAAAGAGCCACGCCTGTAATATATGAGCACTTTCAGGTCCGATCACTGATATTATTTCGACCTTTTAGTACCTAATAGTCTGAAAAGATTTAAAATAAAGGGCATGCGCTGTGAATGTTATGTTTCAAGACATATGTTGGTGGGCTGCCATTCTCAACATACTGAGGAACAATTTATTCAAGAACGTACGAGCTGGTATGAGTACCTTTAGCGATTGAATGTTTCAGCAATATAGCATAGGCGGCAGTGATGCGAACTCTATAGGGATTTATCCCTATATCTAGGGGTTTAGAATCAGAATCAGTTTTATTCATGACAAAAACGGGGATAATTAGAGCGTAAGTATATACAGAAGGAGGTCCCGTCGTCAGAAGCTGAAAGGGGACCTCCTGTGCATGATGGCTAGAATTAATAATACAAACAACAATGGCAACATATAAAATTTACGATAATAAAGGTTTTAAAAGACAAGGCATAAACGAACAGAAAAGCAGCAGATGAATGTATGAAACAACGCTCCCCGTATGTTTGGGAATTTACCGTCTTTCTGGAAGTATCTAGGGATTTTTATAGATCCACTTACCTCGCCGTTTGCGCCGCTTTGCATATTCCTAAGTACCGACGCAGACTCTAGCAAGGTTACTAGAACCAGCTGCTTCTTAACTCTCTAGCACTACCAGTGGAGGTGGAGCAGCGCGCCCGGACTAAAACCCCTTAAACTTCGTAAAGTAGTGACACTCTCCTCCTCCGCCTTCTCTCCTCCTCGTTTCTCCTCCATTTCACGCTCCCTCCTCGATCGTGGCGCCGCCTACTTCGCTCGAGCCTAGCAACGGCGCCAACATGCGCTTCTCGCCACTCCGTAAACGCTTCTCGAGCAAAAATGGCGCTGAAGCAAGGCGCGAGGGCCCACGTGATGCGATTAGGCCAATAGTGACGCGGCGGCGGCCTCGGCCAGAGCGCGCGAGGAGGAGGCGGCATTCTTCAAAGCGTGGCACTACTTTACGATGTTTAAGGGGTTTGAGCCCGGAGCAGCGGTCCCTAGTACTAGCGGAGCTGTAGTCAGTCGTAGCTTCTTTCAATTCTGGCATAGTAATGGGAGAGGGTGGAGTGGGTGTCGCCGTTCTCTTGACGGCCGTATGGGGCATGTCTTCCGGCTGCCCTGTCGCTCTAGTAACATAGTGTTTCTTTTTGACCAAAAAGGACGTTCCCCACTGTGGCCTAGTCTTCTTTTTGCTAGCCCTTGCTTTTTCCTCTTCGCGAGAGAGGGCGAAGAATGATCGCCGAAGGGTATTACACCTGCTGCGCTGCGCACCTGTAGGCGAAAGTTCTGAAGCTTGGCCAGTTTTACCTTTTGCGCACTGAGGACGCGTGCTTGGCAGTTTACAACATTTCTACTTTCACAGCATCTCGTGCGTTCCCGGTTCCAAGTGCTCTGTGTACAGTAGATGCGTTATCAAAGTAAATGGCGACATGCGCCGTTTACTTTTAAGCGCTCGTCCTGCCTGGTCTTCCTTTCTTGGGTCCTTGTGCTTTTGGGCTCTAATTCGAATGTGAATTCTTACAAACTCGCCGAATTTTCAGTACTTGTAGAACGGGCGGCGAAGAACAAGGTCATCAGAGTGAAAAGAAACAAGTTCACTTTACCATTCAACAAGACGTGAAAGGATGTGACAGACACGCGCACGAAGCTCTGCAGCCGCGTGAAGCATAACGTCATCAGTGTGTAACAAATTTAGAGATTTTCCCAGCAATCTAGGGATTTTTTGGTATCAATCTAGGAATAATACGGCGCACTGAGTTGGCAACACTGGTAGGCCATACAAATGCATAATGAATATAAGTGGAGCCCCACGGCGACACCGACGGCGACAACGACGGAGAAAGCTCGGTTGCAGTGTCCGTATAATTACTTTCGCAATAGACATTGCTCATACCCTGGCGGGACAAGAAGCTCTCGTCCAGCAAGTACATCGTGCAGCCATGGCCAGTGGAGTCCTGGAATGAGGACACCACCCACGCGACTTCAAGAGCAACCACCTCGATGGTCCGAATAAATGTTTTTTCTCTCTCTCTTGAAACTTGATAAGTTCAGCCTTTGTCTCCTCAAAAATACAATGTAGTCCAGCTTTACAGATAACAATCTAACTATGCTTGAGCAGACGCTGGCAGAATTCATGACGAACCTCTAAGACCCAGGACCACGTGTCGATTATGTGCAAGGTCAACCGCTCGCTAACAAACGCGCGAAGCGCTAGGAACAGTCTCTGTAATGAATTGGATGTTCGCGCCCTCTACACTCAGCGCCCTACACCAAGCGCCCTATATCTGGCAGCCGCTGCATGTCGCCGATCTCGGAGGCCCTGAGCCCAGCTGCGCGAGAAATCTTTAAGGCAAGGCTTTCTTTGCGAACCCTCCCGGAGTTTTCCGACCGTCGATGCTAACTGAGTGCTGCTGCTGCTGCTGTCTTGCGGAATAGCTCACACTTAAAAAAAAAAAAAACTTGAATTACGCATCCGATGCTAGGATAGAACCTCGTATCCCAGTAGAGCAGCCCGATGTCCTAGCTATAAGGACCGAATCGCGCGTATATTCTTCTATCCTGCCAGCGTACACTAGCTCCTTGAAAGGAGAGAGGGAGAGAGAGATAGCAAAGAAAGGAAAGGCAGAAAGGTCAACCAGACGAGTGTCCGGTTTGCAACCCTAGACTGAAGGTGAGGGAAAGGGGGCATAGAAAGAAGAAAAGAAGGAAGTGGGGGGAAGACTTTGTGCAGTGAAGCACCATGACAGCAAAGTGGAGTTCCATAGGTGGTGATCTGCGTTGATCACATCTGGGACGACCGAAGGGCCAGCGGTCGCTGCGCGAACAGGAGGCTGCGGGTGAGCTATGGGGCTTACTCGAGAGTTGCAAGCACTGGATGAACAGTCCAGTATACTTGAACTGCACTTCGCGCTGACGGACTGTGCAACTTGCTGAAAAAGTACACGAAGAGTATTTATGAGGGACCGAACAATCACAACCGCTTGCTGGTATGTGTCATTGCGCTTGGACCCTTTCTGCACTATCTTCTGGATCGGCCCACGGTTTTTTCACACGCACGTGAAAACTGCATGGAAGCCTACCCATAAACAGCTTCGCTGTAAAACAAACTCAATCTTGCGTACCTCTGCCACTAGCAGTAAATGTGTTTAGTGCACTTTTGTAAACTATGCGCACTCCGCATTCCCTACTACCGTAGTCTTTCCTTCCGTGGTCAATGTGATAATGCCCGGATTATTAGTGATAACCAATACCTCGCCCTTAGTCATTTTGCTGACCACGTTCCTACAGTTAATGTTTAAAAGTTTCAAAAACCGAGGATCATTGTTCGAGGGTCAGTTTCGCCGACCGTGTTTTAGCTTGAAACGAAAAGTCTTCACTCTATCACAACCACACAGAGCGCCATCCACACCTAATTCTGTCACTGATAAGCTTTATCCTAAGCCGCCTTTGTTTTTATTCTTCAGCACTTTTACCATTGCAGCTTCCATTCTTCACGGACGCGCTGCGAGAAACCTTCCGAGATCGACAGTTTTTAAGCTAAAAAGTGTTTAAAATGGACATTTTCTCCCGATAATCCAGAAACTTCGGTATAACTGGGCGTGATCTATCCTCGGTAAAGCGACCGAGCCTCTGAATTCACTCAATGCCGTTTGCCATAATTCCTAATCTTTGCGGTACAATGCCTTCATTAACTTTTTTTTTCGAGTTCTTTCGTCGTCTCGTTCTTCGTTTCATCTAGACCATGCAGGATGAAATTATTGCGGCAGCCCCTATTTTCCAAGTCATCCAGTTTATCTTTAATTGCCAGTAAGTCTTTATAGAAATGCGACGCATCTGTTCTCAAAGTCCAGCATCTGGTCGCCTAGTGCAGCAACACTAGACAACCTACCCTTCCTCCAGCGTATCTATTTTACCGCTGACCGCGGAGAGTTTCGTTTTAATATTGTTATGCGAGGATCGAATATTGTTTCCAATATGTACCGTTGCCCGGCTAGTAGCTCCAGCAATATATCGTTATCAGGAGGGCCAGGATTTGGCTCTACCTCACCAAAAAGCAATAAACATTTGGCACGAAAACAATACAAGATACCACATTTTGTACGCATGGTGAGCAAGGCAGGAGCAACAAAAATGAGCTGTAATGGCTGTAACTTCGATAAAAATGCAAAGGCCAACGATCACCAACCTGAAGAACGAAGCACAAAGAATCCCTGAGCATCCGCCGGTGAAGCTGGCGCGATGCCCACTGGAAAGATACGCCGGTGTCAGTCCTTTCGTAATGTCCGTCCAGGAAGAACACGTGATGTGACGCCACCAACAAGGGAAACGGCGTGCATTCCGTCATGCTGGGGACACTGGGCACGATGGTGTCAATGTAATTAAATCGCAGCAGTATTGGCTCCGGTACAGATGCGTACCTATGGCCGACTTGTCTGTGAACCGGAAGACTGCCACTCAGCGATAGCTGACTCTCGAGAAGCGCAGCCATAACCTGAAGAACGAAGCAGAATGGATCACTGAGCATCCAGCCGGTGAAGCTGCCGCGATGCCCCACTGCGATGCCCCACGACTTCTCTGCACGGTCGAGTCTGCTGCCCCTCATTCTCATTTCCTCTTTCCACCTTCGCTTCCCACACCCTTTCCCCCAACGGCGCTATGCCGCGCTCTCTAAAAGGTTGCGAAATAAGCATCATTTCCTCCTCCAGATCCTATGTAGGGTGTCCCAACTATAATGCACCAAGATTTTAAAGTATGCAATTGCCACGTAACTGGACAGAGTCAGGTAATGTCGTTTGTCGTCGCTTGGAGATACACTGGTTAGATTTTCGCATGCCGCTAATTACTTAATTAGTTCTAATTAATCATGTTCTCAGATGTTCTAGTTAGATAAGAAGGGTCAGTGAGAAAATTGTAGAGCAATGTATAGCACATATTGAGCAACAGAAAGCTGTATCGGGAGTTTTTCAAATCCCGATACCGCTTTCTGTCGCGCAATACGCGCCACAATAACGTGTCTTTTCTTTTTCAGAGCGTGAAAGAAGCCCGCGAATATACGCAAAGTGCCTCGAGCGGCCAGTCGCGCGGCAATTTTGCATGTATTTGCGGGCTTCTTTCGCGCTCGGGAAAACACTAGCACAAAGTTACAAAGGAAACCCAGGCGGGTTTCTCAGAAAGAAAGTTTCGCAGTTCAAGACAAAAAAAAAAGAACATACGCAGAAACTGATCTCCTCCCTCGTAGTTTTCTTGCTCCACGTCAGCGAAATATTCCTTAGAGTGCAGCTCAATTTAAGCGCCCGTTCCTGCGGCGAGCGTCGGCGTCGGCGGCGTAACCGAGCAGGCTATTGGCGGCGAGGAGTTACGGAGTCGCCATCTACCGGAAGCGCCTCGCTGGCGTAGTATGAGGGATCGCGCGGCGCGCTCCTCATAGGTTTTGCTGTCAGCGCTCACTGAAAACACCACGCGGGAGCTCTCCTGGACATTTCTGTAAGAACGAGAGAAGTTTTTTACCGTCTAAATAATATTCTTGGGCAAACTGAAAGCACAGAATTGTTTACAGACGCTCTCTCTTTACCGAATACGTAAAGTGAACGCCACTGCGCGCGGTTGCCACGATGGAGTCTCCCGAACCGGCTTTTTGCGTGAAAAGTATATAGGTAAACGCTGAGAGCAAACTATGTGAAATATGTTCTTATAGTGTTTGTATAAATAAATGGAGCGTAATAGAATGAAGCCTCAATGCAGCGATCACACAGATTCGCGGCGACCGACTGCGCATGTGCATTGTCCGCGAACTGTTTCGCTTTCGCCGCGTGCGCGTTTTCGCACCGTGCCATGAGCTTTAGGCAGCAGAATATGAGCATTTGACAGTATACAACCAACCAATGTTGCGTGGGCGCTATCAGAGCTGTTCAAAAATAATTTCATTGTAGAGACTTCGGCGCCTACGGGGACGATGTGCAGTCGCGACGATTCAATCTTTTTTTTTCTTCTAAACTCTTGGACGTTTCAATATTATTTCTGGAGTTCCGTCGCACTGTGTTTATCGGTGTTATCAGCGTACAATTTCCCGCTGCTTCTTTTTTGCGATCCAGTGCATTAATTCATAACACAAACATGACCATATGCCATGCTTTCTTTTTTTAATGTGCTTCTTACCGCTCCCTTTCCACTCTAGTGAACTTGCCAGTATCTATAGCATCGACAAATTCAAAGACCAAGCCGTCATGACGTTAGTCGGGCAGCGGACTCGGGCGAGTGTCTCAGTGCGCGTTTTCCGAACATCGCAAACCCGGCGCCGTAGCAGAAATCTTCCTCCCGTCTGTGCTTGCTGCATACCCGAGTTGTAGCCGATGACTGTTTGCCGGTTTTATGTTTCGCGAGCTAAGCTTCACGTAGCTTCTTGTCCTGCAGCTACGTGTGAATAAGGCTGACACCGGGCTCCGTTGCGTACGTCCAGCACTGTGGCACCGAGCAGTAGTCTACCATGTTGCGCGCGTTCAAAGGCAGCCACTATCTATTGTAGTGCTTTCAAGCGTTGTAAAGGAGACACTCGAAGCGCGAAAATCTCGCCACTAAATGAGGACCGCAGCGTACGAGGAAATTCAAACTCGTTTTCAGCTCGCTTCGGCGCTCCCGAAGCAGCCGACGCGGCCGCTATGTCCACGTGATCCCTCATGTCACGTCACGCCGACGGTGGCGCCAGCTTTTCCAGTGGTGGAGCTCGAGGCCAATAGCGCAGCGCACGATGAAAGCGAACGTGGATCGCAGCGGGCGATGAAAGGCGCGAGGCAGAAAGCTGAGAGGAGGGCACAGCGGAAAAATGAGGCGGAAAGCGGAGGAGGGTATGGCAAGAGTGTGAGAAGCAATGTATATAGTGCGCCGTCGATGACGACGACATGGCGCCAGAGTAGCGGGCGTCGTCTGGGTGGTCTGTCGGAGGCGGCGGCTGCTGCTGCGTTTGTATACAGGTGTCAAATGCTGCGTTTATTTTACTTTATTTCCTTTGTTTCTAAGATTTGTGTTGTATCTGTAACCGCTGTAGACTGTATAGGGTCAGAGGCCTCGTAAGGCTCCATCAGCATCTTGCTTCTGTCCCTGCATCAGGCTCTGTTTTCGTCTGATGCTGAAATAAAAGAAAATAAATAAAATAAATAAATCGCGCCCACGCGTCGCCCTCGCGCTGGCTCTGGCCATCTCCAGATTGGCAAGGCAGTCGCGACACACCTGGATTCGTTAGCAACGTGCCGCACGAGACCGATCGTACGCGCCAGGCAATATTTATCGCAAAAAGAAAACACGTACAGAGCTGCGCTCGAAATTCGCATTGGGATCATTGCAATCGTCGGTGATTTTTTTTTTTTTGAAGCCGGCGTTGACTCATCCATTGAAGCCGGCACAGTTGAGGGCCGAGCTGGTCAAAGCAACATGCGCGCCGGAAAAGTGTACAATCACCACTATACTTCAATAGACGGCATCAAGCACTGTGGAGATGGGTTCGCGCGAAGCTCATCCTACGAGCGACGGCCAGGAAAGGACGTGACGCTGCTGTGCTTCGCGGCGCACTGTGGACGCTACTGCAGGGTTTAGACTCTCGATCCGGCACGGCGCAGAGAAGGCTCCGGAGTGGGCTCATGAAATGCGTGTTCGTGAATACAAGATATGCGACACGACATTTGCAACTTCCGGGCGAATTGGCCGTGGCGAGACTGATCGACTCAACGTGATCGCCTCTACGCGCCAGCTAAGCGCGCTGGGCAACGCGCAAGGCGGTTATCAGCTACCGCTCGTCATCACGTGATGGCGTTCATCAGGCGCCGCGATGGCTAAGGGGCTTGCCCAGCGGGTTTGAGGAAGCAGCGGCCGCATACCAATGAGCGAAATGCGAAAACGTTTTTATACCCGTGTCACACGGGCAACTCGGATCTCCTGCAAACTTCCTTCCCTTAAAGGACTGCAAGGGAGTTTCACCTCAAAGGAGTTAGCTCCGTGTCACATGGCCTATAAGCGAGCTATTGAAAGCTGCCGCTGGGAACAACGTTCTTGGAACGTTGGCTGGGAACCCATTAGGCGCTGCTCACCTCGTGCGCAGTCATGAAAGAAACACATTATATATTGCTAAAAAGTCTTGGGAGAAGGCGTGAATCACTCTTTCCGCATGCGCAAGACGTGCGATCGAGTTGAGCAAAACAACAAAATATGGCGCAGTCAGGGCAAACCATAGAGTTACTGGGCAAACGCACCATCCATTCCGAGAACGCCCGGTTCGAGAGTCGAATGTAGCTGCTCAACTCAAATATCTTTGTCAGTGCTCAAATACTATATATTATATGTAATCAATTGCTGGTAAAAGCGAAAGTAATAAAAATGAGGGTGATTTCTTGACTCGAAATTCAAGCACGCTGGGAACAAGAGTACTCCCTTCAGTCTGCAAAGGAGATCTTCCATCTCCTTTCGCTAGGAACTTCCTTAAACTTCCTTTGCTAAAGGACTGCTGTGCGACACGGCGTGCATCTCCCTCGAGATAAAGACGTCCTTGGTTGAAGAGAGTTAAAAGGACTTTAGCCGCGTCCGTATAGCCGAAATAAATCCGGAGTACCGCCCCTCTCCCACCCACTTTACACACCCGCTCAGTTTCTCTATATGGCCTTCCTCGTAGTCCTTACTGCTTTCGGGCGTCAAACCGCATGTTTTTATTAGATTTTTTTTACGAGAAGTCTCTACGACAAAGAGGCGGTTGCTGCAGTTTCAACCGTAAGGCGTCGGGCAACGCGCATACGTAGGCTTTTCCCCCATCACATTCCATCGGCAGCACGGTACTATATTGGTCTATAGTACCGTGCTTCACTTCACTTCACTTTTATTTCCTTAAAGACCCATCAGTGGGGGTATTACATAAGGGGTGGGGTTTACAAATGTGCATTTTAATTGGTGGCCACATGAGTTCAATGAAGAATATTAGTATTAAGTCTATCAGCAAACGTCGTTGAACAGGTGATTTCGGTTATGTGACGGGGCAGTCCGTTCCAGTCGCTTGATGATCGGCAAAAGAAGGATGCAGAGAAGGTTGTAGTTCGGCTGCGGGGACGGGTTACTTGCAAAAAATGCCCTGTACGCAGGGATTGTCTCCTTTTATCGACGTATCATTCGGAAACACACAGGCCCCTTACAAAAGTAACCAGTGTTAAGAAAACGACAACGCGGTGTTATTCTTTCTTTCTTTCTTTTTTCTTTTCGCAATCAGTGTTGGTGCCCGGGACAAACCGGCGCGGCTGGTGACGACGACGACGACTTCCCACACGCAGTGCGATCGCGTTGACCAAAACACGCTCAGATGCCCAGCGCTCAGATGCCCAGCGTGGAAATAATGGCGTCCACGCTCAGATGCCCAGCGTGGACGTCATTATGTGGTGAACGGCGGCGGGCGCCTGCTGCACCTGCTGCGCTGCTGCGGCCGCTGCCTCGCAGGCCTGCTTGCGCGTCACGCCGAGGAAGATCTGCTCGAGCGACGTGTCGGCGATGTAGAAGTCGAGCAGCTTGAAGCACTTCTTGATGCGCGCCATGAGGACGAACATCTTGCTCCACGGTATGCGCACCCACGAGATGCGGAACTCCAGAACGCCCTGGAAGAAAAGGAAAACGAAATGCGTACGTTTAAGTAAAATGTACCCGACACAATACAGAAACTCCTGCCCATGGTGCGGAGAAATACCAACTCTTTACCACATAACATGGGAATGTAAGCATAACTACACATTCCATAAACATCAAAACCCGAGTGCGGTGCAATGGGAGGGCCTGCTCACCAGCAGCGAGCTCACCGCCCCAAGGGCAATGGTGCAGCACGCGTGCGAAGTGGCCAGGCTCAGTGGAGCCCTGGAATAGGGGCACACCCGTGCTGAAGAGCCAGGCAGCAAGCGCAAGATGGCTCACCGCTAAACCCCTTGATAGAATCAATAAAGTTTTCTCTCTCTCTCTCTCGGCGGGTAATGCAAAAGTTTTGGCAGCCACACGCCACCGACAGCGCCACCTGAGAAGCACGAAGACCAGCCCCGATTACATAGCTTTTTTTTTAGTTCGTGCTAGAAACTTCGCAGAAGTCACTAACCTCAGGACTGTTATAGGCTTGTAGCGCAGCTCGGAAGAGCAAAAAAGGAATAAGGTAGGGGTGATCAAAGGGAATGGGAAACAGAGTGAGCGCTCACTCTGTTTCCCGTTCCCTTTGATCACCCCTACCTTATTCCTTTTTTGCTCTTCCGAGCTGCGCTACAAGCCTATAACAGTCATGACATACCAACTCGCCCAAACTGCTACGCTTTTCACTAACCTCAGAGAAGCTTCCATGAAAAAAGAACAAAAGCTCCGAGATCACCTAAGCACTTCCTATGAGTTGTGAATGCGAAATAATTAATGTCCAATTGAACGCCGCCGAGCGGTCCTTCGAGCTAAGAATTCCTTGCGGGCAAGCCAGAGTATTTACACGCTTGGCCATGGTTTCGTGAATAAGACACTCGGCTTCTGGGCGTGGGGTTGCAGGTTAAACTCACTAACGACAATGTTTTCTTTTTCTTTTCGAATTTATTCTGTTTTTTTGAACATTAATCTTTTCACAGCAATTACCGAGGCGCAGTTAGAACGCAGGCGAGAGCTTGGGCGTACAACAAACGCGTGCATAAAGCCGAGACCACACGTACGCTTGCGGACGCGCGCAAGCTCGCGCCCACGCGCCTAGCGCCTGCCGCGCCTCGTGAGTAATGGCGGTTTGCACCCACAAAGACGCGCGACAGCGCGCGCTCACTGGGCTCACCCTCAGCCGCCTTCGCAGACGCCGCTTGGTACTTCGTTATCGAAATTGTTTCAATATGCTTCGATATCTATAAACGTAATTGTTGTATATTTACAGCTGTTAGATCGGCCCAAAACTTAAAGAAGGAGCACTTTCTTGCATGATATGAATCTGCTTCACCCAGAGTTGAATGTACCACGCCGCAGCTGCGTAGCCAGGCGCGCCGACGCGAGGCCGCCCAAGCGCGCGACAACAGTGAGGAGCTGTTCCCCGAGATCGCGCCGCGTTTCGACGCGTACTAGCCATGCTGCACCGTCTGCGCATGCGTGGGCGTAAGTGTGGTCTGGGCTTAACAGGCGTCCGAGAGCGAGGGTGACGTGGGGTCGCGTAAAGCCCCTTAAACTTCGTAAAGTACTGCCAGGCTTTGAAGAATGCCGCCTCCTCCTCGCGCGCTCTGGCCGAGGCCGACGGTGCGTCGCTATTGGCCTAATAGCATCACATGAGCCCTCGCGCCGTGCATCAGCGCCATTTTTGCTCGAGGAGCGTCTACGGAGTGGCGAGGAGCGCATGTTGGCGTCGTTGCTACGCTCGAGCAATGTAGGCGGCGCCACGGTCGAGGTGAGGGCGTGAAAGAGAGGAGAAACGAGGAGGAGTGAAGGCGGAGGAGGAAAGTGTCGCTACTTTACGAAGTTTAAGGGGTTTTAGGGTCGCGGCGATGTCCCCTCCACTCAAGCAACACGACCCCTTTCGCTCCGTAGAGGCGTGCGCGGGACGTGGAGTCGCAGCCAATGGAAATTTAGGAGCCGTTTCGCTGCTACAGACGCCGGCTTTTTCGCTCAATGGGCCATTTCATGCTTTCGCATGAAAAAAAAAAACCGTGCTTGGAACTTTGGAAACACAATGTTCTCACTAGACACGCTATACACTTATCACAGGCGACATTTCTTCCGGTTTTCGAGCGCGCTGCGACATTAGATATTTCAGATAGGCGCATCTACTTGGCTGTGTTCACCTCTCATTTACGCCTAGAAGTTTTACACCCTTATCTACACCTGCTAACGTGTACGTCTGCCATAGCGATCCAGCCGCAATCTAGTCGTTCGCGGCCACTTCACCGCCAACTCCGAGCATGCTTCGATTCATCATGCCCGACCCGCAGTGCGTGCTGTCTCCATGCCCGATTTGGTAAGTAACAAATTACATGTCATCAGTTGCATGTAATCAATTACGCCTTTTAGCAATTTTGTAATTTAACGATACTTAGATATTAAAGGAGCACAAAATAGGCACATTTACAACCACGCACACACCCGCACACGCCGTCACACTAGTTACGTCCCCTACGCAGCGCTCTTTGTTGGGGACGTGTGTATCCTTTGTAGCTTCGTGCAACAAAGTGAGGAGAGGAGTAACGTGAAAGCAATGAATTACTATTCGCTGATTATCCAATTACTTCCCTGGGGCAGTAATTAGTAAATGCAATAAATTACATTTCTGAAACAAGTAATTGTAAGCGGTTGCCTTTTTTTCTGTAACATGTACAAGTTTCCTCCCTCCACGCAGTACACCCCCGCGGCCCCGTGACGTCATCGCTTGAGCCAACCGATTGGCGCCGCACCCTACCCTTAACTTACGGCATCAGCTGCGTTAACCTATCGGTGCGTGTTATTGCCTCTCTTCCGGATTTCTTCTCCTCGGCGACGCCTCTCCTCCCCACTGCAATCCTCTCCCCAGTCCAACGACCACAAACACCGACCACAAGCACCACACCTGGCCGACCCAAGACAGAAAAGCTTCCCTCCAAAAAGGCCGATTTCAACCCTTCGCAAGAAAGAAACATTTAGGAGTGGAAACTCTGCTGTTTGCGGCTGCCAGAAAAGGTCACAAGCCCGCGGAGCCGTTATCATGCTGGCGGCGCCTGGCGGCCTGGAAAGAAATTACCGCCGTTGAGAGCGCGCCGGAGCGGCCTGCCCGGGCGGTGCATTTTTTTTTATCGCTGCGGCTTCTACGACACGCCGCATGGCGCTGCCACTGTATACGGCCCCGTCGGCGCATACAACAATTGTGACCTTATCTCACGGAGGAAGGAAACTAAGGAGAGGCCCTACCCCCTCCGCGCGCTAGGAAAAAAGTGTGGCGGAAATGACGTAGTAGGTTCTCATTTCTTTTCCTGCTTTTTTTTTGCTGTATAGCCACGCCTTTTGGGCCACAATGGCAGCGTTGTTATGGTTTTGAGCACTCACACGCGTTTCTCTGGTAGGTTTCGTGCCGTGGCAAAGGCGCTGTGCGGGCGGGTTTGCGTTAGTCACCGTGTCTTGTTGCGATGTGTTACCTGCACCGTGCTCTACCGGATGTTGCGCGAGCGCGCGCGAAACCACGCGCAGCGCGGCGTGGTTTCGCGAAAGATGTAAACAAGAGAGGAGGGTGTCCCAAAAGGCGGAGCATCGCCATGAGCAACGCCAACTTCGGGCTTCACTTATGCTTCACAAAGAGTGACGTCAGGGCCTCTCCTTAGTTTCCTTCCTCCGTGCCTTATCTGGTCGCCCGCGCTCGCTCGCGCTGACGGGAGTTTCACCTATGTCTCACTCCGTGGCCGGGGCTCATTTTGCTCACCTCGTACGTGTGCACCAATTCGGAGCCCGGGAATGCCGCCGAGACGGCGTGGATCACCTGGTGCTGGTAGATTTCGTCGTGCTTTCGGTCCGGCAAGGTCTTCACGGTGATGGTGTAGCCCTTGCCGAACTTGGCCTTCAGCTGAGGCAGTGAACCCAGGCACTGCAGTCGGCCGGCGCCCAGGATGGCCATCCGGTTGCACAGGAACTCCACGTCAGCCAGGCTGCGCGCCGCGCGCGCGGGCAGTGTTTCAAGACGATTACATTTTACACAAACTGCACAGAATTGATGTCCCGAAGATCGAAAGAATACGGAACGGGACTATATAGTTACCCGCTGTCCTAAACGGAGGGCTCGGTGGGGGCAAATATGGACAAACATTGGGAAAGGACATGAGGCCAACAGACGCACTGTTGGTTCTTGCGTGTCGTCTCAAGTGTTTGTCAGCATTTGCGCGCAACTTGCCCATCTTTTAAGACGTGGCGGCACTGCCGTGGTATTTCTTGTAACGAAAAAAAAAATGTTTGGCTAACTGTACTATCGTGAATTTCGTCGGCAGAATACACTGATCGAGGTGATCAAGCATGCAAAAGTTTCTTACCAAGGAATGGTTCGAAGCGTCGAACAGCGAAGAACAGTAATGTCAGTAATGCGGCGACGAGGGCTAGCTGGTGGAACATCGTGGCTAGACGAGCCACTTCGCGTAAGTTTTAGTCTGTATCACGTGATTACATTTGCCGGGTCTTGCACTCTCTCTCAAGTGTTCTTCCTTCTTTCAATTTCTGCCCATAAGCGCCATGCTCCAAGGGAGCTGTGAGTTCGCGCGTCACCTTTGTCGGAAGCACCGAGGCCACGTCGCCTGCCCATTATAGATTGCCGGATCAACAGCCGCCGCCAGGTGGCGAGGCTGCATATTATGCTCTGGCGCTCTAGCTGCAGCGACAGTTGGGGGCTCATAGAGTTCCTCACTATAACATCTAGAGGGTAATCTGGCACCACCGTCTATGGGAGTTTCTTAAGGGGGCACCGTGCCGTCATGGGAATGACGGTATATGTGTCTGCGAGGCTCGTGTTGGCTGGTGTTATAAGAGGCTTCGTCTAAAACGTGGATATGGCTACACAAATAACGCGTTCTCAAAGTAAAATCTTCATAAAATGTTTCCATTCACGCATATTACATCTTTACTCACCCACGATGCATGACCAAGGGAAGAAAAGCAAGAACAGACGACCAACTGTTTCAAAGCGAGCGCGAACCTTATCGTCTGTCCTCCAACTTTAGCGGCCCGCTGATACTTTTTACGTAACATGTAGTCGTACACACAATAACAAGTTCTCATAGTTAAACAAAACATGTTTCCGCGTAATAATAAAGCTAAGACAGCTTTTCGCGTGCTGTTCTAGTAGAAAATGAATCATTGTGAAAGACGGAATGGTATTTGCCAAGCGCGTCTTCAAGGTGTCCTGTCTCTACGAGAACGATGCCAATCCGAATCCACAATATACCGGCATTCCCTTGCATACCACAGCGCAGCAGCGCCAGATTTCCCTCTAGGTAATGTAGTGAGAAACTCTATGGGGGGGCTAACTGGTCACGTGATGTTGTGCGCAAGCTGGAGCAAGCCGGGCCGTGGCTTCGAAAACCGACGCCCAGAACGATTCGCGCGTCGGAGACATTTGGCAGGGGCAGCGCAGCAAGTTTGAGGCGTGTTCCGAGCCGAGGTGCAGGATAAACTTGCTTCTGTGTCTGAACGCTTGCCGCGACGTTGTTCCCGAGTTCCATATACTACCCAAGTTTCGTTATTCAATATCGTTTCGCTGTTGCAAGACGTTTTATTTCCGCTGCTTCAGGCTGGCGAAATACTGCTCTGGGGACCCGAACGAAAGCGAAGACGCTTCAACTTGTCTGCGTTATAATGGTTAACCTTTCCTTTGGTATACTACAACGGAACGCGCTTGGCCATTAACAGAACGATAGTAATGACGTAGTCGTCTGCTCTTCCTAGAGGCAGTTCTAGCTTGGGGCTCCCAATGTGGGAACGGCGAAATTGTTTGTGTGGGCAACTATTGCACCAAATTTGATTAAGTTTCTTGCATTTAAAAGAAAAAGTTGAACTTTAGTGACAGTAGCAAGCGTATTTTTATTTACGCCGTCAATTAAATAACGGGCTTAAAAACTGCACAGGAAAAGAAAGGTCAAGTGTCAAATTTAGAATTCTGTAACTTCGCAATAAGCAAAGTTATCATATTTCTGTAAAGTGCACCTAATAATAAACCTAAAGCAGATTAAATTGATGTATTATACGCCACTCCAAAATAAGCCATTACTTGCGAATGACACGTTTGGAAAACCCTCGCAAACAATTCGACTTCGGCTGTAAATTCATGTACCAACTTTGTCTGGTTTAGATGCTGTAAGAGATGCTGTTTACAGGACTGCGATGGTACAGAGTTACGGACTTGTAATGTTCGTGCTTCATCTTTTTTTTAGACTTACGGATTTCCGAGAATTTTACGAACCTGTTTAACGCCGTAAATCACTACTTCCTACATTCGCTACGATTTGCATTTCTCTCTCAACCGCAAGAAAACTTATTCACATCGGTCAAACGATTCCCCCACAAAAGAATTTCTTCGTTTACATATGTTGGAACAGGAAAGTCAGAGTTGGCCTTTATTTAAGTTGATTTCTCTATCTCTTACAAACGCCAACGGGCAGTTTTTTTTATTCACACCATAGATGTCAATAGCTGGCTGTTCTATTGTCTGCTGTATTTTCACTAGGGATTTTTTGCTTCACACTACATGGCAGCTAGTGATTACGATGTGGACGCGGCGCCATTGCATCGTCTGCTACCTGGAATGGGACGGCAACGGGAAGCACACTCACCAAGAAAGCAGCATCTGTAGCAGATGGAGCAAGAAACCGCATTTCAGAGTATCATGGTTTGATCACTAATAGTTTAGCACTAATTTGCGCAGCATCAGCGGGAGAGGACCACAATCACAATGTATACCGCGAAGTTCCAAGGCGTGAAGCAAGCAGTTAGTAAGAATCATACAGGGTTTCAGATATCCAGGTCACAAAAAGCCGTTGTGGCAGTTTCTTTTCTTATCGAAAAAATAAGAGATCTTAATTGGTTCAGCGCAAGATAACTATTCTGCGTGCCTCCTGCCAACTCTGAAGGTGTCTGTCTGACCCCTCTGCGATGCCTCAGCCAAGGCCCACAGGTGGCGTCACCACAGACGCTTTATGCTAATTTAGATATCCAAGTACATCAAGAACGGTTACAAGCGCAAGCTTGGTGGAACGTGCCACCATCCCACTTTAAAGAGGGTGTCGATATGATTATCATCGTCGTGTGCACACATTGCCTTCTGCTTTTTCTTTTTTTCATCTGGAAGACGTCCGGGTTCACCTTGAAGGTTTGCGCGTAACATGCACCGAGTGCAGACGGCGGCTATCTGTTTCTCTACAGTCTCGCTATAGTCTCGTCACCTGTGGGACGTAAGCACGACAGACATGTTGGCCGTGTGCTGCAGCGCGCTGATGTAGTTGACCACGCGCCTCCGAGCCATGGGCGCCACGCCAACGTACGGCTCGTCCAGCAGCAGCACGTGGGGAGTGCCCACCATGGCGATGCACAGCGACAGCTTGCGGCGGGAGCCCATACTGCATCGCGTGCAATTAGGGAGCGGGATGTTGAAGTGATATCATCCGTACACAATATTACACCTCTGGATTAGTGATGCAAAGACTATACGGATAATGCGAGGAAGACTGTTGACGGTATCAACGATATCTCCTTATGAGTACCGGTACTAGTTAATGTGGATAGCGCCATCGATAGCTCTTGGAACATTTTTGGCAAGCGATGTTGCAATAAGTTTTTGCGATAACTGTCCACCAGTATAAGACCCGGGTCATAAAACTGGGGACCTACGCTGCAGTGTTTGCGATGAGGTACGTCGCCTGATTTTGCATTAACTATAGTGCACTGTGATGGTACTATCGACAGTTCTTGCATTGTCGATAGTTTTGTAAGGACTAAACTACCGATAGCGTCGATAGTACTATTAATAGATTTGCATCAACTACCCAGCGTATACATCCGAATCTAGAGGCAACGGTTATATGGCTCTGCTAGTCAGACGACGAAACCGATTCTAGGATGACAAATCAGGCACTGTGAGCAGGGCACATAGCGTACAAGCATTCCGAAACTATATTTGCTATTTCATGCACTTTATAGATTCTTTATTTATTTTATAGCTTCTATGTATACTCACGTCTCGCCAACTTAGGTTCTCGCACTGCTAATCGGCGAATATGTAGGCTAACGTAAGAGTAGGAAAATCCGCTGCTAATCCTCCGGTACCTGACAACAGGCATAAAGGAATGATCATGGATGCACTTAACACGTCCAACGGACGCAATCAGACTGCCAGACTACCCCTGTTGCTACAAAAACACGTAGCGACGCCCACGTATACCGCCACATCCCTACCAGTTCGCCGTGGATACAGACGTGATTTGGACAGCTTCTACTCGTGGCTTTGAACAAGCACGGTCGTAAGGCTTATGAAGCTACTGTTGCATAGGTGCTTGACGATATATCCGGTGTAGGGGCGCCACCGGCAAGTTGCCCTGCCTCGGACAAGAATGACGAAGCAGGTACGATAAAGGGAAGAGTGCTCTTGATCTGGACCGGGCTACTCGCCGCAGCTAAAACCCCTTAAACTTCGTAAAGTAGTGCCACGCTTTGAAGAATGCCGCCTCCCCCTTGCGTTCTCTGGCCGATGCCGACGCCGCGTCGCTATTGTCCTAAAAGCATTACGTGGGCCCTCGCGCCGTGCATCCGCGCCATTTTTGCTCGAGAAGCGTCTACGGAGTGGAGAGGAGCGCATGTTGGCGCCGTTGCTACGCTCGAGCACTGTAGGTGGCGCCACGGTCGAGGAGGGAGCATGAAAGAGAGGAGAAACGAGGAGGAATGAAGGCGGAGGAGGAGGGTGTCACTACTTGACGAAGTTTAAGGGGTTTTAGCCGCAGCCGCCACCCCGCTCTCCCAAATTAATGCGTAGGACAACGGCACTCGTCGTCGGATGCCGTTGCGTCGTCTTCCTATGAATACATCCAGTGTCACGTTCGTTACAAATGACGGGAGCTGTTTTGCACGAATATCGGTAAAGAAGTTTCTCGCAGTTGACAGACTCGTAATCTCGTCACACGTAAGTTCCTGGTTATCAGAGAACAAAGTTTTGCCAGCGTTTACCCCTTGCGTATCGAATAGAAAGGCGTTTCACGCAAAAGGAGAAAAACATACGCAAAGGTGCCGCTAGCAACCACGTTTCCAGTACGCGGGACGGGATCGTCCCGAATACTTCAACGTAACTGCGTGTAAAGCTGCGTGAAACAATGTTGCGGGTAAAAGGTACAGGTCCGCGGAACAGTGTTCCCAACAGCCCTGTCTGCTTCACCGATATCACAGTTGTGCATAATCATCTGTATTTAAGAAGTAGGGGATATGTAAATATCCGGAGCACCGTTGCAAACGTTTTGCGAGTTTATGCGGAACGCCGTTCCATTCAGGTCGTTCCATTCATGCAAAATTTTTTTTCCGCTCACAGCTGGAGCTTAAGCGTGTAGAGAATAGCTTTTTTTCTATGACATCATTTTTTTATTTAGTCATACTGTTAGCCCGGAGGCCGTTACAGGGGTGGTGTACAGCACAGAAAATGAAAAACATTATGTACATTATACACAATGCACGCACATTATACATAAAACACTCTTTTTGAGCATACATTCATAAAAAGAACCAGGAAAGTAGTAACAGCACAAATACAAAAGCAATATGCAGGAACAATAAACACAATCTGTGTTAATCTAACATAATGTACATAAAAACCTAGTTCGATCCTTGCACGGGAGTTCGTTATAATCGCCTTTCGCTATACGAGTTCAAACTTCGGGGGGGGGGGGGGAGGAGGTTCAACGTACCTGTACGTGCCCACGAGCTGGTCCGCGATGTCTTCGAGGCGGAACACGTCGAGCAGCGTCTCCAGGTACTCCGGCGTCAGCGGGACGCCCTTGAGCCGCGTGAACAGGGACAGCGTCTCCACCCCCGTCAGCATGTCGAGCAGGCCGTCCCGCTGGGGACAGTAGCCCAGGTGGCGCTGGAACTGCGGGCGACAGAATACACAGGCGAAACATATATACGGTCCAGTATAAGGTGAATTCGACACGACGAGAAGGAGGAGTCCGCGGACGAGCGCGACGTGGCACGGAGCAAGCGTTATGAGGTTCACCAATGGCGTTTCTGTAAATACAGTATCCGCGCGCGTGATGAGAGTACAGTGAACTAGAATTAACGTCAACGCGAGTGCGCGTGTGACTGAAGCAGCAAGATGACGACGACGGTATGCGGCGATTGCACGATTCCTGCGAACGATCGAATTGATGTGAACGATCACACGATTTGAAGGTACGAAATGGGCAAGAAACGCATAAGTTAAATGCTTCCTGAAGGCAGTGCGTGGTGTCAGTTATACAGCGCAAACAGGTGACTTGGCGGTGCAACTGTAGCACAACCTGACTTCAGGAATTCAGGAAGTTTGGTGGGCCGCTTCGGCTGCCACCAAACTAACCGAGCAGACTGGCCAAACCCCAAAAAATAAAGGCACGGAAATGTTCATGTAATAACGGATAGATGAGCTTTAAGGCGTGTGTTTGTAGCAGTCAGGATATTTAGGTAGATAGCTGCAAGAAAGGCGTGGGTTTCCATAAGAACGGACATATAAGCGGTTAGGTTAGGTTTGTCAAACCGTTAGGTCCTGCTGCGCGAGTTGCTTCAGTCTATATTGAAAGCCGGCGTGTCGAACTCAGGCTCCCCATAACCGAGTAAAATCCAAGCTTCAGCAAAAATTTCCCGCATTTCGGCCTTCCAATTCCTGATGGGCGCCGGTTCGAGTTTGATGGAATATATTTACCACGTCTCAGATGCGCGCTCTCTCAAATGCGACGCCGCTGCTCGGATCGACAAATGCACTCCCGAGCTATGGCTTAAGTGAACGTTGAACGAAATGATAAATTGAACTCCGATTGTGTTATGCGTGATACAACACCGGCATCATCTGTGCACGTGACACATGCATGATCGAGTAATGGTTTCTTTCCTTTGGACAAATATACTGAAGTAAGGTTCGTGGGCAGTTCGGTTGCAAAGATATGAACGATTTGAGTACACCATGTTTTTGTTACCATGCAATTTTAGCAAGCGACCCCTCTCTGGCCGATTTCAAACACGCCTCACGTCAGGAACAATTAGCGCCATTGAAAACTTGAGGCAAAAAGAAGAAAAGTGGGACTCCTAATCCTCCTCCGCCGCTCCACACTCGCCATTAACCCGAACTGCCGACCGGACGACAATCCGGGCCCTCAGCCATACTGGGACGCGTCGCCTATGCCTGACCAACTGGGGCCAAATTGACGATCCCGTACACAACTGAATACAATGATATCCCACCGGTGCGCATGGTCCAAGTCGTTGGCAACAACTGGGAAGTCTGCCTTCGACACCTCCGCAACCGCGAAGGTGTCAATGAGACCTGAAACCCACTGCTCACCTACCCAGTGGTACCCGATGCCTCGAGTCAAGGGGACACCACTGCGGTGATATTACGAAAGTTTAAAGCTCTATACATATGTACTGTTACGAATTCATGTATTCCCATTTTTCTTCGCAAAATATACATATAAACGAATATTTAGGTACACGTGGACGCGCATGGACACGTAGACCGATGCAAACAAATACGACTGTACGGAACAAGCATCTCTGGTTTTCTGACTCAACGCATGGTATGGTCTGCTTGGGGGAGCATTGAGGCACCAACACAGATGCAGTGTAGGTCAAGTGCTCTGTTGTATTTAAGAGCCTGAATATTTCTGTATGAATGGCGGCAATCGTCTTAGTTCTAGACACATCCTTTAGACGAATATACCGTATGCTGTCAATCCCACGTGAGCAGATCGATTTAGCAAGCTGGCACCGCCCCGCTTTACCCCTTGTAAATGCTAACGCTGACAGTAATTCAGGCAGTCGCTGACCTGAAAACTGTTCTAAGATTCCTGTTGGTCATAGCATATGCTACTGCGCATTGACTGTAATACTGTATGACTTCGCCACGGCTGCTTGCAACGTATTTACGTACAATCAGCTTCAGTTGAAACGCAAACTAAACACAACTGACCAGCATGCCCATGCCGCGTAATATTACATGCCACTGGGACGTGCAGTCGCTGTGTGGGCTGGGACTCCGCATTAAATAACTTGAAATACACGTGTTGTAGAGTCTCGATAAAGTCGATGTTACGGATGAAGAGCAATCGGAAAACGCCACAAACGCGTTTAAATATCAATCGAATTGTTCGCGTTTGAACGGGTGTTTATCTTGCTTCCGTTGTTTTCATTGCATCATGTGCGGAAGCGGCTAAGTTTACTATTGCGCAAGCTCCAGGAGTGACCCACTTTCTGCAGCTATGTTTATTATAGTGCTTTATTGGGAGGATTGGCCCGCTTCGGCTGCTACCAAACAAACCGAGCAGACTGGCCAAACCCCCCAAAATAAAGGCACGGAAATCTTCATGTAATAACGGATAGATGAGCTTTAAAGGGACCCTGAAACGCTTTTGACGATTTTCTACAAACGTACTGAGTCGTTAGAGTAGGTCCTTCTGATCATTAATTGACACATCTAAGTGCTCTGCGCAAAGCGTGTAATTTATTATAAGGTTTTAAAAATGCGCATCGCTGACGATCGCAGCGCACTGCTCGGAGGAATTTTAAGCCGCCCCTACCCATATGATCGAAATCACCCATACGACGTCAGTGGGGCGAGCTATCCGATTGGCTGACTAGGGCGCGTGATCGATAACTTTTCCAACATTATGGTAAACAAATTATCTTCGTAATAGTTGGAATGTTAGTTAATTTGTTTTCATAAAAAGAAAGTAGCATAAAGAGAATGCACAAGAACAATTTTTCAGTATACTTAAGCACTTCCGACACACAGCAAGTGTCGTCTGCTTGTGTTACAACGTACTCCATTTTGACGAGAGCTCCGCGGTCAGAGTTGGTCTCAGTCTTTTCGCGAGCACTATGATTCGACTTTGTTGCCTTGTGGACTGCAAACGTAGCGACTGGCAATATGTCAAGCTACGACATCGTGCCCCTCTGCAAGGCAGCGTACGAGCGAACTGGCTGCTGCGCATCGGACTGCCGCTATACGATCGGCGCCAGGATTTGCGCGTTTGTGGCCGTCACTTTACAGCGGAAGATTACTAACGCAATAGCGTTTCGCGAGTCCCGTATTAGGGCAAACGTAAGCGAAAGGGGACATGGTCTGGCCGCTTGACTGTGCCGTAACGGGATGAGCCGAGATGAGCAGAAGGGCAAATGTGAATGGTCTGCACGGTGCAGCCACCTGATGGCATAGAGCTCAACCATACACAGTAGCAGCAACGAAGCGTATTCTTCTTTGCTGCTGGTGCGTATATTTTTCGCAGGAGTGTAATCATTAACACGTTGTTTTTAGAAATGTTTAAAATGTTTTACACTTGGTTAGAGCAATAGTAGCGCTTTGTTTGGCTGGTTAAGCGCTGCGCCAACAAGTGTCTGGACCGTGCAGACCGATCAGGCCGCTCACGTACGTTTACGCCTAAGTTCCTTCATCAGCTTGAGTTTATGCCTCTAGTCATTTGCCGAAATGACCAGCTTGCCTGTGGTTAACGGAATACTAGACACGTTCGGCGCTACGACAGAATGCTCGCAACGCACGCTGCTTCGATAGCTCTCGCTTGGGGTCGACAGCCAAGTGGCCAGTGGAGAGGTATCGCGCGGGCGGGGGTGGGCTCCAAAACAAACGGAAGTGGACGATGTGACGTCGCATCTTGACGCAGGACCAGTGAAGGCGGAGCTTAGCCCCGCTCGCTCGGCGAACGAGTTGAGGAGGAAAAGCATGGCTGGGGAGGAGGGTAACTTCTAATCGCTTGTAGCTCCATTAATACGTAACGCTTCACTTAAATTGTGGTGCGAATGTTCTACTTAAGCTGCACCCTACGCATCTACAAAATTTGTCCGAACCGTTTCAGGGGCCCTTTAAGGCGTGTGTTTGTAGCCGTCAGGATATTTAGGTAGTTTCCTGTTTTATTCCGTAATTTCGTAAAGAATCGATCTGGGCACCGGCACACATATAAGGGTAGTACAGATTAAAATATATCTATATAAGTCGACTCGTTCTATGAAAGCTTTACATTGTGAAGTATTCATCAAGACGGCTGCAGCGCCCTGCAGCAGCCACGGCCAGGGATCGCAAAGAAAGCTTCGCTGTACGGAGATGTGGTCATCGTATTTGAAAGCCTGTAGGGATTTCTCGGAAATTTCTTTCCAAGACACTTAAAGGAGCATTCGTCCTGGTCACCGCGTATTGAAGCCGGCGCCACCGCTTGAACAATGACAGAAGCCACTCATCCAACTGTGCACACAAATGGGAAGTTATAGCAGACGACAACGGTGGCAGCAAGAAATTGTCAACTCTCGGAAGGCAGTATATCAACGTTAACGAAAAGATTGTGGCCGGGTGTGTGCCTGGATTGTGGCCTTAAGCCCGTCAGGTTTGAAAAGTCTACGGATTGCCTATACGCGTAGTGCAGCGCCTATAAATACGACTGTACGGAACAAGCATCTCTGGTTTTCTGACTCAACGCGTGGTATGGTCTGCTTGGGGTAGCATTGAAGCACCAACACAGATGCAGTGTAGGTCAAGTGTTCTGTTGTATTTAAGATCCTGGATATTTCTGTATGAATGGCGACAATCATCTTTGTTCTAGACACATCGTTTAGACGAATATGTCCTATGCTGTCAATCCAACGTGAGCAGGTCGATTTAGCAAGCTGGCATCGCCACGCTTTACGCCTTGTAAATGCTAACGCTGACAGTAATTCAGGCAGTCGCTGACCTGAAAACTGTTCTAACATTCCTGTTGGTCATAGCATATGCTACTGCGCATTGATTGTAATACCGTATGACTCCGCCACGGCTGCTTACAACGTATTTACGTACAATCAGCTTCAGTTGAAACGCAAACTAAACATAACTGAGCAGCTTGCCCATGCCGAGTAATATTACACGCCACTGGGACGTGCAGTTGCTGTGTGGGCTGGGACTCCGCATTGAATAACTTGATATTGTGAGCATTATTCATACGCTTCATATTCTCACCTGTACATACTCATCATCACCGTTTTGGGGCCTGGTGGTGGGGCTCTGTCTCGGGAGAATAAAGAAGAGACTGGCTGCCTAAACCTCGTCTCACAAGTGGTGGAGTGTGATGTCCGGTCCCTTCGCCCTCTCGCTCCCGGTCTCTCAACCAGCTTCACCTACGCTACATCCCTGGAGCTCCGCTCGGGTCACCGCCTCTACCAACTGCACTCGACCATGTCGCAAGACCAGCAGACCAGTACCACGACATCCACCTTGCCGACTCCTGCGGGAACCCCTTCTTGGACAGTCACCACCCCTCAGAAGGATCCACCGGTATTTGCTGGGCTTCCAGGCGAAGACGTTGAAGACTGGTTGGAGCTATACGAGCGCGTGAGTGACTTTAACCACTGGAACGAATCAGCAAAACTTGCTCACGTCACCTTCTACCTAACCGGAGTTGCGAAAACATGGTTTTACAATCATGAGCTCGATTTGGTCAACTGGAGCATCTTTAAAAACCAGCTACGCCAGATTTTCGCAAACTCGTCTGTCCGCTCCGATATCGCTAAGAAGAAGCTTGCTGAGCGTGTACAGCACTCAGGCGAGTCCTACACTTCGTACATAGAGGACGTCCTCGCCCTCTGCCGCCGCGTGAACACCTCGATGGCAGAGAGTGACCGTGTACGCCACCTGCTCAAGGGTATTGGGACTGCGGCATTCAATGCTCTTGTAGCGCTGAATCCCACTACCGTCGCCGACATCATCAGTACGTGTCAGCGTCTCGATGACCTTCATGTGCTCCGCTTACACCCTGACACATCTGATTTCAAGGCGTCCAACGACAGCGAGCTACGTGCTTTGATCCGCTCCATCATCCGTGAGGAACTGCACGCCCAAGCTTCGTCAAACCCTCCTGACGTCCATCTGACGCCTCCTGGTGGCGGCCTACGCCATATCGTGAGGGAAGAGCTAGCTGCCGTGACCTGCCCGCAAATCACGAGCCCGCACCCTATCCATACGCCAACGTACGCTCAGGTTGCCTCTATAGCGCCACTCCCCCAGCAGCCACCACAACAGGCACCTGCACCGCACATGTCCCTGAATCCTATCACTGCAAGACCATCGCCTGTTCCGTCTTATAACGCATGGAGCCCACCTCGACCGGTTTGTTACTACTGCGGCATCCGTGGCCACATTTCCAGGTTTTGCCGACGCCGTCAGCAAGATGAAAGACGTGGCTATGACGGCTTTGAAAGGGATCAGTTTTCTGGCCCTGTACCACGACGTCGGCGTTCTGACTACGTTTATTATCCACCACGTTCCCCATCTCCACAGGACTTCAACACTGCCAGTTCATCGCGTTTCCCGCGTCGTCGCTCTCCATCACCAATGCGGCGCTCTTCTTCCCCTCTACGACCGGCTACTTCGTCCTCCGATCACCGCCCGGAAAACTAAATGGTGCAGCTTCAGGAGGGAAAGCTGCATCTTTTGGACAACGTGAAACGCCTCCCGAGCGCCCGTCAAATGTACTTTTGGTGTTTCTTGAAGGTGTCCGAATCGAAGCCTTGGTTGACACAGGTGCATCGCTTTCCGTTATTAGTGCTGACTTGTGTTCTCGATTGCGAAAAGTGAAGACACCGTATAATGGCCCTCCCCTTCGTTGTGCTAATGCAGTTCTTGTTCAGCCCTCCAGTGTTTGCACTGCGCGCGTTTTCATTGATGGCATCCTCCACCGCATTCAGTTCGTCGTGCTGTCTTCGTGCACTTACGCGATGATTTTGGGATGGGACTTCCTGTCCTCCGCCTCAGCTTTAATCTCTTGCCGTCAGCGAACTATTCATATGACAGACACTGAATCTTCGTCCTCTGTCATTGATCACAGCCTGCGTTTTGTCACGTCTACCGACTGTTTCATTCCCGCGGGCACTGAGCATATTCTGACGCTGACTTCCGACACTATTATTAATGGTGATGTGTTCCTTGCACCGAGTGGTTACTGCATTTCTGGTGGGCTTAGCCTTACTCCTAGCCTAGTACGGTTTCAGGACGGCAGAGCCTCAGTCGCTGTTCATAACCCTACTTCTTCGCCAGTTGTGCTCTCCCAGGGCTCTACTGTGACATGCTTTACTGACACCGAACCTCTTTCGCTGGTACCGCTTCACACCGAATCACCACCTTTGTCTACCACAACTGATTATCACACTGCTGCCGCTGCTTTAACGGCCGCGATAAATCCCGATTTGACCACTACGCAGAAAGAAGACCTTCTGGCACTCCTGCACAAACACAGAGCCTTATTTGACGTCCACTCCAAGCTTCTGGGGCGCACTTCCGTCGCAGTACATCGCATCGAAACCGAAGGCAGTTCGGTTGTACGCCGCCGCCCGTATCGCGTGTCTTCCGCAGAACTGAAAATCATTGCGGATAACGTTGATGACATGCTCAAAAGAGACATCATTCGGCCATCCTCCAGTTCTTGGTCGTCTCCTGTCGTGCTGGTTCGCAAGAAAGACGGCTCCGTACGATTCTGCGTCGATTATCGAGCCCTTAATAAGATCACGCGCAAAGACGTATATCCGATGCCAAGAATTGACGATGCCATTGACTCCCTCCAGGGTGTGGAATATTTCTCTAGTCTAGACCTCCGATCCGGATACTGGCAAATCCCCATGCACGAAGCGGACAAGGACAAGACAGCCTTTGCAACACCAGACGGACTTTACGAGTTCAACGTCATGCCGTTCGGTTTATGTAATGCCCCTGCAACATTTGAACGCATGATCGACACAGTTTTACGTGGCCTTAAGTGGAAGACCTGTCTGTGCTATTTAGATGACATCGTTATTTTTTCTACAACTTTTAGTCAGCACCTTGAGCGCTTGGACGAAGTTTTCACTTGCATTTCCAACGCTGGCCTCCAACTCAACACAAAGAAATGCCATTTTGCCAGAAAGAACATCAAAGTATTGGGCCATCTTATCAGCAAAGATGGCATTCGACCAGATCCCGAAAAGGTTGCTGCCGTGCATCGCTTCCCTCGCCCTGAAAATCAAAAGCAATTAAGAAGTTTCTTAGGCCTGGCATCCTACTTCCGCCGCTTCATCAGTCATTTTGCAGCCATGGCGTCGCCGCTACACAAGTTGCTCACGTCGGGCACTGCTTTCCCTTGGACAGATGAATGCGAACTTTCTTTCAAAGCCCTCAAGCAGGTATTAACCAGCGACCCTGTCCTCTGTCACTTCGATGACAACGCACCAACTTGCTTGCACACCGACGCTAGTGGCCATGGGATCGGTGCTGTACTTTTACAGCGGGATACCACCTCACGAGAGAGAGTTGTTGCCTATGCCAGTCGCGCACTAACACCTGCCGAAATGAATTACTCGATCACAGAACAGGAATGTCTCGCAGTAGTTTGGGCGATCCAAAAATTTCGACCATATCTTTACGGACGACATTTCACGGTCATAACCGACCACCACGCCTTATGCTGGTTGTCGTCAATCAAAAATTTGTCCGGACGACTTGGTCGCTGGGTGGTACGCTTACAAGAGTACGACTTTGACGTTGTCTACAAGTCTGGGAAAAAGCATCAAGATGCCGACGCTCTCTCTCGCTGCCCGCTGCCATTATTAGCTTCGAGTACACCTCTCCATTGCTCGCCACTTGATGATGAGACTAAGTCGTCACTCCCGTTATTACCGTTATTACCTCTCACGGTTACTGACACGTTATCTTCCAATCGCCTCTCTCACCTCGCCTCGTGTCAACGTTCTGACCCCTACTGCGACAGCATCATCCAACGCCTGTGCGGAACTACATCTGCACCAAATGCCAGATTACGTCGACAACTGCGACTATTTAAGCTTGACAACGATGTGCTGTACCGCTACATATACAACTCCGACGGACACAGCTGGGTACCTATTCTTCCACGCTCGATGCGCACACAAGTCCTTGAAGCCTTGCACGACGACCCATCTGCTGGCCATTTGGGATTCCACAAAACATACCACCGCGTTAGGAGCCGTTTCTTTTGGCCAGGCAATTCTACCTTTGTGGCCAAGTACGTCGCTTCTTGCGTTCAGTGTCAACGGCGGAAACGACCGACTTCGCCTCCTGCTGGGCTTTTACAGCCCATCCCATGTCCCGAGACACCGTTTGCCATCGTTGGGATAGACCTAGTCAGCCCTTTGCCCATAACGCCAGCGGGTCATCGATGGGTCGTGACAGCTGTTGACCAGCTCACACGTTACGCAGAGACCGCTCCTCTACGCTCTAGTTCAGCCTCCGACGTCGCCACCTTCTTTCTAGATGCCATTGTGCTGCGCCATGGTGCCCCTCGTGTACTGTTAAGCGACCGCGGCAAGACTTTCATGTCAACAATGCTCGCAGAAGTACTCGGAGCTTGTGGCACAGTTCATAAGACGACATCCGCATATCACCCACAAACAAATGGCTTAACCGAGCGATTTCATCGCACACTAATAGATATGATATCGATGTATATCGGGCCAAACCACGACAATTGGGAAAAACTTTTACCTTTCGTGACTTTTGCTCACAACACCGCTATCCAACGAACTACGGGATACTCACCTTTCTACCTAGTTTTCGGCCGTTCACCGACATTCACCATCGACGCCACTTTCTTCAATGCTCCAACTAACACCTCAGACAGTACACCCGAACAGTTCGTTTCGAGACTTGAGGAATGCCGTCAACGTGCTCGTTTCAACACAGAAGTCAGTCAGCTAGATCGCAAGCAACGTTACGACATCTCTCGTCGCGACGTCTCCTTTCGTCCCGGAGAGGAAGTGCTTCTTTGGACGCCTATTCGTGCACCCGGTTTGTGCGAGAAGTTTGAATCCCGCTTTCTTGGACCCTATATTATTAACGAACAAACATCCCCCGTGAACTATCGCGTTACTCCCGTAGACGTTTCTTCCGACCATCGTTGTCGTGGTTCGGAGATCGTTCACGTTTCGCGCCTAAAACGATTCGTTCGGCGTTCCCCTCCTGGCTAAGTCGCGGCCTGGCTGGCCGCTTGCGCGTGCGGGGAAATTAGTGTGAGCATTATTCATACGCTTCACATTCTCACCTGTACATACTCATCATCACCGTTTTGGGGCCTGGTGGTGGGGCTCTGTCTCGGGAGAATAAAGAAGAGACTGGCTGCCTAAACCTCGTCTCACAATATATACATGTTGTAGAGCCTCGATAAAGTCGGTGTTACAGATGAAGAGCAATCTGAAAACGCCACAAACGCGTTAAAATATCAATCGAATTGTTCGCGTTTGAACGGGTGTTTATCGTGCTTCCGTTGGGTTGAGGTATATACTAAAAACTGGTGATGGTCTTTTTAACAAGACCATAAAAAAAACGTGCACTCGGACACCGCAGTATTTGCATACAGTAGTTTTGTATACATCCCACTCCCCTCATCATTATTTCCTGTTAAACCTTATGTATTGCCTTTGTCCTCGCGAGAGAGAGGTAACAATTAGAAGCCATGAGACCGTCCGCGTATCGCCGGCTACAGCTGCTAGTGTGGTAACTCCTGGACACGCCACCTCATGTAGCTGACCCCATTTCGTTCGATTTGCGTCACTTTTCCTAGTTTGGTGGCGAGGGAACAAGGCTTACGGGTGGAAGCCCGAACGTTTAAGAATTTTTAGACAACTCCGTTTTGGTCGGCGTTCTCGTTTTCTTCCTATTATGCCGTTACTTCCCGACCAGACGAGATTTCGTCAAACCCCTGATTTCCTTCGGTAGCTAACTTGAATAGGCAGATAACGTGTATTTGTTGTATCAACAGTATCCGGGCACAATTTGTTGTTTCACTATTCATTTCTGCAGAAAACAGAGCCGCCCACCAGCTCATCTGTAGAACTAGTACGGACAGGGGTGCATATGTGCCGAATCGTTGTGTCGATGTTGTCCTATATGTCAACGTCATATATGTCGACGTCAACTATATATATATAGTTGACGTCATGACACGAAAACGAGGTAATGTCATTGCGGTCATGACATGACATGCGCTTTTCTGCCGTTTCATTCATGTCCATTTTAATTCGCATCCAGAGCGTGTTGCACAAAGAATTCTTAATCATTGGCCATATGATCACCACCAGGATCATCATCTGGATATTCAGGGCGCGTGCCTCCCCTTGTTTTCACCGTGCGCGGTGATGCCGATTGCCATCATTCGAGCAAAAGGAGAATACTCTCCAGGAACCCCGATTATACCGTCATTGAAGTCGGTTAGTTTCACACTAAAAGGAAAGGAGCTTAAGCATAGGTTTTAGCGCTTATGTTGGAACAAATTTGAACCCGAGCTTTCGTGAATCGGGTAACTACACGCGGTAAAATTGTTAATCTTCTGGAACACGTTTCGCAGCGTAGCCATACGTGCATGCCCACCTGGCAAGACGAGCAGACTCCGTACCACGTGGCACATGCGAATGTGGCCGACACTGTCTCTGAGATCAGCTGTTTTCATTGCATCATGTGCGGAAGCGGCTAAGTTTACTATTGCGCAAACTCCAGGAGTGACCCACTTTCTGCAGCTGAGTTTACTATAGTGTACTATTGGCAGGATTTGCCCGCTTCGGCTGCCACCAAACTAACCGAGCAGACTGGCCAAACACCAAAAAATAAAGGCACGGTAATCTTCATGTAATAACGGATAGATGAGGGCGTGTGTTTGTAGCCGTAAGGATATTTAGGTAGTTTCCTGTTTTATTCTGCAATTTCGTAAAGAATCGATCTGGGCACCAGCACATATATAGGGGTAGTACAGGTGAAAATATATCTATATAAGCCCACTCGTTGCATGAAAGCTGTACCTTGTGAAGCATTCATCAAGACGGCTGCAGCACCCTGCAGCAGCCACGGCCAGGGATCGCAAAGAAAGCTTCGCTGTACGGACATGTGGTCGTTGTATTTGAAAGCCTATAGGGATTTCTCGGAAATTTCTTTCCGAGACACTTGAAGGAGCATTCGTCCCGGTCACCGCGTATTGAAGCCGGCGCCACCATTTGAACAATGAGAGAAGCCACTCATCCAACTGTGCACATAAACGGGAAGTTATAGCAGACGACAACGGTGGGAGCAAGAAATTGTCAACTCTATCAAAGTTAACGAAAAGTTTGTGGCCGGGTGTGTGCCTGGATTATGGCCTTAAGACCGTCAGGTTTGAAAAGTCTGCGGATTGCCTATACGCGTAGTGCAGCGCCTATATAGACGCCTATCAGCGCCATTGAAAACTCGAGGCAAAAAAAGAAAAGTGGGACTCCTAATCCTCCTCCTCCGCTCCACACTCTCCATTAACCCGAACTGCCGACCGGATGACAATCCGGGCCCTCAGCCATACTGGGACGCGTCGCCTATGCCTGACCAACTGGGGCCAAACTGGCGATCCCCTACACAACTGAATTCAATGATACCCCACCGGTGCGCATGGTCCAAGTCGTTGGCAACAACCCGGAAGTCTGCCTTCGACACCTTCGCAACCGCGAAGGTGTCAATGAGACCTGAAACCCACTGCTCACCTACCCAGTGGTACCCGATGCCTCGAGTCACAGGGACACCACTGCGGTGATATTACGAAAGTCTAAAGCTCTATACATATGTACTGGTACGAATTCATATGTATTCCCATTTTTCTTCGCAAAAGATACATATAAACGAATCATTAAGTACACGCGAATGCGCACGGACACGCAGACCAAAGCAAGCAAATACGACCGTACAGAACAAGCATCTCTGGTTTTCTGATTCAACGCATGGTATGGTCTGCTTGGGGGAGCATTGAAGCACCAACACAGATGCAGTGTAGGTCAAGTGCTCTGTTGTATTTAAGAGCCTGAATATTTCTGTATGAATGGCGACAATAGTCTTAGTTCTAGACGCAACCTTTAGACGAACATGTCGTATGTTGTCAATCCAAAGTGAGCAGATCGATTTAGCAAGCTGGCACCGCCCCGCTTTACCTCTTGTAAATGCTAACGCTGACAGTAATTCAGCAGTTGCTGACCTGAAAACTATTCTAACATTTCTGTTGGTCATAGCATATGCTACTGCGCATTTATTGCAATACCGTATGACTCCGCCACGGCTGCTTACAACGTATTTACGTACAATCAGCTTCAGTTGAAATGCAAACTAAACATAACTGAGCAGCCTGCCCATGCCAAGTAATATTACACGCCACTGGGACGTGCAGTCGCAGTGTGGGCTGGGACTCCGCATTGAATAATTTGAACTATACATTTTGCAGAGTCTCGATAAAGTCGGTGCTACAGATGAAGAGGAATCTAAAAACACCACAAACACATATATCAATCGAATTGTTCAGGTTTGAACGTGTGTTTATCTTGCTTCCGTTTGGTTCAGGTATACTAAAAACTGGTGATGGTCTTTTTAACAAAACCATAAAAAAACGTGCACTAGGACTTGTTAACCTGGCATTATATCTGTGATTAAACTCTGTGCATGATAAGCCTAGACACCGCAGTATTTGCATACAGTAGTTTTGTACACATCCCACTCCACTCATCATTATTTCCTGTTAAACTTTATGCATTGCCTTTGTCCTCGCGAGAGAGAGGTAACAATTAGAAGCCATGAGACCGTCCGCGTATCGCCGGCTACCGCTGCTAGTTCGGTCACTCGTGGACACGCCACCTCATGTAGCTGACCACATTGTGTTAGATTGGCGTCACTTTTCCGAGTTTGGTGGTGAGTGAAAAAGGCTTACGGGTGGGAGCCCAAACGTTTAAGAATTTTTAGACAACCCCATTTTGGTCGGCGTTCTTGTTTTTTTCCTATTACGCCATTACTTCCCGACCAGACGAGATTTCGCCAAACCCTTGATTTCCTTTGGAAGCTAACTTGTAGGTAGGTTTGGTAGGTAACTTGAATAGCCTGCGGCTATTCAGAAGAAAATTCACTTTTGTTCGGCATAGTAATGCATCTTAGTAATGCATTTGTTGTATCAACAGTATTCGGGCACAATTTGTGGTTTCACTATCCATTTCTGTAGAAAACAGAGCAGCCCACCGGCTCATCTCTAGAAGAAGTACGCACGGGGCTACATATGTGCTGAATCGTTGTATCAACATGTTGTCCTACATGTGAGCCATGCAATGTCCCGGAAGGGTTCCCGAAGGATAAAAAACACTTCGTTAGAAAATAGAAAGAAAAAAAAACAAGAAACGGGCAACACTCACGCCTGAAGGCTGCTCAACTATGGAGACGGTGCCAATGTAGGCGTTGCCGGCGTGCGGCGCGATCTCTCCCGTCAGGATCCGAAACGTCGTGGTCTTTCCCGCCCCGTTGACGCCGAGGAGACCGAAACACTCGCCGGAGCGCACGGTGAAGCACAGCCCCTGTGCGCGAGTGAGCGCCGAAACACGACGATAAATGCCCGAACGCTCGTCAGTGCCCGATTTCGTAAGTGACATACTCTGCCTGCAAAGCAGAATCAACACCCGCCGTGGTTGCTCAGTGGCTATGGTGTTGGGCTGCTGAGCACGAGGTCGCGGGATCGAATCCCGGCCACGGCGGCCGCATTTCGATGGGGGCGAAATGCGAAAACACCCGTGTGCTTAGATTTAGGTGCACGTTAAAGAACCCCAGGTGGTGAAAATTTCCGGAGTCGCCCACTACGGCGTGCCGCGTGCCTCATAATCAGAAAGTGGTTTTGGCACGTAAAACCCCAAATATAATTAAAGCAGAATCAAGTTTGGTACAAAAAATTAATACAGGGAACGCTCATGTCTGCGAGAAGGGGCAAGTTTAACGGTATACCCATCACACCTATAGCGCAACCAGCGTGGGTATACGATGAGTACACAACACGGATCTCCAAGAATGTCGTCCTTTTGGCTTTAAACGGCTCTGTGACTTCGCGAAATAGGGTCAGCTTCAACAACATAGTGTGCTCTAAATTCACCAATTCGCAATGACTATACACGTATGGGCTCCATGAGTTCATTCACCACGTAAGTATACACTGGTGCAAATAAGTGGTTGGGATGGCAGGATAGAAGCTGCATAACGGCAGCTTGACTGGTTCCCGCCTCTACGCGAAAACCAGTGCCTTGTTGCCCAGATTTGCTTAGAAGATGACGAGTGCTTGAAAATGCAGACAAGCATTTATCAACAGATTACTGCACAAGAGAGCTTGAATCCACAAGTACGAGAGCTGGACGAATAAATGTCCTAACCATGGGTGTGTGTTCTGGCCGGCATTGGAGACAGTGCAGGTTGACAACCGAGGAGGCAGCTTCGACACCAAATAACTAAACGCTCCCGGAAGTAGCATCTGCAACGTGACGCCGACCCGCCCCTATCGCTGTATTTTAACACTTTGCATGTGCGAACCGATTGAAAAACATAACGTAGCTAGCACTAAGCGCGTGAGAAACGGTGACTACGTTTCCTGTACGCAGGCGACCTTCCCGTTAACTTTCGGAGCCTTCTGCTCAGCCGCCATCTTGTTTGGGCAACAAAGTATATCGCATTGTTTTGTAGACCTTTTCTCCATAGGCGCTGCCACATTGCATAGGCAATGGCGCCATCTATGGGCAGTCGGCATGCTGGCTTGGGCGAGCCATGGCCTCCGAGATCGCGCTCGCTGGCACGTTTTGCTTTGGCCGTCCCATTCGGCGCGCGCGCCCAGCTGCTGCCAGGTGGCGCCATTAGCCGAGGGCCTTTACAATTCTGTAAAGTGCGCCCAATAATACATCTAAAGCAGAATAGATTGGTCTTATTATATATCACTCCCGAAATGTAGCGCTATTCGTGAGCAAGACACTTGCACAAGCCCCGCAAACAATTTCACTTAAGCTGTAATTTCGCGTACCAACTTTGTGTACTTTAGATGCTCTAACAGATGCACTTTACAGAACTGTGATATCGCTTCTTAGTCGTTTACAGATTTGCCCACTCTCTATTTCAGTTTTCTTTTTGTCTTTAGATTGCCAATTTCCGGCAGTTCTTGTAGAACCTTCCAAGTTCCGAAATCAAAAAGCTGCTTCCCACATTTAGATGTATCTGTTAAATGCAGCACATTTCCTTCAATTTGGCTCTGTCATTGTGTAAGGGTAACATTTCTTCGTTTCAAGAGCATTCGAATGAAAACGTAGGAATCGACAGTGGGGTAAGGCTTCCTTTAAACCCAGTGGTCCATTTCAGGGGTCAATACCCCGGTCGCTTTCCAAAGCAGTAATAATGTTTATCGCCACCACCACCACCAAAGCAGTAAACTGAATTCTACTTGAATCGACTCTGCATCTCCAGGACGAAAGGACGCTGTAGGTACTTGCCCGAAGCACTACGTTGCTCTCAAAGTAGCCGTACGACCTGTGCAAACGACGAACGACCATCACGGGCCACGTGGTTCCTGGCGTGACTGGCAGTTTTCCCGACACGATGCCCTCAACCACATTGTTCTCCTCCTGCACGTCGCTGTCTATCAAGCCATGACGCTGCCAGGAGAAAAAAAGAAGGGAAAAGGTAAAGCAATCTAAACCGCAAGAATCAAAAGTTGCGCGTGGTTATCGGTAGTTGACGCTAAACCATAGGTCGGTAAACGAGCGGATACTCACTTACCATTATTTTTGTGCTTTATGTACTCACTAGTACGGCATGCGCACTCACACTAGGCGGTACTCACCCACGTTTCCGCTCACGCTCACCAACATTCACTCGCCTTGACAATCGCTTCCAATAACATCACCTACCGGCACACACTGACGCACGCTCATACATGCGTCCACTCCCCCCACGTACACACTCACCCAACATACATGCTGTCGTCCGATCACACTCGCTGACAGTCGGTGACGTTCATACGTCATCTCGAAAACATCACTGACTTGTGTTCATGCGCACGTTAAACGGTACTCAAAGTCATTCATCTCACCGATGTGAGATGAACATGTGGTGCGAACATGTGGTATGGATCATATCGTGGTTTTAGCAAGTAAAACCATAAATGTTTGTTAAGGTTCAGCAACAAAGAGAGAATCGAAAGCATTAGGAAAGAGGATTGCGCCACGCGATTTGTGCCAAATGCATCCGTGCAACGCGTCATCGTCTAGTCAGGCGCGTGGTATCTTTTAGTGCTCCGGCTGTGCAACTAATACGGTAGATGCGCCGAACAAGGGCAGATCGATTAAAAGCTACCGGAAACCAGACATTCCCGGCTAGCACGCTGTCTGTCGGAGGTTACGTGATCTTCCTGCAAGGCGCGCGGTGGGTTTTAGAGTTCCCACTGTGCGAGCACAACTAATATGGAAGGTCAGCCGAACAAGGGCAAATCTATTAAAAGATGTCGGGAACCAAACATTCCCGGCCAATGCGCTGTCTCTCGGAAATCACGTGATCGTCTCGTCAGGCACGCGGTGGGGTTTAGCGCTCCAGCCGCGCGGGCAGAGCTGTTACGCCAGTGCAGCCGCACAAGTGTACATCGATAAAAACTGCCGGGAAGCAAACGTTCCCCGCCAATACCCTGTCTCTCAGAGGTCACGTGATCGTCCCGTTAGGTGCGAGGTGGGATTTAGCGCTACAGCTGTGCCGGCAGATCGATTTACGGCGCCGCACATGTGCAGATCGATTGAAAGCTGTCGGGAACCAAACATTCCCGGCCAATACGCTGTCTCTCGGAAGTCACGTGATCGTCTCGTCAGGCACGCGGTGGGGTTTAGCGCTCCAGCCGCGCGGGCAGAGCTGTTACGCCAGTGCAGCCGCACAAGTGTACATCGATAAAAACTGCCGGGAAGCAAACGTTCCCCGCCAATACCCTGTCTCTCAGAGGTCACGTGATCGTCCCGTTAGGTGCGAGGTGGGATTTAGCGCTACAGCTGTGCCGGCAGATCGATTTACGGCGCCGCACAAGTGCAGATCGATTGAAAGCTGTCGGAAACCAAACATTCCCGTCCAATACGCAGTCTCCGAGGTCACGTGTTGCGCCCATACTGCGAGGGAAAAAAGCGAAGGGAATGGCTACACGGGGCAGCTCGCTTTCCAAGGCTGGCAGGTTGACGTAATGCCGCTCACTCGTAGGTTATTTCCTTCTTCGATGCCGGCGAGCCATGAGGGTCTGCAAGACTATTTCCCACGATTCGACGCACACGGGGGCCCAGAAGGAAAGCCAGCAAGACGTCAGAGAAGGTTGGCTTGCCAAGGCTAGCAGACCGACGTCGCGGTCCCCTCCCATTTATTCCCCTTTCCTCTTAGGGCAAAACGGGAAACTTCCGAGGGTGTCTCGTTTGTAAACAGCGAAATAGTCTGCAATGTGTCTACTCAATTTTTTTTTCTTTTTCGGGTACGTATAGTGTATCCTGCAGCTGTTTTGGAGGCCAACGCGGCACTGCCAACCGAGGCATTTAGTCGTTTTCAAGTTGTATCTCTCAAAGGCAAATTTCGTGGGAAATTTGCCTCGAATGCGTTAAATTATGGGGTCTTGCGTGCCATAACCATCGTCTGATTATGAGGTGCGCCGTAGTGGGGGACCACGGAATAATTTGGACCGCCTTGGTCTCTTTAACGTGCGCCTAAGTCTAAGCACGCGGGTTTCTTCGCATTTAACCCCCATCGTAATGCGGCCGCCATGGCCGGGATACCATCCCGCGACCTCGTGCTTAGCAGCCCAAGACCACAGCCTCTAAGCAACCACGGCGGGTAGTTGCCTCGAATAAACCAAGCAAGCAAGCAAGCAACAGAGAGAGAGAAAATTATAAATGAAAGGTAGGGAGGTTAACCAGGACTGAGCCCGGTAGGCTACCCTACACTGGGGAAAGGGAAATGGGGACGAAAAGAATAAAAGAAGAGAAAGTCCACTGGAGATATCAGTCCGTCACTCAGTCCAGATCACAGACGCCGACTCAATCCGGTCGCTTTCAAATATCGCAGCAGCGCTTTTGTGGGCTTTCGTAGCTGCGATATGCGAGGCCACGATCCCAAGATCTTGTTCAAGGTGAACGGCTTTCCATCTAGCTGACTGAGAGCTGTGCAGAGGTCTTGCCTTTCATTTTCATAAGATGGACAGTAGCACAGCAGGTGTTCTACGGTTTCCTCGACACCGCAGGCATTGCACTCGGCGCTATCAGCCATTCCAATCAGAAGTGCATAAGCATTTGTGAATGCGACGCCCAAGCAAGCAAGCAAGCAAGGGAGAAACATCATCATCATCATCATCATCATCATCAGCCTGGTTACGCCCACTGCAGGGCAAAGGCCTCTCCCATACTTCTCCAACAACCCCGGTCGTGTACTAGTTGTGGCCATGCCGTGCCTGCAAACTTCTTAATCTCATCCGCCCACCTAACTTTCTGCCGCCCCCTGCTACGCTTCCCTTCCCTTGGGATCCAGTCCGTAACCCTTAGTGACCATCGGTTATCCTCCCTCCTCATTACATGTCCCGCCCATGCCCATTTCTTTTTCTTGATTTCAACTATGATGTCATTAACTCGCGTTTGTTCCCTCACCCAATCTGCTCTTTTCTTATCCCTTAACGTTACACCTATCATTCTTCTTTCCATAGCTCGTTGCGTCGTCCTCAATCGTTGCGTCGTCCGCAAGGGAGCAAGCAAGCAAGAAAAGCAACGGGGCGCAACCTTCTTCCTTTTCGGCGCGGCTCGGTCTGCAGGACTGGCGGCGGTGTACTGGGGCTCCGCCTGGGCCTCCAGGTACGCCTCGTTGTCGAGCGACGTCAGCTCCCGCTCGAGTGGCTGCCTGACGAATTCGAACGCGAGCAGCACGAAGAACACCGCGGCGCCCTGAAAGGACAGCGTGACGACCTCGTAGTACGCCGAGTACGGGTGCTTGTCGAACGGGTGGATCAGGTAGCTGGTCCGGTTGACACTGTACATGTCTGCGGGAGAAGAAGGCTCTGTTATCGCACACGCAGACAGTGTGTGTCTTTACTATACTATACTATACTATACTATACTATACTATACTATACTATACTGTACTATACTATACTACACTATACTATACTATACTATGCTATAATATACTATACTATACTATACTATACTATAAGTATATATACTATACTATAATATAAGTATCTATACTATACTCCTGCCAAAATTTAAACAATATATATGTGTGCACGTGCTACATAGCTGGACGGAAGCAAGATAATAATGTTCGCCGTAAGTTGTAACAAGTCAGAGTATATCTTGTGTTTCTCCTAATTACATGATTAGTTCGTAATTATTCAACTGCTCAAATACTACGTCCAGAGCCAAAGGAGTAATGATAAAGTTGTACACCGTCCTGGACATAACTCCCGATCAAGCTTTTTATCCCCCAGTACACTCTAAATTAAGAGCTTTGTTCTTTTTTCCAAGCTTGAAACAAAGCCCCCCAAAATACGAAAGAGGAACCGATCCGACTGCGTACTGAACAAGTGAAAGCTGGATCGGGAATTTTGCAGGATGATGTACAATTTTCTCAGTGATATTTTTGCTCTGAGTATTTCGGCAGCTGATTAACGTTTGATAACTCATTATGTAATTGGGCCAAATGCGAAAAATAGACTGAATTGCTCCAAGCGGCGGCAAAAAACGTTACCTTGGTTTTTTCCACCCACGTGGCACATGCATAGTTTAAAATTTTTGGCTCAAGTTACGCGCGAAACATGGCGTATCTGAGCGGGAAATTCGTCATGCGGGATTCTGCCCGGCGCTTAAAGATTCGTAACTATGCACCAGAAGCTCATATCGCAATTTTGCAAGGAACACCTGTTAGAGAAAGTAAAGCGGGTTTGCAAGAGATGTCCTCGGAAATCAGTCGTATGCTCCAGAGGGGCAGATAATACATCAAGATGGTCTGCTTTAGATGTCTCAAAAGCTGCAGTGTATTAAAGTGTGACACCGTTTTTTATTGCCGACTTCAGAGTAGAAAACCTGGTACTCAATTTTTAGCACATTGATAAAAAATTTACGGCACAAACTAAAACAAAATGATGATGATGATGATGATGATGATGATGATGATGATGATGATGATGATGATGGGAGTTTAGTGGCGCAAGGGCCAGAAGTGGCCAAAGAGCGCCAATGCCGTGAACACAAATCGCTCACCAGATTACACACCTTTTCCCTCGCAAATGCAACAACACTCGTCAAATTCGACGCAGCTGACGCAGACAGAAAAGATTTTTGCCCGTTGCCGTGCACTTTAGGGACAGTAGCCCTGCCGAGCTACAAAGATTTTATAACCACTTTTCCACGCGTCGTCGCACGTAGTACACCGAGCGGGACGATGTCGATACTCACGCTCGCAGCACTGCCTCAGCGAGAGCTTCGTCTCGGTGACCTTGATGTTGCACTGGCTCTCCAGCTCGGCTCCCCCGAGTTGGCACACCGAGCTTTCGGCGGCCAGCTGCAGAACCTTGGTCATGGCGCGCGAGTAGGAGCAAGAGGGCAGCAGCCGCACTGCCTGACGCGCCGTGCCGATGACAAAAGACACGGCGGCGCTGTTCACTTCTTCCGCGTAGTGCTCCATGAACACCTCGCCCAGGCAGCCGACGGACGCTGGGCCCAGAGATGCGCGCGCGCGATGCAACGCAGCTCCACTGTTACAAGGTGGCGTTCAAGATGCACGCCCTAGCGACGCTTGCCTCCTAGACACAGTAACAGATCACGGAGGCTACCACGGTTTTCGAGAGATGGCATGCGGCTCAAGCGATTGCGGAGCCGGAAACTCGTCCTGGCCACCCTGCCCGCCGAGTTTCATTTACTTGTCCCAGTTAGTTCACAGCGAACTTGTAAACGTTACAGAATTCCCGTTTGCTGTCAATACATGGACATCTACGGAGGTAGTATGGCTACAGAAAAAGGCTGTATCTCTTTTTTTATCCTAACTATACCGAAACAAATTACATGACAATCATCCACAAAGACGACTATAAAATTACGCCGAGTTTCATTTACCTTTTGTAGCCACGTAGTTGACAGTGAAGTTATGCAAATATTGTGGAATTCGCGTCTGCTGTCAATACATGGGCAGCACACGGACAACACACGGACAGTCCCATGTTTGTCCGCTGGAATAAAACTCTAGTCCTTCCGAGTTTCATTCAGCTAATTAACTAGGAAGTACGCTCAATCGCAAATTACCAACAAACGTGTTCTGTTTCGTGCACTCCTTCTCACTGCGCCCCGGTCAACGCATATCGACGCTCGCATCGATGCTCGGTGTAACGGCCACCTGCCTCTAAACGGCGCTCCGTCGCAGCTGCATTGTATTGTATTGTATTGGGTTTTATGGCGCATAAGCAATTCAGGCTATCATGCGCGAAACACATGGCATGATTTATTTCAAAAATTGGGTATCCTCAGCGAAAGTCCTTGTCCGGACAAGGACTCTGAGGAGCCCAACAAATCAAATGGAGACCCCAGCCTTCTTCTCAGGACTGAGAAAATGGGTGAGGTGCACCATAAGATGCGTGAAAAAATTGGGTAAGAACTTTTAGTATTAGTAGTTCTGTGATATATTTCGCAGCTGCGTCGACAGCACCTGCGCCTTTAGAGCGGCGTCGTAAAAGCCTTTCGGCGGTCGCTCTGCGCATGTATGACGTAGTGCGTGACGTAGTACATGACGTAGTGCGCGACGTAGCGCGTGACGTAGTGCGTGACGTAGTGCGCTCCTGATATCTTGGTGTATTTCGCATAAATGGCACATACATAGTTATATGTATAGTTACATACGAACAAAACTGAATACCAACATAATTTACACCACCATAATAGCTTCGCTGGTGAACCACCTTCAAAGGGCGGAATGGCTTCCTAACTTTTTATATAAAAGGAAAGATGGGTGTTGGTGATTTGAAGCTCACATAAGATGAACGTGACGATGGCGAGCGTGGAACAGCCTTGTCCCGGGTTATCGAACAGGAACGACGCCAGGTAGATGCACGGAAGCGCCGCGTATCCGTGCAGCAGGTTCAGCGAGAAGATAAGGCCTGTGACAAATAGATAAAGGGTGTTACAGCGAAGACATTCAAATTTTTCGAAAAAATTACCCGTGGCAGATAGCACAATTCTAGTCAATGAATTCGTCTGCTCGAAACGGCGGACATTACTTGCGCCATAAATTGAAATGGATAATCGACTAATTAGCAACATTGTCTAACGAAAGTTTTAACTAATTACCTCGTGGCACATAATGCAATTTACAAATCCTAGAGGGTGAGACTGCAATGCACATCCAACCGCCGTGTCTATGGTATTGGGCTGCTGAGCACGAGGTCGCGGGATCGAATCCCAGCCACGGCGGCCGCATTTCGATGGGGGAGAAATGCGAGAACACCCGTGTACTTGGATTTAGGTGCACGTTAAAGATCCCCAGGTGGTCGAAATTTCCGGGGTCCATCACTACGGCGTGCCTCATAATCAGAAAGTGGTTTTGGCACGTAAAACCTCATAATTTCATTTATTTAATGCACATCCACTTGTAAATGATTGTGTGGATGGCACCATTTACGCGATATGCGCCGTCAAACCTGCTGTAAAAAATGCACTGTCGTTCCACTCACTTTCTTAACAAACGTCACTTTATACAATGAGACACAAAAGTAACTGGAACGCCAAAGCATTTCTCCGCAAAGCTCGAGAATAAATATCTCGAACTGGTGTCATCCGATGAATTCGTTCTGAGTGGATCCGCCTTGCCAGCTCCCCGGATAGAATTTTTAAATTGCAATATGTGCCATAAGGTAGTTAGTCAACAATTTAATCAGTAACTTTTTGTTAAGTGGTTGATTAAGCATATCAATTTTTGTACAAGTAATGTCCGCCTCTTCGACTACTTAGGGAAAAGAATTATGCTAACTGCCACAGGGAATCTAAAAAAAAACATATTGAACTTGTTCGTCGAAACAACCGGCATATCGTTGCATATGCTTCTTGCTACAGACCACAATTGTTTACTCTCGCACCCACGTATAGAGCAAGCGCACTTAATCTCGAAAGCCGTCGCTCTTATGTCGGAATATTAATGTTATTGAGTCATTGCTCGGTGCAAGACAAGCTTACTACATGCAAAATAACCTTAATGTTATTGCCAATTCTACATCGAGAGAGACTCGTCTAATCGGACTGCACACCCTAGGCGAACGGCTTTCTACATTCTAACTCCAAACTAAACTTTATTTACTCGTGAGTAAATACTTGCACAGCGTATGTATTCAAAAGGAGATCCCACAGTACACGACTGGTAGGGGACCCGTTGTTAAAAAGTTTAGTGCAGATAAATGCAAGTAATGACAAGAAGACAGGGCAACGTATTTAGTCGTAACAATGTAAACGGCAAATATACAGGGGGATCATTTGTAAGCTTTACGGAATATTTAAAAATCCCCTGTGGGAGATAGCATGATTCTAATACCACGAGTTCGAACAGGTGCAGATTGCTAGCACGAGAAATCGAAATACATATTCAAATAATCTTTAAAAATCAATAATTAACTTCTCAGTTAATTACCTCATGGCACATATTTCAATTTACGAATTGTGGCTGGTGAGCTTGCAAGACGTATCCATTTCAAGGATGACACCAGTTTCCAAATACTATTTATTACAGTGTGGAATGAAATACATGGGCGTTCCAGTGATTCTTGTGGTTCAGTGCATGAAAGGACGTTTTGCTAAAAACAATAAGTGGAACAACAATGCATATTTAGGGCAAGTTTGATGGCGCAATCTCCGAACTGGCGTCATTCTGGAAATCCGTTACAAGTTGATGATAGCGGTATAGAGAGAAAGTGTGGATTCATAAGCGAGGTATAGTGTGTTCCATTATGCAACTGGGGTCACCATGATGAAAGTTATCGAAATTGTGCTCGAATTTCGTGTTTTATGGTTCATACAAGAACATACAATTTATACGAATACTACGCCAAAAATATTGGTGTTTACGAATACCGACTATTCGTTTGGACGACCACATCGATGAGTGCAATACGGGGCATTTTTTTCTTCTTTATTCTTACAGAACAAAAATATATAATACCCAGGGTACGTAGCACAAATCTAATTCTTGAATTATGTTACTCTCAGAGGCAGGCACTAGAAATCAAAACGAATATATGACTAATTCACGAAGATTCACTAATTAAGTTCTAAACTAGTTAACTTACGGTTTATATTGCAATTTACGAATTGTAGCCGATGACTTCAAAAGACGTATGTGCTTGGAACAAAGTCTGAGGATGACACCAGTTTCCAGATACGCATTACAAAAAATTGAGAGGAGAAGCATTGCTGTTCTAGTAAATTTAGAGCTTCAGTGCATAAAAACGCATTGTGTTAAGGAAGTCTGTGAGAAACACCGCATTTTTAATGCATGTTTGACAGCGCTTATTTCAAAACTGGTGCTTGATTCTAAATTCCTACCAAGAGGGCTTGGTTTATAACGTCGCTGGCTTCAATGGGTGAACTGCAATATTTGTGCTAAATTCATTGTTAATACGATTATCATTTTTTATTATTCAATTTTACGCATTTTTATTTGCTGTATGTTAAGTAACGACCGCCTCTTCTAGCAATGCAGCTGAATGGGTAAATTTGTGCTATATGCCACATGTGGCTTAACATTTCGTTTACCGTTAAAAAAAAACCTCGGTATATCCAATTCATCTTTCGATGTTTTCACCCGTTAGCACAGCTACCCCAGCGACCGGGTCACGTCCTCGAGCAGTCTTCGGGTCCCAGGAGGACATAGTAGAATATATTCTAGCACACTCTATTCGGCGTTCGTGTCGTCCACCTCTCTACGCTTGTGTCCTGTCTGCACGCCTCACTTCTATTGTCCACATGTCCTTTGAAGCTGACGCCTACGCTTCGTGTCGTCCACCCAATCACCGTCTACGATATCTGCCGAAACAGGGGTTTGCTGAGCTGCACCGGCGTCATGCCTATCCATTGTAATCCCGGAGGCAACGGAGCCAGCTGAGGCAAGCAATGGACGCGTCGCCACGTGATCAAACATGGCGGCGCCCACGGGGTGACTCACTGATGTCGGTGACGGAGAGCGCGCCAGCCTGGAACAGCCACAGCGGTGGGAGCACGCAAAGGGCGGTGACGATGTAAAAGAGGAAGTCGAAGACGAAGTTGAGGACCCAGTAGAGGAACGTGCTCAGGCCCGTCAGCAGGTGCAGGTGCTTCACCTGCGAACGGCGACGACGCAATGGTTCGGGCCTGTGCGTGCAACATAATTTGGTTTTATTGCGAAAGCAACACTGCTCGCACTTTCGGCCCATCGGTGGTCGTGGCGCCTCCTTACGCAGCTGCGCGTCACGTGACCGTGTGACGTCACGCCAGACCGAGAGACGGGGCCCCCAGCTCGCGGCATCGATGGTGGAGGCGAAGCCTTGCGCGCCGCTGCTGCGGCGCTACCGAGAGAGGGCGCTCGCTGGTGTGACGTCACGCTAGGAGGATAAATGCTCCTAGCGGCTCCTCGCAGTGGTCGGCGCGCTGCCTTGCGCTATGTCGGATGATGTATAGCCATAAGTTTAACAAACGGCAACCATGTCCACACTATCAGCCGAACCAAGGCGCAGCCAAGGGTATTGCTTTCGCAATCTTCCAGGCTTGACCAAGCTAAGCCTTCAGCCATTTTTTTTTAGATTTCCACCACATCGGCGATTTAGTGCAGCAGTTGCCCGCTTAGACAACACGGTCGCCGATACAGCTGCAGGTACTGTTACGGTCCACGACGCAACTAGAACCACGACAAAAGCGAGCGATATAAGGTGGAAAAGGAGCAGTGACATAGTGACCGCGCCGAGGAGCTTTAGTGAGTCGGAAACATGCCAAGCCACTGCTTCAAAGTGTTTGGCGGATAAAGATCGAAGAGCAGAACAGAATGACCCTGACTCAGTTCATAAGCGGAAAGTTTGCACAGCTTGGGATTAATTTCTAGGTCAACTTTTGATACAAACACCGTGTACGCTGCTCGGACAGTTTGGACAAGCCGCAACGAGCTCCGAAAGCCCTTACATGTCTTTTGAAGCTGAGGCCTATGCTTCGTGTCGTCCACCTAATCATCATCATCATCATCAGCAGCAGCAGCAGCATCATAATCATCATCATCATCATCATCAGCCTGGTTAGGCCCACTGCAGGGCAAAGGCCTCTCCCATGCTTCTCCAACTACCCCGGTCATGTACTAATTGTGCCTAATCACCGTCTGCGATATCTGCCGAAACAGGGGTTTGCTGAGCTGTACCGGCGTCATGCCTATCCATTGTAATCCCGGAGGCAACGGAGGCAGCTGAGGCAAGCAATGGACGCGTCGCCACGTGATCAAACATGGCGGCGCCCACGGGATCGCCGCGAAAGGAGTCGATACGCTCTGCCATGGTACGACATGACAGACGGCTGGAACGTTGATCTCTCTTCATGACTACCGTGGAGTTCTCATATTTTTTCTTTATGATTGACGATTTTGATAGAAAGTTTGCCGAGCCTAGCTAACAGTTCCCGTTTCAATAATATTTGATTAGAATATGAAGTGCGAATGCGGCGACCGTATATATTTAGCAAAGGTTTATAAGCCAATAAAGGATCAGATGAAAGCCAGGGGTGCTCGTGTCCACACACTTGTCCTGTTCGTGCTTGGTTATCGTGAGCTACGAATATGGAGTGTGTACGGAGTCACATACGAACTCGCCCAAGCCGTTAGATATCAAAGTCCAGCTGAAACAAAAATTGCGGCCCTAGTTACACATAGTGTAAACAGAACAGCCTGCGTGAAAAATTTTACGTTTGTAACGCGAGGGAATGCGTCACAGAAATCGTAGTTGTGCCCGAAATTCGAAGCATTGATTGCGATGGCAAATTATTATACAGCTATATACCAAGTGAAGTTAGCACTTTTATCAGCTGCATAAAATGCTGCTAGCATGCGCATTTGCTTTCTAAATTAATTAATACGCACGCTGTCGCGCGCGCAATGGCACACATGAACCCATCGCACTCGATCACCGCGGGCACTCGCTGTTAGAATGCTGGCGCGATGGAGAGTGGCAGAAGCGGCGAGTGAATTCTCTTTCGTGCTGCCTCTCGCTCCAACGCGAACCATTCGCACTTTCCGGCGCCTACAGGTGGCGCGGAGAACGTTTCAATATGGCGGGGATAGAGGTGATGGAGGCGATACGAAAGCGTGCGCATCTCCTGAAGCAGGCGGCTTAGGGGCCTCTGGTATCTCTAAGTGCGATCCTTGACGTTGCTAAGGAAACGCAGATATGCGCTGTAGCGGGAGAGGCTACATTTAACGCTCGCCATTTAATATGGTGTGAAGTGCAAGAGACTACAAGCGCGGCTGTCCAGGTCGGGCGGCTCTGCCTGCAGACAAGCGGCGCGAGGTGGCACCAAGGTGGCCCCAAAAGAAGTCGTCTTTGTTGAAATGCTCGCTAGATATGACCATTTCCTCGCTCACATGCTTCCCGATGCGGAGCTTGATCGCCCGCGACTTCCTCCGTTTTTTTTTTCTTTTGGAAAGTGGTGCTTTTCCCAATACTTTGCCCAATATAGCACGATTCGTGCATTGCGGCACACTGCACATGCATTTTTGCTCTTCGCTGGTCGACTGTCTTCTTTTTTGCCATATGCAAGAGTACCAAAACGCCAACACAGCTGCAGAAACCACGTGAGCGGGAAATCCATCACCCCCTCCCGGGTTGCGAAAAAACCCGCGCGGCGGCGCTAGCTTATCTGGAAAGCGCGAATACGCGTACGAGAACGCAACACAGCTATCTCGGGCCGCTTCGCCTTTGAAACCACCGTAGCTTACCTCCAAGATGCTGCGCCGGATAAAAAAAGAGATGCGCACTAACCTTTCCCCTCCGCCCCCCCCCTCTTCTAGCGCGCGCAAATCTCTGTCTTGTTCGCGTGAAAAGAGCGAGTGCAGCCTCCCCGCTTTCCTCCCTTGCGGGTGCGAGAAGACACCGCCCCATCAAGCCTAAAACCCCTTGGACTTCGTAAAGTAGCGACACTCTCCTCGTCCACCTTCACTCCTCCTCTCTTTCACGCTCTCCCCTCGACCGTGGCGCCGCCTACACTGCTCGAGCGTAGCAACGGCGTCAACGTGCGCTCCTCGCCACTCCGTAGACGCTTCTCGAGCAAAAATGGCGCTGATGCACGGCGCGAGGGCCCACGTGATGCTATTAGGCCAATGGCGACGCGGCGTTGGCCTCGGCCAGAGCGCGCGAGGAGGAGGTGGCATTCTTCAAAGCGTGGCACTACTTTACGAAGTTTAAGGGGTTTTAATCAAGCGGCCTTCCTCCTCGACTCACCCTCGGAAGCTTCCCCACGCGCCTACACCATTTGGCGCGCGCTGGCGATGTTATCGCACTTGGACTTTATATAGAACATCACGGCGACGGCGGGAATTCGCCTGAAGTGTCCATATAATTGCTGTTATGTATCTCTGCAACTATAACTGCTATTATATGTAACTGCAGAAATTACACATTTTTCGGAGAGACTCTGAAAACGAGCTTCCTCGGCATGACCTTCGAGATTGAGCATTGCCCGCGGCATCCGCGGTGCACTAAACGATATATCGGAGGCGACGTGCTGGGGACTAGCCTTGAGAAATAGTTATCTGGTAATGTTCCTTTTAAACTAGGATTGTTTTTCTCAATAGTTGATAGAGCTGTACCTATCTTAATTACGTCATGTATGCTAGTGGCTATAGTGCATGCGTAGTCGTGGGCGATTCCTAAATGCTGCTAACAAGCAAATTATGCAGTCGCCAGACTTGCAAGGTTAGCCATACAGAGTTACCTCCGCAGTGTATGCTACCGACTTACGACACATTTAGCTAAAGTGAAATTTCGTTGCAGTTGTAGACTCACCAGCAGCGCCCTCTCGGCGATCGGGAAGAGGACGAAGTTGCTGCACATCAGGCTCGAGACGAGCGGCAGGAAGACGGAGCGCAGCACCTTGGGCAGCACCTCGCGGTACGTGTTCTGGCTCCGAAGCTGCTCGCTCTCGGCCTTGCTCGACGAGACGCCATGGCCCTGAACCTGGCGCGGCGGTGCCACCACGTTAAAGCTAAGCTTGGCCTTAAAGTCCTTGGTGATGTTGCGAAGCCGCGCCGTGTTGAACGCCGTCATCACCAGCGGCGCCGTGTGCTGGATCTGGCCGTTGTACCACAGCACGGTCCTGTGCGAAGGGAGCGGACGCGGGAACCGGAGCGCCGTCATTAGCCAGCCAGCCAGCCAGACACACGCACGTACGCACGCACGCACACACGAACACACACACACACATACACACACACACGCAGAGAGAGAGAGCGAGACAGACAGACAGACAGACAGACAGACAGACAGACAGACAGACAGACAGACAGACAGACAGATAGATAGATAGATAGATAGATAGATAGATAGATAGATAGATAGATAGATAGATAGATAGATAGATAGATAGATAGATAGAGACAGACAGACAGACAGACAGACAGACAGACAGACAGACAGACAGACAGACAGATAGATAGATAGATAGATAGATAGATAGATAGATAGATAGATAGATAGATAGATAGATAGATAGATAGATAGATAGATAGATAGATAGAGACAGACAGACAGACAGACAGACAGACAGACAGGCAGAAGACAGACAGACAGACAGACAGACAGACAGACAGATAGATAGATAGATAGATAGATAGATAGATAGATAGATAGATAGATAGATAGATAGATAGATAGATAGATAGATAGATAGATAGACAGACAGACAGACAGACAGACAGACAGACAGACAGACAGACAGACAGACAGACAGACAGACAGATAGATAGATAGATAGATAGATAGATAGATAGATAGATAGATAGATAGATAGAGAGAGAGAGAGAGACACAGACAGACAGACAGACAGACAGACAGACAGACAGACAGACAGACAGAACAAACACGGACAGAGAGAGACCAAGCAAAATATAGTGAAATAATTAAAACGGACAGACGAGCAAGACGACGTCGTGCCTTTTGACAAGACAAAGCCATTATTTGAGAAACAAGCATGGCGGTGTCCGGGGGGTCTGCAGTTGTCGCTGTAAACGTGCTCATGGCCCACAGTTTATTTTTTCTCTTAAATTTCGCAATGCCGATGCCCTATTTCTTGACAATTCATTTCATTTTGCTTTTCGTTATTGTCATCGGCTGCGCTGCGCTGTCCATCCCGATGGTAGCGGTTACACAGTGGCGTCTGAGCCAATGACCAATGACGAAGGAAACAATGAATTTTCTTCTTTCTTTCTTTTTTCCAAAACCGAAACTCGCTACTCGTGTGTCTCTCCAAGGAGGCTGCTCGAAACCGGCGCCGCGGAACACACGGACCGCTGGCGTTCAACAGGCAACCCTGTCTGACCGCCGAAATAGGACACTCAAGTGTAGGGTGCACTGTATCTCCCTTTTGAACGTCGTTATGAGAAATGACAAAATAACTTCAGCGTACAAAATAAAAATAACAGCTAGAGTGATATCGCGAACAAACATCAGAAAGATCTCGGTAGCAATATTTTTTTAACCTGTTTGAGCCGTAACTTGCGCATGTAATGCGAACCTGTACAAAGGGTTGGCAGACCCCGCATATTCTGAAGTTTTGACCGGTTGTCCGGATGATCTCGTTTCGTTCTCGCAACGATGCCCGGATAACGGCTCTGGCCTCTGGGTCAAGGTCAACTGAAGGTCGCCGACAGCGGGAGCTAAAAGCATTTCACACTTAAAATATACGACGCCACATACCCGGTCGCCTTAGTCATCTGGTAGCCGAAGTGCAGGTTAAAAACGTAATTGAACAATTTGTCGCTGGCAATGTCCAGCAGGTAGGTGTTGATGTCCGTGGTCAGCGGCAGGTGCTCCACGGTGTACTGGATCGCGGGACGGAACATTGTCTCCAGGATCTCCTCGCGAAATTTCCGCTCCCAGGAGTCAGCTTGCGCGAAGCCCTGCGCGAAAAGATGGCGCATTTATTCATTCATAGGTGCATACATACATACATACATACATACATACATACATACATACATACATACATACATACATACATACATACATACATACATACATACATACATACATACATACATACATACATACATACATACATACATACATACATACATACATACATACATACATACAGTCGCGGACAGAATATTATGGACCATGAAACCTAAGAAAAAGCTGAATATCTCTGCCACCTCACAACGCAATCTGGTATTTGCATTTTGGACCTCGACTAGAATATGCTAACAACGTTGTCGTGGGCAGTTTTACTGGTTACTGCTACAGGCTGCTCGGAAATTGAACGTTTTCGGAGATCCCGTGGTCCATTTTATTCTGTCCGCGACTGTACATACATACATACATACATACATACATACATACATACATACATACATACATGCATACATGCATGCATGCATACATACATACATACATACATACATACATACATACATACATACATACATACATACATACATACATACATACATACATACATACATGCATGCATGCATGCATGCATACATACATACATACATACATACATACATACATACATACATACATACATACATACATACATATATACATACATACATACATACATACATACATACACGCACACATGCACAGTAAAGCCTCGATTTAACGAAACCAAAATCTCACGTATATCTTGAGTCAAATAAATGCCTTCGATTCCCCAGACGCGTATTCATAAGAGCAGAATGAGCAGAAAAAGCACGTAGCGACGAAGTTGACTCAACTTATACAAGCCCATTTATTGGGTAATAAACAATGGCCGAACAAGACGTGCTCAGCCACCGTCCGCAGGTACTGTTTCAGAAACCTATTTGCCCACTTTTTTGGCGTGCTCTGTACTCGAGGTCTTTATATTTAATATTTTTTCGGCGACGTAGTTTTAACAGCATACTGACGACCCTCTTAAAACATCCGTATCGTAAGGCACGTCAATTGGTGAAAATGTTTTTTCGTTCTCACGCATGCCCAATTTCGATATGCTTTTGGAACAAACAGTCAAAATATCTATGTCCCTAAAATATTGCCGTACTTATGTACTCGGTCGTGATTTCGGCCCACTTGATTGATTCATTGTTTCTCAGAACAACGCCTCAGTAAATGTTACGTGCCGTGCCTGAATGAGTAAAGAGCAAGGCGCAGTAGACCAGGACTAAATAAGAACCCAAACGACAGGACCGGCATGTCGGTGGTCCTGTCGTTTGTGTTCTTCTTCTGTGCTAATCGATTGCGCCTTGCTCTTTACTCATTCAAGCACGAACCAACTAGCCCAAGCAAGAGTTTTACTCTAACGAAGTGCCACAGGAATGAGCTTCTTGCCACAGTCACGGACGAGGGAGACGCACATTGCTCGAAAAATTGTTTCGGCAATTTTACGGCGAAGCTGTATACGGCTAGCCGATTCGTCCGTCCGCCGCCTGAACGCCGAAAACGCTTTCATACGTGGACCGATACCGAAGTTAAGTGCAATGCCGGGCCAAGTATGGACAGCTGGGCTAGTTGGTCATGATTAGCATTATGAAACATCGTTCCAGCGCACGACTGAACACGGACGAGGAGAGAAAGACAACACGAACACGCCGTTCGTGTTGTCTTTCTCTCCTCGTCCGTGTTCAATTGTGCGCTGGAACGATGTTTCATAATGCCGGGCCGACCCTCGGCGGAGGTGCAGTTCGCCATTAAGAGGAAGCGGTGCTCCATTCTAAATACATGTAGAAGGAGAATTCGCTTTTCTCGGCAACCACTGCACCAAATTCGACGAGGTTTGTCGCATTCAAAACAAAAACGTAAAATATAGTGCCTGACGGTTTCGAATTTTCGATTTAGGTCATATTTGTTTTATTAAAATTTGGCAAAAATCGAAAATTTTCGAGAAACGAAGCTATCAAGTTTACAACTTTAACTCAGCAATAAAAAATGATAACGCAATTCTGTGGATCGCATCTAATAGTAGGTCTAAAGCGGACAAAATTGATATGTTGCACATGAATCTGAAAACATTAGGTAATATGGAAATACAGCTTTCGCGGAACCTTCGCAAAAAACATAACGAAATCAAGAAACAAGAAAGGGCTGGCAGATGGAATGGCACACTGTGGTATAAAATTTTTTAAACAGGGTTGAAGTACCTCAGACAGGCTGGCCAACGTTTCGATAGGTGGACCTATCTTCGTCAAAGGCGGCCTCGTCATCCTCGGCGTGTTAGTTTTAAAGGGTTAGTGCAGTGACGTCACGTGCGGGTGTTGTCGCTGGCGGCTGGTTTTAAAGAGAGAGATTACAAGAGGGAACAGGCGCTGTCGTCCGACGTCTGTGAGCCTCATTCTCAAGACGAAGGGACAAGAGCGTGAGAGTGGGCACGCGGGGAGGAAAGAAAAGAAATAGAAGCAGAAAAAAAGGAAAAAAAAGGAGGGGGGAGCCAGGGCCGTACCAAGACACAACAAAGGGGGGGGGTGAAAGAAAAAGAAAGAGAAAAATGAAATCTTTAAGAAATACGGGGGCTTGGGAGCGTGTTGGGGATGCGAAAGGTTAGGAGGTATGCAGGGGGAGTCGTTGGCGGCATGTTTTTAAGGCATTAGAACGGCCGGTCAAGCAATAGGTCGAGTAATTTTGAGAGAGAGAGAGAGAGAGAAAATAATGTAGAGAAAGGCAGGGAGGTTAACCAGAGGTAGTTCCGGTTGGCTACCCTGCGCAGGGGGAAGGGTTAAGAGGGATAAAAAGAGAAACAGAGTAGAAGGGGGAGATAGAAAGAAGGGGAGACAAGCACGAACAAAGCGCGTACACTACAGAGCGGTAGGGGGCGGCATTCTTAGAGTCTGTCGTGAAGCCCCGTGGACCGCAAGAACCTTACTAGCGCGAGTAAGGCCTTCAACGCGGATGTTCTTTCGGAGCATTGGCCTAAAGCTTTTAGTTCTGAAAGTGGACGATTGTCCAACTGGTCCAGCACTCCGCACATCACTTGTCTCTCAGCACTGTATCGCGGGCAGGCACAGATAATGTGTGCGAGCGTCTCGTCGATGTTACATGTGTCGCACGTGGGGCTGTTGGCCATTCCTATGAGGAAAGCATAGGCGTTTGTAAAGGCAACGCCTAGCCACAGACGGTAGAGCATAGTCTGTTCACGTCGGGGTAATCCAGGCGGGAGGTGCATCCGTATGTCCGGAGACAACGAACGCAACCGACACATTGTGAAAACATTCGAGTCCCACAGGGGCAAAGTACACTCACGGGACATCAATCGCAACTGAGCGGCAGCGTCTGTTCGCGAGAGCGGAATGAAGACTCGTTGACCACTTTCATGTGCAGAACGGGCGGCTTCGTCGGCGTGGTCATTCCCGCTGATGTTACAATGTCCTGGAAGCCACTGAAAGATTATGTTGTGTCCCTTGTCATAGCTTTGGTGATATATGTGCCGAATTTCTGAGGCCAGTTGTTCATTGGGTCCGTGGCGCATTGGGCTTCTTATGCACTGAAGGGCTGCCTTGGAGTCACTAAAGACTGACCATTGTTGCGGTGGCTTCTGCTTAATGAAATCAAGTGCAGCACGGAGCGCCGCGAGTTCTGCACCCGTCGATGTGGTCACACATGAAGTTCTTAATTTGATTTCCTCAGATTGTGCCGGGAATATGACTGCAGCAGCAGAGCTGTTGAGTTTTACTGAACCGTCTGTGTATACATGTTGGCGGAATCTGTGCACGTTGTGAATGTGCTCCAAAGTTGCTTGTTTCAAAGCTTGCAATGGCGCTCCAGCTTTCTTTCTGATTCCTGGAATTGTCAGTTCAACTTGCGGCCGGTGCAGACACCACAATGGATCTGACAATCGTGTAGCGGGCGTAAATCTTGATGGCAAGTACGAGTAATTTTGAAATAGTTAAGGTGGCGACGAGGAGTCTGCGGTGCAATGTGTGGGGTGACTGAAAGGCAGCGGCATGGTCTTTCAAGGGGCACTGCCCCACGCGCTTAACGTAGGTGTCGTTACGGCGGCATCCAGAAGGCGATACTCTGGGTTGAGGCGCCGAAAAAGGCATATTGACTTCGGAATGTGTTGTCGAGGGGGTTTCAAAAAAAAAGACTAAAAAAGGGGGGCAGGGGGAAGGGGGGGGGCGAAATCGGTATAGCAAACAGGAGGGTGACGCGTGCAGAAGCGGGCGCGGGCAAGTGTACATGGAAGAAGGGGATCGTACAGTTGGTATAGACGTAAAATCCTGAAAGAGTACATTAAATTGAGTAGTAGGCAGGAAATTTTTTTTAGAGCGCAGCTCTTTGGCGTCCGTTCCTGGGTTTCGCGTCGTCGTCGGCCTCGTAACCAGCTCGCCGACGAATCTGCTCCGCCGCCGCGCATGCGCGCTGTCGGCTCTCCGGGCGAGGGAGGATGATGGAAGGGAGGAGGAGAGACTGTGGAGGAGGGCTGGCTACACAAATGGCTCTTTGGCGTCCGTTCCTGGGTTTCGCGTCGTCGTCGGCGTTGTCGTCGGCCTCGTAACCAGCTCCGCCCCCCTTTCATCCCCCCACCGTTAGCAGCGACCGACTGATACCGCTTTCGTGAGTCCGCTACCGCACTCACGAAAGACGTCGTGCACTTCCTGCAACTCGCATTAACCGTCCATCGATCCACACCGATGTTAGTAGTGGGGGACTTTAATGTTGACATAAAGACAAACAGCAATTTCCTAACACTTATGCGGGAGAACATCCCGTTCCTCTAGCTCGTAACGCGTCCCACGGCTGTGACAACCTCGCGAGGCACTTGTATAGATCTCGTCTTTGAGAATCAAGCATTGGTGTACCAAGTCGAACATATATCAGTCTATTTCTCCGACCACAAAGCTTCCTTCATGACTGTCAAGAACTGTTAGTGGAGTCTTTGTTAAAGGAATACGTGTGAAAAATAAAAAAAAATTCTGTGATAGCGCATACATGTGTTGCTCGATTTCTTTGCCTCAATCTATCGAAAAGGTGAAACAGCTTATTTGCTGCGCTCAAATTTCGCATTAGGAAGTAACGTAATCGTCGGTAATTTTTCTTTTTCCTCTTTTTTTTCTCCGAAATGAAAGAGTAGGTGAGGTTAAGAATTAAAGTTGGCTGGTGGCCTAATGTGTTTTGTGTATTGGTTGATGATATGAGAGTTTCAGATTTAAGTTACAGCTTTTAAAGATTCTAAGTTGCCGCGTGCCAAATTAATTCCTGTCGGGTGTAGGCAATTAAACTTGTGTATGAGGTATGATTCCGTGTACTTCCTTTCGCGAGGGGAACGGAAATTTGTTTGTAGTATATAGAGCCTTGCTTTGTCAAACGTATGTCCATGTTCATTAAAGTGGCTGGCTACTGCTTTGGGTAAATTGTGTTTTGTGTCCGCGCGGTGACCATTGAGTGTTGTATTGATTTGTTGTCCGGTCTCACCTACGTATTGTTTGCTACAAGCGGCGCATTCTAGACAGTAGACTACATTGCTTGATGTGCAGGTGAAAGCCGAAGTTACCTTGTGTGTGTAATTCGACGCTGTACTTTTTACTGTAGTAGTGGATTGAATGTGTTTGCATGTAGAGCACCTGGGGCGACCACAGGGATTGGTTCCCAACTTCTTCTTTTATGCGAAGCATATTACGAGGGCTCAACCCAGCTCCTCAGGCGCGGCGGTGACCATGAAATCACGCGACACCGTGACGTCACGACAGAGGAGAAGTGGCTTTGGCTCAACTCTTGCAAGACGGGCTGGGTGGGAATCGAACCAGGGTCTCCGGAGTGTGGGACGGAGACGCTACCACTGAGCCACGAGTACAACGCTTCAAAGCGGTACAAAAGCGCCTCTAGTGAATGCGGTGTTGCCTTAGAAACGCGCTGTTTCTAAGGCGTGGGTCTCTTGCTCAGGCGCACATTTCGTTGCCGCGCCGAATGCTGCTTTGCTCGACGCTCACCGCGTCCAATGCGGGACGCGTAGTCGCTGCCCTGTAGCCCATTGTCTTACACCCCTTGGCGGGTCGACGGGAACGCTGTCGCGTTCCACTCTTGAAGGCGAAGAAGTAATGCATGAGTTGTTTCTTCGTCTAGCCGAACCAAATATAGCCAAGCAACAGCAGTTCGCCAGGCTAAACAGTGGTTCAACAACTAAAATAAAGGCTAGTATGCTTCGCATCCTGGGCTTAACCTTACCTAAGCCACAGCCATTTTTTCTGTAGTTTGGCGTGCACAAGAACATCTTTAAAATTAGTGTTGCGTCTGTAGGCCACTCTGGGAGGGTCGGGAAAAATCTTCTTAAGTTTCTGGTTGCTGGTGAGAATCGGGTAGTACTTACTTAGGATGTTGTTCACGTTTGGGAGTGCGTTTGAGAATTTAGTAGTAAGAAGAGGCGTTGTTGTTCTTGTGATCTTCGGGCGGGGCTTGAGGACCTCGGCTCGATCAAGTTTGGTTGCAGCGATGTAAGCTGTTTGAAGGTCACTGTTTGGGTGGTTCCTGTTTGATAGCGTTTCTTTAAGGTGATCGAGTCTATCTATGTAGTCTTGGTTTTCAACGCAAATGCGACGTAGTCGTGTGGCTTGGCCTTTAAAGATGCCTTGTTTGCAATGTCTGGGATGGTGGCTGGTATATTCTAGGTACTGTTGTTTGTCGAAAGGTTTCCTATACAGCGTTGTCTTTAGTTCACCATTGTCAATGTATCTTGTTGTGTCCAGAAAGTTTATGCGCTCAGTTGAGGATTCTGATGTGAATTTTATTGTTGGGTGAACAGAATTTAGAAAGGATACATATTTATCTAGACTGTCTTGGCCATGTCCCCAGATTATGAGTATGTCGTCTATGTATCGTAGGTAATGTCATTCCGGCAGCTCAGATTTGAAATGATATGACTTATCATTTCAAATCTGAGCTGCCGAAATGACATTGTTATTAAGGAAGCAGATAAGGGTGGAAGTATAGTTATTTGGCCAATAGAAAAATACAAGCACGAGGCTTACAGACAACTAAACAACCCAGAACATTACCGCAAACTAGATAACGATCCGACATTGTCCTATACAGTGACAATTACCAACAGGCTGAAATCACTTTTGGCTGATGAATTGATAACACCATCAGAATACAAATTTCTTAAACCAAGCAACAAAACTGCCGGACGTTTTTACCTCCTTCCGAAAATTCATAAAATTCCATCCGCTGAACTATACACTGCTGTTATCCCAGGCCGTCCGATAGTATCAAACAACAACACCCCGACAGAGAGCATCTCCACATTCCTTAACCACTACCTTGGTAACTTGCCGAAAACACTTCCGTCATTTGTACAAGATACGCCCCACCTGCTGAGAATTATAGAAGACATTAATACTAAAGGCACACTACCCCACAACACAATTCTCGCAACACTAGACGTCACGGCGCTGTACACCAACATTCCAATCCCTGATGGTTTATCTTCGATAAAACAAACGCTGTCTAAACACAGTGCACAACACTCTACTGAAGTTTACCTGTCTCTCCTTGAATTAGTTCTCACACATAACTACTTCGAATTTGAAGAGAGTTACTACCTACAGATACATGGTACAAGCATGGGTACGCCTTTTGCACCAACCTACGCGAACATATTTATGGGGATTCTAGAAACAGATTTCCTATCGCGCTGCACTACCAAGCCCCACACATACCTACGATACATAGACGACATACTCATAATCTGGGGACATGGCCAAGACAGTCTAGATAAATATGTATCCTTTCTAAATTCTGTTCACCCAACAATAAAATTCACATCAGAATCCTCAACTGAGCGCATAAACTTTCTGGACACAACAATATACATTGACAATGGTGAACTAAAGACAACGCTGTATAGGAAACCTTTCGACAAACAACAGTACCTAGAATATACCAGCCACCATCCCAGACATTGCAAACAAGGCATCTTTAAAGGCCAAGCCACACGACTACGTCGCATTTGCGTTGAAAGCCAAGACTACATAGATAGACTCGATCACCTTAAAGAAACGCTATCAAACAGGAACCACCCAAACAGTGACCTTCAAACAGCTTACATCGCTGCAACCAAACTTGATCGAGCCGAGGTCCTCAAGCCCCGCCCGAAGATCACAAGAACAACAACGCCTCTTCTTACTACTAAATTCTCAAACGCACTCCCAAACGTGAATAACATCCTAAGTAAGTACTACCCGATTCTCACCAGCAACCAGAAACTTAAGAAGATTTTTCCCGACCCTCCCAGAGTGGCCTACAGACGCAACACTAATTTTAAAGATGTTCTTGTGCACGCCAAACTACAGAAAAAGAAGAAGTTGGGAACCAATCCCTGTAGTCGCCCCAGGTGCTCTACATGCAAACACATTCAATCCACTACTACAGTAAAAAGTACAGCGTCGAATTACACACACAAGGTAACTTCGGCTTTCACCTGCACATCAAGCAATGTAGTCTACTGTCTAGAATGCGCCGCTTGTAGCAAACAATACGTAGGTGAGACCGGACAACAAATCAATACAACACTCAATGGTCACCGCGCGGACACAAAACACAATTTACCCAAAGCAGTAGCCAGCCACTTTAATGAACATGGACATACGTTTGACAAAGCAAGGCTCTATATACTACAAACAAATTTCCGTTCCCCTCGCGAAAGGAAGTACACGGAATCATACCTCATACACAAGTTTAATTGCCTACACCCGACAGGAATTAATTTGGCACGCGGCAACTTAGAATCTTTAAAAGCTGTAACTTAAATCTGAAACTCTCATATCATCAACCAATACACAAAACACATTAGGCCACCAGCCAACTTTAATTCTTAACCTCACCTACTCTTTCATTTCGGAGAAAAAAAAGAGGAAAAAGAAAAAAAAATTTCCTGCCTACTACTCAATTTAATGTACTCTTTCAGGATTTTACGTCTATACCAACTGTACGATCGCCTTCTTCCATGTACACTTGCCCGCGCCCGCTTCTGCACGCGTCACCCTCCTGTTTGCTATACCGATTTCGCCCCCCCCTTCCCCCTGCCCCCCTTTTTTAGTCTTTTTTTTTGAAACCCCCTCGACAACACATTCCGAAGTCAATATGCCTTTTTCGGCGCCTCAACCCAGAGTATCGCCTTCTGGATGCCGCCGTAACGACACCTACGTTAAGCGCGTGGGGCAGTGCCCCTTGAAAGACCATGCCGCTGCCTTTCAGTCACCCCACACATTGCACCGCAGACTCCTCGTCGCCACCTTAACTATTTCAAAATTACTCGACCTATTGCTTGACCGGCCGTTCTAATGCCTCAAAAACATGCTGCCAACGACTCCCCCTGCATACCTCCTAACCTTTCGCATCCCCAACACGCTCCCAAGCCCCCGTATTTCTTAAAGATTTCATTTTTCTCTTTCTTTTTCTTTCACCCCCCCCTTTTGTTGTGTCTTGGTACGGCCCTGGCTCCCCCCTCCTTTTTTTCCTTTTTTTCCCTTTTTTCTGCTTCTATTTCTTTTTTTTCCTCCCCGCGTGCCCAATCTGACGCTCTTGTCCCTTCGTCTTGAGAATGAGGGTCACAGACGTCGGACGACAGCGCCTGTTCCCTCTTGTAATCTCTCTCTTTAAAACCAGCCGCCAGCGACAACACCCGCACGTGACGTCACTGCACTAACCCTTTAAAACTAACACGCCGAGGATGACGAGGCCGCCTTTGACGAAGATAGGTCCACCTATCGAAACGTTGGCCAGCCTGCTTGAGGTACTTCAACCCTGTTTAAAAAATTTTATACCATAACGAAATCACGTAACATATAAAATGACAAACCGAATTTTTTCGCTTTCAATGATCTAATGGATGCCGTTTACACAACCGCTATATCTATTTTGATGCAGAGCTATGAATTTGTAAACTTCGTGCTTCTATTTTTTTCAGACTTTCGCATTTTTGAATACTCTTTTAACAAAATCCTAGACCTAAATCGAAATTCCGCTTTCAATAGTGACTAGAGTTTAAGTTATTCTCTCAAATGCAATAAATTGCATTTAAACCTGTCCTGGGCTTCTCTCAGAAAAAACATTTTTGCCTTTCACATGTATTTGAATAGGCCGAGTCGGAGTTCGGCTCGAGCTGAAGCTTCGCTGGTCAACCTTCTTCACAGAATGGAATGGCACTGAATTTTCTTGTGTTCCTGTCAATGTTATTTTCTTTCTGTGTATTATTATATGTACGCCATTTTGTTTTCAATATTGTAATTTGTTTAGCTTTTTCGTCTTTCTTTTTTTTATTTTTCTGATGCTGTGTAATGAGTAGTGCTCAATGGTGATGTCGTCAGTAGCCGGGCGCTGTCCCCCAAGCTACTGTGGCTTCGACAGGCCAGTTCTTGTACTTTCAAAAGCCGAAAGACAAGCTTCTGCTTCTATTATTATTATTATTGTTGTTATTGTTGTTGTTGTTGTTGGTGGTGGTGGGCACATTAATAAATACCTTTGATTGCTTGATTATTATTACTATCATAATTATTATTGCACTACTACTACTACTGTCTTCCTGTAAGCTTGTATTGTTCCGATTGAATTCACGTTCATTGGTGGAAAATAATTGGCCAGGGAACGCCTCAAAGGAGACCTATCGTGTTCAAGATGACCGGCAAATAATGTGTTTATTTATTTATTATTATTATTCCCAGAGCATCGTCGGCAATAAAGTATGTTTATGTAGGTGGGCGGTTATGCCGATTTGATGTGGATGGTTTCCCTCTTACGAAGCTATTCGGATATTTACGCATACCGCTATCAATTATCTACACGTATAGCACGCAGTTTGTCTAAATGTCTACCCACCTATATATCAATCTTAGACTCCCTCTCACATTTGCGAGCGCATGACACCCGGGAAACTGCACTTGAGCATCTATCTATCTATCTATCTAATCTGTCTAATCTATCTATCTATCTATCTATCTATCTATCTATCTATCTATCTATCTATCTATCTATCTATCTGTCCGTCTAATCTATCCATCTATCTATCTATCTATCTATCTATCTATCTATCTATCTATCTATCTATCTATCTATCTATCTATCTATCTATCTATCTATCTATCTATCTATCTATCTATGTATTCGTCCGTCTAATCCATCGAATCGAATCCGATCCAGTCCCGCTCACGTGCGCGATGCCGATGACGTCCGGGAAGGTGTACTTGAGCGTGTCGCCCCCGTGCGCGACGTCGCGCGTGCTGCCGTGCAGGCCCCAGATCTCGAGCAGGAACATCACGGTGAGCAGGCACTGGGGCAGCACCCAGCTGAAGAGCGGCATGCGCTTCTCGCGCCACGCGTGGATGGCGCGCTTCACGAACACGGCCCGGGTGCGCGCCCACAGGGAGGCCGGCGAGGACCTCACGGTCGCCATGGTCTTCACGAGGCGCGCTGTAGAAGGAAAGGGGGGAGGGGGGGAGGGGGGAGACGGTATTATTGAGCTCCTGAAGAAGCGGCGAGCCGCCGAAATGCCGAATGGCACGACATCTAATTGCTTGACCTACTTGTACTCATCGCTCGGTTAATCGATTGATTCACCCGCTCCACCTATTGACTGACTGATTGGATTGTTCGATTCAATGCCTGGAGGATAGACAGACAGGCTTGTTCGATTAAATGACTGTATTAACGCGACAGCGTTAAGGGGCTCGTGTCGCAAAAAACCAGGTGTCGTGGGCGTCGGTGTCGGCGTCCGCGGCGTTGGCCGTGAGCGATAAATCCCAGAAGGCACTTCATAAATAAAAACATCTTGCGAGATGGGCGGGTGGGAATCGAACCAGGGTCTCCGGAGTGTGAGACGGAGACGCTACCACTCAGCCACGAGTCCGTTTCTTCAAAACGGGACAAAATCACCTCTAGTGAATGCAGTGTTGCCTTAGAAACGTGCAGTAGAAAGTTATACTGCGGTGTATATCAGTAATTATGACCACGTAACTTACAGAAGTCGCAGTTTCACGAGTAGCAAAGTACGTTTCCGCTAAATTTCTTCTGCGCTCTGCGCACACGCAGAGCCATCTTGCGGCAAAAACAGAAGACCCCCTCCTCGGAATGTACCGCGCTGCCCGGACACGTGGCGCGCCACTCGCCCCATGATCGCTTCCGCCTTCATGGCGCGTCGGGGCCCGGCTATCTGTGCCGATCGCGACGTTTGGCTGGCGTAGCGCGTTTGAGTAGGTGGTGCGTACGGGGTGCGATAACGCTATCGCGTTCCACTCTTGAAGGCGAAGCTTAAGCGTCCTCCAATTTTTTAAAGTTCCTAAAGCAACAACGGGAAGATAGATGCCGCGGCTGTATAACTGACGGTGTGATTTACTAACATTGTGGGCGTTCTTGAGTGCTTCATTAAAATTTATATTCTGAAGTGTTACGTGCCGAAACCACGATACGGTTATGAGGCACGCCGTAGTGGGGGACTTCAGATTAATGATGAAAACCTGGGATTCTTTAACGTGCACCCTATGCACGACACACGGGCGTTTCTGCATTTCGCTCCCACCGAAATGTGGCCGTCGTGGCCGGGATGTGACCACATGCCCTCGGGCTTAGCACAAACTACGCTACCACGGCGAGTACTGACTCATTTAGTGTTTGGATTCAGCAGTTAATTGTGTTAAACGCCCTAAAGCAACACGGGGGCTATGTGATGCACACCGTAGTCATATAACTGAGTTAACATAACTGACCAATTATGGACCGATTGGTTAACCGATTGAGTGATATATTCGCCCACTGATTGCGATAGATACGCTTAATGTCCAGAAGCAGCACGAGCATCTATCGTTGTAGACGTTGTACTTGCATAACGAACTGACTGGTTGACTAATTCAGTGATGTAGTTACTGATTAATTGAATGACTGGGTTTAACGTCCCGAAACGACACAGGGGCCAGCACGAGAGGCGCCGTAACGGCGAGCTGTGCGAATTATGAAATTCATGGGGTAAAAGAAGAACAATCGCAAGGGCTCCCAAGTTAAGCTACAATACTATCGCGGTCTGTACATCCGAGCTGAATTCTTGCGTTACGCCGTACTAACGATACTATGCGCACATGTTCGAGCACATAAGTGGCTCCATGCATCCTGCAAGCCGACACTGTCCCGTGTAAGATCTACACGTTCGGGAGGCACGTGTTGGCGGGCGCACGGATATTTTTATGTCGAAAAAGTCCATATAAAATGTAGAACGCGCACTGCAAGTGCAGGAAACTAAGTAAGTGCTATAGAGCAAGCCCTTTAGTTGCGCCGCTGAAATTCCCAGCGCCCAAGCCCCGAGCACCGTGTCAAAAAGTGCACAAATCCTCGTCCCTTTGATATCACAACGAAAATCTATTAGGTTCACATATCGTCGCTATGATCACTATTTTTCACCCCCTCGTGCCGTATCTTCTTTGAACCTAACCCCTTTACCCATACGCCGTCACATTGAGTCATTGAAGTTTCTGCATGGCATCGTCAATTTTTCTTATCGTGTCTCACATAGCATATATATTCCTTCAGGCATTCCTCGGTCAAGTAGGAGTCACCATATTCTTAATACTAAGCCTTACTTTGCTCGATCTAATAAATTTAAATACAGCTTTTTCCTACGTACTATTGAATTCTGGAACTTAATTCCCGGAACAATTAGGTCACTGCCATTAAACGATTTCCTGTTAAAAGTTAACCACACCTGATTTTATGCATTTTCTTGTTGTTACAGTGTATTTACTCATTGTCGTTTTGTACTGATTCTCAGTGTTGCTGCTATTTGGAGTTTCATTTGTGTCATCTGCCTTATTTCTTGTGAATGTTTAATGTTATTGTTTACTTGGTTTTTTGTATGACTTTTTTTGGTCTAACCCACTCCTGCGATAGCTCCATATAGGGGCTGCAGTATGTACAAATAAATAAATAAATAAATATTTATCGTAAAGGCTGGTACAATAATGGTCCTCCGACATCCCCTGCAAGCCCTCTGTCCCGCAGTAACCACCCGCGACGCGTATTTCGTGCCTATTTTTGACGACACCTGGGACAGGTGCGGGCGAGTCCATTTCGCAAAGGCGCCACGACTGTAGTCATGTAGTCGCGCCCCAAATGAGAATACCACAGTGACCTTTCACTCGGTAGGTGTGCGACGACGGTCAGCGCCGCTGCGCGAGGAATGCGTCGTAAACATGTGATATGTGGTTCCTATGTTAGCACAGTGCATGCCCCCTTCTGCTGTTCCGGATCTCATCGAAAATTACGAAGGGGAAAAGAATTGCGTCGTTCCTTTTTTCGTCACATTCACTACAGCTCAGCTCGGCTCTTCAACTCACACCGTTGTCAATTTCATATATGTATATATCCCCGACCGGAGTCCTAACCTATATGGTTCTGAAAGGCGGAAGACAGCCAATCCCGAGAAGCAGCTCAAGCCAGCGCAGTGTGGAATGGAACGAAAAAATGGCGAGCGTTAACATATTTAAGGGACCCTACAAAGGCAAACATTAAGTCCACGTTGACTGTTGAAATGCAATCCCAGAACCATCGCCGCGCTTTGAATGACTTGGTTCCAGAGGGCATTGCGACTGAAGGGGGCCGCCTATCTCTAGCTCACTTCAAATCGCACCGCCAAAGGCGAGGTGGTGTGATGCTGTACACGCCATCACCGCTCTTTTACTGCCGTCACCCGCCGTGGTTGCTCAGTGGCTATGGTGTTGGGCTGCTGAACACGAGGTCGCGGGATCGAATCCCCGCCACGGCGGCCGCATTTCGATGGGGGCGAAAACACCCGTGTACTTAAATTTAGGTGCACGTTAAAGAACCCCAGGTGGTCAAAATTTCCGGAGTCCTCCACTGCGGCGTGCGTCATAATCAGAAAGTGGTTTTGGAACGTAAAACACCATAATTTAACTTTTCTTTTACCTGCCGTCGCAGTGAAAGCTTCCTACTTCCAAACAGAGGCACCCCGCAAGGGTCGGTCATTTCCCCGCTACTCTTTAACGTAGCTATGATCAAGCTACCCCCACTACTCGAGACCATACCAGATCTGCGTCACGCGATGTATGCTGATGACATCACGCTCTGGACCGGAGCTACGAACGTTGGAAGGCAAGAAAGTAGCTTACAAGAAGCCGTCGACACCATCGAAAGCTATCTCCGAAACTGCGGCCTCCGCTGCGCCCCAGAGAAGTCTGAACACCTCATCCTGAAAGCAAGAACGAGAGGCCGACCACCCAACTACGAAGAGCCTGACCCCAGCATCACACTCAACGGGACAACAATCCCGGAAGTCGACACTATGCGAATACTTGGACTCCACATCCACAAAGACGGATCGGGAGCTGCCAGCCTACCGAGACTAGAACGCACCCTTTCGCAACTAATGCACCTCGTCAAACGGATCTCAAGCCAAAAAAGCGGGCTCAAGGAGCAAGACACTCTAATAATAATACAGGCGCTCCTCACCAGCCGCATCACATACGGAACGCCGTACCTGGCTTTAAAGAACGCTGAAATAGAAAAGCTGAACATCATCATAAGGAAGGCAATCAAAGTCGCCCTGGGACTACCCGCCATGGCCTCTATATTACGTCTCCTTAAGATGGGCGTCCACAACACGTGGCAAGAGCTCGCCGAAGCGCACAAGAACAGCCAGCTGGAACGACTCAAGCTCACGCCCACAGGGAGATCAGTACTCCGACACCTAAACTACAGCGAGACGTATGTCGCAGACACGGACAAGAAAGAACGAATACCACCGGACGTTCGAGAGTGCATTTGCATCGCACGTGTCCCGCGTAACATGCATCCCATATATCACAAGAGTAGAAGACAGGCTAGAGCCAACGCCATCAAACGAAGTTTCAGGCATGACCCGAGTGCCCGCTACACCGACGCGGCCAAGTATCCGCATCGAAACGCGTACGCTCTGAGCGTCGTAGACTCCCAAGGCTCCGAGCTAGCATCGGCAACCATCAAGGCACGCAACCCGGAAACGGCTGAAGAAGCGGCAATCGCTCTCGCCACCACCACATGCACAGAGGCAGCGGTTATATTCACCGACTCTCAGGCCGCCTGCAGAAACTTCTTGAGGGGCCGCATCTCGGCCGATGCACTCAAGATACTAAAAAGACGAAGCACTCCGCTCCCGTACACCTGCGTAACGTGGGTACCCGGACACGAGGGCCTAGAGGGGAACGAAGCGGCCCACGCCGCTGCACGCGAGCACGTCAGCCGGGCTCCCCTCTCCCCACGCGCTCTCGGACCCGTGACAGAAGAGGCGGAGGCCGTATCCACCAACTATTCGGCCATATTGCAACATTACAGGCTCGAGCGTCGAGTGTACCCTCCACCGCGCCCTAAACTCGACAGAGAAGAAAGCCTAATCCTTAGACGCCTGCAAAGTAATACGTACACGCACGGAACGATAATGCATCACCTCTACCCGACGCTCCACGGCTACCTCTGCCCACTTTGAAACGTACCCGACACTCTGGCACACTTGCTCCTGGAATGCTCGTGGCAGGAAGGCAGCGAAATGCAACCAGAAACGCACGCAAAACGAGCAATAGAAGGAAACGACCTATTCAAAACGTGGGAGGGCAAGCTAACCCTCGGGGACCTGGAAGACCAGCGACAACTCGTCGCCAGGGCCAAGAGGGCAGTCGAAGCCAGAGGGTTCCTGGACTAAGGAGCCCTCCCTGCTTAGGGTGATACCCGGCCTCGCTCGGGACACTGTTTCGTTTAATAAACGTTTCTCTCTCTCTCTCTCTCTCTCTGCCGTCGGTGAGTCAAACAACGCCAGAGAGCTGGCGCTATACTATTCTTTACGTAAAAACGCTAAAATGCTAAAACGCTGCAGCGGTTGCGTAGAGGTAGAAGACCCGCCTCGCGTGCAAGAGGTCCGTGGTTCGAATCCCGGTGCCGCGCAATTTCCCACCGGATTAAAAAAAAAGAAAAAAAAACCGCGTGTCGATAAATTTGCATAAACAGGTCTGGAGTGTGTCCTGATCCCGGGGACCAGAACCGGTAACGCACTCCCTCACCAGAGCAGGATTGGCCACCCTGGTGCAGTACTTGGCCGCAACCTCCTATATGAACACCACAATCAAACCCCGGCCCTCAGTCCCCAGCAGCTGCGGAGCAACTGACCACGGCGGCGGTCAGACCTGCGACGCAGCAGAGGGTGCTAAGAATCCCTGGCTCCGGACAGGCCCGCCATTAGAACATAAACCTGGCAAAGTTTAACGCTAGAACGTTATCTAGTTTGGCGAGTCTAGCAGTGCTATTGGAGGAATTAGAGGGCAGTAAATGGGATATAATAGGGCTCAGCGAAGTTAGGAGGCCAAAAGAAGCATGTACAGTGCTAAAAAGCGGGCACGTCCTGTGCTACCGGGGCTTAGCGGAGAGGCGGGAACTAGGATTCCTGATTAATAAGAATATAGCTGGTAACATACAGGAATTCTATAGCATTAACGAGAGGGTGGCAGATCTTGTTGTGAAACTTAATAAGAGGTAAAAAATGAAGGTGGTACAGGTCTACGCCGCTACATCCAGTCATGATGACCAGGAAGTCGAAAGCTTCTATGAAGACGTGGAATCGGCAATGGGTAAAGTCAAAACAAAATACAGTATGCTGATGGGCGACTTCAATGCCAAGGTAGGCAAGAAGCAGGCTGGAGACAGGGCAGTGGGGGAATATGGCATAGGCACTAGGAATAGCAGGGGAGAATTATTAGTAGAGTTTGCGGAACAGAATAATATGCGCATAATGAATACCTTCTTCCGCAAGCGGGATAGCCGAAAGTGGACATGGAGGAGCCCGAACGGCGAGACTAGAAATGAAATAGACCTCATACTCTGCGCTAACCCTGGCATCATACAAGATGTGGACGTGCTCAGCAAGGTGCGCTGCAGTGACCATAGGATGGTAAGAACTCGAATTAGCCTGGACCTGAGGAGGGAACGGAAGAAACTGGTACATAAGAAGCCGATGAATGAGTTAGCGGTAAGAGGGAAAATAGAGGAATTCCAGATCAAGCTACAGAACAGGTATTCGGCTTTAAGTCAGGAAGAGGACCTTAGTGTTGAAGCAATGAACGACAATCTTGTGGGCATCATTAAGGAGTGTGCAATAGAAGTCGGTGGTAACTCCGTTAGACAGGATACCAGTAAGCTATCGCAGGAGACGAAAGATCTGATCAAGAAACGCCAATGTATGAAAGCCTCTAACCTTACAGCTAGAATAGAACTTGCAGAACTTTCGAAGTTAATCAACAAGGGTAAGACAGCTGACATAAGGAAGTATAATATGGATAGAATTGACCATGCTCTCAAGAGCGGAGGAAGCCTAAAAGCAGTGAAGAAAAAACTAGGAATTGGCAAGAATCAGATCTATTCATTAAGAGACAAAGCCGGCAATATCATTACCAATATGGATGAGATAGTTGAAGTGGCTGAGGAGTTCTATAGAGATTTATACAGTACCAGTGGCACCCACGACGATAATGGAAGAGACAATAGTCTAGAGAGATTCGAAATCCCACAGGTAACACCGGAAGAAGTAAAGAAAGCCTTGGGAGCTATGCAAAGGGGGAAGGCAGCTGGGGAGGATCAGGTAACAGCAGATTTGTTGAAGGATGGTGGACAGATTGTTCTAGAGAAACTGGCCACCCGGTATACGCAATGCCTCATGACTTCGAGCGCACCGGAATCTTGGAAAAACGCTAACATAATCCTAATCCATAAGAAAGGGGACGTCAAAGACTTGAAAAATTATACACCGATCAGCTTACTGTCCGTTGCCTACAAAGTATTTACTAAGGTAATTGCAAATAGAATCAGGAACACCTTAGACTTCCGTCAACCAAAGGACCAGGCAGGATTCCGTAAAGGCTACTCAACAATAGACCATATTCACACTATCAATCAGGTGATAGAAAAATGTGCGGAATATAACCAACCTTTATATATAGCTTTCATTGATTACGAGAAAGCGTTCGATTCAGTCGAAACCTCAGCAGTCATGGAGGCATTGCGGAATCAGGGTGTAGACGAGCCGTATGTAAAAATACTGAAAGATATATATAGCAGTTCCGCAGCCACCGTAGTCCTCCATAAAGAAAGCAACAAAATCCCAATAAAGAAAGGCGTCATACAGGGAGATACGATCTCTCCAATGCTATTCACAGCGTGTTTACAGGAGGTATTCAGAGACCTGGATTGGGAAGAATTGGGGATAAGAGTTAATGGAGAATACCTTAGTAACTTGCGATTCGCTGATGATATTGTCTTGCTTAGTAACTCAGGGGACCAGCTGCAATACATGCTCACTGACCTGGAGAGGCAAAGCCGAAGGGTGGGTCTAAAAATTAATTTGCAGAAAATTAAAGTAATGTTTAACAATCTTGGAAGCGAACAGCAGTTTAAGATAGGTAGTGAGGCACTGGAAGTGGTAAGGGAATACGTATACTTATTACAGGTAGTGACTGCGGATCCGGATCATGAGACTGGAATAATCAGAAGAATTAGAATGGGCTGGGTTGCGTTTGGCAGGCATTCTCAGATCATGAACAGCAGGTTGTCATTATCCCTCAAGAGAAAAGTTTATAACAGCTGTGTCTTACCAGTACTCACGTACGGGGCATAAACCTGGAGGCTTACGCAAAGGGTTCTACTGAAATTGAGGACGACGCAACGAGCTATGGAAAGCAGAATGATAGGTGTAATATTGCTACGGGGTAGTATTCCCAATGACAAAGAGCCGCGCAGGAAGAAGACGAAGACGACGATTGGAAGCTAGCGCGGGCTGTTGCCTCTTGGTCAACTGCGGCGTATTGCCTTGTAAATATACTTGTAAATAGCTTTGCGTCGGTGTCTTCCTACGTAACATATTTGGTGGAGGTGGACGTTCCCTGTACCTCGTCACGGAGCTTCGCAGTGGACGGTACGTCGAGCCTACCTTCATGGCTCCCGGCGACGCCAACCCGACTCCACCGGCTCCGACACCTGCTGCCCCTTCGACGACCTACATCACCCTCTCCGCTCCCCGTGATCCTGGCGTATTCTCGGCAAACGATGGGGAAGACGTCGAGGACTGGATCAGCCTTTACGAACACATCAGCCGCAATAACCGGTGGGACCCAACTATCATGCTCGCCAACGGCGTCTTTTACCTCGGCGGCACACCTCGAGTTTGGTATCGGACGCACGAAGATGAGCTGATCAGTTGGGATTCGCTTAAGCAAAAGCTTCGAGACTTGTTCGGCAACCCCTACGGTCACCAACTTGCCGCGCAGAAGGCGCTTTCCGGTCGTGTGCAGACGTCAACGGAGCCCTACGTCACGTACATTCAGGACGTCTTGGCTCTATGCCGCAAAGTTGACGCACACATGACTGAGTCCGACAAGGTCTCCCACATCCTCAAAGGCATTGCCGATGACGCCTTCAACTTGCTCGTATTTAACAACGTCGCGACGGTGGATGCAGTTATAAAAGAGTGCCGCCGCCTGGAATTCGCTAAAAGCCGACGTATCGACCAACAGTTTGCCCGTCTGCCCGACACCCCAGCGACATCTTCCTGTGCCGACGCTCCACGTCCCAACAACACTGGCGATGTTACCAGGATTGTCCGGCGTGAGATCGAGGCCGCCTATCCGGCTGCGTTCGACTCCAGCCCATCCAATGCACCTGCACTCACTGTTTCCCTGATCCAGGCAGTTGTCCGCCAGGAGTTCGCCAACATGGGTATTCACACCATCTGCTCGGCCCATCGGCCTGATCCCCACCCGGCATCTTCGATTCCACCCCGTCCCGCACCTTCTTACCCACCACGTTTCCGCAACCCCTCTGAATGGCGCACTGCAGACGACAAGCCAATTTGTTTTCACTGCCATCGAATTGGGCACATTTCTCGGCACTGCCGCAGTCGCTGGAGTTCCCTGAACCAGTCTACATATACTGCCTACTCTCGCCCCCCAGGTGGCCTTTCTCGTCCCTATGCAGCCCGCTAAGATAATGCCGCCACCGATTCTCCTGCGCCGAACCGCCCCTATTCTCGTTCGCCTTCGCCCCTACGACGACAATCTCGATCTCCCCAGCCCCGTCGTTCCTATCCGCCGACTCCCTTCGGACGCCGCTCCCAGCCGGAAAACTAGACGATGCAGCGCCTCGAGGTGACGCTGCATTGCTCCCTACGCCGCCAAAGCCTCTCCTGACGTTGCCCACTCATCTGAACCTTCTTGACGTGCAAGTCGACGGTGTTCCTGTATCAGCTCTCATAGACACTGGGGCGCATTTGTCGGTAATGAGCGCGGATCTTCGTAACCGGCTGAGGAAAATAATCACGCCCGCCACGACGCCTGTTGTCCGTGTCGCCGATGGCGGAACAGCCCCCGTAATTGGTATGTGTGCCGCCCGCGTCTCCTTCGCCGATCGCTCCACTACCGTGCTATTCACAGTCATCGCTCACTGTCCCCACGACATCATCCTCGGCCTCGACTTCCTCTCCGCACATTCTGCTCTCATCGATTGCTCCGCCAGTACTCTCCGCCTCGACCTGCCTGTTCTGGACCCCGCTGAAGAACACCTTCCTCGCCTCAGTTCCGTCGACTTCGTTCGCTTGCCACCTTCGGCACTGACTTACGTTGACTTCGTGTCATCCCCGCCAGTGCCCGACGGTCACTACATCGCGGCTCCTATGCAAGACGTCCTCCTTACACACGGGATCACACTACCTCATACTATTTTATCTATTACGGCGAATTGCGTCTGCCTGCCAGTGGTCAATTTTGCCTTGACGACACAAGTGCTGCCACGCGGGATGTCTCTGGCCCAACTTTGCTCATTCGAGGATTACTCTGCATCGATTTCAGTAGACGACAATTCAACCGATCCTCCTCTACCATCGCAGTCGGCAACTTGTACCATCGCCAACTTACAGAAACTGATTGCACCCGACATGCCCTCCGAGCACGCTCGTGCGCTCTACCGCGTTCTGATTTCCTACCAAGATATTTTTGACTTTAACGATCGTCCTTTGGCCCAAACAACAGTTGTTAAACATCGCATTAATACCGGCGATGCTCCTCCTATTCATCGCCGCCCGTATCGAGTATCACCGGCTGAGCGTCAAGTGATTCACACCGAAGTTCGCAAAATGCTTGCCAAGAACATTATTGAACCGTCATGTAGTCCATGGGCGTCACCGGTTGTGCTGGTAAAAAAAGAAGGATGGCTCATGGCGCTTTTGCGTGGATTATCGGCACCTTAACAGGGTTACCAAAAAGGACGTGTATCCCCTACCTCGGATTGATGACGCCCTTGACTGCCTCCACGGTGCTCGCTATTTCTCCTCTATTGACCTTCGCTCCGGCTATTGGCAGATTGCCGTGGACGATCTCGACCGCGAGAAGACTGCCTTTGTAACACCCGACGGTCTTTATCAATTCAAGGTGATGCCGTTCGGCCTATGTAACGCTCCTGCCACTTTTGAACGCATGATGGACTCCCTTCTTCACGGTTTCAAATGGTCCACGTGCCTGTGCTACTTGGACGACGTTACAGTTTTCTCCCCAGCATTCGCTACGCACCTCGAGCGCCTCTCAGCAGTCCTGGACGTTTTTCGGCGAGCCGGTCTGCAACTCAACGCATCGAAGTGCCAATTCGGCCGTCGCCAGATTACCGTCCTTGGACATCTCGTTGACGCGAACGGAGTGCAACCGGACCCAGGCAAGATCCATGCTGTTACGCATTTCCCTGTACCGAAGTGTGTCAAGGATGTGCGCAGCTTCATCGGCCTTTGCTCGTACTTCCGCCGTTTCGTCAAAAATTTTGCGGCCATAGCACGACCACAAACCGAGCTTTTGAAAAAAGACGCCCCTTTCCAGTGGGGCGATAACGAGGCCTCGGCATTCTCGCTTCTCATCTATCTTCTCACAACACCTCCCGTTCTGGCCCATTTTGATCCTTCTGCACCTACCGAAGTCCGTACTGATGCCAGCGGTCACGGAATTGGCGCAGTACTGGCACAACGCCAGCGTGGCCACGACCGTGTTATCGCTTACGCCAGCAGGCTCCTCTCGCCCGCGGAGCGCAACTATTCCATCACTGAGCGTGAGTGTCTGGCCCTAGTTTGGGCGGTTGCGAAGTTCCGCCCATACTTATATGGCCGACCCTTTTCCGTTATCACAGACCATCACGCGCTTTGTTGGTTATGCTCCTTGAAAGACCCTTCAGGAAGACTTGGTCGCTGGGCCTTACGCCTCCAAGAATATTCGTTCTCTGTCACCTACAAATCTGGCCGACTACACAAGGACGCTGACTGCCTGTCTCGCTACCCGGTAAACGAGCCTGACGACGCCGACAGTAGTACCACCGACGGCATTTTCTCCGTGTCTGCCTTCGCTAACATCGCCGATGAGCAGTACCGAGACCTATCGCTGCGAGTACTCATTGAGCGTCTGCGCTCTACACCTATCGACGCATCCGTTCGCCGATATGTCCTCCAGGGCGGCATTTTGTACCGAAGGAGCTTCCTCCCTGATGGCCCTGATCTTCTTCTTGTCGTACCAAAACATCTACGACAAACTGTGCTCTTTCAGATGCATGACGCACCCACTGCAGGACATCTTGGCGTAACCCGCACGTACGACCGCGTCCGCCGCCGCTTCTATTGGCCTGGTCTTGCTCGCTCCGTCCGACGCTATGTTGCTGCCTGTGATCCCTGCCAGCGTCGGAAAACACCTCAGGTGCTACCTTCCGGTCATCTCCAGCCGATCACCGTCCCTGTGGAACCGTTTTTTCGTGTTGGATTAGACCTCCTCGGTCCCTTTCCCACGTCATCCTCTGAGAACAAAAGGGTAGCCGTCGCAACTGATTACGCCACCCGATACGCTATCACGCGGGCTCTACCTACCAGTTGCGCCACTGACGTCGCCGACTTTCTCTTGCGTGACATTATCTTAGTGCATGGCGCCCCGCGACAGCTGCTTACTGACCGTGGTCGTAACTTCCTCTCGAAAGTTATCGCCGACATTGTGCGTTCCTGCTCTATTCAACACAAGCTGACTACCTCATACCATCCTCAAACAAATGGCCTGACCGAGCGCTTAAACCGTACTCTTACCGACATGCTGTCCAAGTACGTTTCGAAGGACCACCACGACTGGGACGTTGCCCTTCCTTACGTCACCTTTGCTTACAATTCTTCCCGGCACGACACCGCCGGATTTTCTCCATTTTATCTACTCTACGGTCGCGAACCGACCTTGCCCCTTGACACGGTACTTCCTCCTGCTGCGACCTCAACAACGGAGTATGCGCGCGACGCCATCGCCCTCGCCGATCATGCACGCCAGCTTGCCCGTGCTCGACTGACGGACTCGCAAACCACGCAGCAGCGTCAGTACAACGCCCGCCACCGTGACGTACAGTTTTCGCCTGGTGCACTCGTGCTCCTGTGGTCGCCCTGTCGTCACGTTGGACTTTCCGAAAAGCTCCTTTCGCGATACACAGGACCCTACCGCGTGCTGCGCCAGGTGACGCCTGTAACTTATGAAATTGCTCCTGTGAACTCAACCTCGTCATCTACTCTGGCGTCTAGTGATGTTGTGCACGTCAGTAGGCTCAAGAGCTACTACACTGCTTCAGAGTCCAGCCTTTAGTCGCTCCGGGACGGCGCTTTTGCCGCCGGGGGTAGTGCTACGGGGTAGTATTCCCAATGACAAAGAGCCGCGCAGGAAGAAGACGAAGACGACGATTGGAAGCTAGCGCGGGCTGTTGCCTCTTGGTCAACTGCGGCGTATTGCCTTGTAAATATACTTGTAAATAGCTTTTCGTCGGTGTCTTCCTACGTAACATTATTAAGGGATAAGAAAAGAGCTGATTGGGTGAGGGAACAAATGTGAGTTAATGACATCTTAGTTGAAATCAAGAAAAAGAAATGGGCATGGGCAGGTCACGTAATGAGGAGGGAAGACAACCGATGGTCATTAAGAGTTACGGAATGGATTCCAAGGGAAGGGAAGCGTAGCAGAGGGCAGCAGAAAGTTAGGTGGGCGGATGAGATTAAGAAGTTTGCAGGAACAACATGGCCACAATTAGTACAGGACCGGGGTAGTTGGAAAAGTATGGGAGAGGCCTTTGCCCTGCAGTGGGCGTAACCAGGCTGATGATCATGATGATGATGATGATGATGATGATGATGAAGCGCGACCATGGAAACCAAGCAGGTAAGTATAGACACCGTATGGATGCGGCATTTTCTGGTGCTCGCAGTTATGACGCGCTTCTCGAGCAAACGAAATCGCGGCTGCGGTGTTCAGCGATTCGCAAACGCTAACCGTCAGCGTTCCGAGCCTTTCACTTTCCGAACTGTTATGCGCGATCCCGTTCCAACGCAGCACTATACAGTATAAGAAAACTGACAAGTAAAACGCGAGAGCATGAGCTGTGCGAGGTCGAATGAAAAGGAAGCCTTTTGAACACCCGCACCATTGTTATATGTAACGGCATAGCGTTCCTTTATGTAATAACCGAACAGCAGGGATGACTGGCATTTTCGGCCGCGTTATAATACAGCTGCAATGATCCTATTCTTACGAGTGGTTGAGCACTACGATGTCACCTAGGCTAGTACTATAGCATGTCCCGGTATAGACTTTTGAATAATTTCCAACATTTAACCTAATTTCGCGCTTACTGAAGCTCCGTTTTCAATAATATTAACGCCTCGGACGTTTTCAAAAATAAATCTTTCACTTTCGCTCGATCTAATTTGTGCCTTTGTATAATGGCCCTTTCGGAGGGAGATCGCAGCATGAAATGAGAGAGCACACCGGTGCAACATCATCCAGACGGTGTTAACAGTAAGACATGGAGTCGGGTAGGTTATAATGCGCGTATAGACGACAATCGGTGGTCTACTAGACCAACATTGAACACTAAGAGAATTGAAGTATGCAGTCGAGGACGACCAGGGAACAAAGTAGTGAGTTGATAAAATTTGTGGGCGCAGAATGGAATTGGGTGACCCAGCATAGGGGTAAGAGGATATCGATGGGAGAGGCTTTGGTCCTGTCAGCAAAGAACATTTCGGACGTGTATGTAGTGACAATCAAGATCCAGGAACAGTAGCAGCAAGAAATTGTTTTGTAAATCAAAACATTCCTTGGAGCAGACTCGCACGCCCAAAAAGAAGGCAATGCTATAAAAAAAGAAAAAGAAAACACTTATTTGCTAAATATAGATGACAACGAAAGCGGCGAGGATATCATCGTATGAAAGGGACAAATTGTCATCCACCCCACGAAGCCACAAAAACGCACAGGGCTTTCTCAAACACAAAACGTCCTTGTAACTTAGTGCTACCTACACTAGGCTGGACGACGATTTCCCCCTTTCACTTACCTTGCTCAACCTTGCGGGCTCCCGCGGAACTGTTCTGACGAAGTCGGGTATCGTTGAGTGAGAAAGCAAGCCTGGGTTAACTCCGTCCGCTATTATACGCGTATAACGGCGTACATTCGAGAAAGGTCGTGCTTTAGAACATACGCAGCATTGGAGAGATTTAGCAGGTTTTAGCCTTGCGCGATGCGTGATGCGTTACTGCAATACATGATACCTTCTATACTGTAAATATATAGTATGGTTTACGCGATCAGCGGGATGCTAAAACGCTGACCTCTTGGCATGTCCACCGAAGTTCGGCGGAGGTGTGAGGCATGTGCAGACGTCATCGGAAACGCATCGCGTAAAGTTAATATTCACTACTATTCACGCCAAGCCCACAATCTGATAAAATGATACCTTTTGGTTATATTAAATTAGCGACAGCATCTATGAAATTATGCGACGAGCGATTGGTGGCAGCGATAATGCGGTGAAAAAACGTTGACCGTCATGGAGTAGAAGACCCATGCGTGGAAATATCCCCAAAAGTGATGCACACAAAATAAATGGCATAAATGTTCCTACTAAAGTTACCAGAGGGCGCTGCGATCGTTCAGCTGCCATGGATTTGTCCAATCGTCGTGCCTGTGGCTTGAGACGTTCTTGCAATTTATTATATTCTGCTTCATTTGCCTTCATTACACCAAATGTCGAAGCAGTGCCACTGTCTAAACGCAGAAGGCAAATATTACTATGCGTGCGCGCACAACTACTGCGCGATGTTGCGTTATAACAACAATGTTTTGTTGAAGCTGGTCAATTTACAAAAGGCCCAGGAATCCTTCGGAGTCAGCGGGCCAAAATTTAGGCAAATCTCTGTACCGTACCCACCGTTTCCAATGCTCACTGAACCGCCCCGCTCTGGGTACTAGCGCCAGAGTTTCGTCTGCTAGTAACTCGATCCAGGATGGGCGCATGGCCTCCAAGATCACCCGCCAGTGCGCAATCTCGGAGGCCACGATACGTGGTCCCTCGCCATGGCAGTGAAAACAAGCCTCACGCTTGGCCTCGACGGTGCTGGTGGCGTCGTCATCGCGCTCCTTCTTGCGCTGCGAGCGGTGGACGTGGTACTCCTCGCCCACACGGATCAGCACGTCCTCTAGTGACGTCATCGACAGGCCGACGGACTCGACGCCCAGCTCCCCGGTGCGGGATTCCAGGTCCTGCGCACCCGGGGGGGAACGTATATTGTTACGGATGTAAGATAGATTTATTTACAGTGAAAAGGGTAGAGAAGACATGCGACGGTCCGAAACCGCCGTAATCATCATCAGCCTGGCTACGCCCACTGCAGGGCAAAGGCCTCTCCCATACTTCTCCAACTACCCCGGCCCTGGGCTAAATGTGGCCATGTTATCCCTGCAAACTTCTTAATCTCATCCGCCCACCTA